>NC_138897.1:44847613-45590770 GCF_965194825.1 Balaenoptera physalus | reverse complement strand
TTGAGCCTCATTCCCCTTTGCTTGCTGTGTGATCTTGGGCAAGTCACTAAACCTCTCTGAACATCAATGTCTAACTTGTCGGATCAGGACATGAAGACCTGTGTCAGGGTTGTTGTGGGAAGTGAATAAAGAGGTGCCTGTCCAGTGCCTGACGTGGGAGGACGATTGTTAAATTCCCTACTCGCCCTTGCTCCACCCCCTCTCCTGCTAACCAGGGAGAGTCAAGTCTCCCCGGAGGCTGAGGTGCAGCTGGGGCCCCCTCGGTCACAGCAGAGGAGAGTCACTGGAAGTGAAGATGGGGCTGAGACCTTTGGGAGGTGCACAGGCTGGGGACGGAAGGGCTGGTGGCAGGGGCCTCCCTGTAGAGTAAAGGAGGGCAGGCTTGGGAGGTGTCTTTCTCCAAGTCCTCAGGTGGTCCTCTGCTTCTGTCCCCAGCTCTGGGGCTGGCTGCCCATGTCCTTTTCCACTGGCACCATTCGTTGCTTCCAAGCAAGGCTTCTCTCCTTCCTCTGGGGCCCATAATCTTTTCACCATCCTCTCTCTTTGCTTGTTCCTGGAGGGAGAAGGGCTATTTGGATTTCTAACCCGCCAGTGTGGCAGGCACATACATGAAGAGTAAAAGGATTTCCTCATCCCATTCTCCTCTTTTTCCATTAGATTCTTACTGAGAAAATAAAGCCTATATCTCTCTGCTAAGGTTGGGTGAACCTGAACTTGAACTCAGGCTGGTCTCATTTCAAAGCCTTTGTACTTACCTACTTTGCCCTCACGGTTTGACAGTGACTGGCTTGTGAGTCATTGCTTGCCTGGCACTGGAACCTCAATTAGAGGTATTTGAGGACTTAAGGCATCTCAGAAGGCTCGAGGATTACTTGCTTCTGCTTCTCATAGCTTCTAAATTCGCTTTTGTGGACTAGCCTGGGAACTCATCCAGCACAGGCAACGCTGCTTTCATAGGGAAATTTCTTTTTAATTTCAAGTAACTAACTTACCAATAAGTTCTTGGAATCTAGGTAGTTTGCCTTGCAGACTTGGGGTTCTGCCTGTCTGTTGAGTAAGAAACAGCAGGATTCCAGCAAGGAAAGGGGGATGTAGTGGAAAGAGTGCTGCCCTGGGAGTTGGAAGACCTCTGCCTCAGTCATGGATCTGTCACAAATTACGGGGAACCTGAGCCAGTCCCTTCCAAGCTTGAGCTTTTCAATGTTTTTTCAATCAAATCAAGATGCCCTAAAAGATCTTGAAGATCCCTTTTAGATCTAAGAACTTACACGCCACTGTAGAGTGATGTGCAAAAGTGAAAGCAGTTGTAGTAATTTTTAGATGAGTTTAGACAAACCTGTTTTTATTAAAATTACTTTATCATTATTTTTTCTTCCAGTGGAAAATGCTAGGCTGCCTTAACTATTCCTATACCCTGGCCCACATGCCCAGCGCTCACTAGTCAGATGCTATAGAAAAAGGAGATGAACTTTCTTGTGGCTTTGGTGGAGTAGTTTGGGTGCAAGCAGGAAGATTTCCTTCCTTTTAGTTCTCTGGTCTTTGCTGTATTACATGGCCAAAAGTAATTTATATCAGATTACTTCAGATTATCTGTTACTGACCCTAGAAGGTTCCCAGTAGTTTAAAGACAGCAACAAATATGTGTCCATTATATAGCAACCCACTGCAACTCTGATTTGTATGTTTTTTTTTTTTAAAGATTGACAGGTTTGTTAATGGGAATATTTATCTCCAGAGATGAACTAATTTTTATCTCCAGAGTTAAACCATTTCAGCAAAATCCAAATTAGGCAACTGTCTTCCGTTTCCATGATCCCTGTACAGTCAGAACTGAATACCTAGGAATTCCTTTCTGATAGCCTTACAGTCTGTGACAAGTATTTAATCTAAGTGTCAACTTATCTGCAGAAAATATAAATGTTCTCAGTGCTTTCTTGGTGTGTTTAGGCTTAGGAGACACTGCAAGTTGGGGAAATTAAAATCCAGTAATTTCTTAAAAGTGCTTCATAGATGGATAGATTAACAATACAATTATGGTCTTTAAAAGAAGTTTTTTCTTTATTTGGGTCTCCGTTTACTGTAAAAATACTCAGAGACATAAAATTGACTCAGAAAAATAGGTTCTTAAGCTAAAAGGAAATCCATAACATTGATGGAAATGTTCTCACAATGATAGAGCAGGTAGTGTTTGCAATGAGATTAAACAGGAGAAGGCAACTGTCTCTAATTGTGTTTAATCAGAAGAGCCTTCTGTTTTCAGTAGCTGGCATTCGACTGGGACCATATCTGTGGCCAGGTTGATAATTCTCTTGGGAAGCATGCCACTGTACTTAAGGTTTCAGATGAGTGTGTCGATATTGACGTGTCGCAGAAATGAACTGTGTGCCTCTCTGATAAAAGATATCTGGGGAGAGGATTAGTAAAGGACAAGTCAGTTACAGAGCCATAAACATTCCTTTCATTAATAACATTCAAATGGTTCCTGAGGACATTCTGCTGCCCTTAATATTTCTCCAGGAAAGGCTCTGAATGGCAGCAGCCTGCTTGCTGCTGTTTAAGATGTGCAGCCAGGCCGACATCTGGGTCCTTGTGCGGGCTCTGCACACGCTGTGTGTGTGATACTGCAGTGCAGCCTGGGCCCCCGCACCCAGGAGGCTCAGGCTGGGGGTGGACTGGCTCCTGCAGAGTGAGTCAGGCCCAGTCGGGGAAACTTGGGTCAGGAAGATAAAAATTCCTCAACTCACAGCTAAGAGACATTGCGTTTCTTTTCCTTTGGAGACTGCCAGTGTGATAACTTGCAGAAGTGGAAAGGATCTGTGTGCAAGTGGAAGAAGAGAATTCCAGAGATGTAGAGTCAGGGAGGGAGATGTGGATGGGTCCCCGGTTGTTGGGGGAGGAGGCCCGGGATGAGGCAGAGCAGGGGAGGGAGGCCCCAAGGAGTAGGTGGTAGTGGTTTGGCTTCAATGGAAGCAAGAACAAAGACCCTCAGCCGTCTTCTTTGTCTCTCTCTTCCCCTCCCTCTTTCTTTCTTTGGTACCATAGGTCCTGAACATACACAGGATAGCTGCCCTTCAGCATCTGCATGTGCATCTGTCTTTCTCTCTCTCATACATACACACACACACACACACACACACACACACAGAGGTAAACGATCATGGAATGTTTAAAACTTTTAAAATAAAAGTAAAGCAGAAATATATAATAAAAAATGGTGTGACACTTATAGGCAAAAATAGATAGACATGGATATCAGAACTTGAGAGGATCTCATGCAGTGATATTGGTGGCCACCTTCCTGAAACTGTGGGTCCAGAAGTGACCTAGGATAACCAGAGGCGTAGGCTGACTGGGGGTGAGACTGTGGCCTGGGCTTGCTTCTGCAGAGCATTGGGATGGGAACCAAGAGTTAGCACAGGAAGTGTGGCACCACCCTCCAAATTTCGTGGAGGTCCTTCTCACTCATTATCCCAGTGCTGACACTGTCATCCAGGGATACAGTGGGAGAAGGTTCGGCTGATGTCCTCCTAATATTTCTAGGTTCATCAAATATCTGTTAGAGATTGACCATCCACACATTGATTTAAACCAAGGATCCCTAAGTAGGTTTTATTTTAAGGGCAACACCTATTGATTGATACTGGACTCCCAAGATGCTGTGTTAAGAATGATTCTGAGGTTGTGTCTGGGCTTGGTGGGTTCATTTAAGTAGTACCTGCCATGAGGATAGTGGGAGAAAGAGGTTTTTTTTTCCTTCTCTAATCTAACTCCTTCTATATCACATTAAACTTAGATTTTCCTCCTTCTCTTTTCCACGCACTGGTACATTTTACCTGCTCAGACTGAGATTGACTCTGACCTCAATTCTAAAGCATAAAATTAGAGCAGGCCCTCAAAGTAGATAATACTTGTCAATTGCTTGTAGACGGTCTGGCTCTCTCACGCTCTTGTATGTCCATTGTGCCTGCCTTCTCCCCGTCTCACATTAGGTACAAATCTTGTATAATGATGACATTGCTGAGAAAACGAAGACTCTTCACCTCTCCCACAGAGAGCTGCCCTGCCCCTGGCTGAATTACTTCAGCACCTGTTCTCCCAGGGAGAGGGAGACCCTCAGGCCACCCCGCAGGGACATGGATCACTGAAAATGGGTGAATTTGCCCCTAAGCTTGGATGAGCCCTTATCTGGGGTTGGCCACCTGGTGTTCCCAGACCCCACCCCCTCCTGCTGACCAGCAAGTCCAGCTCTTTCAAGAAGGTGGAGAAGACATTGCATTCCAGGGGAGGGACTAGGAAGAGAAGAGTCCCGTTTCCCATCCTCTCCTGGGCACCTCCCAACTTCACCTTTGTCTTAGGAGACAGAAGCGTCCTCCATGCTTTTTGTCTTGTTCCTCTGGTGATTGAGCAGTCCTGACAGACTGCCAACACTCCGCAGAATGGTTCTTCTTCTGGAGTGGTTGGAAGGTCGTTGTGTGAGGAATGTGGTCAACATTTAAAGCTAGATAACACATATATATGAAATCTAAAAAAAAAAAAAAAAAGGTTCTGAAGAACCTAGGGGAAGGACAGGAATAAAGACGCAGACGTAGAGAATGGACTTGAGGACACGGGGAGGGGGAAGGGTAAGCTGGGACGAAGTGAGAGAGTGGCATGGACATATATACACTACCAAATGTAATATAGATAGCTAGTGGGAAGCAGCCGCATAGCACAGGGAGATCAGCTCGGTGCTTTGTGTCCACCTAGAGGAGTGGGATAGGGAGGGTGGGAGGGAGACGCAAGAGGGAGGGGATATGGGGATATATGTAGACGTATAGCTGATTCACTTTGTTATACAGCAGAAACTAACACAGCATTGTAAAGCAATTGTACTCCAATAAAGATGTTAAAAAACCCCCACAGAAAACAAAAAACATTTACAGCTAGAAATGCCCTTTCCCGTGTACCCTGAGTCCCTGAGAGCGGACCCCCCGTGCAGGCGAGGGGGCAGTAGTCCACCCTGTGGCTGCCCCCTGGGGCTCTCCAGCCTGGGGTCCCTCTTCCTTCCCGTTCAGCGGCGTGAGGTGGTCTAGCCCGGCCCCTACAGTGCAGCTGGGAGGGAGCAAGGGGCCAAGGGCAGAGGCTTTTTCCGTTCGCTGACTTCGCATGTTGCCTGGCCAGTGCAGTGAAAGAAGCACCTTGCTCCCTGGGAATGAAACGCCACCAAGTTAGCCAGATTCCTTCTCAGCTCTGGAATGTCAGCTTATAGCTGGGGGAGGTCCCCTGACTTTCCTGTTCTCAGTTTGTTCGTTTATAAAACTGAGAAAACCCTCCTCACAGGACTCAGAGCACGTGTAAAGCACTTGTTACACTGGCTTGCATCCTAGAAGTGCGCCGTGCTGGCCTTCGTGTTGCCGAATGAACAGCCTCCCTGCCCTCTTAACTTTCAACCCTCACCAGACATGGGTGCTTTCCTGCTTCGGGCAGGTGGGGAGATGACACCAGGCATCGTCTGTAGCACAGGTGGCCGCACTGCAGACCTGGTGGAAATGGAGACACTTGTTAAAACAAATCCAAATGGCAAGAAACCTCGACAGATTTGCACAGTTTGAAGGCAGAGAGGAGGCCTGGCCCCTGACCCTGTACTCAGCTGGACAGTCAGGGTGGCCCCTGGGCTCCCGCATACCCCCCCTCCCCACTCCCCCTCTACACTGGCGTGAAGACAGGTGCTCCTGTGTGAAGCTTCTGGGTGTGGGAGGAACAACAGGAGGAGAAGCAGCAAACATCAGCCTGCGAATGCTGACTCAGGAGTCGCTGTGCTCATCCCCTGCAGGGCCCCGGTCCGGCTGGATTGTCTCTGACGTGCCTTCCACCTTAAAGACCCTGCAGTACTGGAGCTGCATGTGCGGTGGCGTCTCCACGCTCATCTGGGTAAAGCAGCAGGGAGGCCCAGGAGCAAGGAGGACGGGGCTCTAGGGGTGAATGTGGTACTAAGAATAGCCAGCGAGACATGGTGATAAGGGCCCAGATGGCCAGGGACATCAGTTGGGGACAGGGAAGGCGGAGGTGGTGGGGAAAGAACAGGGTGATAAGATAGGGGCTGCGACACAGGAATGCACAGCTGGGGCTCTGGAGACGGCTGTGGGAGCATGGTGTCAACAGGGCGCCCTGACAGCCGTGGGCGACAGAGCTGCCCAGAGGCCTGCCGGGTGTGCCTTGAGGGTGCGAGTCGGTGCAGAGGAAGGGCGAGCTGGCCATGAGTAGTCGTGCATTTGGGAGCCAGCTGGATTGTAGTGGTTTTATAGTCTCCCCGCCAACCTCCATCCATGGTACTTTCTGTGGGAGAAATCTGTGGCTCAGAGACAGGAAGGGACCACTTCAAAGTTGGTGGCGGAGCTTAGTCCAACCCTAGCCCTTCTGGCTCCTCCCACCACCAGGCCAACCTCTCCTGTGGTTGTGACCTCTGCTCCACACGGGGAGCGCAGGGCACCCCCAGGTGGGGCTGGCCAGGGTGCGGGCATTACTAATCCCTCAGATGAGCCCCGGGCCCCTTCTAGGCCGCAGGTCTGGGCATTATCACTGGGGGTATAATGGGAACTACAACAGAGAAGGCCTGTGCCTTCCTGGCACTTGGGGAAGGAGAGAAGACAGACAGTAAACAAACCAGTGCTGCTGCTGCTTTCGGACGATGCCAGGCAGGGAGCTGAGCCTTGTGGGGCTGCAGCTGTTCCCACCTCTGGACTTTGACGTTGTTGTGCTTGGGGGTCTTTCCTCTTAGAATGGTGACCACTAGGACACTTCCTGAGAATTGGGGTGAAATTTTCTGCTTTACATATGCCCCTGTCCCCCACCCCGGTAGAGGGCTGCACACAGTGAGTACTGACCCTCGCAGGGCTGGAGAACTGCTTACTTGTCTTTGTGAAACTTGAGACGTTTCCCCCAGGGTTAGGTCCTGTGGATTTGGGTGCAAATTAAGGGGCGTCACACTCAGAGATCCCTGGGTCTTGATGGCCAGACTGGCTGACCGAATTGTGGACAGCTCTCCCCCATCCCTCCCCGGTGCTACGACTGGGGGTGGGCAGCGGCTCTGGAGCATTTGATCCTCCCTGGCACCAGGCCCTGCAGGCTGGCCAAGCTCCCCTCAAGGTGTCCACCACCTTGTCCTTCAGCAGCGGGAGTGCCAAGTGGCATGTTTAAGAAGACATAAAGCTCAAACTGCTTCAAAAGCTCCAAGAAATCAAACCCTGCCTACTCAGTGATCCTCCACCAGACAGGCAGCTGATGCGGCACGAAAATAACTTGGCAGGAATGTCAGGCTTCACAAGGGGTCGCGAGGCCTTGTCGCATTGGGTTGGATCATAACATGAAACCACTTGGTGCTCCCACCAGCTTTTAAGGGCATTCGAATGTTCCAGACTGTGGGCTCTAGCAGGCCCTGAGGGAGGGTGCTGGAGGTTCAGGGGGTGGCGGTGGCTCTGTGGGGACGCTCCAGGGCTCTGTGGCTAAGCTAGAAGAAGCATTATTATTTCCACAGATCAAGCCATTTTCGTGCACCGTTCCCCTGGTGTCCTGATCTGTGTAATTATGGAACGCGTATGTGTGGGGAGGAGTCTTTGGAAAACGAGTCCCTGTTCTTTGTCAAGAGACTGACCTAAGACTTTAGGAAATTGTTTCATGAGGAGATTCTGGAGTGGAGAGCTGGCAGGAGTTCCAGACGGTAGGAGAAGGTGGGGCCTCCTCTGTGTTGCTTTGTCCCTCTAGACCCCGAAAAGGTCAAATGCAGAACACGATGAACAAAGAACAGATATGAACACGGGCAGCAGTTGGCATATGCTTTTATAGTCGGAAGACCCCTGGATGGGGTTTCTGTTCTGCCACTGAGCAGGAACTGCACCCTTTTGGGCCCACCACTGTTTCCTCAGGGCTTAACAGGCGCCCAACACACAGTAGATGCTCAATAAATATGAGTGATATGAACGAAGATCCATTGTCTCTGCGGCCTCAGTTTCCTCAGGCATAACACGGAGGAACTGGATGAGCTCAGAGATGGCCAAGAATTTTGTCCTTCAAGTTGTGGCAGTTGTCTAGTAGGACAGGAGAGCTTTATTGAGAGGTTTCTGAGGCACAGATTTGTCACGTAAGTAGGGGAGGGGGTGGCAGGGTATGTACTTCTCCCGTCCTGTGCTTTCTAAAACCTGTGTGGTTCTATAGTTACATATCATTGATATATTTAAAACTGATGAGACTTGTAACTGGGGTAGTGCTCGATGATCCGTATAGACCCTGGATACGTTCCTTGACTTCCCATGTCTCCTGGTGAGCGCAGTGAGAGAAGCGCCTCTCCCCCGACCTGCACCGCCCAGCACCCCGAACCTGGATGAAATGCAACAAAGTTAGCCAGATTCCTGCTCTGCTCTGGGATGTCAGGCAGAGTGTTGAAGCCCCTGGACACTGATGTCCTCACTGGCAATAGGGATAAAAAGGCCAAGGTCACGGGGCTGGAAGTGAAGTGCCAGGTGAAGAGCTGTCAGGTGGTAAGGGTTTTGTGAGTGCTGAGTAGCTGGCAGCTTCTCCCCTGGGCTTCCTTCCCATAGAGAGGCCATGGCGTCTGGCATGGAAACCTACTTCCCCTCTCTGAGCGAGGACCGAGGGCTTTCGGTCCTGGCTCTGAATGCCCACGAGCGTTCCCCTGTGGCTCAGATACTGCAACATCCCAGAGTCAACAGTGTTCATGCATTTCTGCCATAGAAGGAGGGGCAGAGGATGTGTGCTTTTTTGAGTGGATGGACTTGAAAAGGTGAGGACGCCACCTCTGTTCCTCTGTCCTGCCCCAGGAGGTAGAGGAACACCAGTCCGTGCCGTGTGGGAGCTGCCAGGAGTGTCACGAGCTGTGAAAGCCTGGCTGCCTCCTGGGAACCTGCAGTCTCACACCCAAGCCCCAGTGCTTGCTCCCACCTGACCCCAGCTGGCTTGTGTCCTGCTTCACGATGCACCCTCTCGGGGTTTCCTGTGGTTGCACCTTCTCCCCGAAGGCTACAAGGTTGTTATGGATAGAAGCCACCCCTGCTACTTCCCTTGGTCACCCTGTGTGCGTGGCGGGCGGTTGTCCTCAGCTGCCCTGAGCTAGTAGCTCCCGGTCTCCTTCTGAGCACTGGCCTCGTTCAAACAAAGAGTAGTCCGTGCAATTAGGATCTAAACGATGGTCTGTTCAGCACTTCTCCAAGTAAAGGCTCCTTTTGTCCAGACTGATGACTTTGAAAAGTTCTTCTTGAGGTTTTTCTGTAGGAAATTAGAATCACCAGGGCAAAGACAGTAAAAGAAAACCTCCTCTTGGGAAAATGTCCCTGTTTAAATGTAGCTGGTTTTCTGCTACTCTCACAATTGCTTGTCTGTGCATCCACAGTGTAAGGGATATTTTCTTTGCAGCACCTGGAAAGGTTATTTGTTTTAAGGGCTTAGCTTCCAAAGTGCAATTTTTTTTCCATCCCAGGGAGTTTTACATAAACTAGATGATATGAATAATGGTTTTCATAGCTTTTGTGGGCAGTAACACAATAGCTGTGAAAGAATCCGAACCAGGTGGAGAAACAATTGCTGTTTCCAATCATTTTAGTACCAGGGTTCTCAGGACCTCAGCAAATGTTAGTTGAGAGGATAAAATCGTCAAACTCAGGTAGTGATGTTGCTTGGGGCGGGAAAAAAGGAAGTCTCGAATGAAAATGAAGAGTGTTAAGTGCAAATCCCATTTCTCTATAGCACATATTTTGTTACAATCTTAAACATATAAATTATGTGGCCTGTGTGATTCCCATTAGAGCTGCAACCGTTATGAACTTTGAAGCCCAAATTAGTGTCTGGTAGTGTTTCTGACTAACCCGCTGAGGGCTTTGTGTGAGTGAGTTTGGGGTTTCTGGTGTTCGTATAACGACAGCCAGCTTCACAGCCATTCAGTGTGGGTTACTCTTACATCATCCCTGTTTCATGGATGAGAAAAAACTATTTAACTTGTCCAAGGTCACATATTTAGTAAGTGAACGAACCAGGATGTTTAAAAATAGCTTTATTGAGATATAATTGACACACCACAGAATACACCCTTTTAAAGTGTACCATTCAACGAGTTTGGGTATATCCACAAAGTTGTGCAACGATTACCAGTATCTAATTCCAGAACATTTCCATCACTCCAAAAGGAAACCTCATTCTGGTTAGCAGTCAATCCTCATTCTATCTTCCCCTGGTTGGCCCTAGGTAACCAGTAATCTGCTTTCTGTCTCTATGCATTTGCCTATTCTGGGCAATTCATACAAGAGAATCTCATAATATTCGGTCTTTCGTGACTGGCTGCTTTCACTTAGTATGATGTTTATGAGTTTCATCTGTGTATCAGTACGCCATTATTTTTTATTGCTGAATAATATTCCCTTGCATGTATATACCACATTTCATTTATCCATTGATCAGTTGGTGGACATTTTGCATTATATCCACTTTTTGGCTCTTCTAAACAACACTGCTGTGACCATTGTGTAGGCAAAAGGAGCTAGAATTTGAACCTGTCTCTTAACAACCCTGCTATCTGCATGTGATTGTCACTAATACATTGAATCCGCTCCAAAGAAAAGTAGGATTTTACAGCAAGCGGAGTCCTTAGAGATTTGTTTTCAAATCCAACTGAGCTTCCTTCATTTGAAGGCAGGACACCAGCCCGGTGAAATGCAATGAGGTAGTCTAACCTTGGCTACTCAAAGTGTGGTCCTTGGACCAGCAGCACCAGCTTCTTCTGGGAGCTTGTTAGAAATGCAGAATCTCAGATCCCACCCAGAGCTGCTAAATCAGAACCTGCGTTTCCACACGATCCCTGAATAATACGTAGGCTCATTAAAGTTTGAGAAGCACTTCTGAGTCACACAGCAGGGGCTAGAGCCGTGATTTCCTAATTTCTAGTCTAGGGGGATTTTTTTCTCTTCCATATTACGTCCAGACATTTTCTGAATGCATTGATGTTCTATAAAAGATTTAATAACTTCCTCACTGACTCAAAGTGAGACATGGCGAAACCAATACCCTCTCTGCATTGAGTCAGTGGAATAGATAAAACTAAAAGGAAGATATTTTAGCATCACTCTTCATCATTTTCAGAGTGTGTTGCTAATCCCTCCTAGGCCAGCTGTGTCTAACCTCCCTCTGCAAAATTTCCATTCCCCTGGAATGTATCCATGGCTCTGAGAATACCTTGGGAGAGAGAGCTCTTTATTCCAGAATACATATTTTGAGAAGCATCCTCAGATATTAATAACACTTGTGTATTAGTCAGGGTTCTCTAGAGAAACAAAACCAATAGGATACCTATATAGAAGCTGAGGCTTATTATAGGAATTGGCTCATACAATAATGGAGGCCAAGAAGTCCCACTGTCTGCCATCCACAAACTGAAGAGCCAGGAAAGCTGGTGATGTGGTTCCTTCTGAGTCTGAAGGTCCAAGAACCAGGAGTGCTGATATCTGAGGGCAGGAGAAGATGGATGTTCCAGCTTAAGCATAAAAAGAGCAAATTTGCTCCATTTCCATTTTGTTCTATCCTGAGGCCTGTGCATTGGCTGATACCACCTGAGTTGGTGAGGGTGATCTTTATTTACTCCTTCTGCCAATTCAAATGCTAATCTCTTCCAGAAACACCCTCACAGACACACCCAGAAATAATGTTTTACCAGTTATCTGGGCATCCCTCGGCCCCAACTGACACATAAAATTGACCATCATAACTTGGAGCCCATTTTGGGAAACAAATCTGATCCCAATGTTGTAGATCCCACATCCTACCCATATGTTATGGTCAGGTGGCAGGGACATCCAAGTTCTCTATTTAATATTTGGTTCCTTTACTTCTGACTTTCTTCTTCCATTGACCCTAGCAGTTAAAGATGGAGTTTAGGAAACCACATTTTTTTTCTAATATTTATGCAACATAGCACAGTTAAAAGACCTTGGAAGGGACTTAGAGATCCCTAAAGAGGCATCTTGATTTTTGGTTGATCTTGTAAAACAAGAATGACTGTACTCCAGAAGATATACCTGTTTGTCTGTTTCACTGACTCCACCATATCTGCAGGAACATGGTTTTCCTTTGTTTTGTCTCATAAGTTAGTTCAGTTCCTACGGGAGGGGTGCACCCACGAGGCACTGAGAGTGATGGGGATGTAGACTGAGAGGAAGGGAATTAGGATTGAGACATCGATATTACTTCCACAGGTTTTGGCAAATTCTCTTAAAGAGAATTCTTGTCCTGTCCCATCCATCGTTTGGGCTGTGCCCTTATAATTAGGATGCTGAGCTTTAAGAGTAGGAGGCAGCCTGCAAACTGAGTGCTGGAGCTGTTTCCCTGCAGCTGGCAGCTGACAGCCTGACACTCCCTGGAAGGCGAGGAGGACTCAGAAGGGCTAAAACCCAAGAAGGCAGGTGCCTGAGGAGAGTGGGGCAGAGAATGGGGTTAGGGATGGAGGGGAGCCCTGGGAACGCCAGGGAAGAACCCTGAGCTGGCTGAGGTCTACCTAGGTTGGCTCAGTGGCCTCTGCCTCTGACTTGGCCTGAGCCCTCTCCTAGCCCAGAGTAGACCCCTGAGGCCTCTGGCAGGCTGGGCCCCTGGACTTCTGAAAGTGTGGCCAGTTTCCCTTCAAGCTGAGGCCTAAGCTGCTTGGAGCTGCAGGCCGTTCTTGGCTGGTTTGGGGCTCAGCTCTGTCTTCAGGGTCTTTTGAGGAGGTTGAATATCCTGAGGCTCTAAGGAGGATAGGGTTAGTTCTGGAATGTTCCAGGGGTCAAGGTCTTCTGGGCATTTCACATCCTCTGCATTTTGTGAAATGTCAGGGTCTTATGTGCTGTGGCCACCGATCATGAAAACACTGTGTGTTGGTAGGGAGGGGACTACTGAGATTTGCTGGAAAAAAATCATTCATCAAAAACCAGGGTTACATAAGCATGGAGTTACCATGTGACCCAGCAGTTCTACCCCTAGGTTACAACCAGGAGAATTAAAACCGTATGCCCACACAAGAAGTTATACACAGATGTTCATAAGAGCACTATTCACAAGAGCCAAAGGTGGAAACAACTCACGCCTCCATCAGCTGATGAATGGATAAACAAATGTGGTATATCCATCCATACACAGGAATATCATTCAGCCATAAGAAGTACTGACATACTGGTACATGTTATAACATTGAAAACATTAGGTTAAGTGAAAGAAGCCAAACATAAAAGGCCACATATTGTATGATTCTGTTGATATGAATTTTCCAGGATAGGCAAATCCATAAGATAAAAAGTAGATGAGTGGTTGCTTACAGCTGGGGGGGGGGAAGGGCGAGTGGGGAGAGACTACTAATGGGTATGGGGGTTCTTTTTGGTGTGATGAAAATGTAATTAGAGAGTGGGATGAGTGCCCAACTTTGAAAAATATACTAAAAATCATTTAATTGTACAGTTTAAAAACATGAATTTTATGATATATAAAGTAAAGTATATCTCAATAAAACAAGCCAAAAAAATCAAGGTGGATGCCTTGTACCTGGAGAACAGAAAGCCTTGGGACTATTTCGTTATTCACTTATTTGATCTATAAAGGGTTTTTGCTTGCAGTGTGGGTGGGAGATTGTGCCTTTCATGGCACACCTTGGCCCCCGGGTGGTTCATCTTCTCTCTTGGCCCATGTGTGGCTGTGACCCCATTTTTGATGGACTCAGGTGCTCACCTGTCCTTGGAGCCTTTAGCAGCTTTGTGCTGCCCCTGGGCTAAGTCATGTGCAAGGATGGTGCCCGCGGGGCCCTGGCAGCTCGGCTGGCTGGCATTCTCAGCCACTCTGTGGTCCATGCAGAGGCCCAGCCATGGGGTGAGGAAGGCTGTGGCTGATACTCTTCATTGACTGCCATGAGGATGTTTTAAACAGTCAACTCAAGCAGTTGAAATCTCATAGAGAGGTGAAGAAACACAAAGGGAATTGAGAATTCTAATGGAAAGAACCTGCCATTGAAATAAAGACTGACAAAATGATTTCTGAGAAACTTTCCCTACCATAATTAGGTGCAGGAACGAGTAAAAACACTGCTTAGTTTAAATGTATATATGATGTTAATCTATTAATTTAACAAGTCTGGAAGACTATATACCAAAATCTATAGGGGTGGGATTGTAGTAGGCTTTTACTTCATATACAGATATGTAATTATAGTGTTTTTAAATTTTTTCTGTATAATAATAGCATTTTCCCCCAGTGGGAATGTATTACTTTTATAATCAGAGAAAATAAACACATTAAAAAATAATTGTGGCCTAGATAACATTATCTAAAACCTGTGAGTTAAAAAATGTGATTGTCAGAACTTCCAATTCACTAGGTATGTTAGGAAAAGCATGATCCAAAGATTGGTCTAGAGAAATTTATTTTTAAAAGCATTTCACTAATAAAGTGATTTATAGTTTACAAAGTTTGTTCTTTCGTTCACTCATTTGGTCCATCCATCAACCCATCAGTCTTTTATTGAACCGTGTTACTTGTCACAGCACTGAGTGTGCCTGAGGATGCTGAGGTACCCCGGCCATGGTGCCAGACCTCCCAGACTTACATGGGTTTGCTGACTTCGACAGCGCCGTTTCCCCTGGGTCCTGCTGTAAGGAGTGTCTGCACAGGCTGATGAGGGCCTGAAAGCCTTGCTCACCTCTGCCAGGGGTGGGAAAGGTGATGCCATCAGATGGGCAGGAAGGAATCTCCGTCTCTTGTCCACGGATGTCGCTGTTGGTCACAGGGTTCGGGACTGTGGGCGGAGCCTGTTACTCCACACAGGGCAAACGGCAGGCAGCACAGCAAGACTGAGAGAGAGGAGAGCACGGGCCGTGTGAATGAGGGAGCGGGTCATTCTGTAGCTTCCCTCATGGTAAACTGGGCCTGGTTCCGGGGCGAGCAGAGCCCATGAAGCTGGAGTCATCCAAGGAGGGATCCAGGGAAGGGGTCGCCTTTGTAAGGGCTGGATTGGGGGACCTTGACCCCGTGGGAGGTGAGATTGGTGGGGGCTTTTGCTTTCTCTCCCGGTGCCCCTCACACCTTCTCTGTCCCCAGTTCTCTTCTGTTTACATTGAATCCCCCCTTTGCTTGGCCCTGGTTGTCATAATATTGAAATAATCATGTTTTATTATTTGCCATATTTATTTGAATAATTGGAAGGCTCTTATTCTTGATTAAAAATACAGATGTGCTGTATGCTTTTTCTTTTTCCATCTGAAAAATTCCTCATTATAGGAAAGACATCAATTTTTCCTTTACCATTGTGTTTGTTTTTATGGGTTAATGACCTTTAGGTGAAAAAAAGACTCATAAGGACTTTTGGACCAGACTAAGTGGTTTAGTTATCAAGCGGTGATATCTAAATTCCCTAGGTGTTCAGATCAAGGTTGTATGGCTTTTCTCCTGACTGAGCCTCTGAACCGAGGAGGTAGTGAAACCTGGGTGTTTTATGAACTGTGGTGAAGACCAAGCCATTGATGGGGTGTGAAGGAGTGAGCTGGGAGGACAGGGTAGGCTTCCCAGCATGGACCCGTTTCCCATAGCTCTGAGATCTAGGGGTGTGTGGGAAGGTGATGTGGCCTCGGATTCTGCTCTACCTGCCTAGAGTGACGGCAGAGATGCCCAGAAGCAGCAGTTTCTTAAGGATGGTCCAATAGTGTTTTTTTCCTTCCGTGCCCTCTTCTGTAAGCCATCTTCAGATGAAAGCATCACTCTTCGAGATGTTGCTGCGGGCAGGGTCTCTGTCTTTTGCCCCCTGTAGCTAGGAAAGGGCTGCAGAATACTTGGCACTTTTATGTTTAAGTCAGATCTTAAGCCAGTTTGAGTCACTGAATCCCCACGATCAAAGGCAGTAATTTCACATCTTTTAGCCACTTCAAAGCAAGTTGTGGAAAAAATTAGGAATCTGGAAGCAAATTGAATTATACATCAAAGAAAAACAATCTCTTGACCTTTTTTCCTTCCAAAACCAACTGTTCCTTAGTGTAAAGATCCAGACTGGATGCAGACTATTCAGCGTTGGGGGGATGGAGGTCCAGTTAAACCAAAGGGCTTGTTGAACACTTTCTTTACCAAGGAATGTTCTTGGAGCTGCCAGAATGTGGAAGAAGCACAGGATGAGGGTTTTGTCAGAAAAATACTCATCGTTAGTTGGGGAAGCAAGAATGGCACACAACACAACTGCCATGCAGGGTCAAAATTCAGTGGTGAATTGGGTGATACAAAGTGATGTGCGGTGAGACTTCAAAGGGGAGAAAGCAGTAGTGGAGCTGCGGGTGAGGATGGATTTCACAGCAGGTCGTAGAGTCTGGTGACAGGAGAAAGATGGGCTCGAGAAGAAGGAGAGGAAGGAGGGTGGAGCGTCGGGTGTGCATGAGGGAGGTCAGATCCGTCCTCTCAGTTGAGGTGGAGAAGGAGGGTGGGTGGCGAGGGGGGGAGTGGCCCCACGAAAGGTGGGTTCCTAAGGCTGGACGGAATGTCAGAGATACACGAAGCCAGACACTGGTTAAAGTGGCGAGGGCAGATTTAATCAGTAATACATTGTCGTAATAGGGAGAAGAGGCCAGCGTGAACTGAACCCAACTTTGATTTGTAGGGTGGTGACTGGGCTGTTTAAGGAGAGTAAGGGGCTAGGGAGGGGCTGAGCCAGGCTCTGTCGAGTGAGGGAGGTGAAACATTACAAAAAGCGAGAAGGGAGGTTGGTCCATGTGAAATCCATCTGGGTTTTCAAACTGGCACTTATTGGGGAATTCCCTGGCGGTCCAGTGGTTAGGACTCGACACTTTCACTGCCGAGGGCCCGGGTTCAATCCCTGGTGGGGGAACTTAGATCCTGCAAGCTGTGCAGCGTGGCCAAGAAAACAAAACAAAACCAAAAAACTGGCACTTTTTCAACTTAGGTTCCTGCCCTCCCACGGAGGCTGGAGACGGGGGCCCTATCTTCAGGTGTTGGCTGGAACAAACAGTAAATTCTTTTGGCAGCCTTGAGTTTTCTCAGTTCGGCACTTTAAGGGGGGTATGAGTCATCCTAGGGATGTGGCCTTGAGCTGTTAGAAACTATGTTAGTGTTTGTTCAAGTCTTTATAGGCCAAGGTTAAGGCCTGGCCAGGAAGCGGGCTCAGAGGAGCCTGGCTTAGAGTTCGGTAAGTCGAGAATCTTCGTCAGGAGACATTTGCTTTGAGGCAGGAAATGGAGTTAATGATACTTTTCAAAGTGGGAATAACTTGGTGAAACGGCTAGTAAAGGCGATTAGATTGGCTTTGAATATTAATCACTTTTCACTGAATCTTAGGGCCACAAATGGCCAAAGAGAGCATTTAACTTTATTTACTGAGGAGGTAGCTGGGATCTAAGAGATCAAGTGATTTTTATCTTGTGACATGAAAGTAGTCACAATGTGTGCTTGTTCCCAGTCCTGTGTGTGTGTCGCCTACCAGGAAGGTCCTAGGTACTGTGCTAGGTATTGGGGGAGGTGCAAACGTCTGTGCTAATCCCTGGGGGCCCCGAGATGCTCACAGTCTGGTGGAAAGTCACACACGTGTGGAGAGTCGGCAGCCCACTTAGACACGATGGGCTCACATGGCAGGAAGTGAGGGCAGAGACAGGAGAGTCCCTGGACTGTAATGGTCCAGGAAGACAAAGACCCGTGGGGCGCCAGAGCTGAACGGACTGCAGGGGTGCTCTGGTCCAGCAAACTCACTACATGGCTCTTGACACGTGGGCAGGATTTTGACAAACGAAAGAAGGGCAGAGGCTCTGGAAAGGGAGGAGGGAGACCCCGGGATGATGTAGGAGGATGCAGAATCTGTTCCGGTGGCAGTGAGTGGGCAGGGGTTGTTGAGCAGAAGGTTCTGGAAGGTGAGTAGTAATTGGTCACCTGTAACGCTGGTGTGTTAATGAAAGATATAAAGGTTTTTAATGTGACTTTTCTTGGTCCACCTGCCCCCTGTAATGTTGGCAAACTACCTTAATCCAGGCCATTGTTACCTCATTTTTCAATGGATGGAGTGTCTTCTTAACAGATTTCCCTCCTTCCTTTGTCCACTCAACAAATATTTATCAAGTCCCTTGGATCCCTCCAAGTGGTTTTTCGCAGTGAATGTAGTCAGAACGATCTCTCTGAGACGCATTGGATTGTGTCTCTCTTCTCCACCTAAAGCTGCTCGGTGGCTTTCTGTAACATTTATCTTCTCTTCTCCTTAATATCATTCATTAGTCCCAGCTGTGATAATTCTGACAACCTCCCACCCTTAACTCTTGCTCCTCCCCCAACCCCTCCACTCCTTCAAACTATTGATACTTTGCTCCTTTGATCTTCTGGACTAGGACTTGAGCTTTTATTCTGTATTTTTTTTCTTCTCCAGTAGACATATCAAAGGGAGAATTCTAATTATAACTTATATTGCATGACTTTTATCAACTTCAGATGGTCAATGAAGCTCAAATAATGATGCCAGCATCTTTTGTATCTTTTCATGTCCTGTGCATCACCCACCCCCTCCTTGGTGGCCATTCCTATGTATCTTCATTGTGTTCCGTTGTTCGCACATGTTACAGATATAGTGGGTGATCTCTGTTTTACAGAGATGGGAGTGAGCTGTATACATAATATAATCTTCAAGAAAACGAAAGATTATCCCTTAAATAGCAAAATTTTAAAGAAGTTTATCTGATTTTGGCATAAGTCTAACAGGTACTATACATTTCCTTGTTTATGCCTTTGTTTGTTAAATAAAGAACACTAAACCTACTCAGTTTGACCCTTTCTTTGTCATTATAATGAACTTCAGGTTCTTTTTGGTCCTTTTTGTCTAGAGAATAGTTTTCCAGATATATTTGTTTCCTCAATATTTGTTAAGTTTGTACCCACTTGTGTTGGTACTGTCATAAAGTTTGTAGCTTCTGAAAATTTCTCACATTTTAGTCTGCTTTCATTTGTCCCAATAACAGCATTTTAAGGAATATTCAGCTGGTCACATCATAAAAGGTCATTTTTGAAATATATAATTTTTGGAATGTATTTGATGAAAATGAATATTCATTTTTCTTAGACATATATTCCTAAGAACTTTTTTTACTGTGTTGAATGAATATATTAGATATTTCTTTATTTGTAGAAAGTTTAAATCAGGAGGCAATGCCTGTAATCAAAGGACTGGATGCATAAATGTAAAATGCACTACCCCCCCACTTTCCACTCCTGCCTCCCCCTCCGTCGACTGCTGCCCAGTTAGGCAGTGTCCACGCTTCCGCTTCGTTCCCCCGACTCTCCCCACAGCTCTTCCCAGCTGTACCTGCAGGGGGTTGGGTCGTAAACAAGTTAACCATTCCTAAAACCAGTCATCCAGAAGTAGGCAGAATTAGCTGTTAGAACCATCACATCTAACCAAATTGCTAAAATTTCATAAATAATGAAGAGAAACAAGTATATTCTGCAAGTTGGGTTTAGGCAAGTGGACATTCTGCAGATTGGCCTGTTTCCATGTGGTGGCACCTTGATGGCCCCATGGAAGATGGTTTTCCTCTGAGCCTTGGGCAGTGCCAAGGTCCAGTGGCCAGGTGCCTTTTCTTCCCCCGTGCTGCTCCAGATACCCCTACCTTCCCAAACCATACGTCGCTTTATGTACTGCTTCCCACTTGCTGTGTTCAAACATCAGGTCACCTAGCACATGAGAGCCACGGACAAAATTTGATTTAATTCTGTAGAGAAATATTTGCACACATGCGTGGAGATGTTCATTGTCCAATGTCCATCAAAGGGTTTCCATAGTGGAAAACTGGGGGGGGAGCTGAAATGTCCACTCAGGACAGTGGATGCTCAAGGAACATACAGCATGAGGCTGTTGCCTATGGCTCCAAAGACATTATCACTGTTGACAAATATTTCAGTTATTCAGAGGCCTTTTCTGCTTATTTACAGCTTTTTCTCCCTTGTGGCACTAGGAGAGCATTCAGACTTCTCTGGAAACTCAAGTCATTTCTAACTATAGTTTTCTTGTGGTGTACTGGGCTGTAGGCATTGGTAGTCTTTTTGCTTTTGAAGAGCATAATTCCTTTTTTTTTTTTTTTTTTTAAAGCTTTTAAAGTGTTATTCAGCTGGTGTTGGAAATAAACCTTAATTTCCTTCAGCTTTTTTCTTTCACTGAAGGAGAAAAGCAACAGGACTTGAAGGAAGAGGGCAGTGGGGGAAAATCATTGTTGCTTTCCATGTTTGTGCCCTGCATCTCTTTTCTTAGTAAATTGCCTCAGGAATTTCTGCAGTCAGCTCTAATCTGCTCTTGAAAGGCCTTCTTTTGGACCAAGCTCTTCAAGTGAGCCAAAACTCTCTCTAGGACTACAGGGTTTGGGAGGAGACAATGAAAAGAAAGGGAGTATTAACATGTGGCCTTCTATTGAGATTGTGAAATTTCCTTAAGTTGTTGTAAAGGAGGCTGGGAAAAAAGCGGAAAACTCTGCTTTTTTGGGAGGCAGAGTTTACCACCCTCCTCTCTTCCCTCTCTTTTTTCTTTCGCCCCTTCCCACCCAAGTTGATTGCAACAGAGAGCTTTTTACATGTTTCTGAAAACAGGGGCATTTACATTCTACTGGTACCATGGACAGATACCAAACATATTTTTATCTTGGTATTTTGAATTAGCATCTCACCTCAAAATAAACAGAAAATGTAAATGATAAAAATTTGACTTTTATCAGGTTATTATTGCTTCCAAAGTCAATTAAACATGGGAATTTTGAAAATAGGTTGAACACAATTATTATATAAATCACCAAAGACAAAGGTATTTTTATCTGATGGCTGGCGTTTTTAAACGTCATTCCTTCCCCTCCTATCCACTAAGGAAAAAGTCCTCATGCTACCAAATCAGAGGCAGTGTTTCTGGACCTGAGACTTCTGCCATTGATTTAGTTGAAAGTGAGAACAAATTAATTCATGTTTCCTTAATTCGAAACAAGGATGTGAAGCAAGCTTGTGACTATTTTATGCCCAGACCTGGGTTGGAGTCTTAAGGAATTAGGCAGAAGGTGGGTGGGTGTGTGTGACACTTAATCTGTCTTAAAGATCCTGAAAGTTATTCCTAGCTCTTGGAAATTATGAAAAAGAATGGGGCGGAAAAGGAGTTCAAACACTCTATTCATAGGATAAGAGGAAAAGGAGGAAGGGAGGGAACCGACTTTCATTCACTTCACAGAAATGTACTCTGTACCTGTTATGTGCCAGTTACTGTTTAAGGTCCTGGGCTACAGTAATGTGTAAAGCAGACAAAAATCCCTGCTCCTGTGGACCTTCCATTGCAGTGGGGGTGGGGAGAGACAGACAATAAGCAAGGTACATACATAAATATAGAGTGTGACAGTGATCAAGGCTGTGAGAAGAAAAACAGGCGTGTGGTTCTGAAATGTGTGTATTTGAGTGCATGTTGGAGATTTAAAAATAGGGAGCCGGGGGAGATCTCACCCAGAAGGGGTTGATTTCATGAGATGGGAGGCATGTAAGGGGGAAGCAGGGTGAGCAGGTAGGAGGCCACTGCACTACCCAGGTGAGGGATGACTGCTTTAGGCCAGAGGTGTAGCAGGTCAGTGGTGAGAAAGGTTGGATGTGGAATTCCTTGCCAGATGAGCTCAGGGGTATAGGAGAGAGAAACAGGAAGCCTGGCTTCAGGGTTCTAGCCCGAGCATCTGATGCAGACCCCATGGTCCCTCTGCTGTGACCTCTGAAGC
Source organism: Balaenoptera physalus (assembly GCF_965194825.1). Taxonomy (NCBI): domain Eukaryota; kingdom Metazoa; phylum Chordata; class Mammalia; order Artiodactyla; family Balaenopteridae; genus Balaenoptera; species Balaenoptera physalus. Next base: position 45,569,018 of record NC_138897.1, on the reverse strand, counting down.
TGTCACCTAAGATTTTCAGTTTGTGCTGTATTCTACTTTGTGTAATTGTTTCCATGCTACGTTATCAACTCCCTAAGAGCCAGCCTAGTTCCTTTCTGTCTTTCTTTCACACCTCAAAGAGTCCAGTGAATGTTTGTTGACTTGAACTGAATTGACTAGTCCAAGATCAGCACTTTAGAAACACAGAACGTTGCCGAATACCTACCAGGCATAGAATGCATGGCTCATCTGAGGGCAAAATGATAGCCACGGGCCACGATGAGCTCTCCTCTGAGACAACCAGATGCGCTCATGAACTCAGAACACCAGGAGGAGAGGTGGGGCCTCCTTCATATGCGGCCCCTCAGGCTCCCCATCCTGGCTCCAGAGCCACCGGAATGGTCCTGCTTTGGGAGGGGGGCACTGGAAGAATTTGGGATTTTGCCGGGTGGTGTGTCGTCTGGTTGGAAGGCCAGTCACTGAAAATGACCCAGGGTTTTTTAGTGTGTCCCGAACCCAGGACAAGCCAGCAGGGCAGTGCGGTTGCGGGAGGGGCAGGAGCGGCTTTGGGTGGGCACTGCCGGCCATGACCCAGCTCAGCTCGCTGCTCCACTTGACACAGCCAATCAGTGTCTCTGAGCCGAGGGGGTGAGGAGAGGCGGCAGTCACATCGCACCTGCCCTCTCCTCTTCCTCCCCTGTCATTTTTTGTGTGTTTTGCTGTGGTTTATTTGTTGAATGTGAGAATCACGTACGTGTCGGAGGAGTCCACTCCCCACTGGCCCTTTTTGTTTCATTCCCAGGTGGAAAAGGTCATAATTCATGCTAGTAAAATACCTCCCCAAGTATTTTCACAGGAGCAGGTGCGTTCTATGTTGCTCCCATTTTCCGATGAAGGGCTGGCTCAGAGGTTATCCATGGGTAAAGGGTGGGGTGCCTTTCTTAGTCAGTGACATATCTTGAATACCGTACGTTTCACCACTGAAGTATTGTATCATCTGTGATGCTGGTTACTGCGCTCTGGGGAGCAGGTCTGGCAGGATTAGAGCCCCTTGTGATAGCCACCCTCGGTGTGGACCCCTTCAGATTCTAACTGGTCACCCCTAGTGGTAGGGGTGTGGACTCTCCTAGCAATTCAGGTGTTAACCTGCCCCCCAGGGTCGGTGCTTCTCTCAGTGTGGTCCTGGGCCCTGTGAGTTTGGTCGAAACGCAGAATCTCAGGCCTACCCCAGATGGACTGAATCCACGTCTGCACTTTGCAAGCTCCCCAGGTGATTTCTGTGCACATTCAAGCGTGAGAAGATTAAGGGTACCACGCATCAGCTGGTCTATTTTAAAATAAATCACATCAGTCACGTGACAACCCCAACTGTGGCTAGTTCTCCATCAGGAAGGCTGCTCTCCTACAGGCAACCACGCCTCTCATTGCTTCCCTTTTGTTGCTGAGTCCTTGAAACTTTTTTCTCTTCACTTGTCTCATTCCTTCAACATATGCCTCAGAAAATGTGCAGCCCGAGTTTCTGATGATTTGCTCTGCAACTGAAGGTAGGCATGGCTGTGCCCCCTCTGTGTCCCTCACATGCCATGTATGGGCCTGGACAGGGAAGGGTTGCTTTTTAAATTCTGACTTGACTCATGGAGATGCTAAAAGTGCTTCCCCGACTTAAGGCTGACTTGGCTTCTATATCCTCTAAATACAGGTATGAACGGGTGGAATGAGGCTAAAATCGTCTTAGGTCCCAATGAGAATATAAAAAAACAGGCCTCATAATTTTCAGACTAGGAGAAAAATGAAACAAATCCCTGCTTCCTTGCAAGGCAAAGCAACAGTTTGGGCGCTTGGTTTTGTTCTAATGGCACCTTTATCTGCAGTCAGTGTTTGAGGGAGCCTCTAAGTGTGGTATAATGACGGGTATTCATGTCTCTTTCCTGAGTACAGAGCTCCAGCCCCTCAGGGGGTGTGGTGAAGTCTGGGGCCCTGCTGTCCGACCACAAAGATTACTGAGGACATTTTCCATGCCTGTGGCTCTGGTCTGTGTGGAGTCGGGGCAGAGCCCAAGGGAGACCACACGGAGGGCACCGAAGAAAGCCACCCCTGCCTGCTTCCCATTCCTGGTTCTGTCGCCACCCACCCTCCCAGCCTTGCACCTGGCATTGCCACCTGGATAATGGTTCAGACAGAGGGTGTGGCTGAGCCCCATACCCCATTATCCCATTCTTACTCCTGGAAATACTGTCCGCCCTTGGGAAGGGAAGGGGGCCGCCATCTGCGTCTAGGGGTGAATGTGTATGGAGCCTGGACATTAGGGCCGGGTGGGTGGTAGATTGCCGGGAGCCAAAGAGACTGTCACCTCTTGCAAAGGTACTTTAAGCCCCCCTCCCTTCCCCACTCCCACGCCCTGACTATTGTCATGTACAGTCAGAAGTTGACTCACTTTCCCTGCCTGAAATAATCCAACCCGTGTGAGGCCTGCCCAGAGTCACGGTGACTTGAAGACTGCATTGTGGTGTTGGAAGGGCATGCCCTTCTGCTTGCCTTTCCCTTCAGTGGCCTGTGGTCGTGACTCTTTCTTTTAAAGGCCCCCTTGGCTCGGAGCCCAGTGTGAATGGGTGGTGGAGTCACTGAGGGTGAGTGCCCGACCATGGAGCGCATCCTGGCCCGAAGTCTCCTCTTTAGCTGCTCCCCACCCTCACTCTCCGCCGCTCCTTGAAGATTCAGGGCTCCCCAGTGCTTTCCCTTTGAATGGCACCAGGTGAATCAGGTGGGCCCCCGCTTGGAGCTGTTCCTCTGGAGGCCGAGGCCCTGGAGGGGCAAGGAGGTCAGGGTCAGAGGCAGTCAGATCCAGGAAGTGGGCCTTCTAGGCTGAGGAGCTGGGGGTCGGGGGAGAGCGTAGCTGGAGCACTTTAACTGGCTGACCCACGGCACCACCGTGGCAGGTCACCGTGCACACTGAGTGAGCCTGAAACGGCATGAGCCTGGTACACACATAGTGGCATAGCGTTGGTTGAGTGAATGCCAGAAAAGCCTTGCTCAGCCAGCCGGTCACGAGCGTGATGGTGATCGGTTCAGGACTCAGCCCGTGTCTAACCCAGAGAAATGGAATTGGTGCTGCGCATTCGTGGCTCCGCCCCTTGGCATCACAGGACTGCAAAGCTGCCCCAGTAACACCAGGCTCTGTCATTTCTTGGGGTCTCTCACACCTGGCCCCTCAGCCTGGAAACCTGTGCCTGCCTTTACTCACCTGATTCATTTTCCCAGAGTTTACCTGGCCTGAACGTATCTAACTGTGGGTCTCTCTCTCCCATTAGACTCGAAGTTCCTCCCGGGATCACTGTGTAGTGTTCATCTTTGAGGCTAGGATGCAGTGCCCTCTCCCCGCCCCCGAAGTGACTCCCTGTGAGTGGCTCAGAGTCACAAGCCCCCTCTCTATATGGGTCACTGTACAGCTCCTTTATTCCGTGGGAGAAGCTGCACCTAGGCCGCTAGCTGATTTCATTAGAAAATGCCTACTGATTAAGTATCAGGTCTAGAAATACTGATTCCACTGAGGTGCCCAACCCTAGCTGTTCTGGTCCTCTTCTCTGTGATGGAGTCTGCCGGCGACTGCGTCCACGTTGTTTCCTAACTAAGTTCTCCGGTACGTCTGGCTCACCTAGGCGTTACCACCAAGGCCACGAGCAGTCACACTTGGCTCATTTCGAGTTTTCACTACGACTACTTGCCGCAGCTGTCGGGCACCCTCGGCTCAGCCGTCCTGGGCACAGGACCTTGGCACGGCCTAGAAATAAACCCAGACGGAGTGTCAGGAGGTCAGGGAGGATTGGGAGGCAGCTTGTCCTTTTGATGTGTAGAAACATTCAGTTCAGACGTGTGTTTGCTCCATGACATAACCAGTACTTAAGGTCTGCTGCACTTAATTGTAAAAATGCAACACGACGTTCTTTTACTGTGGTTCCCCCTCCCCCTTGGTCAGTGAATAAACTCTATTCAAAACAGTTGTTTTAAAAACCCTTTTCTCTGCTGCAGTTTGGTTTGTGTTCTGTGATGCTCGCCATAGATTAATGGCTATTTCCATCTTGAAGAATCTTTAAAGGAAGAGCCTGGCCCCATGGGGTGGGTCAGGTGAACTACTGAGTTTTGCCATCTCTGTTTGGTGACATGATTGATGCCAGACTGTTCCCTTTTGACCCCAGCTAATGATCCTTATCTTCTCTCCGAGGATTAGACATTCACTTCTTTTTCTCAGAGTGTTTAGGGCAGGGATGGTGAACATTTTTCCTGTCAAAAGCCATCGACCCCAGGAAGGAAGAGACCATCTCTTCGCAGGAGTGATGGTGCCTTGGAGAGGCACCCCTGGGGCCCAGCCTGGGTTGTCTGAGCTCAGGCGACCTTCTCAGCACAGTAAGAAGGACCTGACAGATGACAGGAGGTACCTTGCCAGCCCAGAGTGAAAGGGCTGACTAAGTCACTCTGTGGAGGGTCTTGGGTATGTTTTAGAAATATCATTGAAGCCTTTGGGGCTGGCGAGAGAAGGAAAAGTAATCTTTACTGAGCGCTAAAGTGTGCCAGGTGCTTTGCCAACGTTATTGTGTTCTTTATCACATTGCTTTAGAATGTTGGAATGTGTGTTTTTTAATCCTGTTTTACCGATATGAGAACCAAGGCACAGAGAGGAATGTCTTCCGAAATGCAAACATCGATTTAGTAGTCTGGATGGCAGTAGAATGGTGTGGAAGCCATGTGCAAACCAGAGCAGTGCATGATGCAGCCTGGCGAGGGCCTTGCCAGCTGGGAGTGCAGGAGAGGGCAGGGGAAGTGGGCACTGTGCCCCCAACGGTGGGCACGAGAGGAGGTTGGGGGACACTGGTGGTAGGTTCTGTGAGCTGAGCCTGGGAATAACAGGGTGCTTCACTGAGGCCAAGACTGGGACAGTCCTGGCTGCAGTCGGTGCCTGGGTAAGAGGTTGAGTAGTTTTGATGTGTGTCCTCTGGGGCTGCTTGGGGTTGTGGTATGTGGTTTTGGGCCACTGTGCTGGGATGGTTCTCTTCTCCTAAATTTTTTCCCCCTGAGAGTAAAAGCCAAGTTGGGCCTCATACCCAATTGAGAGGGATGGTCTCCTGTGGACACCGCCAAGGACTCTGGATGCTTCCAGAAGCACAGAGAGAAAATGGGCTTGTTTGATCAGGAAACGTCTCTTCCCTTTGTGCCCTGCCAGTGGGGGTGAGAAGCGCCGAGCTGCAGTCAGTGACTGCCGCTGTGCTGTGGCCATCTCAGGGGCAAAACACCCCACATTCAAGCAAAACCACTTGGCAGTGCAGTTTCTCTGTGGTTGTTAGAACTAGGAAGAGAAATATATGTCATTTTGGGAAAAAAAACAAACAAAACACATACATCTAAACGTTTCAACTTAATTCTAAAATAAAGGGAATGATAAAAGCCCATAAATAAAGTAACTGTTTTGAGGTTCTCCAGGCTCCTAATTTGAGAAGAGAGCAAAGGAAGAAGGAAATGTAGAAGGAGAGAAGGAGAGGGGAAAGGCAGGAGGGCAGGGGCCAAGCCGTGGCAGGAGAGAGAGACAGGCGTGTAGATGGAGGGAGGGGAGGAGTTCTGAAGTGAAAGGTCTCCCTCACCTGTTTTTCACACCACTGGTTGCCTCAGGGTGTTTCTGCCGCTTTCAGATGCTAATGATCGGATTACTCTGGGTCAACAGCCTTTTTAGCGGGTGGTGTCAATGTGCAGACCCTCTGGGCCCCTGCACAGGGTCCTGCGGCTGGGCAAGTGATCGCAGAGCTGGATGGTCTCTGAGGACCCTTGTCTATCTACCATTCTTTGATCCTGGGGAAAAATGAAGGCGTGTTTTAAACAGAATTCCAATTCATTAAGTGACCTGCACTAGCTGACCCCGGCCTTTTTGCCTCTGAGAAGAGACACTTTTGTTCAAGCAGAGATGGGAGCAGACGGAAGTACCCTTGTGCCCTTCGCTGGGGCCCAAAGCTAGCTGGTGCCCTAAGTTCAGAGGGAAAAATCCTTTCCTACTCTTGCCAAAATCTCAGCCTCTGTGCACCGGTGCCGAATCAAATCTTGGAGACAGAGTTTTGGATGAAGTAGAAAAGAATAGCTTTATTGCTTTGCCAGGCAAAGGGGGACACCGTGGGCTCGTGCCCCTGAAAAACTGTGTCCCCAACCCAGGAGGATTTGGTGAGGAGTTTTATAGCAGTGGTTCAAGGGCGGGGTTGCTGATAAGGTTAGGGTGTGTGCCTGCACTTCTTTAATCTGGCCTGAGCCCGGTCTCCTCCTCATGAGCTTCTCTGATTCCTTTAATCTGGCCTCGGGTGGTCTTCTCTGGAATGAAGAATGCTAACACTTCCATTTGTTGGGGGTTTTAGTTCTGTGAAGAGCTCAAATATATTATGTGTATCCCTTGAGGTGGAACCAGGACCCTGCCCCAAGGCTGCACTGTTGTTTCTGAGCTGCTCCTCCCTTGTCTCTGCATCCCCTCCCTTCTCTGATTAGCAACTCTTCGAATCTGCCCTTTGGAACTCAGGGAAGATCATGGAGGCTGGAGTCTATTCCCTACAAACAAGAAACGGGACAGAAGGGCTTCCGTGCCCAGGAGTCCCATAGGGTCCCACTCGGTTTCACTACGAACGGATTCAGAACCGGAGGTCCATGGCTCTGCCTGGGCTGAGTGAAGATGAGAAGGGTGGTGGTGTGGTTCCCAAGGTCACAGGCAGAAAGAACGTGGAGCTGGGTGGGGCTCGGCAGGGTGGTGATGACAGGCAGGCAACCAGGCACGTAATTGCATAATTTCAAGTCTGGTGCAGCTTTTTGGTCGACAGCTCCTTGGACACTGCTCGCCACTTGCAGGGGGGCCTCTTGTGTTCCTCTCTAGCACGGCGCCTGAGTCCCTGCTGTCTGCTGTTGACACGTCGTCTCCGCTGACTGCAAGCTTCATGAAGCCGGGTCGTGCCTTGTGTGTCTCTCTTATTCCCCCGCCTGGCATGGCCCTTGGAGCACAGTAAGTGGCCAGTGATTGTTTGAAGGAAGGAAAGCCTGCTGAGGGCTACAAAGAAGCATCCTGGGATGTCTAGGGTCCTAAAAGTTCTCTGTGCCCTGCCCTTCAGAAGTCAGGGAAGGCTACAAACCTGGGCTAAAAATGTATGCACAGATGTGCCTGAACCTCCTCTGTGGACCCTTTTTTAGGGATCCAAGGTCAACAGATCCCTGGCCTTAAGCAGTACAACATGTACATCTGTCCGTTAGCCATGTATTCTGAGCCCCGGCCCCTTGCCAGATGCTGCCAGGGCCCGGAGGGAAACTGGCATGGATGCGAGTTGGTTCTGGAGCGGGGAGATCCACGTAAGTGTGAGTGGAAAGACCAGTAATGCTTTGTGGCAGACTATGTCGAGTCTCAGGCCTGTGGCCACACGTGCAGAGAGTGGTTGGAAAAAGCAGTGCCCTTCGTAACCTCCAAGCTTGTGGCCTTTCACTTCCTGTAGGCTCGCCTTTGGTTATGATTTCTTTTAATAGACACTATTTTTGGATGGAGCAGTTATAATTTTACAGACAAAATTGAGCAAGAAGTACAGAGAGTTCCCATATGCCCCTCCAGCCTCTCCCAATTTCCCCTATTATCAATATCTTGCATGAATGTGGTACATTGTTATAATTGATGAATAAATATTGCTGCATTTAAAAATTTTTTTAAATTTTGTGTTGGAGTATAGTTGATTAACAATGTTGTGTGTTAGTTTCAGCAACACAACAGCAATTAATGCATTTTTATTAACTGAAGTTTGTAGTTTACATTAAGGTTCATTCTTTGTGTTGTACATTCTATGGGTATGGACAAAAATATGTAATGACATGTAGCCACCATTATTGTGTCATGTAGAATAGTTTCACTGCCCTAAACATCCCCCATGTTCTACCTATTCATTATTTTCTCTTTACCTCTGAGTCCCTGGCAACCACTGAACTTTTTATTGTTGCCATGGTTTTGCCTTTCCAGACTGTCATATTGTAGGAATCATACAGTACGCAGCCTTTTCAGTTTGGCTTCATTCACTTAGTAACATGCATTTAAGGTTCTGCCACGTCTTTTTGTGACTTGGTAGCTCATTTCTTTTTTCTTTTTCTAAATTAATTAATTAATTTTTGGCTGTGTCGGGTCTTCGTTTCTGTGCGAGGGCTTTCTCTAGTTGCGGCGAGCGGGGGCCACTCTTCATCGCGGTGCGTGGGCCTCTCACTGTCGCGGCCTCTCTTGTTGGGAGCACAGGCTCCAGACGCGCAGGCTCAGTAGTTGTGGCTCACGGGCCTAGTTGCTCTGCGGCATGTGGGATCTTCCCAGACCAGGGCTCGAACCCGTGTCCCCTGCATCGGCAGGCAGATTCTCAACCACTGCGCCACCAGGGAAGCCCCAGCTCATTTATTTTTATCAGTGAATAGTATTCCATTGCCTGATGTACCACATTTTGTCAGCCAGTCACCAACTGAAGGACCCTAAGGTTGCTTCCAAGTTTTGGCAATTATGATTGTGGATATGCTTTTCATGTCTTCTTAGGCCCTGTGGCCACAGGGACATGGCAGAGTGGGGCTGTGTCTTTGGGGGCTGGGCTCATTCACAGAAAGCAAGACTCTAGCATGTTCTTAGGTTGGTTGAACCTATAAAGCCATAACCAGGCCAGATGTTGGGGGTATTAGGAATGTGGATGGTGAGTGTTCCTCCTAGGTTCTTTTTCCAGCCCCCAGAGTCAACTTGGTCAATTCATTAATCAATCATTTATTGAGATATTAGATCCTGGGGGTATAGAGGTAAGTTATTCATGGGCCCTGACATCAAGGTGCTCACAGTTTAGTGAGGGGGTAGAATTGCAAAAGAATCATTACATGTTGGGAATATTTAAACAAACACTGATTGTGAAAAATTAAGGACAATGGCCGATTTGTAGGGTTAAAAACCACCACCATCATCAGAACTCATTCCAGCCCGCGAGACAAGTGTGACAATGTGGGTGAATGCCAGGATTCACAGAGAGGGGCTGGGAAGGCGAAGGAGCGGTCTCCAGGAGGAGGTGACCTGGCACACAGGGAGGGGAGAGGTGGAGGAAGCAGGGAAGCCCTATTCCCTGTCGGAGCATGAAGGCTGGAGAGTGAGGCTTCTCCTGACCCTAGATCGTCTCCGAAAGAGTCAAGGATGGCATTTGGCTGTCTCGGGGTCCATTTCAAGGCAGGGGCACTGCTTGCTGGCAGTGAATGCCCAAGCTCCTCCAGTGTCCCATCTCTCAGGGAGTGTCCCCCCAAACCCCGCCACCGCCAGCTCAGTGGGCCAAGCCTGAAATCTGGGAGTCTTTCACCTGCTTGGTCCCGCAGTCAGCTGTATCCCTAAAGCTCTCTCAAGTTGACCCCTCCACTCCCTCCCCGCTGTTCTCCTCCCGACCTATCGCATCTTGCTTGCATGATTCCAGAGGTCTCTTAACTGGTTTCCTGCTCCTACTCCCTTCAGTTTATCTGCCTTCGCTCACCGGACTGGCAGTGAACTTTGTACAACCCTGTCTCATTGGGTTCCTTCCTGCCTGAGAGACATGAAGCTGAAACTCCAGGGCACAGCAGCTCGGGCCCCGCCTGCGTGAACCCTCCGGGTATCGTCAGCCTGATGCTCTCCCTGCACGACCTGCCCGTGTCCTGGCCCCACTGAAGTGTGGTCCACTTTGAACACACTTGGCAGCCGTGCAGGCTGCACAACTACTCTTCTCTTCCTCACGTTCGCCTTCTGCACAGCACTTCTCACACGGGTGGATTTTCACTCAAGCCTCCGAAGTCTGTTCCATGTCACCGCGTCTGAAGCTCCATCTCCAGCCCCAGCGTCACAGGGTTTTCCGCTCCTTCCTCTGCGGCCCCTTAGTGTCGTCGTGTCCTTCTCACGTGACAGTGGCATTATCTGGGGACATGTCTATCCTCCCCAGTTGGCCATCAGCTCTTGATGCCTGAGAGTGTCTTCATTTCCGTCCATCTTCCGAGTGCTCGGCACGCTCCCTGCTTAGGAGATAATCAAGAAAGGATTGTTAGAAGGATGATGTTACAACTATGTAAAGGGTGATTGCACTCTAAGGGAGTTTGGGATTAAAGAAGGTCGTCTGAAGCAGCCTTGCCTCATCGGGTCTTGGGACCGTCTCATCATTCACATTTAGCCTCTCCACCCTCAGGCTGAAGAGGCTGCCCCTCGGCTAACTGGGGGGGCCCTCATGCATCCCGATTCACCATCATCACCACTGGCACTTGTCACGGTCGGTCCCCCAGAACAAGAGCCGTTGCTTTTATATGTGAGTGTTTTCTTCTGAATTTACGTGGTGACAGGAGTGTCATGGTTAGGATGTGAGCAAATGTCAGTGGCCCAGTTGTTTATTTTTATTGTACAAACAGAACATAAGGCCATTTCCATTTCTGCTAGGCATTTTCCGTTGCTCTCCTCCACTTCTGAGAACCTGTAGTCCCAGCACTGTGGCCAGCAATGATGTCGCTTCTCTGGCCTTGGTTCCTCCACCTGTGAAATGATGATGTTGGATTAGATCAAGGATTCTTACCTCTTGGTCCATAGAATCTCCTGAAGGCCCATGGGGAGCTTCTGGGTACCCATCCTCTCTGAAACTATTAACATTTTGTGTGTCTGAACATCTTTTTGTGACTTGTGTATGATTTTCAAAGAGTGTGACTCCAATCACTGGAAAAAATGGCTTCCAAAATCTGACCCAGCAGTTTTTTTTCACTGAGAAATAGTTTCTACTGTGCCACTTTTTGTTTTCTTTAAAATATCAACTTGTTATACTGAGTAACAGTTTCAGGTTGAAATGGGTTATACTTCCCAGTCATCAGTGTATCATGTGGCACATTTGAATTCATGGGAAGAATTTCCAGAGTTGAATTCTTTTGACTCACTCAGTGTTGACAGTAACTTGGGCTGTGGGCTCCTGGCTGGGGAGAGAAGCATAACCCAAGCTTGGCCACCGACCTTCAGGTTGTCTTTTGTCACATTTTCCCAGTTCTAAGTGGGGAGTCTGAAGAGCAAATGTCACAGCTACATCCAGGCAAAGCAGGAGCTCATTTCTCATTGCTGCATCTGAAAAACCATGCTGGTTACATCCTCTGTAGCTGGTGCAAACAGATTTTTAAATGCAGGCATGGCATTTAGCTGATGAATAAATCTCCTCTCTACGTGTGATGTCTTTCGTAGCAGCCCAAGGGTAGGAGGAAAGTTATTGTCTCCTCGTGCAGAAGAGGGACCCCTCTGTCTTGGTCCCAGTTCCCCATAGAGTGCTTGGTTACTGAGTTTGCCTCTTGATGAGAAAAGGGTGTCCTGTAATTATTAAAGTCAGTGATTTTTATGGGCCTGAAAGCATGATATTCTAGATGCATCTTTTACTAGCCCACTTCCCCAAACACACCCACAGATGCCTTTGGTTCTTCCCCTCCACATTCTTTCACCGATGTAAGCTGGTTCTGTTTTTTTCACTGGTGCCTTCTCATGTTCTGGTCTTTCTTTCCCCTCACACTGAGGTTTTCTCCATTGTGCTCTTGGCTGAGCAGGAAGCATGGGACCTCTGCGGTTGTGCTTTTCAGCACTGAGATTTTCCAGCCATGCAGGTTTCCTTCCCAAAGACAGAGCCGGAATGGTCTCTGATGGCCTTTATTTAGTTTGCCCTCAACTCCTTGTTATTGTAAGCTAGTTTATCATGTAATACACTAATTACATCTCTTAAAGGAACTTATTTCATTTTAAATGGCAAGAACTGTGGAGAGAAAAGATGGGAGGGCTTATAAAGACTTTAACAAATGATGTTCTGATTACACCTCCTTTCCCCACCACCTGTAGGCTCCCAACGGCCCTTTACTCAAAGGCGAATGCCTGCACCCCAGGCAGATTCAGCCTGGAAGGGTGGGGAGAATGAATGTGCACATTCATTTACTGGCCAAGCACACTCTGTGTGCTTGACCTAAAAATAATGAATGTATAATTGCACGCACCTACAGCTTCTCCCCAGCTGCTGGGACCAGCACTGCCTCTTCCATGGGACCTTCTGCAGCCTGAGCTCTCCTGAGCTACAGGCCACCCCGGGCTGTGCTGGTGGGAGGGGACTTCTTTGCACACTTCCGACCTGGCAGTGTCAAAGCTTCGAGAGAATGGCAAACCTTTGAGAATCCAACCAGATCCCAGCCTTACATTTTACATATGAAGGTTCTGCTTTGAGTTTGACTGTTTGTGCTCTTTTGATGTTTGCCAAGAAGCATCCCACATTTCACTACTTAGTCCCCCAGGCGCCTTTTTCCCTGATGCTCCGACTTAGGACTCTCAAGCCAAGTCTTGGTGGCAAGAACCATCTTTTTCCTTACACACACCCCCCCCTACCCCCCGGGAGGGGCTGCACCCTCATCAACATGCATTCACGACCGAGGTGTTCAAGGAGAAGGGAGCACCTCTGAGCTCCTGGGAGAAGTGTGAAGTTCACATACAGGTGGAGCCCCTGGAGCTGCCCTCTTGCTGACTTAGGCTGGGCTCCACGTCCCTCCCTGTGCTCAGCATTTGAGGTCTTTTTTTCTTCTGCATTGCCTGATTTTCAGGCAATGTGCACACATAGAATTCCCTCCCCTGGGACTTGGGACCCATGAGGACAGTCCACACAGTGTATGGGGTATAGTAGGAGGATCAGAGGAACTCCAAGCTCTGCTCCACCATCCACGGGCTGAAGCCAAGGGTGCATCTGCACCTATGTACAGAGACACAGAGACACGCACGCGAGCCCCACCTAGAGAGAGGAGAGCCTGCAGACACTGGTGGCAGACCAAGGGCGCACCAAGGTTATCAGTCCTACTCGCTGAGGAAGCCTTGGATTCACTAGGTAACCCAGGACTGAGAATCACACCCGAATAGACAGACTACTTCTAAAGGAGTGATTGATGTTCTGTTGGACATGCATCCAGGAGAGACATCAAGCATACCCTTGGGAAGCTGGCAGGCCATCCTCTGTTCCTAGGTGAGCCCTTCACACTCTAGTCTAAGATGAAGAGGAAGCCAGCACAGCCATGGTGAGTCTGACTTTCTGTGTGGTGAGGCCTGGATGAGATGTAAATGGAACACCCAATTCCTTGAACTCAGAAGGTCCCCCAGCAGTTAAAGCTCCAGACCACATCACCCACAGCATGGCGAGCCCAGCAGCAAGGAAGCCAGGACCTGGGCTGTGGGAAGGAACACTTCTCCTTTGGCCTGTGTAACTCCTCTTATTGAAGGGTTGTCAGCAGTCTTTGGTTTGGGTGTGGTATCTGATGTGGTAGAACATCTGCTGGCTGCTTTTCTACCAGCAGGAATGGTACCTCTCATAAAATGACAAATTACATGTCATTTACAAACATCCTTGATCCCTAATCCTTCCTAACCTCTAGGTAAACAGTGGTGTCTCCTAAGACATATATAAAGTATCAACAGAACAAGTCAGGTAGGGCATGGAGATTTTTGGGTACCCTATGTTTTTAAGATGGATGGTAATTTTGAGTTTTAATTAAGCATTGTGATTTCATTTTACACCATGATGTTGGTTCTTTTTAGAGAGGTAATATCAATTGCCTTTTCCCAAAATATCAGTACTCTAGAGTAATATTTCTTTGAGTGAGTATTTGGTCATTTAAATTTCAACCAAAATGGTGAGGATTCCAGTATTGTTCTCATAAAATATGGGGACCAACTCGTGACATTTATTAAAATGTTTATCGCACAGAAAATGGAAAGGTTTGCAGTACTTTGGGAGAGGGTATCTATGGCCATAAAAATGAAATTTCGCTGCCAATCACTTTTATGAAAGGTTAAAAAAAAAAGCTACAATTTAACAGATGCCAGATGGAAGGATTTCTGATTTAGACCTCACCTAGTGCTTTATAGCTTATGGAATTAAAAAACAAAGTATTTTAAAGGACATTTCAGCCAAAATATGTAATATTCTTATATAGGTTAGGTGATCTTTTGAGCTTTGATATTAAAAAAACAAAACTACATTAAAACTCATAACTTGCTCTCTGAAGTGGTAGTGATAATTTTCTCACTTTAAAGAAAGAATTATTTGGAAACCATACTATTTTTTTTTATTCAGCTTTGTTTGAAATATACGATTATTTAAATAAAATGTAAAACTAATTAAAAAAAATTAAAGACAATTGGGATGAAAAGTACTTACTCCTTGAATAGAAATTGTTGTTTGTTTTAATTAAGAAACTTGGCAAAAAACGGAGGGGGAGAGACTTTTGGCACCACTCAAAGATATCTTTGGCATTTGTACAAGGATGTTTCTCATCAAAGGGTGAGGCCTCCCTGAGGTCTTCTATTCTAGTGCCACAGAGGAGGCATTTGTGATGTCCTAGAGGTTAAAAATACAGAGAATGCATACCAATTAAAAGATAGATTGGATGAAAACAAGTTGCAACTGTACCTACAAGAAACTCTATATAGACAGGTTAGAAATAGAAGGATGTAAAAAGATACACCACGCAAACACTAACCAGACACTGACTAACTGTATAAGTATTACAAAAGTAGACTTTAAAAAGGAATATTGCCAGGGATGAAGAGAGACATTACAAATGATAAAAGGTCACTTAACCTAAAAGCCATAGCCATCCTAATTGTGAGTGTACCTAACAACTGACCTTCAAAGGACCTAAAGCAAAAACTCTTAAAGCTGAAGGAAGGAATAGACAAATTCAGTATAATAGAGATTTCAATACTGCTGTCATAGTAAAATATAGAACAGATAAACAGAAACTTGGTAAGAGAAGAAGACCTGAACAGCACTATCATTCAACTTGACCTAGTGAATTTTTACGGAATGGTTCAGCCAGTAACAGCAGAATACACATTCTTTTCATGTGTACATGAGGCAGTCATCAAGATAAACCATATTCTGGACCATAAAATAAACCTTAATAAGTTTAAAATAATTGATATCATACAAAGTCTATGTTCTCACCATAAAGAAATTAAACTAGAAATTGGTAACAGAAAGATATCTGGAAAATCCTCAAATATTTGGAAGCTAAGCAGTGTACTTCTAAATAAACCAGAGGTTAACAACAACAACAAAAAACCCCACAGGATTAAGTTTTTCCCTTTTGAAATGAAAGAAATGTTCAAGATTCATTCAATTTTGAATCGGACGAAAATAAAAACAATATATGTAAATTTGTAGAATACAGCTGAAGTAGTGCTTAGAGAGAAATTTTTAGCATCAAATAGTTATATTTGATAAGAAGAAAGGTCTCACATTAGTTGTTAAGTTTTTACCGTCAGAAACTAGAAAAAAAGAGCAAATTAAGCCAAATGCAATCAATGAAATAGAAATCAGAAAAGCAATGAAAAAAGGAATGAAATCAAAGGCTGATTCTTTGAAAAGATCAATAAAATTTATACATCTTTAGCCTGACTGACCAAGCATAATGGAGAAAAGACAGATACCAATATCAAGGATAAAAGAGAGGAGGTTGCTCTAGTCAATAAAAGGATAAGGGAATATTATGAAGAACTTTATGTCCATATATTTAACAATTTAGATGCAATGGATAAATTTCTTTTTTAAAAAATAAATTTATTTATTTGTTTGTTTTTGGCTTCGTTGTGTCTTCGTTGCTGCGCGTGGGCTTTCTCTAGTTGCGGCGAGCAGAGGCTACTCTTCATTGTGGTGCGCGGGCTTCTCATTGCGGTGGCTTCTCTTATTGCGGAGCACGAGCTCTAGGAGTGTGGTCTTCAGTAGTTGTGGCACATGGGCTCAGTAGTTGTGGCTCGTGGACTCTAGAGCGCAGGCTCAGTAGTTGTGGTGCACGGGCTTAGTTGCTCCGTGGCATGTGGGATCTTCCTGGACCAGAGATCAAACCCGTGTCCCCTGCATTGGCAGGCAGATTCTTAACCACTGTGCCACCAGGGAAGTCCGAGAAATTTCTTGAAAGATACAAATTACCAAAGCTCATTCAAGAAGAAGTAGATAATTAGAATAGCCCTATGTTAATTGAAGAAATTGAATCCATAGTTTAAAAACTTTTATTAACGAGAACTCCAGGTGCAGGTAGCTTCACTGGAGAATTCTGCCAAACATTTAAGGAATAAGTAATACCAAGTTTACACAAACTTTTTCTTAAAGTAGAGGAGGAGGGAGTACTCTCAACTCATGAGGTCAGCATTGCCTCAATGTCAACAACATTACAAGAAACAAAAACTATAGATTAATGTTCCTCATGAATATGGATGTAAAAATCCTCAACAAAAAGTTGTCATTCTCAGCTGAATTTTTTTCTATTAATACTTAATCCCTATTTGAACCCTCCTACACTGTTGGTGGGAATGTAAATTGGTGCAGTCACTATGGAGAACTGTATGGAGGTTCCTCAAAAAACTGAAAATAGAGTTGCCATATGATCCAGCAATCCCACTCCTGGGCATGTATCTGGACAAAACTATAATTCAAAAAGATACATGACCCCCTAGGTTCATAGCAGCACTGTTTGCAATAACCAATACATGGAAGCGACCTAAGTGTCCATCCACAGATGAATGGATAAAGAAGCTGTGGTACATATATACACTGAAATATTACTCAGCCCTAAAAAAGAGTGAAAAAATGCCATTTGAAGAATGCTTAATCCTTGTTTAAAAAATGATTATTTTGATTATAGCACCAAGTAGTAAAACCGTAGCAGTCAGAACACAACAAACCATAATTCTCATTCACATGAATTCGAAGCCGTGACAAATCGCTGATAACTAAAGGAGACTCTAACTGGGATATGGTGAACCTATGTAAGATATTTCTGCCTGTCGTCTGGTAGTGTATAAGCAAGAAAGTAATGCAAGCCTTATTACCTTATAAAGAAGTACCTGGAATTGACTCTGTCCTCTACTGACGCTCTTCCCGGATAAGCTAAATCTGCCCTTGTTCTTTAGGGTATATGTAGCCCCATGCTTGCATCTGAGAGCTTTATTCTTATTAGAAGT
The DNA here is from genome assembly GCF_965194825.1 of Balaenoptera physalus. Lineage (NCBI taxonomy): Eukaryota > Metazoa > Chordata > Mammalia > Artiodactyla > Balaenopteridae > Balaenoptera > Balaenoptera physalus. The sequence goes on along the minus strand of NC_138897.1, from coordinate 45,552,016 downwards.
GGTACTGGCTAAAACCAAAGTCTGTTCCTCTGGGATTTGAGAATTCTGAGACGTTAGCTGTAGAAACTGGAGGAAGAAGTGATCTCCCTAGGGACCTGGGTTCTACTGCAGGGTGATGCAGTTCACTCTATTTATTACTCATGTCCTTTGATGCCACGCATATACTTTAGAGGTCAGCTTGTGAGTCATCGGGCCTCAATTTTTAGGGTCTATGATGAATTAGATGTTTAGTTTGGGGATGGTGGATTCCTTTGGAGTCTTCCCGGCTCCTTTTGTTCAGGAAGGTGACGGGTTCTCTCTTAATCGAAACTCTTCATAATTAACAAGTGACTGTGGACTGCATATTGTATTTACAGGTGGGAGATTCCATTGTGGGCAAACAACTAGGAGGCCTTGGGGTCAGACACCACCCCCCAGACCCCAACCCCACAGAATCCTGCCTCTGCCCCTTAAGCTGTGTGTATAGGTTGTGAGTCTGGAGGAGGCTCGCCGCCTCAGGAGCGAGAGACCGGCGTGTCTGCAGCACAGAGAGGGAGGGGCGCCAGGGCTGTGTGACCAAGGGCTTGACAGGCCACTTAAAGGATTTTGGATTTCCTGCTCAGTGCAGCAGGCAGCCACTGAAGGGTTTAAATGGGAGCAGTGATGTCGTCAGGTGGTCATCTTCACCCAGTCTTTCTGGTCTTGGTCTGGAGGGTGGATGGGAAGAGGGGAAGCGGGCAGGATGTCCGTAGGGAGGCCTTCGAGGAAACTACTGCCATTCACATGCTGAGCCTCGCCGCTCTGTCATTTTAAGTGTCTCTCAGATGGGAGCCCGTTCACTTCTCGAGCCATAGTGCAAAGCGGGCGTGTCCTTCTCACAACCAGACTTCTGCTAAGTCATTTAGATCTGTGTGTTCCATCCCCTTCCACTCAAGTCCATGCCACTCACACAAGAGGAGACTGTGGCTCTGTCCATTACCCCATCCCCTAGTCCCGCCCCCCCCCGCCACATAGACTGTCATTGAAGCCCAGGGTTGCTGGCCATGCATGTGACATTGCTTTGAACTCTATTATTCTCAATATTTTAAATAATTTTGTATTCTACTCCATCATATCAGTGCTTGATTGAATGCAAAACCATTTTCCTCTAAATCTATTATTGTCTGTTCCCATTTTACGGATAAGGAATCCAAGGCCGAGAGAGATGAAATACTGTGCCCAAGATCACATAGCCATGGGTAGTGACACCAGGTTTGAAATGCAGGCTGTCTGATTGCTTAGTCTATGCTGTAAGTTCACTCTTCACTACTGTACCCTCAGTGCCTGGCAGGTGCTCAGTAAATATGTGCTGGATGATTTACCTTGGGGCGGTCTGGCATGAAGTGTTAGGAACCCAACCCCAGGCACCTGAGCCACCTGGGTCAGGGCCAAGCTTGGGTTCTGGGAAGCTGAGTGGAATCCGTGCTCCTGGGAGTGTGCATACGCCAGAAGAATGTGCCGCTCCTTCAGGGCACTGCAGTGCCACCCCCCTGACCAGTGAGGAATTGTGCCATACTCACCTGCCTCTCCTGCTGCACTGTGACCCCTGGAGGGTGGGTCCTGGATCGAGCTCCCCTCCTTATGCATGAGGCCTGGCCTAACTAGTACATGTTAAATGTGACCAATTGTAGAAGTTGGTCTGAGTGTCGAGCCCCAGGGTACTGACAGGGGCTCCTCCATCTGCCTTGCTCTGGGCCAGGACCGATCCTTGAACCCATCTCAGATGAGCGAGAGCCTGGGTGCAGGCAGAGCTAAGGCTGGGTTCCTGCTGGAAGGGCCGTCACCAAGGGAGCTGGTCAGTCCTTAGAGCCACTCTGCTGCTCTTGGATCATTGGATCACAGGGAAAAGGAGGCCACTTGAAGCTTTCTGAGCCCAACTGCAGAAAGCATGGTGGTGCAGGGGCTGTGAGGCAAGGAAGGAGGTTCTGTTTTGGCTGTGTTAACTTTCCAGATATAGTTGGCTACCAAGTATAGTAGTCTGTAAACAGCTGGAAATAGAGCTCTGGAGAGAGGGAGGTGAGGACTGAGGGTGCAGATCAGGGCATCTTTCCCACAACTTAAAGTCTCTTCTTCCTGCGTCCTGCAACAGCTGGAGTGTCCTTTGCACCGCTGGGGGTAAGGTCGATATCCTGCATGAAACGAATTTGTTTTACTCACCTTTCCAGTGGAAATTCATTAATTGTTCATATCCTCTCTGTGTTTTTGCCATCTGTCGAGTCAGTTTAATTAATTGTATATGTTGTATTCTTTATTTCAGAAAAACTGTACAACTCCAGTGGACGGGATTTACGAAGGGCCCTTTTCTCCCTGAAGCAGATATTTCAGGTAAAAAAAAGAAAAAAGTACTCTCAGGTTCTGTTTTTGCATTGCTTGTGGAATTAGATGCAGACAAGTTTATACCTTTTACTGATTACAAAAAGAAAAGTCTCTTTAGAGTACAATGTAAATTCTGTCAAAATATCAGTTGAGTATTTTTACCATACCAAATATTTCAAGCATAATAAGTAAAAAAAAAGTTATCAAATCACAATATTTTTCCATATTTACTTCAGATTAAAAAAAAAATTCCTACAACAGATGTAACTGAGGTCTTGTGTTCTGCTCAATACCAACCACTGTCTTCCTACCCCACCCCGGGTCCCCTCTCTACTGAATGTCACATATAGTGTTTATCATGCAAATGCACGATTCCATACTAATGGTGAATATTCACCAATAATATGTGATGTTCTTTCCTATGAACTGTATATGCATGTTATCATGCTGTGTGTATCATGCTGCGGGCTTACTTAGTGAGAGCGGGATAAGTGTGGGCATGACCGAGGTAACTCTGAGTGAGTAACCATTGTATGGAGGAAGCACAGGTTGCCTTGTTCATCTTCTGTTGGCAGACAGTTGGGTTCGTTTCCAGGGTTCTGCTGTTACAAACCGTGCTGTTAGGGAGAAGCCCCCTTGTGCACGTGTGCAAGCATCTTTGTCGGGTTCTGTCTTATCCTTCTCTCCTAAACCTTCCCTCTGCTTCTCCCCTGGGCAAGTCACAAGCTTAGCGAAGAGGGCTAGGACAGGAGTGCAGGCAAACTCCAAGCTGTCACCCACAGGGAAGAGGGACAGAGAGTCAGGGGAGGAGGGTGAGGCCGCTGTGCCAGGCGGGGCAGGGTCAGGAGAAGCAGGATGAGGCTTCGTGGAGACGATGGAGCCTGCATTGAGCTTGTGTCTCCGTAGGTTCATCGTTCTTTCTGGCATGATTTTAGACTCTAGGGTGCGGTCCATATCTCTTCAGTTCCCGTCTCCTTCACATACTTAAAGGATTTTCTGTCTGTGATAGTTCTAGCCGAGTGGCCGTCCCCTTCATGGGTGCCTTCCTGTCTGAGGGGGATTGGCAGAAAGGCAGGCCAACAAGCCATCCCACCTGCACGTTCTTGTCTCATTTTCAAACTTGTTCAACCATGCACGCCCTCATCTTCTTCCCAGAGCAGAGCCCTTCTCAGTGACAGCGCTTCTGGAGATGAGCCCTCATTTCTCATCTTCCCACAGCTACAGGCGTGACCCTGAGTCACCACTGCTGCCTCATGTCACATGTCTCAGAAGTGCCTTGGGGTTTGGGGTTGGCCTTGATTCAGGCCGTTTCTTCTGGAAAATTGTAACAGCTGTCATGGGCACCACCTGCTGCTTGGTCCATCCTCTAGCTTCCCACCAGAGGGGCTGACCAAGTCCTTCTCATGCTGGTTCCGTGTAGCTGTCGGAGTTATGTCTGAATCTCTCAGTATATCGTTGAGGCCCTTCTGGACCTGGCCTCTGCGACCCACCTCCCTGTCCTTGGCTGCAGCTGTCTCCCCCGTGATTGTGTTCTGGGGGCAAGTCTCTTCTGCACCTTTGCCCCTGGGCCTATTGCTTCTATCTCAGGATGCGTTGTCGCCCCACATCCACTCCCCATGTCTCTGTTTCCCATCTGGTGTCTCCTCCTGCCAGGGAGATCCTCCAGATGAGCCCTCACTGCAGTCAAGGGCTCTCCTCTATAAAGTTCTCTGTGCTCACCTCTGGAATGGAATTTAAGATACCACAGGGTGCACGTCTGAGTCCGGTCATCTGTGAGCTCCCTGGATTCCGTCACTGGGTCTTTGGAGCCTCACGCAGTGGCCAGTGCCACTGAAGCAATAGATGAACAGATTGGGCGAACTGAATACTCCTCTCACAGGTGTCTGCCTTCAGTCTTTCCTGGCTCTAATTGAGTAAATGCTTCGCTAATTACTTGCCCCAAAGCTTCACTTCCCACGTGTCCATCTGTGTCTCCCTGCTTCTTAGCTTAATAAAACAGAACTTCTTCACCCTCTGTTAACCTCCTCCTCTCGAACTCAGATCCCTGACTGCACTTGGGCTGGACTCTCACTGTGCCACCGGAGGACCACACCCCTGCCACCCCTCACACTAGCTCGTGCAGCCCCTCAGCCTGCCTGCTGCTTCCGTTGTTCAGCTTTGACTTCTTTTGAAACCTCTGTTCACTTCACTGAGTTGGTGGCAGAACCACACAGAGAAGAGCCATTCCAAGTGACTTTAAAACACTGCAGTTTGTGTACCCTGGGTAGGATATACTCTAAGAAGAAACAGAACCACACACATACGAAAATCAACTGTTTATAATAATCATATTGCTGGTGGTCGTATTGGTATTGCTCTTCTGATACTTGTGTGTGTGTGTGTGTTCTAATTTTGTCATTCTTAGAGTTCTTAAGGATTTGGATTCTTGGTGTGTGGAAGAAAGTTGATAGAAAGATAGAAGGGTCAGGTTAAAAAACTCTGGATTCCTGAATTTAATTGGAAGTATCAAAATGAACCCAGGGTGTTTATTATCTTAACAAACTTGCAACAAAGCATATTTCTAGCGCTAAGTTTATTGAAGAGGACTAGAAGCAATGACCAACCCATTAGCAAAATGCACCACTAGCACCGAGATTGTGGTCTTAAAATACAGAAAGGAACCAGAGCTCCCTGGAGAAATAGCTGACTCCAAGTCTAGCATAGGAAACGGGTAAAATAAACCTGGAACATATTATTATGCAGATAGCAAGGAAGCTATCAAATACTACTAGGATTATTGCCAGAGGAACTCGGGAGCACATTGAAGGGTCTCCCCCTGGCTGGCTGAAGATGGACAATTAAGCATCAATAAGGATGATAATTACAGTGGATTAAAACACATCAGGTTTATCTGCATTGATGAGTGCATAATAATACTAAAGAATAACAATGAATTGGTCACCAGTGGAAGGAAGATGGTGGTGAACCAGCACGTTATTTTGAAAAATGGGTAAAATTTTAGAATCAGACATTTATCTTACTTTTTCCTGAATGAACTTTAGGATAATCAAAAGTTTAGTTGAGGGGAAGTTTTGCTTTTAAAAATATTCTAGCTAGCAAGTAAGAAGGAGTGATATAATTAGAGTATCAATTAGAATGTCAGAATTTTGCAACCCTGAATGAATGAATGGATCTAGGTATCAAGCATGAGGATCTGCTGACATGATGGAAGTGAGATACAATCAGATATTACATGCCTTCTCATGGAAACTTGCACTGCCGTTGAGGATGTGGTCAAGCCAACGAAATCAGCTCTGGATCTGATCCTGCCTTTCTATGCAGTAACCAATTTACAAATGATCTAGGACAGAGGCACATGTTAAACCACACAGCAGGCATGTAATCAACAAAATCCAGAATGTAGACTACTCTGTAGGACAAATGATCTAGTTTCTTTGACACACAAATTTCAAGGGAAAAAAAGAGATGAATTAAAAGACATTTAAAAGTTATATCAGGGCTTCCCTGGTGGCGCAGTGGTTGAGAATCTGCCTGCCAATGCAGGGGACACGGGTTCGAGCCCTGGTCTGGGAAGATCCCACATGCCGCGGAGCAACTGGGCCCGTGAGCCACAACGACTGAGCCTGCGTGTCTGGAGCCTGTGCTCCGCAACAAGAGAGGCCACGATAGTGAGAGGCCCGCACACCGCGATGAAGAGTGGCCCCCGCTTGCCACAACTAGAGAAAGCCCTCGCACAGAAACGAGGACCCAAACGCAGCCATAAAAATAAATAAATAAATAAATAAAGGTTATATCAGCTAATTGCCACATGTGGCTCCTATTTGGATCCTAGTACAAAATTTAAAACACTATTTTTGAGACAGTTGGAATTGGTCACCGACTGGACTTTTGATAATATTAAGAAAGTATTAATTTTTTATTATGAGTACATAATTTTAAAAAGACTTTCTGTCCTTTGAGATACATATTGGAATATTTATGGATTAAATGATGTGATGTCTGGGATTTGCTTCAAATTAATATGGCAGCAGACAGGGTGGGGTGATAGATGGAACAGGATTGATATGAGTTGATTGGCACCTGGGGTTCACTAAATTGTTCTGTCTTCTTTTGTATATGTTTCAAGTTTTCCATGGTGACAAAGTTAAAAGATAAAATAAACACAGGTCGGTCTTGTTTCACATCCCCTCACCATGCTTGTTCTGTAGTGTTGTCTCTCTGAATTCTCAGGGATGCTGTTTCTACCACTTATTAAGCAAACAAATATTCTTGAGCAGCCTTTGTTGGCATTATGTAGGCAAGGAAGAAGCCATTTGCTACCAAAAGTTTAATCTGTTTGGAAGACCACAGACCTGTGCACAAAACAGCTCTAACACACAGGGCAGGGTTGCTTTGGGTATTGGGTGGATTCCAGAGGCTGCAGTCTGTCTGGGGCTTAGTTTACCTTCTCCCACACCCACCAGTCTGCACCTCCATCATATCTTATGTTTTCTGGATGTGGAGGTTCTTCTTGGAACTAGAGTGTAAGGGTGTAAAAACAGAACCATTGGTCATTTGGATTGAGTTGAATATTCCTTTACTAATAGGCATTTAAAAAAAATGATCACAGGTTAAAATATGGCTATTATAGAGAATTCTGAAATTCAAGGATAATCTCATATCAGTTAGTGTTAACATGTTGACTTCATTCTAGTTAGAAACCAGTGTTTTAAAAATCACTTATTAATGCCTGTGTACTTCAAGATGTGTGTTCAAAATCTTGTACATTGCCAATTTGGAAGATATTTTCTACATTAATCATCCATACACTTTTATTTTCTAAGTGCCTTATCTACATATGTGCATAAATATTAGTTAGGGTTCTGAATTATTTTTATAAACAATGTCCAGTGTTTTTTCCAAGTGCCATTTCCAGACAGTGAGCTCTCTGCTATATTAATATTAGTGATTAGCTTGAGTGGTTTCTTGAGAGCTTGTTCTCACTTTTTCACCATGAAGTCATGTGTGAATCTAGTTTTAAAGTAATAAACATTTGTTACATGCTTGGAAAAACTTTCTGACTAGACATGAGCTCATCTAAATGTTCACTTTTCACATATGCTGGTGGAAAAGAATATGGATGGAGGGAGAATTATTTTTATTTCCTTTATACATATGAGTGTAAAGTAATTTTCCAAAAACTCATGATATTGTCCCATTTTCTCTTGCTTCCAACGCCATGATTAGCTTAAACTCTGAGTTAACACAGCTGTCTTTCATTACCTTCGGGGCACAGCAGTGCTCCCCCCTCCCCCCAGTGCCCTCTGAATTTTGAGTGTGTTCTTGGTTCAAAGGGAGCATTTGCCTGGCCTGCCCCCTGCTTCCCTCTCCCCATCTCCCCATTAGCTCACGTCCTCCTTCCATATAATTGGAAAATGCCATAAAATTAAAATGAGGGGCTGATTTCAGTGTGGAGACGGGAGAATTATGCCAGTTTGTCTAAATTATTTTTTCTTTTTTGGAGATAAACCATGGTTGCTGACCATTCCTATAATAATAACCTTTCATTATTCCATTAAGCTTTCTACTATTTACATCACTGAGGTTTTTTATTTTTGCTCTGTTGTTATAATTGAAGATGAACGTATCCTAGCTGTGTTTGAGACAAGGCAATGTCCAATTGAGGAAATCTCCTGAAACAGTAGTGGAAAAATCCCTCTCATAGAGCTCCAAGGAACTTGGTACTCCAGGCAAAGGACTGGATTTGGGGGCTGGCTGGACCATAGTTAGGTCATCTTGGCCAAAGTTTTGCCCCTCTTAAGTCTTCATCTGTAAAGGGAAGGTAGGATTAGATCAGTGGTTCTTGAACTGGCTGCCCTTTAGGATTACCTTGGGAATTTAATAGCAGAGCCTGGGCCCCACCCCAGAAATTCGGATTAAACCCATCTGGGCAGGGACCTGCTTCCTGTTCCTTTTTAAAGCTCTGCAGATGATCCTGATGTGAGGGAGTCAGAGGTGAGAAGGATCTGAGCACCTCTGAATCCCCTGCAGGGCTTTTTAAGCACAGGTTGCTGGGCTCCACAGTGGAGTTTCCTATCCAGTAAGTCAGGGTGGGGCTGGGTATTTTGCATTTCTAACAAGTTTCCAGGTGATGCTCAGGTGCTTGTGGGTCTGGAGACCTCGCTTTGAGAACCACCAGATTAGATGACTTCTGCGATTCCTTCCAGGTCTTGCCTTCTGTGATCCGGTCTTCAGGCTGACCGCCGTGGCTCTTTTGAGCAACAGTGTAGCTGCTCCAGACACACGGCCGGTTCTGTGCTCTGCCTCCTTGCTTGTCCTGCAAGCTGCACAACTTGGGAGGTGGAGAAACTGCTCCCCTACTTTCTCAGATACCATTTGCAAGACGCTCGGAACCATCTTTAGGGACTGTCTTTTGAAACACACGAGTTGCTTTGAATCCTTTACGTGATGGTCTGTGCTGCAGCCCAGTGTTTCTTGTGTTGAAACCCAGCAGGCTTCATGTGGCTGGTCCCTCGGGACCTGTGGGGATACGGAGCCTGGTGATTTCTAAAGAATGAAAAACAGATCACTATAAGTATTCCTGACAGTCGGGGGATTCATTTGCTTTATCTTTATTAGATTGCCCAGAAGGCAATAATTGGTCTTTGGCAAACAACAATGTGAAGACTGGCTGTAAAATTCCTCTGGCAACAGTTAAGATGCCTCATTTGAATAGAGCAGAACAATCTTCAGAGGTCGCGGTCTGGCGTCAAAGGCTTGTACATAGTTTTCACAGCCCAGCCTGGATGGAGGATGGACCGGGACAGTATTTGAAGTCTTTTTTTTTTTTTCTCTCTCTTTCCCTGTTTCCTGCCAGGATGACAAGGATTTGGTGCATGAATTTGTAGTGGCTGAAGGTCTGACATGTTTGATCAAGGTGGGAGCTGAGGCAGATCAAAACTATCAGAACTACATTCTGAGGGGTAAGTGACGCCGGGCATGGGGCGGCCAGCCCCTGCTGCAAGGAGGGTCTGGGGTCACCTCCAGGAACTTCGATACTGAGAGCTTTTTGAAAGGTTTGGTTACGGAGTAAGGAGATGAAGACATCCTGTAGCAAAAGAAGACCCCTTCAGGTTTTACCGATTCCTCATAACTAATCAGTGACTGAGTTCATTTTACTGCCTTTACCTGTAGTCTCTTCCCCGTTATTAAGAAAAGAACCTTCTGCACACTAGGTTCTTTATAATCTCTTTTATTTGGTGAGGAAAGGTACACACCAAGTGGGCTTGGGTAAGGCCTGCATTTGAACAGAAAGCCCCTCAAAACCGAAGAGGCCAGTTATTTCCTGGGAAAAATATTGTCACCGACTTGGGTTATCACCGGGAGTTCCTGTAGGAAGCGCACATTCCTCACCAGGTCCTCCTGTTTCTGACTTGGTAGGTCTGGGGTGGGCCCAGAATTTGCATTTTAAAGAAGGATGCTGAAAGCTACCTCCGTAATTTCATTTTTTACAAAGTGGTGCGTGTGTGGTATTTGAAGCACTGATGACCATTCCAGTTCATAAAGTTAATGCTCTTTTCAGAGTTCGAGTATTTTTGTGCACCTTCATATAAATAATTTTATTTGATTCCGTAAAATCTGTAAATAGGCAGGGCAGGAATTATTAGGTTGGACCATATGACATAGCTGTTATCAACCGTTTTGACTTACCAAAGGAAAAATTTAATATAGTTCAATATTATCTTCATTTTGCAGTTGAAAAATCTGAGTCTCAAAGAGGTTGAGTGTTTGCCTAAAAATTCACTTCCTCTAGTGTGAAGTCGAGCAAGGACCGTGGCCAGGCACTGGGGCACATCACGACTGATCAAGGTTCTGCTCCCCCTTCTGCATCTATGCCTGTAACTCTACAACTCCATGTTCATATAAGGAAAAAAAATACCTCCTTTTCTTTCCCTTGGATGAAGGAAAAATACACGAAATGTGTGATTTAATATCAAATGTCCTTGGTTAGAGTTGAATGAGGCAGGCAAAATGAAACAGTCACCTGTAGTTTCCTGTTGTGTTTTACCCTGAGAAGGTTCCTTACGTTCTGAGTTGTGACCCAGCGCCTCGAACTCTCTGAATCCTTCCCCATTTTCTCTGCTCCTGGAGAGCCACTGCAACAAGGGCAAAGGCAAAAGGGAAAACTGAGGGCTCATTAAAAAAAATTTTTAGGGACATATTTTTAAGTCAGTATTAATTGTTTCTGTTCATTTTGATAAATGCCAAGTGTGTGTGTGTGAGAGAGGGTTCCTCAGCCTCAGTTTCTCAGCTCCATGGTGTTCGTGAGGCTGGGGAGGCACCTCCTTTTGTCTACCTTCCATCTTTCCCTGGGTATGTGGTAGGTCCTCATTATAAGCTGTTGGCAGAGATGCTTTATGGATGAATTTTATGATTTCTAGTCTCAGTATGATTAAAACATTTATATGGAAGCTTTTATGGTATGTGTACCAAATTAACCATAAACTTTGTCCTGCTGTGTTGCCTCCAAATGCAGCTGTCCTTCTGTGTCTGAAGAAATGCATACAAGCCTTGATTCTCATCCTTACATTTCCATCCACACTGGCCCAACACCTGGAAGAGGGGACGGCACAGGAATAAGGGTGGGAGCAATTCCTCTATTTTATTTTCCAGGTTACTTATACCATGGATGCTCATAAGTTGAACCACATGGAAAGAAATACACCTAAAATGGCCTAATTCTGAATAATGGGTCCAAACTGTCAGTGTATTTTTTGCGAGGTTTAAAGTATGCATCATTTTAAGTTACAAAAAAAAAAAAGTCTTCCCAGTGGGTGCTGGTATGAGTGCACAGACCTACACACACCTGTATGGAACTAATAACCATCTACATGTTTATCTTTATTCTTCTGACCCTTACCTAGGAGTGTATATGTGCATTTTTATAGAGCCATCATCAGTGTAAGCATCTTTGTTCATCTGCGTTCAAGGCTGTGGCGAGGAGGGTGGCTCTGCCAGCGATAAGCCCCCTCTTATCAGGAAAGCAAAATTCTCATCAGGAGCCCCCCGCAGACCTCCCATGGATTAGAACTGGGTTGCATGGTCGCCTGTAGCTGCTAGGGAGGCTGGCACAGTGGGTGTTTGGCTTCCTGGACTCTAAGGGGACGTAGCAAGAGAGAAAGGCCTGCCTTTGTGCCTGCAGGTTACTTGTGCCTGCCACACAGAGGGACTTGGGAAGGAAAAGCTCAGCCCAGCGGAGAAAGCCTTCCAGTAAGCAGCCCGGTGGTGGCCTGGCTGGAGGGAGAGAGGGCCTCCCTGCCACTGAGTGCATCATCGTATAGGGGCAGGGTAAGCTCGATGGTTGTGCAAGGTCCCAAATGGTGAATTGTGTCAATGGTACTTGCCGGTAATGAAAGATGGTGTTGACACAGATACTTCAGCTAGGCTCTCTGCCCCAGTGTGTGCAGTGGTTTATTAATCTGCAGTGTTCTGATCTGCCCTGGAGGCACCAAAAGCAGGTAACGATGCTTGGGAATCAGAACTCCCAAGCACAGCCAAGGGAGAACCCTGCCTGCCCCCTGCTGCTTCTCTGTCCCTGAAGAAAATGCCACCGAGGTAAGACCCTTACTTGCCTCTGAGTTTCCATTGCCACCACCAAGCCTTCTGATTTTGATTTTCCAGTGATGTCTATTTATTGGAGGCCAGACGGCTACCATCTGTTACCTGGGAAACGAGCGAGCACTCCCTCCCTTTCAGGTTATTACAAGACGTCCTGCTTTCCAGGCAGCCGAGGGGCCTTTGCATGCCCACCCCACTTCCGCTGAGTCTCAGGAGACTCGGGGTAACCAGGGCACTGTGTGCACACACATCAACACATTTGGACGTATCTGACTGAAGCCCGTGCCAGGAAAGTGTACTTCTGAGGGATGTAAAGGACAGATTTCTTAGGCTGTGACTTTTGTGTTTTGATACAAGGAAACTATCGTTTTTCCCAGCCCACATGTTGAGTTACCCCTTCCTGACCTTGAAGGCATGTAGGCTTTTTTAGGTTGTGATCAGCTGCCGGCAGCCACCAGACATTTGCAATCAAGGACAACCTTTGAATTGCCTCTTTGTCCCACCTCATTTTAACCAAATTACCTTGGGTGAAGGATGGTGAGGCCTGTTGCAGATCAAGAGAGAGAAACTGGGAAGCGGTTTTTAGTTTTGTAACTCACCGTTCCCCGGGGAGAACACATCATGCCCGCTCTGGGCCACCCAGGGGAAGCAGAGTGGAGGACGAGGGCGGACACCTCTGTTGTGGTTTGCACACAAGGCGGGGTGAGCAGGTTTAGGATTGGCCAGTTTGCATTATGTCAGTGGGCCCCGGGGATCTGTCGTGTGAGAAGCCCACGTGGCTGCGGGTTGGGAGTGTGGCCTTGGGCTGCTGGAGAAGGGCACTGGCTGACTTCTAACCAGAGCCTCAATACTGGGTCCAGACAGCGTTGAAAAACTCTCTTACAAGCCGTAAGGTGGGCCGGTTGTCACAGTGCTGTGGGGGAGCATATGCCCTTCATGAAGTTTCCTCAGTTTCTCTGGGACCATGTGTGAGGCCTCTGGATACAAAGGAAACAAGAGCATTTGGAGGACCCAGTCCTTTCCACATATGTTTTTAGGACTCATTTAAATGATCTTTATTTTTGCACTCAGCCCTCTGTCAGCTCTTTTTTTTTAAGGCGCAGGAATCTGTTGCTCTGCGTTGAGGATGTATCTGCTGAGAGGTAAAGATAGGTTTTGAGTTATGGTGTAGCCTAGCGCTCTCCAGAAATGTGAGCTGGCTGCTGGGAAGAGGTCTTAAATGCACCACATGTAGAAATAATATTTATCCGACATTATTTTTGGATGGCTATAGCTAATGATTTAAAGGGTTTGTGTGTGTGTGATCACCAGTATTTAATATATATCTATAGTGGAATTTTATATCTCACAATTATTCTTATTGAAGTAGGACCTTGAGAGCTATATTCCTGGGAACTTAAACTTTCCGCACACATGCTGAGCCTTCACGATGGGCCCTGTCAGTCCCTGGGAATGAGCCGATAAAACCAGGATACAGCTCTGCCCTGGAGAAGCTCCCTGGGAGGTGCTGCCTCTGAACCACTGTATGCTGTATCGAAAACGTCTTACGTGTTTAGAAATTGCATATAGGTGATCCACTTTGGGGAAGGAAAGAGAAAGAGATAAGTAGGATCAGTGAGACCAGTTGCCTTTTCTGGCTATACCTCCAGGGAAGCTGCCTGTTAAGGGCTAGTTTTACATGGAAAAATTAGATTTGATCATTTCACCTAAGGCAAAGTACCCATTAATCCTAAAGCACCTTAGTCATTATCAGAGCTGGATAAGATCTTAGAGCTCCTTTAGCTCAACCCTTGCATTTTAGGAGAAATCTGCAGATATTTTATTTGCTCCTGTGTTTTTTAAAAACGTTTTAATGGTTGTCAACATTTAAAAATTGGGAGATTTGACATAAAAAATCCAGATTTCAGGTGTCTGTGGAAAAACCAGAACCAGAGAATTTCAGTGCCTTGCCAAATATCGCTTAATAATAAGGGGGAAATGCCTTGTGTATTAGGGGGTCTGTTAATGAGGATCAGGACTCGTGGTCAGATAGCTTTTGTTGGCATCTACATCACCAGGAACCAGGCAGTGATACAAAATGATCAGGTGGTAATCAAATGATGATTAAACTAACATCCTCCATCCCAGGAAAACTTAAAAGTTTATCTTTTGACATTTCAGAGCAAAAGAGGAGAGCAGAGGTTGGGTTCAGACTATATATGGGGAGGGTAGGGAGGGGCCCAAACTGGCACCAAGGTGAGGAGGTGAGCACAGAAGGGGGAGAGCTGCTTACTTCCTGAATCAAGCATCCTTTGGCTGCTGTGTTTTCTACCCTCCAGCCTGGCCTGACTCTCCTCCACCCCGTTACCCTAGTCCTGAGGTGCACCGGACTGTCTCGGAGGGAACTTCCTCTTTCTTACCTCTTGCCGGGTCAAGACTTCAGGAATCAATCATGGCAGCCACATGGCCAGTTGTGTGGATGACATAACAGCACAAGTGTCCTAGCAGTGTTTGTCACCAGCCCCCCGGGGAGGGGGAAGTTGAGACCAGTGTCAAGGGCAGAATCTTCCTTCACTTGATGTTTCTCCTCTTGGTCAGTCAATGTGACAGGGGCCGTTTTCAGTAAGGAGTCATGTTGGCTGGCACAAATTAGCAACCCATTGGGCCAAATAGAACCTGCAGAGATGAGCGTGTCAGAGCATCAAGGCTAGTGACGTAAAGGTGGCCAAAGATGGGCATGGCCGACAAGAAAACTTTGTAAAAACTGAGTGATGTAGATATTTTTCTTAAAACAGAAATAGCTTTTATAACTTTTTATTGTATAATTTGTGAGCACACAATTGTCTGAAAAGCAAACAGCATAAAAAGGAAAAACATGAAAATCACCCATAATCCCACAAAACAAAGACCCCTATTCTACCCACCCATGTACATACTTGCTTTGCACATGCCTTTTACAAAAATGAAGCATCCTGTACATATGTTGTCAAACACGTCTCCTGGAAGGGAGCGGTGGACCTTGGCAGCTGGCTTTGTGATGGCTCCTAGACCTTGGCACAATTCTGTAACTTCTTTCAACCGCTGCTCCCTCACCTGTAAAAGGGAGATAATTAATACCTTCTTTATAGGAGTGTTGTGAAGCTTAGAGAGCTCATAGAAAGGTCTAAGTAAAAGACTGAATTGTAGGTATG
Source organism: Balaenoptera physalus (assembly GCF_965194825.1). Lineage (NCBI taxonomy): Eukaryota > Metazoa > Chordata > Mammalia > Artiodactyla > Balaenopteridae > Balaenoptera > Balaenoptera physalus. The sequence continues at coordinate 45,536,915 of NC_138897.1, read as the reverse complement.
ACAGTTGTTATCAATAATAATCAATGATATTAATGCAGTAACTACCTGTAATGGGCTGAATTATGCACCCCTCAAATTCATATGTTGACATCGGACCCCCCAATACCTCAGAACATGACTGTATTTGAAGATAGAGCCTTTAAAGAGGTAATTAAGTTAAAATGAGATCATTGGGCCCTGATCCAGTATGACTGGTATCCTTATAAGAAGAAGAGTTTGAGACACAGATCTGTCCAGGGGGAGATGATGTGAAGACATGGGGAGAAGACGGCCATCTACAAGTCAAGGAGAGAGGCCTCAGGAGAAACCAACTCTGTGGACAGTTTGAGCTTGGACATTCAGCCTCCAGAACTGTGAGAAGTAAATATCTGTTGCTTAGAGTTGTTGGGTTCAAAGGTATGTACATTTTTGTGTTGCTTTTGCTTGAATATTTGCCCTGCAGGGATGTGTGAATTTATGTTTCCACCAGTGATCTCCATTTCTGCTTATTTACCCCAGGCCGGGGGTGATCATTTTTTTGTAATCTTTGTCATTCCTGGTGATTAGGGTGCATTTATTCCTATGGACCAATTTTATAGTCATTTTTATAAATTGGCTTGTAAATTTTAGTTGTCGTTGTGTTAATTTTGTCCATTAATTTGGGAAGAATTGACATCCTTATTTAAAAATTCAAAACTATTGCTTGCATGCTCTTTCATGGCCCGGGACAAATCCTTTGCAAGTTCTCCATCTAACTCTTGTGTGCAATGTGCATTTCCTTCTTGTTTGTTGCAGAATTTTATGCATATCCCCCCAGGTGTGTTTGTATTTTTTTTTTTCTTATTTATTCATTTTTGAATTGGGTCTGGTATTTACCACATGAAAGGATGAAAGGATTCTCTTGGGTCTTTTTCCTGTTTATTTTGTAAACTTGGTTTGGGAATGTCATCTAAGAAAGGTCTCTCTTGCCCTCCTCGTTTTGTTTCAATCAGGGAACACTCTGTGTCTTGGGGCCTGGGTTCCTCAGTTGTGGCAACCACTTGGTTAAGGCAGTCAGGCTCATGGGTGAGGTCCTTCTCCCTGAGGGAGAGTTTGCTTCCTCTTCCTCTGTGTTTGCATGTCGAAACTCTTCCTTTGAGGACTTAGATGAGTAGCATGCCTGCTGGACACTTGGTCTGTCAGTTCTGGGCGTTCACCAACTGTGGCGTGTGGGCTGGGGATGGCTGGAGAAGCTGGGCCACTCATAGCCGTGGGACGTGGTCTCCACATTTTGTTTGTTTATTTGTTTTTCTTCTCCACTGTAGTTTTTGAGACCTCTGCGTTTGGTGTCTCATGTTCTTTGTGCCCTGGTGTATCTCACCTCGGCCTGACCTTTCTGCTCACACACCTGGCACGCTGTTGGGGACATGGCCTCCGGGTTGAACCAGCCACAAACCTGCTGTGAGGGGTTTGGTCAGGGCAGGAAAGCCACAGCCCGCTCTGCCTGGGGCGGGGAGGCTGAGTCACTCCTGCCGCTGCTGTTGGTGTGTGGTGACAGAAGGGTCACCCCGAGTGCTCTGAGTGTCCCATCTGTGGCCCCTCTTGCCACCCTTGCCGTCCTCACCCTGTGTCAGGCCTGCACCCCTCTTAAAGAAATGGGTCAGAGAATAGTCTAGAGCTGCACTTATGTCTTTCCTCTCCCAGCCTGTTCAGGCACAGGGGCCAAAAATGGACTCATGCTGGGGTACTGTATGTCTTTCCTGTGGCCCGCATGACCATGGGATACTGTGGACTTGCCCAGCTTTTCTCCAGGACTTTCTCCCAGGAGAGGGAGCTGGTTGCTGGGCACACCATTCCCCACGGCCAGCTGCATGCAGTCTCTGGTGTATCTAGATGGACCCCTCAAAGGCCGTGGTGTGTGGTTGTTACCCCAGTCTCAGGGCTCGTGGAATCTCTTCTTCACTTGTGCTTCTCATCGGTCATTTGGGTAGGTTGGTAAGAAGGGGGTTTGGAGGCTTCTGGTTGTGCTGCTATTTTTCTGGAAGTGCGAACTCATCAGAATCATCATCATTTATGCTCTGGGCCCTGCCAGGCCCTCAGTCTGCAGCACTGCTTGCAGGAACGTGGGGTCAGGTGGGTGAGGGAGCGAGGGAAGGCCAGAGCCGGGTCCTGAACTTTGATGGGACAAAGTGCCCTTTGTTTTTCCTCTGGGTTCTCAGGTGAGAGAGGCAGGTGCTGGGTTAGACCGCAGGTGAGGCAGGCAACATGCATGACCCTGAGCCCTTCGCCACACTGGGCAGCAAGCAGGGTATCTGCCTTTAGCATCTAACTCTAGATGAGTACCTCCAGCTTTAAACATGATTTTGGCTTTCCTCTTCACTCCCTTGCAAGGTATTTTTTCCCTATAATTAGATGACACTTATATTGGTAAGTTTACCTTAGAACGAATAAGGCTTTTCTTTCAAGTTTTAATTTTTCTGAAGTAAAAATCAATGATTAATTCTGTTCAATTCTGTTAAGTAGTACAGAAGCACTTCACAGGATGGTCTTTATGAAGCAATACACGGCTAGGTCTACCTGGTCAACATTATCCCCGACCTGGAGCATCATTAGGCCAAATCATGTGAAATTGCTGATATGTGACCATTTAAAAAAATTTTTTTTTAAATTAATTTTTGGCTGCGTTGGGTCTTCGTTGCTTTGTGCGGGCTTTCTCTAGTTGTGGTGAGTCGGGGCTACTCTTTGTTGCGGCGCACGGGCTTAGTTGCTCCGCGGCATGTGGGATCTTTCCGGACCAGGGCTCGAACCTGTGTCATTGGCAGGCGGATTCTCAACCACTGGACCACCAGGGAAGTCCATGACCATTTTTTTTACCATAGAAATGGCAAAGCTGAATGGTTTAACTTAATATTATTATCATAATTTAAGCTTGACTTGTTCCTGGATTGATAAGATGCTTCTTTAAAATTCACCTCGCGTTCTGTGTAGAGTCACAGCCCTCCAGAAATTCAGGCCAGTTTGCAGATCAAGGTAAAAAAAAAACAAAACCCAACCCCCTCGCCAAAAACCCCCTAAAAGCCCTTGCTATTTTGTGCACTCGTGTGTTCGAGCACTTCACCCTGTCATAGTCTCAGCCAAAGAGATTTCTCCAGAATTTTCCTCTCCATTAGCAGCCCCCATCTTCTTCTTTTATCTGAGATGAGAAGGAAAAAAGAAAAACAGAGCTATTTGGCCATTCCTATGTGTGGAATTTTCCGCGACTGAATCTCGTTGCTCTGTGTTCATCAGGAATTTTTCCACTTTATTTACACCGAAGATGTGCCTCTGCACTCCATTCTTCTCTCCTTGTTCAGTGGACTTTTCCAGAGGAACTGCTGACAAGGTGTACCTTGAATCACAATTGTTATTTCCTTGGCTATAACCTTATCTCACATATGGTCCTTTATACGGTTTCTACTTACAAATCCAGGCTTACTATAGAATAGAATGTCTTAAGCAAATTTTAAACCTAGCCTCAAACATGGATTAAAGTTATTTTCCTGGCTGGGATTTCCTGGGGAAATGTCAGTTTCTGTGTTCATAGATTCTTGCCTTTTGGAGTTTTGAGGGCTCTTGGTAGGTTGGGCCAGCCTCCTGCAGGGCACCGCTCTTTCTCTGGGCACTGTGACTCCCCCAGCCGCTGATGTGTACAAGGTCCCCAAGCCCAGGTCACTCTGCAGCACCTCAGATCTGCGGAGCTGGTGTGTCCTGGGTGTCCTCAGTGCACCATGTCCAAACCCCAACCCGACAGCTTCACCCCCCGGTCAGCACCCCGTGGCTCTATCCAGCATATGGATGAAGAGTACCAGTCATCCATCATATTCGAGTACTACGGGGGGCCTCCCAGACCCCTCTCTCTCACTCACTCTCTGTAATCATCAACCATCAAATTTGGGCTCTTCTACCCTTCACCCCCTTTCAAGTCCTTGCATCTCTTTTCATTCCCAGTTTTAGAGTCTGAGGTTAGACCATCATTTTTTTCCCTTCCTGATCTGCTCTCCTAGCCCCCTAACTAGTCTCTCTGCTAGAGAGAGACTAGTCCTAGTCTCTCTGCTTTCAACCCTGCCTTCCGTGGTCCATTTTGCCCCCTGTTGCCTGGTTGACCTTCTACAGTGCCCAGCTTGTCTCCTCGGTCCTTGGCGTACATGGCTAGTGGCTTCTCTCATCCTCAGATGAAGTCCTGGCCCTCCCATGTGGGTAGCGCCCATCTTGGTCCTACCCTTGTGTACCTGTTCAGCCCTCTCCCTGGCCTCAGCCTCACCCCTCCTCACCTAGTTCGCACTTTATCCCTTGCTTCCTGCTTGTCCTCAGGATGAGGCTCAGATACAGTATTCTGCAGGAGACCTTCCACTGCCCCTCTGGTATTTTGGCGCTCTCTGCATACCCTGATCTTTTTTTTTTTTTTAACATCTTTATTGGAGTATAATTGCTTTACAATGGTGTATACCCTGATCTTGACACTCACCTCACTGACAATAAATATTTGTTGAGTATAGACTATAGCCCAGAGACCCTAGGCTAATTCCCTGCACCATACTTGGCTGCCTTCGTGCCAGTTCCCATCCTTGATGCCAGGCACATTTTAGGAGCTCAGTGAAAAGTGGCTGAAGGAGAGAGTAGATGAATGATAGAATGTCTGCAGGGAAGAGAACTCACAACTCTTGAGGAAGCTGCTGGTTTGTACTAAGAATTCGACAGCCTGGACTTGCTAATCTGAAGCTTTAGCTCACCAGATCTTCTTGTTTTGGAAGCAATACAGCACACGTTGATTTGTTTTTGGTACTTAGAAAAAAATGCCAAATTATTGAATTTTTCTTTTTGTCAGTGTTTTATTTATTTATTTATTTATGGCTGTGTTGGGTCTTCGTTTCTGTGTGAGGGCTTTCTCTAGTTGCGGCAAGCGGGGGCCACTCTTCATCGCGGTGCGCGGGCCTCTCACTATCGTGGCCTCTCTTGTTGCGGAGCACAGGCTCCAGACGCGCAGGATCAGTAGTTGTGGCTCACGGGCCTATTTGCTCCGCGGCATGTGGGATCTTCCCAGACCAGGGCTCGAACCCGTGTGCCCTGCATTGGCATGCAGATTCTCAACCACTGTGCCACCAGGGAAGCCCTGAATTTTTCTTTTTAATAAGCTTACTAGTTCAGTTCATCAATATAGTGAATATCTTGATATTTTTACCATTTTCTTTATTGAAGTATAGTTAATTTACAATGTTGTATTGGTTTCAGGTGTACAGCAAAGTGATTCAGTTATATATATGTGTGTATATAAATTCTTTTCCAGATTCAGTGTATATCTTGATTTTAAATTTGTCATGATTTCCTAAGGTAAAATACGCACAAAAATGGGTTATACTTCATAACTGGTTTTGGTTCTCAAGGAATTATATACCTGCCACCAAAATAGATATGTTATGAGTTCCTTGGTGTCAGGAACTCACAGACTTTGTGGCCCCAGCTCCAGCCTGCTCTTTGGTGTCATGTAGATCTTCAACAGATATTTGATGAAAAAAGAAAGAAAGAAAGAGAGAGAGAGAGAAAGAAAGAGAGAGAGAGAGAGAGAAAGGGGAGTCCCCAGAGACATGACACAGAGCTCTATTTGATGAAAAAAGAAAGAAAGAAAGAAAGAAGAAAGAGAGAGAGAAAGAAGAGAGAGAGAGAGAGAGAAAGAAAGGGGAGTCCTCAGAGACATGACACAGAGCTCTGTCTATTTGATGAAGAAAGAAAGAAAGGAAGAAAGAAAGAAAGGAAGGAAGGAAGGAAGAAAGAAAGAAAAAGAGAGAGAGAGAAAGAAAGAAAGAGAGAGAGAGAGAGAGAAAGGGGAGTCCCCAGAGACATGACACAGAGCTCTGTCTTGTTTTCTGAGTAATTGTGGATAAGTGTGCAGAAGATGTAAAATGGGGGGACAGCAGTCATATGCTAAATGATGAAGTGTGATTTGGAGGGTTTTCCTCTGAGTCGGTTTTTGGTACCCTTGTTACGTCAACCGTTTTATCCCTTGCTTCCTTCCCCCTGCCTCTTCTTTCCCCAGCTCCTGAAAGCCAGGCTCTGCCAAAGCCACTCCAGTGCTAAACTGGCCTGACTCATTTCTGGAGTCAGTTTCCGCAGGCAGAACGGTGCTCCGTGGCCCACACCGCACACACTCATCTCTGCCCCCAGTGCCTTCTTGGCTCCAGGGTTTCCTGAAACACTATGAGGGCACCTGACTGTCCCAGAATTACAGCTCGACTCCTTTCTCTCCCAGGTAACCCTGTCCTTGGAGCTGGCCTTGATCCTGCAAGGGTTTAAGTAGGGAATAAGTTTAGATGTAGTTAGATAAGTAAGGGTTGTTCTTGGAGGAAGGGACAAAATTGTTGCTTTTAAAGGCAGATTAGGAGCAATGAGTAGGAGTTACAGGAAAGTGGTTTTTGACTGAAGACGAGCTCCAAGAAGAGAGTTGGAAAATGAGTTGATTTCTCTTGCCAATGTAAACTGATCAGTGGTGACTTTCTGGAGCATTCTGTTGAGAATTCTGAAGCCACATCCAGCATCAGCAGGAAAGAGTGCCATGACTGATTAGTGATGTCTGTCAACAGCTTGAGAGGTGGGGAGTGAGAGCAGGATACCAAATATGGCATTTGCTTATTCTGGGGAACACTAGACATTTTTGGAATGTTTGTTGAGTTGATTTCAGACAGGTGTGTGGGACAATTAGTTTTCCCACCACAGAACACACTGCTTTGCATTGGAAATGTCCCACCAGAGCCCAGGTTGATGGCCTGTTAGGGCTGCTAGGGTTGGTAGGGTGCTTCTGGGTGACCTCATCGATCCCTTCCAGCTCTGAGATTTCTGTGATTCTAAGTAAAACATAAAAAGCAGAAGGGATGGAAGCAGAGCCATTTGACTCTCCCTCTTCTGCATGTTCTGTAGCAGTTGTTATAGGATTCCCTAGGCCACCACCAAGCCTATGTTGTCCTTTTTCAGAAAATTTCAAAGAAGACCATCTGGTTACATGGCATAGATTCCAGCCAAGTCATTGAATAGAAAGATAAACTGCCCTTAGTCATTTTGGGGCCAGCATTCAAATTTATCTGCAAGAGTTTGAAGGATTAGCAGGGTGAGTGTTGGTTTCTATCCAGGAATTCATCTGTACATGGTGAGGTCAGGAGCACAGGGGACAGTGGTGGGCTTGCTCTGTCTCCAGAGCCTGAGGACTGGGAGCTCAGAGAACTCACAGAAACATCGTGGGTTGGACTCACTACTTAAACATGGCTGGGCTGGAGAAGTGGGTTGGAAGCTATGAGGAGAGGCCCACAACAGGGTCACCTTCTTGGCTGCCTTCTTGACTTCCCTGGTGTCTCTCCATACCACCGCCCTCGTCCAAATAGTTTCTCTCCCTGTGTGCACCTAGCTGCCCCACACCCTTCGTTCCAGATGCTTTTCCCGTCTTTTCCACCAGGTCTTAACTGGAGGGTTGCAAGAAGATTGACCTCCTCCCAATTTTATATTTCGTTGCTTTTTGTTAGTTTGTGGCTCTAATTTGTCTCTGGTTGGAGGCCTCAGTAAATGAAGTTGGGCTGGTTCAATCATTCGTCAGTGAGTGTGACCTGATTACCTTACCTGAGTCAGTCACTTTGGGGCCTGAGTATAGACAAGCAGAGAACGATACAAACTAAATAATTACAAGTTGTGCTGTTAAGTCCAAGAATAAGGTGCTAAGGAGAGTAAGCTTAAATTTAGTTGGGAAAGTGACAGACATACCGTGGTCAAGGCAGAGTTCTAAGATGGCCCAAAGGATTCCTTCCCCCTGGTCTATGCCCTGTATAATCCTCTCCCCTTGAGTGTGGACAAGACCTGTGATTATGATGGATGTGTGAATATCACAAAACCATGATTAGGTTGCATTATATGGTAAAGGCGAAAGGGTTTTACAGGTGTAATTAAGGTCCCAAATCAGTTGAATTTGAACCCGTTAAAAGGAAGCTCATTCCGAGTGGGACACGCTCTTCTGTTGACCTTGAACAAGCAAGTTGCCGTGAGTTCTACAGCTGCAAGGAGACTAATGCCGCCAACAACCACATAAGCTTGGAAGGCGAGCCCAAGCCTCAGATGGGACCACAGCCCCAGATGACACCTTGATTGCAGCCTTGAGACACCCTGAGCAGAGGACCCAGTTAAGCTGTGCCTGGACTCCTGCCCCATGGAAATTGTGAGATAATCAATATGTGTTGTTTTAGGCTGCTAAGCTTGTGGTAATCTGTTATATAGAAAAAGGAAGCGAATACAGTTACATACAAACAATTGCCATACAAAGCCATCTGGATGGACTGAAATTGGTGCAAAATACCGTGTGACCTCACAAGAGGCCGACATCTTGGGGAGCCATTAGGGGAAGGCTTCATGAGGACAATGACTTTGTATTTTCTTCTTGGGCCTTACAGGCAACCACATGCCTGCCGCCCATTCCAGCTGAGCCCCCCGCGGTGCCCTGCTGCTGCTGGAGTCATCGTCTCTCATGCTTTCCTGAGACCTCTCACTAGGGTAGTGGCTGCTCCCTGGGACCTCTCAACTACTGGTGGAGTCCAGGCTCGTGCAGTTAAAGGGCTCTGTGCTGCACACCAATGGGCAACTAAAGGAGAAGGTGATCCAGAAGAAAGTTCAGTGTTTCCAGTATACCAGCATCAGGAGAGGACATGGAGGTCTGAAAAAGATTGGGCTGAGTTTTATTTTTCTTTTATTTTTCTTTTTTTAAATAGTTATTTATTTGGCTGCATCACGTCTTTTATTATTATTATTATTTTTTTTAACATCTTTACATGTTAAAAAAAAACATGAGTTTTTTTTCTTTAACATCTTTATTGGAGTATAATTGCTTAATGGTGTGTTAGTTTCTGCTGTATAACAAAGTGAATCAACTATATGTATACATATATCCCCATATCCCCTCCCTCTTGCGTCTCCCTCCCACCCTCCCTATCCCACCCCTCTAGGTGGACACAAAGCACAGAGCTGATCTCCCTGTGCTATGCGGCTGCTTCCCACTAGCTATCTGTTTAACATTTGGTAGTGTATATATGTCCATGCCACTGTCTCACTTCATCCCAGCCCACCCTTCCCCCTCCCCGTGTCCTCAAGTCCATTCTCTACATCTGCATCTTTATTCCTGTCCTGCTCCTAGGTTCTTCAGAACCATTTTTTTTTTTTTTTTTAGATTCCATATATATGTGTTAGCATACGGTATTTGTTTTTCTCTTTCTGACTTACTTCACTCTGTATGCCAGACTCTAGGTTCATCCACCTCACTACAAATAACTTAATTTCGTTTCTTTTTATGGTTAATATTCCATTGTATATATGTGCCACATCTTCTTTATCCATTCATCTGTCGATGGACACTTAGGTTGCTTCCATGTCCTGGCTATAGAAATAGTGCTGCAATGAACATTGCGGTACATGATGCACCTGGTCTTCGTTGTGGCACGCAGGATCTTCATTGCGGCATGCAGGATCTTCGTTGCGGCATGCGGGATCTTAGTTCCCTGACCAGGGATCGAACCCCGGCCCCCTGCATTGGGAGTGCGAAGTCTTAGCCACTGGAGCACCAGGGAAGTCCCTGGGCTGAGTTTTAGGAAGAAAAGGGAAGTTGATAAGCAATCACATGGGTCATCTTGCCCATGAATTAGAGATGGTTGACCGGGCACAGGGGCTCTGGGGCAAGTCTTCAGAAGTGGTTTTTGCTCATCTTCCTCCACATCCACACCGTTCACTCCTTCACATGTTCACGCATCCGGCCCATGCCCTGTGCAGAGAGCAGCAGTGGGAGGGGGAGGGCTCCAGCTGAGGCCCCTCACCGCAAGGAACTTGGCAGTGCTCTGAGGATAGGAGCCATCAAGTGAGGATGGATATACACAAAAACACTGTATTAAGTTGGGCTTTGGATGAAAATCCCAAAATCCTGTTTTTTCTCTCAACTTTGCTTGCATCAGCATTATGTTTCCAAAGGTGGTTGATAAATTTTAAGTACTTCAATCCTATAGAATCCATTTCAAAGACACAGAAAACTGTTTTTCGGTTATTCTTTGCTCAGTCGTTCAAGATGTTTGCTTTTCAAAATTCAGCTTTTCTTTTTTTTTTAAAAGGAATCAGCTCCATGTATCATGTTTCATGGGAATTTCATAAAACATGAAATGTGGTACTTGAATCAATTATTCATTCTCGTGTAGGCAAAACACAGCACAAAGGTTTCTAGGCATTATCAGGCTTGAAAATAAAGGAAATATGTAATTTTAGGGTTTGTTTCTAAATTCCATATGGATTACAAAATCCCTCTGATATCAGTTGAAGTTCTAATGTGAATGGTGCTTGGAACCAAGAACGGCTGACCTTTTTGTAAATTACAGTTGAGATAGTAGGAACCTTCCAGACCTACTAAGAAGCACGATTCGTTCCCCACCTGCTTGGACAAGCAGATATTCCGTGGAGGCTTCATCTGGGCGCCTTGGCACCGAGGATGGGAACAATGGCTGATGCTCTTCGGTACCTGCAGAGGGCTCCAGGGAGCGGGATCCCATCTAAGACCTTTCCGGCTGTTCCCCCGGCGAGCTGTGCCCAGTGAGTGTTGAGCAAGGTAGTTGCTGTTGGACTCTAAGTCAAAAGGCAGAGGCATATTGTCATCTGAATCATCTGGTCTAAATTAGATTTCCTGACTAGTCATGCACTGAGAAGTAAGTATAATTTCTCATAAAAAGGGATTTCTTTAGAATATACGGCAAGTACCCTGTGAGTGTTCCTCTCATCTGCCGAACCTTGGGAGGTGGTAGCAGTGCCGCCTGTCTTGTAACCTGATGGACTTCTTGAACAGTGGCTAGTGCTTCTTTGCCCTTTGCCTTTGCAGGCTTGTTGGTCACAGGACACAGCAGAGGGCAGTGGTTTGGGGCCTTCTCTCCCTGTGCTGCTGACGGCAAGGATTGTGGGCATACAAGAGCTTCCCAAGCCTGCTGGCTCTGTCAGCTTCTGGGTCTTCCGTCATCTGAGTGCAGTGTTGTCTCTTGAAAGCCACCATTATGAGCACCTTTGGGCCACAGTCTATGTTCCAGCCATGGGACCCGTTCACTTGCTTGGCTTATGGCCGTGGAAGTGAGAAGATGAATATTTATCTTGCCAAGGGGGTAAGACGGCCTCCACTCTGGCTCTGTGTTGGGAGGTACAGGAGGTTGAGCTGCGTGCAAGTGTCTGCATCTACTGTGTACTTGACCTCTTCGTGCACGCTGACCCTTCTCCTCCTCCTCCTTGTCTTACTGCAGGGTTTCTCTTTACCCTTTGTGACACCTTTCCCCTGACACCCTTCCCGTGATGCCTTCTTGGGGGACCCTCCCTAAAGCCCTCTTGGGATGTGGTCTTCCCACCTCACAGAATATTCGTAACCATTTGTCCCCTTGTCCTTCTCCCCGACTAGGTGGGGTCCTCCTTATGGACCAAACACCCTTATTTATACCTGGGTCCTCCATGTTGCACTCTGAGCAGGCAGCTCAGAAAGAGCATAGTGCTTGCAACGCTTTTCAGTAAAGGAGTAAGCGAGTGACTGTTGTGCAGAGGATCTCAGGGAGAGAACAAATCCGTGCAACATGGATAAGGCAGAGAAGTCTTAGAATCAAAAGCTAGAAAAGCAGAGGGAAAGACCCAAAAGAGATGAACGTGATTATTGCCAAAGCCATGTCCACGCACATGTGGGCAGTTAGGTGGAACCTCGGTGTTCTTGGCTTGTCGCATTCAGGCTGCCATGTTAGACGATGGGAACTTGAGAAAATGAGCCCCGTCTCGGGCATTTGGAAGGCTTTGCTGGGAAGAGAGTGCCCTGCGTTCCCGATCTAGAGCCCTGTGTTTCTCAAGAATGAAGTCTGCCTTTTTGTTGCGTACTTCCCTTTTTCCTGTGCAAAGGGCACAGCTGAGAGAAGCAAAGGGCAATTGTGGAATGGTGCAGTGAGTGATTTCATTTGCTCAGTGTATGTGGAGCCTGGACTACATGCAAAGCTCAGCTGAATGCCACTGGCTTTCTTTGTTAGCTGGACTTCTCGTGGTATTGAAAGCGAACATGGCTGATTTGTCGGACTATGGCTGGAAGGTTTTGGGTGCCGAAAAAATTGACTTCATTGCATAGCTTCTGCCCTTTTAGAAACCTGGACTTGTGCACATTACCTCACCTATTTCCACCCCTGCTTGCATTGCCAGTGTGCTGTGCTGAATCACCATTCACCTCGCTTCGTGCACCCTCACAACCCTACTTAATGGGCTGGCGTCAGCTGGACAGAACGCTGTACATCACAATTAGCTCCTCATACTTTCCAGAGGGGATTCTGACCCCAAGCAAACGTCACCATCATTTGCTCTAAAGAGGGTGTCTGGAGGCAGATTTCTTACTTGGAGTTTTATAAATAGACGTGGCTGTCGGTGATATTCAGGCCAGCCCTGGGTGTTGCTTCTGAATATCTTGGTGATTGGAAGTTCCTGTGGTTATTCTGGAAATGCAGCAGCATTCAAGGACAGATGGGTTTAAATTCAAATTCCTTATCACACTGATGGAATTTGACGTGTGATTTTGTCTGTTCTTTTTCTGTTCAGCTGACCGCTATGAGACAGTGAGGCAGTGGCCATGTCTTCTTCCAGTATGTTCATGGTTAAGATTTGGGAGCGGTCTACTTCAGCCACTTTATATTTCCAGGGGGAGAGGGCCTTCACTGAATAAATGTATCTTGCTTTCTGATCTTTCTTTTCAGTATTAGGGACTAAGGAGACATAGGGTTTGCGGGGAGTACTTTCATATCACATGTATTTAAAAGATGTAAGAAGGCTGAGGCAGTCTAAAGCCTGAAAAGCCGTGTAATTTGGAGTGGAAGCCTGTTGTCCGACACTGGAAGTCGGGTCTCTGACGAGGTTCCTTGCTGGGCTGGGTAGTAGCAGGCGCTGTGAGGTTTGACTGGATTCTGGGAGCATCGCTTTCGACCTTGAGAGCCTCTCCTTCTTGAGAGACACCAGCCTCCCTGGGTGGGAGGTTTGGTTCTCTGGGGGTGGAAGGCAGGAACGGTGGCCTGCCATGTCTGTGCTCGCACCCACCAAAGGCAGGAAGGGAGCGGGTGGGGGAGGTGGGGGGAGAGGACAGACGGCCGGGATCAGGAGGATGGGATATATTTAAGTTTAAGGTAGAAGAATATACACTCATCTGTTCATTACTTCCCTTATCAGTCTTAATTGTAATTAAGATTATTTTGAAATACATCCAACAGATAAAGGCATAAGGAGTAATAGAAATGAACCCGTGTGCATGCATCACCCAGCTTAAGATAAGAAACATCACCAGTACGCGATGTGGCCTTTCCTGGCCACTGCATAAAATAGCACCTGCTCTTCCTTCCCTCATGCTTCTCTGCAGGACACCACGTAGTCTGTCGCACAACCTGTATTACTGGGTGGTGCTTTCTTTTCTCTGTCCACCCACTAGGGCAGGGACTTCATCCATTTTGTTCAATCAAGTGTCCTCCATGCCTAGACCAGCCTCGGCACAGAGTCTCGTGCTGTGAGTGCTTGGAAGGTGAGTGAGCATAACTATGTGAGACACTTCCAAGCTGCAAATGTGCCCCTAGTCTGTCTGTTTCACTGCTGGGTGGTTTTCCACTGTGTGAATGGATTGCCACTATTTATCAGCTGTCCGATTGGTCCACGTTTAAGTGGTGTCTCGTTTTCTGGAATTGTAATCAAGGCTAGCACGCACGTTCTCGTTCTGTTTCCTTGTGCATGGGTGTGAGTTCCTGTAGGGTGTAAGTAGAGGAGTGGGATTGCTAGGTCGAGGGGTGGTCACGTTATTCTGTAACACGCTGTGTGAACTGCTGTGACTGAACCTAGGCGTCCTGCATCCACGTCCTTGCTTCTTGGCTTTTGTATTGAGTCTTGTTCTCCCCGAGGCCCCGGTGGTGAGTGACCATGTGACTGCAATGGCTGGTGAGCCTCGTACTGGAGTCTTTGGTCTAGAAGAGACTTTTCCTTGGCCACTTTCCACTGGCCCCCAGGACCTTGCCCCTGTCACCATGCTGCCTAGCTCAGTGTTCCATCCAGTGGCCAGCCTGCCTGGACGAGGGATATTAGAACCAGAAGGTTCCTTAGAAGCTGCCTAGTTGGCCCTTCTCATTGCACCATAGAGAAAATGAGGTCTGGAGGGTGGAGGTGACTTGGCCATGGCCTCGGAGCTGTGGATGTCACAGACCAGGGTGCTTTCCAAAACACTAATGACAGCCCCGATGAGGACGGGCACCAAGAGCCTCTGTGTCCCTCTGTGCCTCCCTTGCACCTTCCACGTCTGTGGCCTGACCTCAGATAAGTGTGTGGCCCGGTGCACACAGTCACCCCTCACTCCTTCTCCTTGGTGATGCTTTTCTCTTTGGTGACCTTGCTGTCACAGTCTGTCGCTTTCTTTTTCCTTTCAGCTGTGACTCTTGTTTCAGTGCTCACAGCCACTCTGGCTGTTCGGACCCTTCCCCCTTCCTGTATTCTCACCAGCTAGCCCCTAACCCCTTTTCGGTCTCTGAAAGCACTTCTTGTGTCATCGGGAGGGACAGGATGTCTCCAGGACGTATTTGTAGCACCTCTGGTTACATGATCTCCTTGGTTTAAAAGAAGCCTCTTTGATATTTAAAAATTGTGCCTTCAAAAACAGACATATAGATCAATGGAATAGAATAGAGAGCCCAGAAATAAACCCATACACCTACAGTCAACTAATCTATGACAAAGGAGGCAAGAATATACGATGGAGAAAAGACAGTCTCTTCAAAAAGTGTTGCTGGGAAAACTGGACAGACTACATGTAAAAGAATAAAATTAGAACATTCTCTAACTTCATATACAAAAACTGAAAATGGATTAAAGACCTAAATGTAAGACAATATACTCTAAAACTCCTAGAGGAAAACATAAGCAGAACACTTTTTTTTTTTTAATTTATTTATTTATTATTTATGGCTGTGTTGGGTCTTCGTTTCTGTGGGAGGGCTTTCTCTAGTTGCGGCAAGCAGGGGCCACTCTTCATCGCTGTGCGCGGGCCTCTCATTATCGCAGCCTCTCTTTTTTTTTTTTTTTTAAATATTTATTTATTTATTTATTTATGGCTGTGTTGGGTTTTCGTTTCTGTGCGAGGTCTTTCTCTAGTTGCGGCAAGCAGGGGCCACTCTTCATCGCGGTGCGCGGGCCTCTCACTATCGCAGCCTCTCTTATTGTGGAGCACAGGCTCCAGACGCACAGGCTCAGTAATTGTGGCTCACGGGCCTAGTTGCTCCGCGGCATATGGGATCTTCCCAGACCAGGGCTCGAAACCTGTGTCCCCTGCATTGGCAGGCAGATTCTCAACCACTGTGCCACCAGGGAAGCCTATAGGCAGAACACTTTTTAACATAATTGCAGCAATATTTTTTTGGATTCATCTTCTAGACCAATGGAAATAAAAGCAAAAATAAACAAATGCAACCTAATTAATCTTGAAAGCTTTTGTACAGCAAAGGAAATCATCAACAAAATGAAAAGACAGCCTACTTAATGGGAGAAAATATTTGCAAATGAGGTGACTGACAAGGGGTTAAGATCTAAAATATACAAACAGCTCATACAATTCAATAACAAAAAAACAAACCAATCAAAAAAAGGGCAGAAGACGTAAACAGACATTTCTCCAAAGAAGACATCCAGATGGCCAGTAGGCACATGAAAAGATGCTCAACATTGCTAAATATCAGAGAAATGCAAATCAAAACCACAATGAGGTATCATCGCACACTGATCAGAATGGCTATCATTCAAAAAGTCTACAAGTAATAAATGCTAATGAGGGTGTGGAGAAAAGGGAACCCTTGTACACTATTGGTGGGAATGTAAATTTGTTCAGCCATTATGGAAAACAGTATGGAGTTTCCCTAAAAAAACTAAAAATAGAACTACCATATGATCCAAGAATTTCACTCCTGGGTATGTATCCAGAAAGAACAAAAACTCTGTTTCAAAAAGATACATGCATTCCAATGCTCATAGCAGCACTATTTACAATAGCCAAGACATGGAAACAGCCCAAGTGCCCATCAACAGATGATTGGCTTAAGAAGATGTGATATGTACATACATGATGGAATATTACTCAGCCATAAAAAAGAATGAAATAATTCCATATGCCGTAACATGGAACGACCTAGAGAATATTACACTGAATGAAGTAAGTCAGAGGAAGACAAATATTATATGATATCACTTACGTGTGGAATCTAAAAAATAATACAAATGAATCTATATACAGAACAGAAACAGACTCACAGACATAGAAAACAAGCTTATAGTTACCAAAGCGGGGAGGGAGGCGGGTAGGGATAAATGTGGAGTATGGGATTAACAGATACAAACTACTACATGTAAGATAGATAAGCAACAAGGATTTACTGTATAGCACAGGGAATTATATTCAGTGTCTTATAATACTCTACAGTGGAAAATAATCTGAAAATATATAACTGAAAAAAAAAACCCAAAAAACAAAACAAAACAAAATTGTGCCTTGAATGTCCTGCTGATGCAACAAAACTTAGAGGAACAGGTTATAAGCTGATGTAAGTCAGGAAAATGTCTCCAAAATGAGAATCTCGGGGCTGGCTCTTCATCCAGCTCCTCTCCCACCCTCAGCTGTCTACGGCCTACCATCCACTCAGTCAGATGCCCCAAATCAGAGTTGCTGCCCACGGCTCCTGGCTCCTCCCAGGTTTTCCCTTGTGTGCCCCGGGGTCCCCTGCCCTGCCTGGCTCCTCTGCATTCCCTTTCTCCTTTCCCCACGTCTTGCACGTTCTTGCTGATGTAGGCCTGTCTCTGCCCCTTCCCCTCTGCTCTCACACCAACCCTTGACCTCGTTGCCTGCCTGCTTCTGTTCTCCGCCTCTGGGGAAATCTCCCTACCCTGCTTCTTTAATGCATCATTGAAGGAAAACGGTGAGATCCTCCCGTGCCCCAGATCGTGCCCCTAAACGTGTATTCTCCATAACTATAATTTGGGACATCAGCGAGCTCTGTAAATTTAATGCTTGAAGTATGCTAATGTTCGGAATGGCTCCTATTCAGCAGGCATCCCGTGCACACAGAGCAGTGATTGCCACGCTGCGGAAAGTCTTTAGTCTTGGTCTGCACGTTTGGGAAACTCCAGGACCCTCATTCCCCTCTTCCCCCACCCACCCTCTCCGGTCCCAGCCTCCCTGGAAGAGAGAAGGCAGGAAGGGGAGACACTGCAGTGGCTTCTACAAGCTCCAGTGCAGGATTGACCAGCCGAGGCAACTCTGGGGATTCGTGGCTGGTGGAAGGAGCTGTTGCGCTGGGCTTGATCTCAGCTCAGTAGCGGGTGGGAGACTCGTGGTTCTCCTTCCCCGTCAGAAACACTTCTGAGAGTCTCACCTGCTCCGCTCTTAGTGGGAGACTGGAACCCAAAACTTTCCCAAGAATCTCTTCAGAGCCTCCCCCATTTCCATTTGTACGAGGAGCCAGGAGTTTCCATGTGTTATTCCACAAACCCTGGGCTCCCTTTGAGACCCCAGGGGACCCCACCCCAGCCAGGCCTTCACTCGGTCCATTTTATGTTTCAGGGTTACGCATAGAGTTCTTTTGGGAAAGATTTGGTTGTTAAAACATGTAAAGGTCAGAAGCTGTTGTTAGATGAGATGAAATGCAGTGTTTCATCCCGTCATTCAAGGCCGTCCGTAATGGGTCTCCATTACGATGCCTGCGTGGTGCCCTGTCCACCTGGGCTCCCCTTGGTGCTGGGGTCTCCCCCTGCCCACTCTGCGTGAAGCTGACCCACGTGTCCTCTGCACAGTGTTGTGCCTGCTGCCCAGGTATGTCCTTCAGGATCTAGGTCCGTGCCTGGGGGTCCAGGATGGGGTTCTGGAGCAGTCGCGGTCCTCGCCCCGTTATGGATGTCTCCCACCCACTCCTTCATTTTAAGAGCCTGGACCCTGGCTCGAGGGTGGAGATGCTGTGCACATTCCCAAAGCCGCCCTCCTGGGAGTGGTCCCCCCTGCCACCATGGCACTGTAGCTGTCTGGAGCTGCCCAGGAGCCATGGGTGTTTAGTCTTATGCCCTTGTGCTCCCAGTGCCAGAGGAATAGGGAAAGACTGGGGAAAAGATGGCAAGAGAGAGAGGGAGAGAGGAAAGTAGTATTTTGAGTCCAAGCACGGGGTTCAGTTGTGTTGCTAGTTGTAGAGAAAGAAAGATACTCTTCTGTTGCCTCCTCTCAGTCAGGCTGCCATTGGTGCAAGAGTGTTGTGGCACTGTGAGCCGGGGGGCGGGTCTCTGGACCAGGAGGCGGGCCAGGGTTCCAGGGGGGATGGGGTGGGTGGTGCAGTCGAAAAATCTCCGACCTAAGGCGACTGTGCAATGTGGAGGTTCTAGGTCAGGTGCTCCAGTGGTGAAGCCCATTCACACACCTTTATCTAGAGCCTGCGGAGCGCGGGGCCTGGAGGTAAGTCAGATGAAGCCCCTGCCCGTGCTCTCCGGCTGGGGAAGCAGAGATGTCAGAAGTCTGCCACCTCATCCCCAGGTGATCGGGGCCAGAATGGCAGAACCCCCTGGTGTCATAGGCCCCACGTGGCAGCCCTCCCAGCCGGGGATGAGGAGGGGGAGCAGGGAAGAGGGGGTAACTGAGTGAGTCTGGAGGAGCATGATTGGCAAGGGAATGAGGGGATAAAGGCACAAGGGGCAGCATGGTGCCTGCCAAAAGCTTCCGGCAGCTTCCAGCTGCTGGGTGGCCAGAGCAGGAGTGAGGAGCTCTGAGGTGGGGACGGAGCAGGCCCCGTGGGGCGGGTGTTGGGCATCCCATAGAAGAGCTTGGACGCACAGCAGAGGGCAGGGTGGTCAGAGGGTCTGACTGGGAGGGGGCGCGGTCCGGGGTTGGTCTGGGAGGTCACCTTGGGCCTGCGGCAGCCGGAGCACAGGGAAGAGCAGGTGTGGAGGTGGTGAGGGTGGGATGGTCCTGACTGAAGGGGTGGGGTGAGGTCTGTGCAACTGCTTCCCACACGGAGGAGCTGGGAGCGTGGTGTGTGCAGGGCTTGAGGGAGAGGGAAGCATCAGGTGACTAATCGGTTTCTGGCCGTAGTAATAAGGCAGCGGTGACATCACTGAGCGAATGGAGAGGGCAGCAGGGGGAGCAGTGTGAGGGCTGTGTTTGAGCTGGAGCTGCTTGTGGACTTGTAGGTGGAAATGCCAGCAGGCAGTTGGGCATCTGAGTCTAAGACTCAAGCGGGAGGTTGAAACAAGCCCTGTAGGTTTGGGCAGCATCCAGGTTACCTGGGGGAGGGAGAGGCCAGGTGTGGGCCTTGAGGGCGGCTCCGGCCCTGCCAGCCCGGGCTCTAGGCCTTGGGCCGCCACCGCCTCTGTATCCTGAGGATTGACAGGGATAGCGGTGTAACCGATTTCGCACGGGGCTGGCTGAAATCATCATTGGTCCCAAGGGTGAGCAGGCTTCAGGAGTGGAATACTCTGGAGTGAGAAGCAGGGGCAGGGGCACAGCTGGCGACTCCAGCAGGCAGGGGGCACAAGAGGAAACCAGAGGCCATGAGGGAGCAGAAAGTAATGGTCAGAGAGGCGGGAGGAAACCCTGAGGATTGAGCTGTCCCAGCAAGCCGGGGGCCCCACGTTCTGAGCACTCAAGGTCACGGGCATGGTGGGAATGCTGGTCCTTCATCAGTGGAAACCATGAAAACTTCGGAGGACCTTAGAATGAGGGCTGGGTCACTCATAGAAGCTATATAGCCAGGGTTTAGCACCAGGAACTCGAAATTCTCAAGGCTTAGTTTCCTCATCTGTAAGTGGGGTAAGACATGCGTCCCCTTAGAGGCTGCCGTAGGATTGAGTGAATGCGCGTGTGATGCACTTAGACTCCTCCCAGCACAGAGTAAGGGCTGTAGAGACGCTCGCTCTACTCCTGGCACTTCTGGAAGAAGGGCCAGGGTGGAGGATGGGCCTCGGGCTGGGTCCTACAGGCCAGCCTGCCTCCTCGAGATTGACTGAGCATCTGCTCTCTTCAGGGCAGGCTGCTGGGTCAGCCCCGTGCAGAGTGCTGTCTTCCGAGTGGGCTGTTAGCTGTGCTCTGTGTGGGTGGCACAGGATGAGTTCAGGGGTACAAGCTGCTGGTCCACGCCCAGTGGCTCCTGTAAAGGTCTGAGGGCCTTATTGGTGGTCTCCAGGTGAGCTTCACAAGGTGAAGAAGAGGGACTGGGTGATGGGTGGGTAGTTCTGACCACCTGATGGTGGCCGACCTCCTTGTGAAGGCCTCCTGGGAGATGGCTTAACGTCTTAGCTATTGAGGAAACCATGGCACAGCCTGGCCTGCCCTCCAGGGTTGCAGACAAATTGTGAGGTATGAAAACCTGACAGCCGAGTCTCCCTGAGGGTGTGTGTGTGTGTGTGTGTGTGTGTGTGTGTGTGTGTGTGTGTGTAGGACAGGAGTGGGGAAAGGGAAAACTGAACAGTGTGATCTGAGATCTAAAATACCTGTATGTTGAGAAATACTTTCCCCATTAGTGTGAAGAATCTGAGAATGCCAGGATTACAGGGGCATCTGGACTGATTTCTCACTCATGGCTAGTGGGCCTCCTACCTCCAGTGAAAGGAGACTTCCCACCCCTGGAGTGGGGACTGTCCCCATTTTGGACCCTTCTGACTAATCAAAGTCCTTCCTTTCTGAAGTCTGCTCCGTTGTAACATCCTCCTCGTGGCCCTGGACACACAGCAGCTCTAATCCCCACCCCAGTGACGGCGCTTCAGATGTCCAGAGACAAGGGTCACAGTCCTGCAGCCTCCCCTCCTCCGGGGCTAGGAGAAGATAGATCCACAGCTGAGTCAGGGTGTGGTCTTCCTGCCGGGCCCTCCTCAGCGCTGCGCTGTTCCTCCAGTGGTGAGGAAGGAGGGCGGCCGCTCTCGGCCAGCTGTGTCTGGGGAGGGTGGGTGCACAGCACGGGCGATGTGGAGGAAGGGTGCTCCTGCAGCTGGTCCTGGGAGGGGCCGTTCCCCACCAGGGTGACCGTCCGAGCTGGAATTCGATTAGTGTGGCTCATAGGTCCAGCGCCTGCCTATCTAGTTGCCCTGGGTTATTACTGTTGATTAGTACCTTCAGAAGACGTGGGGAAGCTGAGTCTAGCCTCCTCGTTTCACCTTTCCCCTGTTTTGCAAAGCTGTCCGGAAACAGTGGCTCCCAAGACAGCCCCTAGCACGAGACAGGGCTTGTTTCCCTGGTGCTCGCTTGCAAACCCCGGGTCTAGCTTTTACATGACTACATAAATTTACTGTCCTTGGAGGGCCACTCAAAATACTCAGGACCATCTGTGACAGTTGACCCTCACCGTGGGGAGCAGAACAAGGTACGGAGAGCCTGCTGGGCCACTTTGATGTCTTTGTCATGTTTTTCTTCTTCTTGCGTTTCTTGCCCCATTTGTTCCTTCAAACTCCACCCCACTGCTACTGTAGGAAACCCACTTTTTCAGATCATAAAGTATCAGTGTTACAAACAAGCAAACAAATTTAGCATACCAAAAGAGTGTTGCCTGTGACATTGGGCTGTGAGCTAGTACGGCAAGACTCAGTAGGTTGGTCAGTTGCTTAAATTAAAAGTGCAATTTTCACAATCCAGGAGCGAAAATTACATGCCCTAGACCGACGGCGTCATCCTAGATTGGAAGGTCCAGAATGGGTCCCTGCTTGGGAGTGCTCACCCTGCTTGCCTGGGCCGGGCAGCCCACTCTCCCGCCCCCTGCTGCCTGTTCCTCCCCGCATTCGCCCCTCTGCCCCCCACGGTCCCTTCCTAGTTGCTTACAGGAGAAGTAAAGGGTGAATCTGAGGTCTGAACACTTGAAGTTCATGAAAAGTAAAAAGCTGGGTCACTGAGGGACACATTTATCAGGAATCCCTTTAATCAGGTCCCATGTTCCTTTCCTTTCCCTGCAAACAGAAGACCCTCACAGGGAAAAAGTCTGAGTTAGAGGACAATTTAAAATAAACGTGCCCGTCACTTTTAAGTTTTCGAGTTACAGAGGTAAATTGGGTGCTGCTTAATTGTGCTTTAATGAATAGGTAATTATGGAAACATTTTCTTTGGCAGCTTTAACAACATTTCAGAGAGAAAGTTTTTGGCCATTTTATTTATATTATTAATTTATGCCAGAGGTTGACAAACTTTTTCTGTAAAGGGCCAGAAAGTAAATATTTTAGGCATTTTGGGCCAAGAGGCAAGCCGAGGATAGTGAGTAGTTACTTCTGTGATAAGAGAGAAAGCGAATTTGCACAGACTTTTTATTAAGTTCAAAATGTAATAATAATCAAGTACTGTATTTTTATAACTCAGGTTTACTCATGATACAAATGGAATTTTGGTGGGGAGGAATAACATTTCACTTAACTGAGGCTCAAAATTAGTGTTTTCTATTGTCAAATTGACCACCAATGTTTATGTGTAAAAAACAGTTCTTAGCTGTACAAAAACAAGTGGTGAACCAGTTTTGGCCCGTGGGCTGTGGTTTGCCGACGCCTGGTTTACACAAATGGTTTGCTTAGAAAATTTGTCCTCCCTCCCCACGAATGGGGCCAAGATAACTGTCTGTCTGGTCTTAACAAAATACAATTTTATCTAAACGTAATGGCCTCTGAATGTTTGTGAACTTTGTGACACTTCGATTTTAAACCACTGCTTTGTGTGTTCGTGTAGTTTTACAAATAAGTCTTGGTGACTTCCTGTCATTAACAAACATGGATTGGAGACAGGGAGTGTCCCGCTGCGCCCACTTAGGCCTTTTATAGTCTGCTGTGAACAGGGTCACTCACTGAGCTCGTCCTACTATGCGCACAGGTGGCTCCATGTGTGTTTTCCCCATCCAGGCCACCTGCCTGAGAGGCTGCCCTGGGCACAGACTCCCTGCCGCAGAGGTGATCCTCCTGGTGAGGATCAAAGCAGGGAGGAGGAGGAGGGAGGCCGTGTTCCCACACTCCTGTCCGCTTTTGCCGCCAGGAGGCTCCATCACAGCCAGTCGGGACCCACTAACTCGGCTGGCAATTCTGGCCCCGATACAAATGCTCGGGAAATATTCCCTTTCCCCCCTTAGTTCAGCTAAAATACTATTGTTTTTCAAATGGCAGCTTTTCTAGAAATAACAAGAAAAAAAGGAAAGAAAAACAACAGTAGAGAAAGGTAAAGTTACTGGATCAGAGTAGAGCTTGATTAGAACATTCTAACTTGAGTAAAAAATTTTTTTTTTTAAAGGAATGCAAGCCTTGTTTATTTATTTATTTATTTATTTATTTTTGGCTGTGTTGGGTCTTCGTTTCTGTGCGAGGGCTTTCTCCAGTTGCGGCGAGCGGGGGCCGCTCTTCATCGCGGTGCGCGGGCCTCTCACTATCGCGGCCTCTCTTGTTGCGAAGCAAGGGCTCCAGACGCGCAGGCTCAGTAATTGTGGCTCACGGGCCCAGTTGCTCCGTGGCATGTGGGATCTTCCCAGACCAGGGCTTGAACCCGCGTCCCCTGCATTGGCAGGCAGACTCTCAACCACTGCGCCACCAGGGAAGCCCCTAACTTGAGTAAAATTTGACTTGGCCTTGGTTTCCCCTAAGTGGAGGCCCCCCAACCCTCCTCTCCCTGTCTTGCTTTGAAGCCAAGGCCTCTGCTTGCACTGCCTGCTGCATCAGGTCAAGCCTCCAGGCTGCAGCTCGCGTGTAAGGCAGTCACACTGGCCGGTCTATACTGCAGACACATCACCCACTCCCACAACATCACATTTGCACATCAAGGTGGGGGCTGTGGCCTGGGAGGTCCTTGGAGATGCCGCATCATTCACACTCGCTGTGGGCGGAAGAACCCAGGCCCTCCAGCTTTCTTGGCCTCCCCATTTGTCACCATCACGTCAGGCTGCTTCTCTTGGTTCCTCCACTACCCCGTCTGGTTTCCTCCTGACCTTTGTCTGTGCTGTTCTCAGATGGGGAGCTGGGACGATCATCCCTTTCTAACAGAAGGAGTCCCCCTACCCCCTCTACTCGCCCTGGGAGTCAGTGGAGACCGCATGGGGAGTCTGGACAACCACCTCTCCCTGGGGGCAGTGAGGTGCCCTTCCCTGGGGGCAGTGAGGTGCCCTTCCTCCTCCTTGCTGAGCTGGTGCCGGAGCAGGCCAAGTGGGCAGTCAGGACTTTTACTACTGCTCAGTTGAAACAAGGCAAAGAAAATTACCAGAGACTGAGAAGGACGTTACATAATGATGAAAAGATCAGTCTACCAAGAAGGCATAGCAATTTAAATGTGTATGCACACAACAACGGAGCGGAGCTCCTCCGTGAGGCAGGGCTTCCCTGGTGACGCAGTGGTTAAGAATCCACCTGCCAATGCAAGGGACACGGGTTCAAGCCCTGGTCCGGGAGGATCCCACATGCTGCGGAACAACTAAGCCTGTGCACCACAACTACTGAGACTGCACTCTAGAGCCTGTGAGCCACAACTGCTGAGGTCTGCGTGCCTGGAGCCCGTGCTCTGCAGCGAGGGAGGCCATCTCAATGAGAAGCCCGTGCACCACAGCGAAGAGTAGCCCCCGCTCGCTGCAACTAGAGAAAGCCTGCGTGCAGCAACGAAGACCCAACGCAGCCAAAAAAAAAAAAGTGAGGCAAAAACTGATAAAACTGAAGGGAGAAATAGACAAACCCATGGTTATAGCTTGAGACTTCAATACTCCTCTCTCAACAATTGATAGAACAGTTAGACAGAAAATCAGCAAGGATATAGAACACTTTAATAACACCATCAGACATTTACAGAACAGTCCAACCAGTAAGAGTGAAATACATAATCTTTTCAAAGGCCCATGGAATATATACCAAGATGAACCAAAGGCCCATGGAATATATACCGAGACAGACCATATACTAATACATTTAAAAGGACTGATATCATATAGCATGTGTTCTCAAATCACAATGGAATTAAACTAGAAATCAATGGCAGATAACAGGAAAATCTCCAAACCCCTGGAAACTAATGGTACCCTTCTAGATAATCCATGAATTGAAGTGAAAGTCTCAAGGGAAATTAAAAAAAAATACTGAATTGAATGAAAATGAAAAACAACATATCAAAACTTGTATAATACAGTTAAAGCACTGTTTAGAGGGAACTTTTTAGAACTAAATGTTTGCATTAGAAAATAAGAATAGCCTCAAATGAATAATCTCAGTTTCTACTTCCAGAAAGTTGAGAAAGAACAAAACAAACCCAAAATAAGCAGAAGGAAGAAAATAATCAAGAACAGAAATCAGTGAAATTGAAACTAGAATGACAGTAGAGAAAATCAATAAAACAAAAAGTTGGTTATTTGAAAAGATCTAAAATTCATAAATCTCTAGCAGGAATGATGAAAGAAAGAGAGAAGAGACAAGTTACTAATATCACGAATGAAAGAGGGAATAGATATCCTGACAGACTCTGCAGGCATCAAGTGGATAATAAGGGAACACCACAAACAGCTTTACGCACACAAATTTGACACCTTCAGTTAAATGGAGCAATTGTCCCTCTCAGTGGGTGAAAGGTTAAACAAACTGATATGTCCTACCATGGAATACTACTCAGCAATAAAAACATAATGACTACTGGCACACACAACCTGGATGGAGCTGCAGGGCATTATGCTGATTGTAAAAAGCCAGTCCCCAAAGGTCACATACTGTCTGATTCCGTTTATGTAATATTCTTGAAACAGCACTACTATAGAAATGAGAAACATGGGTTGCCGGGCTTAGAGATGGTGGTAGTGGGTTGGCGGGGTGGGGGGGTGGTGTGAGTGTGGCTATAAAGGGGTAGCACATGGGAGATCTTTGTAGCGACAGAGTAGCTCTTGATGTTGACTATGGTGGTGGTTACACAAATCTGCACATGTGATAAAACGATATGGAGCTATCCACACACCTAATACCAGGGTGAAGTTCTTGGTTTCGATATTGTACTATAGCTGTGTAGGATGTTACCATTGGGGAAAACTGGTGAAGAGTGCCTGGGACCTCTCTGCACTACCTGTATATTTGCCTGTGTATTTTTATTTCAAAATAAAAAGTTGAGCAAAGATCAGGGCATCATCTGTCACTCAGCTACTATAAAACCACTTCTGTTGTCCCCAGCAAAAAATATCCACAGTTAGCATGGGCTGTGTTAATGGATTTGTTGTATCTGATGAAGGGACGTCATGTCTTCATGTTGTCTATGCCTATTCTACACAGCTTGAGTCCATTCTGCACTTTAGACTGGGCTGACCTGGCTGGAATTCAGGACATGGGGTAGTTGAGGGAACCTGGGTAAGATTTGCCAGGGAGGGCAGGCTGTGACTTTAATTATTTGAATAGTTCAAATTATGCTGTGTCTAGGCCCTGAGGCCAAAACCAGGGCCAGTGGATGGAAGGTATCCGGAGTGAGACTGGGCCTCAGTGTAAGGAAATCCAGTCGCTGTCTAGGGAGGTAAACGGACTGCTGCTCTCCTGCTGCTGAAACCAGCTTGGAGTGGTGAACTGAGACTCAGTGGACATCCACCGGGGATGCCATCAGGGTGGTGACTGCAGTGGCAGAAATGGGGACTGCATGGCACCTTTCGACAGCACACCAAAGCCGCTGGTCAAGTTGTGATTAAAGAAACCCCATCGCTGGGTGAATGGAATGAGGGGTGACAAAACCTTCAAATGGACCATTTATCAATCTTCACTATTTTGAGACAATTAAAACCAAAGCATAATTTTCTGGGATTATTTTTGGTCCCATTAGAATACTAGTTCCAGAGTAGGAATGGCTCTGGGTTTGAGTAGGATTTGAGGGTGGTGTGCTCGTTAAAGCCCCCCGAGAACGGAGAGCATTCAGAGGAATTAGAACATGAGCATCTCGGGGAGAGGCCTAGTTCTGATTGTGGTGATGGGGGTGCAGGTCCACACATCCCTGTGAAGCCTTGGACTCAAACAAAGAGATGCCCTGCAGGACGTTCTCTGCTGCCTCTGGCTTCATGTAACCTGCATTTAAGTAATAATCCCTTTCATTACGTTGCTCCAACAAGCGTGCTCTCCACAGATCAGAGCAGATTCCTCGATGACACACACAGAACTGTAGGCGTGGAGTGGAGTTGCCGTGAAATGTTAGGCAGGTCTGTAGGGCCTTTAAGAAAGGAGGACATTCTGCATCTCAAGGATGTCCGATTGGGCCAGTTTCCAGTTACGGTGGTGAGGTTGAGTGCCAAGGCAGCGCTATCTAATTACTCACTTCATTTATACTCATCTGCATGCAGTATAGTTTCCATCAAACTTTGCTCTTCTTGGAATGACTCTCAGAACTGTCGTGGCGAAAAGTGTAGGTAATTGATAGAACAAAGAGCCCTACAAACAGAAATCATTCATAGCCATGTCAGGTACCCTCACGACCGGAATTTGGGGTCACCTGAGCTAAAACTTTAATAGACAGTTGGAAGGTGGGCTTGGGCAGAAGGGTACTCATGGTGCCAAATGCAACTTAGAGACGTTGGGGATTTGCTGATTACATGAAGTTAATGCGTTTGAAGTAACATAATTGACAGTTGCTGCTGTATCCAGGCCATTCTTGTCTGACCAAGTTCTGTTTACTGAGTGACAGCCAATGATTTACACAGGCGTGGGGGAGAGGGTGGGATGGAAGAGTGTAGAAGGAGGAGGGAGAGTTCTCACAAAAGTGAGAACAGGAAGGGCTGGTTGCCTAGGAAGCAGTTTCCAGGGGAAGAACTGGAAGTAGCCCATCCTAATACCAGCGCTGTGGTCACTCAGTGTGGCATCCCTGCTTCCAGGCCCTGGTCAGTGGGGCAGAGGACACTTAACCCCATTCCCATTCACTTGGCCTCTCTTTTCCCTAACCCTCTTCTCTAGGCTGGCTTGCCCTCACCAAAAGGAAGTATTTGGTTCTGTTTTGTTTCTTTTCCTATTAATGTTGCTTTTCAAAGGGAGATTCTGAAAAGAAATGTTGCTATAAGTTTATTTTTTTGCTTTCAATTTTAGCAACCAGAAATCTGAAGCAAGACATAGAGGTATATGTGTGTTTACTCATTCCAAATAGAGTGGGGGGCTTCCCTGGTGGCGCAGTGGTTAAGAATCTGCCTGCCAATGCAGGGGACACGGGTTCGAGCCCTGGTCCAGGAAAATCCCACATGCCGTGGAGCAACTAAGCCCATGCACCACAACTACTGAGCCTGTGCTCTAGAGCCCGTGAGCCACGACTACTGAGCCTACAAGCCACAACTACTGAGCCCACGCACCACAACTACTGAAGCTCACACGCCTAGAGCCGGTGCTCTGCAACAAGAGAAGCCACCGCAATGAGAAGCCCGTGCACCACAACGAAGAGTAGCCCTCTCTCACCGCAACTAGAGAAAGCCCGCAGGCAGCAATGAAGACCCAACGCAGCCAAAATGAATTAATTAAATTAAAATAAAAAAAAATAAAACTAAAAAAACCAAATAGAGTGGGAAGTTAAGCAGGTAAAATGTAAAATGTAGAACTAGCTCTGGGACATTAGGATTACAGGAAAGTTGTTACAAGGTTGAGAGTCTGGATCCGTAGTTTCCTAAAATCTTTTTAAAGTTTAACCTTTTTAAAGTTGGCCTTTAATCTAATGTGTCTCTTTGTGGGACAGAATTGGAACTGAACCTCAAATTGAGCTGAGCTAAATCTCCAGGTCATCCCCCTTGAGAATTCTGAGAAATTAATGCCCTCTCTTTTATGTACTTAGAGATCTTCAGATAAGAATACTCAGTGCTTATAAAGTACCCTTTGCTCATATACTAGCTTGAAGGGGAGGTAGAAGATACATGCCAGCATCTACGGCTCCCAGGAACTACCCCTTGCCCGTCCAGTCCTCACCAGCTCCACAACAAAGCTGTTTAACAAATGGGAACTTGGATCCCAGTTTTTAACACTGGAATTAAAAGGCTGACATATCAAGGATAGAACTATTTATAATGAGGATGATTTTAATGGGTTTCCCCACAGCTCTTTGTAGAGTTAGTACCATCCTTGTGTTTTTCTGATGACAGATGCCTTGTGAAAATTCGATCAGAACTGGAGCCCAAACAGGAAGTACAACGCATTATGATTTCCACAGTTAATGCACTTTTCATCTCATGGATCTCAAGGGAGGATAGGGTTGGAGGTGCCTTTAACTTTTTTATAGACTCAAGTCTCTTCAATTTACTTTTATATTTAAGGATTAAAAAATTAGCATCAGTTTTTGGTAAATTCTAAGAAAAATAATGGGCAACCATTTCAACTAATATTTTCTAAAACTAAAAACAAAGATGTTAAAGGAAAGGCCACTCTAGTTACATTGTGTATTCTGTATTCTTGGCTTTGGCCTTTATCCTTCCGCCTGACAAATATACATGGTGCGCCTTGAATTTTCATCTTTTTCCCAGAATCAACTTGATGAAAAGGAATTCTATTGAAAAAAATCCACTCTGTCTTAAAACACTTTTTTCCATTTTCAAAAGTTTGATATTTTTTCTCCAAAAAATTTGACCTATTTAGAAAACAAATTTTTAAACTTGATATTTGTGTGACTTCCTTTGTAAAAAGGGTGAATTTGTAAGTTGTCAAAAAATGGTTTCTAAAGCCTCGAAGTTACTAGGGGTACCTGTATTGCTAAGGGACATGTTATTATATTTTAACAACATTTACTACATCTGGAAGCACAAAAAAAGTGAGGAGGGTGATTTGCTCCCCATGCTGGTGATTTTAATGTATTAACTTGACAGGGCTACAGTGCCCAGATATGTGGTCCAGTATCATTCTGGGTGTTTCTGTGAGGGATTTTGGATGAGATTCACATTTACGTGAGTGGACGTTGAGTAAAGCAGACTGCTTTCCATGATGATTTTGTGGCTGGGCCTCATCCGAGCAGTTGAAGGCCTGGATAGAACAAAAGACTAGCCTCCCTCAAGCAGGAGGAACTGCAGTAGACGGGCTTTGGATTTGAACTGTAACATCGGCTCTTCTTGGATCTCCAGGCTGCCAGCCCACCCTCTAGATTCTGGATTTGCCAGCTTCAGTGAGCCAATTGCTTAAAATGAATCTCTGTATGTACGTATACATATATACATACATATTTGTGTGCATGCGTATATATATATATCTAATATATATGTGTGTGCATATGTATCTTTATATATATATTTTATATATATTTATCTTCCACTGGTTCTGTTTCTTGGCAGAACACTGACTAAACACTTCGCCTTTGGAGACATCCACCAGCAGAGAAATCTGTAATCACAAATTTAACTGCATGGTATTTTCCTTGAGAGCCTGGTTGGACCAGGCACCATTACATAGGCACCCTTCCTGCTTGTATCCAGAGAGGAAAGTTCAGGGCACTCAGGGGAATAGCAGCCCATTGAGCCAAGAAGAAATTCTAATCATTCTGCCCAGGGTGAGCCAAAGAGAACATTTTTGAAGTTTCCAGATGCTGAAAAGCTTTTGAAGCCAAGCTGGGCTAAGGTTCTGAAGATTTAGGAGCCCTGCTGCCCACCAGGGACTCTGGTGGAAGTAAAGGAACAGGTCTGGCGTGTTGGCATTAAGGTGAGGTCCACGTGAGTGCTATGGGGAGAGGCACTAAAATGTCACAGCATGCTTATTCTCCCCAAAGCTTGCTCTCTGTCTACTTTAAATTAGTATTTGGTAATATCGCCAGCACTTAAACAGTTCTACTTCTTAAAATAAACGTGTTTATGGAAAAAGATCATGCTTCTAATCTCTTTCATTTATCTCTGTGATGGAGGGCCGGTCACTTTATGGCTACAATCCCAGAGGAATTGAATTGTCCAGGACAGGAGGAGGGGTTTGAATATAGCTTAGCTGAATCTTCATGCCAAACATAAAATAGTTTTAATGTCTTTTTATAGTCTTCTGGCACATAGTAGATGTTCATTAAATATGTCCTGTGAATGAGAAGTTCTCTGGCTGTTCCCTCGAGAGGTAGATCCATATCAATTTCGGTAGTGTGGTCTTTGACTATCAGAGCAGGCCGGGTGTGACACTTGAAGAGAGGCTCCAGACCAGACTCTTGCATAAGGTGAGAGAGGTGGGCTGTGGAATCGGTGCTGGAAGCTGGCACAGTCTCCCTGACCAGCGCCTCGACATGCCCCCCATCGCAGTGCTGCACTCAGCCCACTCAGGGCTTGTTCATGAGGAAGATCATACGCCACATGCTCATCATGTGCTGACTTTCCTTTTTACTTCTCCTTGTTTGTTCCCCGTCTAATTGCATCCAGTCTGTGGGTAAATGCTCTATGAGGTGGGGCCAAAGCCCAGGCATCCTCTAAGCCTGATGAATCAGGTTGTGTCTTGAGTCAGCTCTCGCTGTCAGGTGCCTGGGCACCTGAGTCACTCAAAGGCTTGGTGGCAGCCGACGCTGCAGTGCCGGTTGTGGTCACGGCAATTGGCTACCCCAGCGCCTCTGGACTTGCAAAGGTTTTGGCAAGCTGAGAAGTTGGCCAGAGACTGAAAAGAGCCAAGGAGAACCAACCAGGGTTGTGGTGCAGCAAATACGCGTCGGAGGAAACCTAAATCCAGGTGAGTGTCGGTGGACAAGTCAGGGCTTGACAGCCAAGTGCCGCTCCCCCCTTTTCCTGCTGCACCTCCTCCCGCAGTGTCTTCCCCGGGCATTTTCTTTGAACAGAGTGATGTGTACTTTTCCAGCTATCTATAAACCTCTAAACAGAGAAAATATGCAGCTGATTTTAACTTTAAAAGTTAAACCAAAAACAGCCTATCTTCAGAAGTTGAGATTTCTTAAAGGGTTGGGCAAATAACTTAAACTTTCTCAATCTAGTTTTCTCATCTCGAAAATTAGGATGTTAGGGAATTCCCTGGAGGTCCAATGGTTAGGACTCCGTGATCCCTGGTCAGGGAACTAAGATCCTGCAAGCCGTGCGGCATGGCCGAAAAATAAAATAAAATTGGGATGATAATATTATCTGCCTGTGTTGTCATGAGGATTCAAGGAAGCAATGCTTGTAGGTTATCTCAGCGTTGTAGATGCTAGCACGGTATTGGCGTTAGAAATGTCAACTCTTACTTGAGGTTTCAGAATTTAATGTTTATCCATGCTCCGCCTCTCTTCACCCCTCTCTGCCCTGCTTTGGTCAACAAAAACTCATTTTGTGACCAGTGAGCCAGGACCAGGGCATACAGTGGTGAACAAGACAGATACGGCCCTGCCTCATGGAACTTTCCATTCTGGCCAAGGCAGTAGACAGGAGCATGTAAAGGGTATATGTAATAATGGTAGGTGTGAAGAGAGAGAAAGCGAGACTTGGCGATGGAGGGTGGCGATGTGAGGTGGGCAGATTCTGTTTTATGTAGGGCGATGTTTCCTGAAACCTCAGCAACCAGTCATGCTACTGATAGCATATTAGCTCAGAGATGTTTCTCATGAAATGTTTCTAAGTTTGGGAAACAACGTCTGCGTCTCTGTGTATGTGTATGTGTGTATACGTGTGTATGTTTGTTTTCGATGTGTGTGGCAAAGGTGCCTTTTCCTTGGCGTGGACTGTGTTTTATCTTTATGAAGACACTGTTGGAAGAAGAGAGAGAAATTCTGCATGATTTAGCAGAAGTTATGTAGAAGGTAGAGGATTTGGGTGATGCTAGTGTTTGTTACTCTTTCAAGTAGTGGTTGAAAGGAACTACTGAATTGTTGCTTCTTTAACGTGTGGAAATAGGTAAAAAATTTTCATGTCTCTGTCTTTTAAAAAAAAAAAATCTGCTACTTTGGTATAAAAAAAATGCTGTTTAAAACCAGTTTTATGCCCCTACAACTGTTAGCAAAGCAGGGTATAGAGGTGACTGCTTGTGAGGAGTTGCTGAGGTCTGCCTTGGGCTCCTGTTTCCTGGAAGAACCCTTTGTGTGTACTGTAGGCTTGGCTTTTGGAACGCAACCAGTGTGATATCTGTGTGTCTCAGTCTGTGTGTGTGTGTGTGTGTGTGTGTGTCACATCAGGTTTTTCTTCCTGGAGAAATAAGAAGTGCTGGGGCTAAATGTGCTAGAAGCCCTTTTTTGTAGTTTAGAGGAAGAAGAAATCCCTCTCAGGCTGCATTTCCTTAGGCTGTCATTCCACTACGCTTCATCTCTAGATGTTTCTGGTAATCCGCTGCTTTCATTGTTGCTACAAATCAGGTTTGCTTACCCCCCACCTCCCCCTGCAGGATATACATACTGCTAAGGGTCTTAGTGGAATTTGGGCTGTTTTTATTCCACATCGTGTATTACTCAACAGTGTTCTGTTTCTTTGTACAGTTCCTGTTGCTTATGCTTCTGAGTTTTGATATTTCATTGAAAAATTGACCCTGGGCAGCCTTAAAGCAACTTGGTGTGTGGTGGTTGGCGAGTTTCAGCCTTGGGGCATCAGCAGGGAATGGCGGTCCTAGAAGCCTAGTGATTTTTTCAGATGTTGGTCTATCATTTTCTTCAGGGACAGTGGCGTTCATGAGCAACGCTGGGAAGTTCCCTGTGTTCTGTCTCCAGCAATAGGAAGGGAGGGGGCAGACTGGAATGGTCATTACGAGACCAGTTTCTTCTCTTGCAAGATGAAGTGTGTTGTTTTTTAACGTGGACTTCAGGATCTCAAGTACATCAACAGGGATGGGTGTATTTGCTTGTGCTCCGGCGTCCCCACTTCACACAGTGCATTTTGGTGTAATAATTATCAGGTGCCGTCAGGGACACCAGTTGGCGTGGCATGAAGAGGTTAGCAATGACACTGGGTACTTACTTAATGCTTCCCTTTGAGTCTTAAATGCTGGCTTCCTCAAGCCTTTCCTTCTTATTTCATTTATGGGGAACTCAGTAACAGAAGCTCAAAGCGAGAAATGTGCCAGGACCGTAAGGTCAGTGCCGCTCAAGACGGGCAGACTCTTGACTGAAGTGTGGACTTCAGAGATGATCCTCCCTGCCCAGTCTCCTGGGGAGAGCTTTACCCCGACCCCTGGATCCTGGAGGCACACAGTGACACTGAGGGGAGTGGTGTCCTTGAGGGGCTGGAGGACACAGGAGAGTATGGGCGGGGAAGGGCGAAGCCCCTGGCAGCCCAGGGCCGTCCATCCTGCAGGTGAAGTCCAAGGTCTGGTCCGCTGACTGGGGTGGGAGAGCCTGCTCCTTGCCTTCTCTCTCTCCAACATCATTGCTTCAAAGCATAACAGTCAAGCCTTACAGAACAACCAAAGGTAGAAAAGAATATCGTTTTGGTTGGTGTTTGTTTTTTTCCTTACTGTGAAGTAGATTTGTAACATGCTAAACCATCTAATTTTAAAAACCAGGACCAAGACCTTGAACACTTATCTCCACATATACAATGAGACAAAAAAGGTGGGAGAAAGAACACGGGATGGTGAAACCATAGAGAAATGCAGAAAAGGAAGTAACGTTTGTGGGAACTGGTCACCTGCTGATGGCTTTATATATTCTGTGACCTTTCTTCCTGTGGTGACTTGTCAGCCCCCAGCGTGAGCCCGGTGCGAGGGCACCTGGTAGCCAGTTCCTTCATGAAGTAGGTAGTTTTGAACTTAGGCTTTAAAGCACACAAAAAGAGGATTAAAGCAGAAGAATGAAATTTGGGTTTGATGAGTTAAAACTAAAGTTTGTTCATTCACTGAGATGAGTGTATTTGTTATGCTGTTGTGTTCTTTCAGTTTTATAGACTATTCCTTTTTCTATTTCATTAGGTTCAACCACTGATATTTCAAAACCACTCTTGAGGTCAAATTGATATACAATAATCTGTACATGCTTAAAGTGTACAATTTGATACATTTTGACATATGTATACACAGATGAAACCATCACCACAATCAAGATAATGAAGGTATCCACCACTCCAAAAAGTTTCCTTGTGCCCCTTTATAGTTCTTCTCATCCACAACTCCACCCATCCCTTCCCCAGTCAACCACTGTTCTACTTTCTGTCACCATAGATTAGTTTGTATTTTCTCAGATTTTTATATAAGTTGAATCATATAGTATGCATTCTTTTATTGTCTGGCTTCTTTGATACAGCATAATTATTTTGAAATTCACCCGTGTTGCATGTTATTAATACTCATTCTTTTTTATTGCTGAGTAGCGTTCTAGTGTATGGACATACCACAATTTGTTTATCTATTCACATGTTGATGGACATTTGGGTGTTTCTAGTTTTAGACTATTCAAAATAAAGCTGTTGTGAACATTTGTGTACAAGTGTTTTTGTAGACATAAGCTTTCATTTTTCTGTGGTAAATACCTAAGGGGAAATTTTTGAATCCTAAGATCACGGTATGTTTGACTTTGAAACACTGCCAAAGTTATTCAAAGGGGTTATACAATTTTATATCCCCACCAGTACTGTATGAGAGTCCGGTTGATCCACATCCTTTCCAACACTTGGTATGATTAGTCTGTTTAATTTTAGCCATTCTAATAGGTGAGTAGTGGTACCTTATCAGGGTTTTAATTTGCATTCACCCAGTGACTAATGACGAACATCTTTTTTAATGTGCTTATTTGCCATCCATCTATCTTCTTTGTGTGAAATGTTTGTTCAAATCTTCTGCCAATTTTTAAATGGGATTGTCTGTTTCTTATTATTTAATGTTTATTGTATGTGTAGTATTTATTTCTTACTATTTCTAATTTTTTTTGAGTTTTGAGAGTTCTTTATGTGTTCCAGATACAAGTCCTTAATTGGATATGTTATTTGCAGATATTTCCCCTAGTATGTGACTTGTCTTTTCATTTTCTTAATGGTGTCTTTGAAAGAGGAGACATTTTTAATTTCAAAGAAGTCTGATTTATCAGGTTTTTTTCTTTCATGGAATGTACATTTAGTGTCATATCTAAGAAATCTTTACCTAACTCAAGGTCACAAAGATTTACTCCCGTGTTTCCTTCTAGGTTTATAGTTTCAGATTCTAAATTTATACCTAAGGTCTATTTTGAGTTAATCTTTGCATATGGTGTGGAACAAGGTTCTTTTTTTTCCTCCTATGTATAAACACCTGTTCTACCACAATTTGTTGGGAAAAAAAATAGCAACTATGTTTTCTATATGGAATTATCTCTGAACCTTTGTTAAAAACCAGTTGTCCATATATATGTGGGTCTATTTCTGGACTTTCTATTCTCTTCCCTTGATTATTTGTCTGTTTTTTAGGGTTTTAAATTGAGGTATAATTGGCGTATAACATTATATTAGTTTCAGGTGTACAGCATAATTATTTGATATTTGTATATGTTGCAAAATGATCACCACAATAAGTCTAGTTAATACCTATCACCATACATAGTTACAAGATTTTTTTCTTATGACGTGAACTTTCAAGATATACTCTTTCAGAACTTTCCAATATACAATACAGTATTTATTTATCTAGATGCCAATACCACACTCTCTTGATTATTGTAGTTTTATAATAAGTCTTGAAGTCAGGTAGTGTAAGTCTTTCAATTTTGTTCTTTTCTTTCAAAGAAGCTGTATTAGACCCTTTACATTTCCATATGAATTCTAGATTTGGTCTGTTAATTTCTAGAAAAAAAAAATCCTGCTTAGATTTTGATTAGGAATGCATGAATCTTTAGATCAATTTTGGGGGAATTGACATCTTCAAAATATTGAGTCTTCTAATCCATGAGCATGGTATATCCCTTTATTTAGGATACTAATATCTTTCAGCAATCTTTTATAGTTTTCAGTATATAGGCATTACATATTTTTATGATGTTTATGCCTAGGCATTGCATATTTTTGATGTATTTTTAAAATTTCAATTTCTAATTTTTCCTTGGTACTACATAGACATACAACTGAATTTTGTGTATTGATCCAGTATTCTGCAACCTTGTTAAAGTCATTTATTTGTTCTACTAGCTTTTCTGTGAATCCCGTAGCATTTTCTACCTAGATGATCATGTTGTTTGTGAATAATGACAATTTAACTTTTTCCTTTCCAATCTAAATTACTTATTAATTTTTTTCTTATTGCACTGGACTT
Source organism: Balaenoptera physalus (assembly GCF_965194825.1). Taxonomy (NCBI): domain Eukaryota; kingdom Metazoa; phylum Chordata; class Mammalia; order Artiodactyla; family Balaenopteridae; genus Balaenoptera; species Balaenoptera physalus. Next base: position 45,499,832 of record NC_138897.1, on the reverse strand, counting down.
AAGGTTGAATAATGTTTTTTGTTTGTTTGTTTTTGGCCACACCGTGTGCCTTGTGGGGTCTTAGTTCCCCGACCAGGGATTGAACCCATGCCCTTGGCAGTGAAAGCGCAGATTCCTAACCACAGGACCGCCAGGTAGTTCCCTCGAATAATGTTGAATGGAAGAGATAAGAGTGGACATTCTTATCTTGCTCCCCGTCTTAAGAGAAAAGTCTTTCACTATTAAGTATGATGTTATCTATAGGTTTTTTATAGATATCCTTTCTCAGGTTGAGGAAGTTCCCTTCTGTTCCTTGTTTGCTGAGAGTTTATAGCCGAAAAACACATTAGATTTTGTTAAATGATTTTTCTCCATCTGTGGTGATCATGTTTTTTGTTGTTGATATGGTGGGTTACATTGATTCATTTTTTGAATTGTTAAACAAACTGGGATAAACTCTACTTGGTTATGATGTATTTTTACAAATAAATTGTTGGATTTGATTTGCTAAAATTTTTAAATTATTATTGATGAGAGCTATGTTCATGAGAGGTATTGGTCTATAGTTTTCTTTTCCTCTGATGTCTTTATTTGGTTTTGTTACTATGATAATGCTGGTTTCATTGGGTAAGTTGAGAAAATTTGCTCCTCTTCAGTTTTCTGAAAGAGTTTGTGTAGAATTGGCATTTTTCATCCTTAAATGTTTGATAGAATTCACCAATATATCCATCTGGGCCTGGAGATCCCTTTCTGGAAAAAATTTAACAAGTTCTATTTCTTTAATAGATGTTGGACCATTCAAGTTATCTATTTGTTCTTGAGTGAGGTTTTGTTAGTTTATGTTTTTAAGGGAATTTGTCCAATTTCATTTAAGTTGTCACATTTTTTTGGCATAAAGTTGTCCCTAATAGATTATTATCATTATCATTTTAATATCTGCAGAGTCAGTAGTGTTGTCATATGTTTCCTTTCTGGTATTGTAATTTGTATCCTCTCTTTCTCTCACTTTCTGATTAGCCTGGTATATCAATTTTATTGACCTTTTCAAAAAATCAGATTGGTTTCTTTATTGTTTTCCTTTTTCATTTCATTGATTTCTCCTCTGATCTTTATTATACCTGTCTCATGCTTACTGTGGGCTTAACTAGCTCTTCTTTTTCTAGTTGCTAAAGGTGGAAACTGAGGTCCTTGATTCAAGACCTTTCTTCTTTATAATACAGACTTTTAGTGGTGTAAATTTCCCTCTAAGTACTGCTGTTTAGCAGCATTCCATACATTTTGATATGCTGAGTTTTCATTTCATTCATTTTAGAATACTTTCTAATTTCCCTTTTGACTTCTTTAGCCCTTGAGTTACTTTAAAGTATGTTATTTATTATATAAATATTTGGGAATTTTCCAGAGATCTTTCTGTTATTGGTTAATTCTGTTGTGGTCAAAGAACATGCTTTGTATGACATGAGTCCCTTTAAATTTACTGAGACTATCTGTATAGGCTAGAATCCAGTCTGTCCTTGGGACTGAGTAGAACATGTATTCTACTGTTGTTTGAGTAGAATATTCTATAAATGTCAATTAAGTCAAGTTGATGGATAGTTTTGTTTCAGTCATCTATATTCTTACTGATTTTCTGTGTACTTATTCTATAGAGTACTGTGAGAGTAGTATTGGAATTTCCAACTGTAATGGTGGATTTTTCTGTTTTTTCTTTCAGTTCTGTCAATTTTTGCTTCAGACACTTTGAAGCTCTGTGTTAATGTGCATAAACATTTAGGATTGTTATTTCCACGTGATAAATTGACCCCTTTGTTGTTTTGAAATGACATTCTTCATCCCTGGCAATATTCATTTATCTATCATAGATCTATCTTGTCTGATATATAGTCACTCCAGCTTTCTTTGGATTAGCATTAGCATGGTTTATCTTCTTTTTCCCATCCTTTCACTTTTAGCTTATTTTTGTCTTTATAGGAAAAGCTTGATTTTTGTAGGAAGCATTTTGGTCTTTTTTCTCTGTGTTTAATTTTGGATAGTTTCTATTGCCATGTCAGTTTCACAAATCTTTCCTTCTTCCTTGTTTAATCTGCCATTAATCACATCTGATGTAATTTTCATCTTGGAAATTGTGGTTCTCATCTAGAAGTTCAATTTACTCTTTAATATTTTCATATCCATACTTAACTTTTTGATTACATGGAATACAGTTATAATACTCATTTTAATGTCCTTGTCTGATAATTCTACTATCTGTGTTAGTTCTGTTTCAGTTTTGAATTATTTTCTCCAAACTCAGAACATATTTTTCTGCTTCTTTGCATACCTAGTAATTTTTTAAATTGAATTCCAGACTGAATTTTACCTCGTTGCATGCTGATATTTTTGTATTCCTATAAAATTTGTAATGTTTGTTCTGGGACACAGTTAAGTTATTTGGAAACAGTTTGATACTTTGGGTTTTGCTTTTAAGATTAGTTAGGTGGTATCAGAGAAGCATTTAGTATAGAGCTAATTATTCACCATGACTAAGACAAGATCCTTCTGAGCATTACGTCCCATGAATTATGAAATTCTAGTCTGGCCGGTGGGAGTAGCCCAGTATGAGCACTGGGTATTTTTCCCCCTAACCGTTTGGGTGGTTCTTTCCCTGGCCTCAGGTGCTTGCATGCACTGAGTACTCTGCTGAATACTCAAAGGGACCCTCTGTAGATTTCCAGGTACTTTCTCTGGGCCACACACTCGTGTTCAGCCCTGTGAACTCTACCTACCTTGCTCTCCCAGGTCTCCCAACTCAGGGCATCTGATGACTCCCTAGCTCTGCCTAGGATCCCTTTCCCTGTGTCATGGCCTGGGAATTTAGCAGTTAAGGCAGGGTTTTGTATGTCTTAAGCAGAAGGGGAAATGTGATGCATTTTCCTTAAACTTGTCCGAAAGCAGAAGTTTTGCAGCTATTAATATTAAAATGTGTTGATAATGTATAATGATTCACAAAAAAATGATCAGAGGTTTTGACCTAAAATCCTATCTCTGGGCACATAACTTAAGTAGCTCTAAAAAGGAAGAAGATATTATGCACACAAAAATAGTCTGTACAGCATTATTTGTAATGGGAAGTTGGAAGAAATCTAAGAATAGGAGAGTGGTTAAAATTACAGCATATCTATGCACTGAAATATTAGGGGTTATTTTAAATGATAGTTTCAAAGATTTTCAATGTTAAAAATGCTTAATATTTAATATTAACTTCATTAATGATATGGTAATTAATATAGCACATTAATATCATCATTACAACCTTATAAAACATTCATATGGATAAAGACTCAAAGAGAATACACCAAATGACAGCATTTTAGGGAGATTGAATTGAGTATTTTTCTTCTACTTTAAAGAATATATTCATCATTGTATTAGAATCCATCAATTTGGAATTAATTTGAGAATTATTCTTTTACATTTATTACAAAATATTTAAAGTATAAAAAGAGGTGTAAAGAAAAATAAGATACCTGTGGGCACACCATTAACCTTAAGAAATCAAAATTAACAGTGTTGTTGAAGCTGCCTTGCATAGCACCTGGCAGTTACATCTTTCTTCTCCCTCCAGAGGTGACCACTGTCCCAACTACTGCCCCTATTAATCTCTAATCCTTTTACAGTCCTGTGTGTATGTTTGCCAACTTTTTATAAATGTATTACATGTGTTCTGTGATTTAACAAGATGAAGACTTGTCCTCGTGTATTTATTTGCATCATAGAGTGGCATATTTGTGTATGGATACTCACAGTTTCATGAGCCATCTCCTGATGATGGACATTTAAGTTGCTTCAATTATTCAATGTAACAAACACTCACGTTATAAAAATTCTTGCATGCATCTCCTTGTGCTCGTATATGAGAATTTCTCTAGGCTAGAGCATGTTGGTGTGACAGAAGTCATAGGCTTATGAGGTTGATAATTACGTTTGATGGAGCTAGGTTTCATAACCTTTCTCGTTTTACCTGTTCTCTGGAAGAAGGGTTGCTTTATATCTCCCGGTATATATTAAAAAACATTTTAATTTGATTCTAAAAGAAAAGCACCATAAATTGCATTATTAATCAGATTTACTGAAATTTAAATGACAATCTGGAACCTTCCTGGTTAATCCATATTGCTATGCCTTAGTTATCTAGAATCAGGGGAGTCCCTTAAGAATTTCAGTATTGATTTTGGCACCATTGATAAATGATTCCTTATGCATAAACCACTCTGTAAGAGACTCCTGGGATTGTCCTGATAGCCCACCTTTGGCGGAAGTCACCTCAGTGGCATCCCTGTGAGCTTCAGCGCCTCCAGTCTGTGCCCACGTTCTCATCCAGACCCCTGTGCTCAGCTCAGCCTTCAACCCTGGCTCCTCTGGCAACCTGTCCTGTGCCACCAATGTTTTCACGGGACAGGAAGCATCACCTGTCTCCAGCCCCCTCCCTCATCTTCACCTGTTGTAAAGTACTGTCTTCTATCTGCTGACCTTCTCTTTGGACCACAGCCAACCATCACTTCCTAATGTTCCTTGATGGTTTCAGGGAGGTGGATTCTTCTGGGGCTGGTTCAGCTTTTCAGGGCAGGATGATGTAGAACAGCCAGATTTCAAAGCCCTCCACCTCTGATCGCCTCAGTAATACAAGACCACCTACCAGCTGATGACCCAATGGCATTGTTTCTCCTCCCAGAGCCTGTCCCTCTCCACTGAGTCTCTTGACTCAGCAGAGAGCAAGGAGAGAAACATGAGCAGCAACATCTGCTGTGGCATCAATCCCCCCCCCCCCACCCCTCAATGAAGCTTTTAAAGTAAGACTAGCTGACTATTCTTTCCTCGTTGCTAATAGATTGCAATTTGCGTGCAATTATTATTTACTAATTGCATACCATCCAGCTGCAGTCCCTACCAATACGCCCACCTCCTCTGTACCTCTTTAGCACTTTGGTTGGACAGAACACACTCATGTTTTAAACCGAGCCGCGCAGTGATTTTTCCTCCCTGTGTAAGGTTGGTGCTCCCTGAAGACGTGTCCGTTTTGGTCTTCATCACTGTCTTATTCTGAGCTCCTGTATCCAACTTGCTTCCTCTATAGGCCTCTTTCTTCCTAGCAGTCCCTGACCTCCACCCCACACCCCAAAACGTCAAGGAGAGCTCTGTGTGGGGGTGACTGAGGGCCACAGAAATGGTCAGGTGTCACTTCTTTATACAGTAGTAGGAGCATATGCAGCATTTGTCTGGCCTGAAGCTTATACGACTTGGGGTATAAAAGTGAATATTTTAGAATGAGAAGATGAATCACAACAAATTACAGATTATTAAAGGCTGACAGATACCATAGACATCTCAAAACCCCCCACAAAAATCTTAATATTTTTTATTACTCATTACGCTAACATGCCTCTATAATACAGTTTTTCCTGAATTTTTTGACTGAATGCTTTCTGTTCTCTTAATACTGTAGTGATTTTGTTGCATTTTCTATAGAAAAAGCAGGAAGATAACTCAGTCTTTGTTCTGGTATGACTGATTGAAATTTGTTTTATATTATTGATAGTTTAGAGTGAGGATCAGGAAACTTTTTCTGTAAAGGATCAGCTAATAAATGTTTTAGGGCTTGGGAGCCACATGGTCTCTGTAGCAATTAATCAACTCTGTCTTTATGTGCAAAAGCAGCCCTGTGCAATATGTAAATGAATGGGCATGGCTGTATCTCAACAAAACTTTATTTATAAAAACAGACAGTGGACCAGATTTGGCAATGGGCTGTAATTTGTTGGACCATAGTTTGCCAACCCTTGCTTTAGACTGTTTCTTTCATCTTCACAGGTCATTTATGGTAATCTCTTGGAAATGTCTAGGATTTTTGCAAATGGGGGGGGGGAACGTCTATTAGTTTTCTTTCATATAGGAGCTGTAGGAATTGGAAGTATATACCACAGACAAGCTTCCAGCTCTTTCCATCTGAAGTGCTGGTTTTCCTCCAATCACATACTTGAGGTACCTCACGCTTAGGTCACATTCATTTTGCAGTCTGAGCCCTTGGCCTGCCCCTCAGGTCACATAATCCGCTGAGTTGCCACATTGGGTGGCAGGAGTATTGGGGGGACTTATTCCTTCAACAGGACAACTAACAAAAAGCTAAATGTACACCGAAGAAATGGTAAACCATGTAAATACATCCCACCAACCCCCTGCTTCACTTCCCTGGGCTAGAACCTCCAAATGCTCATGATAATTCTACCACTTGCCATGTGAGAAAGTGTGATGGAGGGAACCAGCACGGATAGGGACCATGGTCTTAAGTGATTGTGTACCTTCCTTTTGCAAGTTACATGAAAATATAGGGCCATCAGAACACATTGCTAGGGCCCCTCTCAAGGTCTGGGAAGGGGCTTGAGGGAGTGAGGACTCTGGTGCTAATAACTTATGTCCCATAGCATGAATTCTATTAACTTCCTAGGGGATGGATGCTTGAACCTTACTTTTCTTTGTGGAAAGGAAGCATGTATCCACTGAAAAAGAAAGTTTCAGCAAGCTGGGGAGAGGCATACTTTGCAAAGGCCCGTTCCTTCTGGGGCTCCTGAACTCATACCCCATATGCAGCAGACTTCTTCACCTGCTTGTGAGTCTGAGCTTGTGGGAAGTGACACGTTTCAGTGTGTCCTTGGGCACCTGGAGTGAGTGTGTCTCATCTTGGCTAGATGAACTGGCGTGAAGAGGGATACACATTGCTGAAATTCTTCACTGACATAGAAACCCAGCCTGCTGCTGCTCCTGTCTGCCCCTGCGACTTCGGGCTGGACTCTGCATGTCCCCTGCTAGAGCCCGTTCTCTTGTGAGCTGACCTTGAAGCCAGAGCTCGCCCCAAGAGGTAGTTGCAGGGCCCTAGCGGGAGTGGTGAGGGTGTTGTACACAGAATCTGCTCGTGGAAATCATGGCAGGTAGCTGTATACTTTCTTTTTTTAAAAAGATGTTTTCTGGCTTTATTTATTTATTTTTGGCTGTGTTGGGTCTTCGTTTCTCTGCGAGGGCTTTCTCTAGTTGCGGCAAGCAGGGGCCACTCTTCATCGCGGTGCGCGGGCCTCTCACTATCGCGGCCTCTCTTGTTGCGGAGAACAGGCTCCAGATGCGCAAGCTCAGTAATTGTGGCTCATGGGCCCAGCTGCTCCGCGGCATGTGGGATCTTCCCAGACCAGGGCTCGAACCCGTGTCCCCTGCATTGGCAGATTCTCAACCACTGTGCCACGAGGGAAGCGCAGCTGTATACTTTCTAATCGTCCTGTTATCTCACTTGGGAAGGCATTACCAGTAGTCACTCGAGCTTGCAAGAGCCAAATGTGTACTGTCATCTCTCACTTGGTTCTCACTGCATCCCCCTAAGAAACATCACGATCTCTTTTTCTCGGAGGAGGAATTTGAAGACCAGAGGTGAAACCACTTGCACAAAGTTGCTTGTTTGGTAAGAGGCAGTGCCACCTGGCCTCAGACCCAGGTTTCTTGGCTTCAGGGCCCAGGCTAGCGACCACTTCCCTGGACTACCCCCGATTCTCTTTTTCCAAGGCTTATGTGGGGCAAGGGGTCCAAGCATTCTCCATTCCTGACAGCCGCGGGGCTCTGTCCATTTGGACGAGGTGGGTCCACCCAAATGGGCCTAGCAGGGTGCCTGGTGCTTAGCAGATGCTCGTGGTTGGCTGCTGGCATGAATGAATGCATATGGCAGTCCTGGGAAAAGCCAAGAGAGTTTGGGCCAAATGGAGGGCAGCACCCCTCACAGATCGCTGCACAATATGCTGCTAAGACTAGAGGGAGGCCTGCAATTAAAACTTTTCACAGTTCTTTTTTTTTCCAATTGTAAAGAGCAGTTGGTTTGCTTCTTTTTGGTTTAAGGAAAATCTTTTATCATAGGCTATAAAGCAGTGTTTGTCAGTTTTTAAAAATGATTGCCGCCCTCCCCGAGCCTTTTAATACATCTTTTCCTTAACTACCATCATTCCACCCCAATGAAATTTTAATGCCACAGACATACTATATATCTGTTATGTATCATGTCCCTGTAGAGGACCATAGACCATTGGAATATATATCTAAGGTATTTTTGCCCCCAAGAACCAATTTTCTTGGTTCTTGCTCCTGTTGAGAATGCATGGTCTAAAGTGTTTATTCAGTTTCAGTAGCTGGTGACATGTGAAATGCTCATATACTTATAGAAATGAAAACAAAGTACTTGCCAGTGACAGCCCCTAATGACTATTAGCATGGCAAAACAGTCAGCTCTAATGAACATGTGATCACAGCTGCCAGGAAATAGCTATTAAATAAATGTGAGTCTAATGTGTTGGCTACAGAGGTGGGATGGGTGATGGTGAAGTTCACGGACGCATGGCCTTGTGGCCTCGTCAGCTCTGCAGAGGCTGCACTGGTCTTAGACCTGTTTGTGCTCAGGGAACTGCCCAGCACGGTTAGAGAACACATTTGGCCCCGGAGACATCGTCTTAGTTGCTTTGGGGATTTCTTGCTGTGGACATTAGGCCATTGGTTTTTAGTCAAGTAGTGTGTTGATATGATTTTATTTTTACTTATTTTATTGTAGTAAAATATATACAACGTATAATTTGCCATTTTAACTGTCTTTAATTGTACAATTCAGTGACATTAATTACCTTCACAAGGTTGTACTGATATTACCACTGTTTCCAAAACTTTTTCGTCATCTCAAACAAAATCTCTGTACCCATTAAGCAGTAACTCCCCACTCTGTCCTCCCCCAGCCCCTTTTCTTGTCTCTATGAATTTGCCTATTCTAGATATTTCATGTAAATGCAGTCATCCAATATGTGTCCTTTTGTGACTGGCTAATCACACTCAGTATGATTTTTTTTTTCAAGTTTCACTCATGTTGTAGCATATATCTGATATGATTTTTAAATGTGTCTATATGTTAAATGTATTCACACATATTTCAGTTTTTTGGATGCAGATAATAAGATAGACATGCACAACCAATGGAGGGATTTATTATTATTTTTTCTCTTATTAAAGGAAGCTTATTATTTTTTTCTCTCCTTTTCTTTGAATGTCACCAACTTATACCCAACAGGTGTGAATGAGTCACAATAGGAAGGTTTCTCATTCTTTGACTACTATGCATATTTTGGTTTTGTTCTAGATCATAAAATACACATAAAATAATACCATAAAATACATTTGGCAAGCTTGTAATACTTCTAAAGAATTCAGGTTTAAGTAAGTTGTAGGCAAGTGACTACTACACAGGATCCACAGTTTAAAAAAGTCCTTGAAATCCGACTGTGGAGGTTCACAATCAAGTAACAGTCCTCTGAGAAGGAACGAAGGGATTGTCATATTTAAAAACATTATTTTCTTGTATTCCATGATGCTCTGATTTTAAAATAATGTTTAAAAGTGAAAATTTGAACCTGTGTCTATCAAACAGGCACCCTTGTAAAGCTTGGCAAAGATGAGGAGGCCTGGGAGCTGTTTCCAGCAATTTGGAGTTTTGAGGGAAGCAGGCTGGGCTGGTGGGGACCAGCGCCACCTACCTGGTCCCTATCCACATCACTGCCCCAGTGGAGAGCACGGAGACTGGCCATCAGGATGTGGGAAATTGGTTTTCCCTCTGTTTGCCTTTGAGTTTGATTGGAAGCAGGTGCTGATAGTAAGCTAGGAGAGAGCCCTACCTAACCAGGCACAACCCTTAGGTCGTGGTTTGGTTTCGCAATGACCAGTGGTTCCCATCTCTGGCTGTGCAGGAGAATCACCTGTGGAACTCTGACAAACACGGAGGCCAGGATCATGCCCACAACCAATTAACTCAGGTGCTGGAGGTGGGGCTGAAGAGGGGTGGGAGTTGTGGTTTAAGGCTTCCCAGGCAATGATTTTTTCCCTGAGAACCCTGAGTAGGGTCAGTACCTTGGATGCTGGCAGCCAAGGTAATCGCAGGACTCAGGTCCTTTTCAGGGGGCAGCAGGACACCCTGGAAAGAGCCAGCACCCTGCAGGGGTGCCAGCAGCAAATCCTGTCTAGATGCGGATTCACTAGCAGTTGGTAGAATTTTAGTGAGCTAGGAAGTTGAGTAAGGTAGGTTATTTTAGGAAGTTAAAATTCTAAATATGTTGAAATCCTAAATAGAGAGAAATACAGAATTAATATACTGAAAAATACTCTGGTTGCTTTAAGTAGTGCCCCAAAGTGAATTTTTTTATGAAGTCCCATCTGGGATTCCAGGACTGCAGGTATAAACACCTATTAGAAGAGCGCCGCCTAGTGCCAGACACTTCATATTACATCCCCATGAAGCGCTTTAGAATAATGTTATAGAAGTATAGAACTTTGGAGCTGGGGGGCTTTGGAGGTTTTCGGGATAAACCCTATATCTCTCAGATGATGGAGTTGAGGTCTAGAGAGATTAATTAGCATAACATCATCAACAAGAACTGGCTGACCATCAGCCGTGTGTGCTAATATGTAATCTCATTTCATGCTGACAACATGGAATCCAGGTTGGATGCATCTTCCATTTTACAAATGTGTAAACTGAGGCCCAGGAAGCTACGTATCTTGCACTTTTTTAGAATTAGGAAATGGTGAAGGCAACATGAAAGCCAGCTTCTCCCTGGGTCCAAGTCCTGTGAGTTTTCCTTGATGCTGCTCTGTCCTGAAAGCAGAAATCAGCAGAACCATTGATGTACCTTTTCTCGTGCCCTGGGAGCTCATCTGTCTTCTCGAAGCTAAGTATGCGCCAACTTTTAAGGTATGGCTCTGTTGTCCTTGTCCGTGAAACCTTCTCTACTTACTCAGGCTCATACCAACCCCACCCTTCTCTGAATTTGGGTGTTTTATGAGCTCTATCCCACCCTGCTTGGGCTTAATTGCTCTCTCCAAGCTTCATACCTCTTGCCTCTGTCACAAAGGCTTATACAGGAAAGCCATTCAGGAGGCGATGCCCCTTGTGTATGCCTCCTGTGTGTCCCCTCCCTAGGTTAGGGGAGGAGCTGCTTCCCCTAGGGTCCCTGTGAAGGGAGCCCTGGTTACTGACTCATGATGCCACCCCAGGTCCCTGTGGGAAAAGCAGGATTAGATTGAGTCCATGAGGTGAGCAGGACGGTCCAGTCACTGCTGAGACTGTGGAGTCCATTTCTGGTTCATTTCATCTCTGGCTCTGAGGTGCCTTGGGAAGGCTTTGTGCTTCCACTGGTATTTCATTGGATGTAAGTCCTGGAGATCATTATAGAACAGATGATTAAAATGACTGTTTTTCTTTTCATGGAAAAATTAGGAGTCCGCCAAATTTTTTAGAAGCTCAAAACCTGCTAATCTATTAAACCTTTCTTCATTCCTTTGGTTCCTCCTTACCTAAAAAATGGGAGAATGTGGAATGAGAGAGACTGAGCATAGGTGTAATTGAGGCCACAAAGGTCCAGCAGTAATAAGGCTACTCCTGTATTGGTGGCTCATGAAGGCTTAGTTTCAAACCTTTAGTGTGGAAATCTGGAATGTAAACTTTGATGCTGGTGGAAAGGTGAAGGAATGGGGTAGAAACTTATCCGTCCTATGTGTGGCATTAGATGGGAGATGAGGATGCAGAGAGCTTGGCTACATAATGTCCTGGTGGGACGGTCCATCAGGAAGAATCACACAAAAGATCCTGTTTTAAGGGCCCTGGGTGGAGGATCCTCCGTCCTCTGAGAGCTACTGTTTAGGCTTGCAAATGTTAAGAGAGGCCCTTAAGCCCGATTTATTTTAAAATTTATCTTAGGGACCATTTTCAGGGGTAGAGAGAGGTTAGTAATTATTCCAAGAATGGTTTTGAAAATTTACATTGCAAATACTGCTGAATGTCAGCAGGGGACTCAAAACTTTGACACCTTGTTGGAGCTCCTTGTGCTGATTAAATTCTTGTCTCCAGTCTAGAATTGGCAGCTTATTCTCCTTAATTTTCATGCAGTAGTCACTGTTAAAAGACTATTTCTTTGACAGTTGCCCTTGGGTAAAACTAGGCCTGGGCTTGTTATTTAGGGCGGACAGTTGAGTGGAAGAGAATATTAATAAGGCAGACTCCAAGGTCTCCACTTACTTCCAAGAATGTCAACCTCATCAATCACTTTTCAATATTTACTGCGGGCTTTGGTGCATAATGGAAATTGGGGATTGGCAAATCCTTTCAGAGTTAAGAAGAGTAACTTTTAATGGTCTGATTAAAATAAGTTGAAATCCGTTTTTAAGATGAATTAGCTCTTCCCAGGAGATAAGGTTTTAGTGATAGTCATGGATTTTTCCCTCTCGGGAGATAACTTTGATTCAAGAACTCGCACCCCAGATTGTCAGAGCCCCTGCTGTGTTCTGCTTTAAGAAAGTAGTGTCGATGATCTTGTGCTTCCATGGCCTCCAGGGGGTAGTGAATGTATCCAGCAACACAGCAAAATCCGTCTTCACTCCCAATGGGCAAGTCACAGGTCACCGTCCTCCAAAACAAAAAACAAAACAGCAAAACCAAAAAAACCCCCAACCCCCCTCCAAAAAACCCCCAAACCCAAACCGACCCTAGTGACCACTGATAATGGTTTGTAGCAAAAAATTGCCCTTGTGGGTAAGGTAATTTTTCTTTAATTTTTCATACATCCAGTCTAGTTTTTCTGTACTTTTGGTTGAAATAAGTAGGCATTATTTGCAGTCACATTTTCAAATGGTAAAAATCTCTGATCTAATGGAATGGCTGTAGAATAGGCTTTCCTTCCTATTGCTTTTGTCAAAAGAAAACCAAGTCAAGAGTGGGAAAGTGCAGTTGAATAAGTCTAGAGATCTAATGTCCAGGCATGATGACTATAGTTAACAAAACTGTATTGAATTAGCGAAATTTGCTAAGAGAGTAGACATCACGCACACAAACTGTGACTCTGTGAGGAGCTGATATGTTAATTAGCTTGACTAAGTAGTCATTTCACTGTGTATGTGTGTATCACATCATCATGACGTATACCTTAAATATACACAATTTTTATTTAAAAAATATTTTTAAAAGTTCAGGAAGAGAGAATGATAAAATAAATGGTACACGATATAAACAATTAATGGATCTGGGCAAAATGTATATGGGTAAACAAGAGTTCCTTGCACTATTTCTGCAACTTTTTTGTAATTTTGAAATTGTATCAAAATTAAAAGTTACCGTAAGATGCAAATATATCTATATCTATATCTATATCTATATATATCTATATCTATGGTGGGGAGGTGATGTACAAAGGTAAATTGAAATACTCAGACTTCAGTGGGAGAAATCTTTTGTTTCATGGTGGAACTCTAAGGTCAGATATGCAAGTGGATGCTTAGTTTGCAAGTGAAGGCCTTGTCCAGGACATAAAAAAAGGGCTAGTTTATAGTCAAATGTATGATATGCCTATAGTTATTTCAGTGCTTTTTAAAAAACCCAACAATATTGCATTAAAAACACTTCTGCCTAAACTGTGTAATTCCCTTAAGAAGGTAATGCAGCTCTGGAATCTCCGAGCCCATTTACAGAGTACATGTGACCTGTAATTTCACTGTAATATCTAGTGAAAGGAAAGAATGGATGAGGGGTTTATTAAAAGACTACTCAGGGCAGCAGTGTTTAAGAGCTCTTTGTTTAAAAAGTCAGATGACTCTGCCAGGAAGGAATTACCTTTCAACTTCTTCCATGGCATTTTTGGCATCTTTGGCCAAAGGAAAGGACATGAACAAGCAGGCAAATAACCTACATGGGATTGTTTTCTTGGGGTGGTTGTCTCCGATGAGTAAGAACTTCTTTTTTAAAAAAATTACATCTAGCTCTGGTTTGTAGAATGAATATATATTTTATATGTAAGAACTTCTCTTTAGAAGCAAGGCACATGTAACTAAATCAAGATTGACAGTCTTAGGAAGCCCTTAATGGAAGCAGAAGGTTCAGAGACACAGGAGCCCAGATGGCGTGGACAGGGAGCTGAAAGGTGGGTGGGAGGCTGGGGATGGGAGGGAGCTGGGAGGTCTTGCAGCTTCAGCTGATATGGTTAATGTTTTAGAAAATTCAGTGGTGACATCTTTCACGGATTAGAAAAAGAGTGGGAATCAGGCTGGGTCAGCAGTTGCTATAATCCGAGAGAGACAGTGGAAACTGGACCTGAGGCAGTGATGGAGGGAAGAAAAGGTGAATTCGAGGCCTGTTTCAGAGGAAAATGGATGGAATTAGATGACTCACTGGAGGCGAAGGATAAGGGAAGGAAAGGAGTTTGGAATAATAGATTCCAAACTTCTGTGGCTGAAATCTATAGGAAAAGTTTTCATATTTATATAAAATAGAACACAAATAGAAACAGCCCTTACCTAAAATGGAATGCACTCTGTTTTCTATTCTGTTTTGTTGCCTGAAAAAATAAATTGCCGGTCTGGACTCACTAAATTGATTTCCTAACCCACTTGTGGTGTTTGCAAATGCAGTGTGCAGTGAGCTCCAGTGTGTAGCCTGGGTGATTGGATGCTTTTAACAGGCCCCATTGGGACTCACTGCAGTAGGCAGGGTGAGGAGTGTCAAGTGTTAATGGGGAAGCAGTTAAAACCCACCAGTCCTGCTTCTAGCAAAGCATCTGGGAATTATCTGTGGCGTATGTTATTGTTCCTTTTAGAAGATCCTTGGACTAAAAGACTTCCAGCTTCAAAAAAGAAAGGAAAATAAAAAGGAGGGAGGAAGGGAGAAGAGGAGAAAGAAGAGAAAAAGGATTGAAAAACCATGTGGTTAGACTGTTGAGGCAAAGTTCTGAGCAGACCCAGACACAGGACTTCACTCCAGGCCACCTTCCATGTTGCTGCTAGAGTTCTTATTCTAAAAGCAGAGAGGGAGGAGTTCTGCCTGAGAGGGCATAAGCACACTGGAACTATCTCTCCTATTAAATGCGACTGTAAACCTGGGAAAAAAATACGTAAAGCAACTATTTGAGGACTTTGAAGAGTAAACGGTAGTGGACAGATTGGGGAAGAAGACTAGAATTTGAAGATAGCATTGTGATGGTGCTTTTAACATTTTTCTTCTAGTATTTCCTGGTCTGGACTCAAATCAGCCCCAAACCCAAAAGTGGCTATCAATGTATTCAGAGAGAGTTCCAGAAGAGGCCTTCTACTTCTGGCTTGAGTAGGAGGAAAAGGGACTCCAAACACTCAAGAGTGCAAAAGTCCCCCGGTGTTTTTTAGTCTTTTCTCTGTTATCTTGAACCCCTGCCCCCAGGTAATACCATGGTAAGAACAGCTGTGATAATAATGTGAGAACAGCAGGGGCCTGCAGGCACCTAAAACTCTGAGGGAAGGAGGCATAAACGTTTGCTTTGATTGAGAGGAGTTGTAGTCACAAGAGGGTTGGGGTGAATTCCATTTGTATTTTTCCCTCTCTTTTTTCCCACTGCTTGGCCCCAGATGTGAACACAGTCACAAAAAGTCAGTGGCAGAGCAGGATAAATAATGGCACAACTCTCTGGTTGAAAGACTAAGAAAGGGAGCCCCAGGGAATCTAAAAGTAAGTATCAGGGAGATAATGGAAAAAGAGGAGCTCAGGAAAGTGACCTGCAAAGTTTTTGATGAGCCCCTGGGCTCACCACAAACTACACACATGAATCTGATGCTAATCCGTATACCAAAGACTCTGATAACTGAACAACAAGGTAGACGACTGCCCAGGTTCCAGACTAGCCACTGGGTGGTAGACATGCAGGGCCAATCCAAATGGCACAGCAAAGGACTTTGAAAATTGAACTGGTATTGGAACCACAGCCCATAAAAGGCAGGTCAGAACTTGTGGCTTGAAGGGAACAGGTTAAATTGCCTGCTTAAACAAAAATGTCAACATTTTCTCTAATATTTAAACAAAATCCAGAGTCTTATAATTTTCAAAATGTCCAGGATATAAGCCAAAATTAGTTGACATACAATAAACTAGGAAAATTTCAACTTGCATAGGAAAAGACAAATAAGCAGACCCCAGTGCCAGGGTGACATTGACTGAATTTTTCAACTGCTTTAAAGCAGCTATGATAAAAAAAGGAAGTAAGGATGAACACTATTGAAGTGAATGGAAAGATAGAAAGTCTCAGAAAAGAAACAGAAGATATAAAGGAGAGCCAAATGAAAAATTTAGAAATGAAAAATACATTAATCAAAATAAAAATCTTACTAGATGGGCTCAGTAGCAGAATGGAAATGATGGACCTAAATTCAAATGTACCAATAATTATATTAAATGTAACTGGCCTGATCACAATGATTAAAAGACAGAGATTATCAGAATGGATACAAAAAACAAGACCCAACTAAATGCTGCCTATAAGAAACCCACCTTAATTATAATGCTATAGTTAGTTTAAAAGCAAAAGGATACAGAAATAAATATCATACAAACACTAATCAAAAGAAGGCCATATTAACATTAGAGAAAGTAGAGGCCAAAGTAAAGAAAATAGCAAGGGATAAAGAAGGACATTATAATGATAAAAGAGTTGATTCATCCAGAAATGGAAAACCTACAGAGCTTCAAAATACATGAAGCAAAAACTGAGAGAATTGAAATAAGAAATGGAAAATCCTCTGTTGTAGTTGAAGACTTCAGTATTCCTTTTTTAGTAACCAATAGAACTGGTAGACTGAAAATCAGCAAAGCTATAGTGGAACTAAACAGCACCATCAACCAACTAGTTCTAATTGACATTTTTAGAGTACTCTACCCAACTATAGCAGAATACATATTCTTTTCAAGTACATATAAAACATTCACCAAGATAGGTAATATCCTGGGTCATAAAAATAACAAATTTAAAAGAATTGAAATCATATGACATATTTCCTGGCCATAATGGAGTTAAACTATAAATCAATTACAGAAGGGTAACAGGAATGTCTCCAAATTCTTGGAAGTTAAACAACATGCTTTTAAATAATCCATATGTTGTAGAGGAATTCTCAAATGGAAATTAGAAAATATTTTGAACTAAATTAAAATGAAAAACAAATAAAAATCTGTGGGATGCAGTTGAAGCAATGCATGGAGAGAAATTTATAGTATTACACGTTTCTATTAGAAAAAAAGAAAATAATCCATAATATAAACACCTGCCTTAAGAAACTAGAATAAAAAAGGGAAAACAAACTCAATCAAGTAGAAGGAAAGAAATGATAAAGATAAGGGTAAAATCTAATGAAATTTAAAACAGAGAAATAACAGAGTCGATATCAGTGAAACAAAAGCTCATTCTTTGAAAAGGAAGATAATAAGCAACAATGACAAAGAAAAAGAAGAGACACTAATTGCCAACACCTGTAATGATAGAGGGGCTATCATGACAGACTCCACAGACATTAAATGAGTAATAAAAGAATACTATGAACAACTCTAGGTATATAAAATTGATACTTAGATGAAATGGGCAAGTTCCTTAAAAACCACAGACTACCAAAATTCACCCAAGATGAAATAGATAACCTGACTAGCCTTATTACTATAAATGTTATTAACTATGACTATTAAAGAAATTTGATTTGTAGTTAACAACCTTCTGAAAAAGGAATCTCCAGGCTCAGATGGTTTCCTGGTAATTCTGCCAAACATTTAAACACAAAATAAAACCAATTTTACGTAATCTTTTCCAGAAAACATCAGAGGAGGGAATGCTTCCCAACTCATTTTATAGGACCAGCATTACCATGATATGAAACAAGACAGAGACAGGATACTACAGACCAATATGTCTCATGGACAAAGATGCTAAAATCCTCAGCAAAATATCAACAAATCAAATTCAGCAATCTATAAAAAGAATAATGCACCATGGCCAAGAGGGAATGCAAGGCTGGTTCAGTATTTGAAATTCACTTTGTGTAACTCACCACATTATCAGTCTGAAGAAAAACCACTTGATAATATCAATTGATATAGAAAAAGCATTTGACAAAATTCAGCATCCATGTATGATTAAAAAAATTTTCTTAACAAACTAGACATTGGGGGGGATCGTCTTCACCTTGATAAAGGGCAATGTGCAAAAACCTATAACTAACATCATAGTTAATGGTGAAAGACTTACATGCTTTCCCCCTAATACTGAGAAAAGGCAAAGTTGTCCACTCCTACCACCCCTATTGAAATACTTAACCAGTGCAATAAGGCAAAGAAGAATAAAGGGTGGGTGGAGGGGGGGAATATAGGTTGGGAAGGAAGAAATAAAATTGTTCTAGGTCACAGACAACATTATTGGCTATGCAGAAAACCTCAGAGAATCTACAAAAACATAATCCCCTAAACCCCTAGAATTAATAAGTTTAACAAAGTTATAGAATACAAAGTCAAAACAAAAAAAAATTATTTTTATTTCTATATACTAATAATAAATACTTGGGAATGGAGAAGTTTTAAAAATATTTCCAGTAGCTCCAAAAATATGAAATACTTATAAATTTAGCAAAAAGCCATATACAGAATCTTTAGTTAAAAACTACAAAACACTCATGAAAATAGAGAAGATCTAAATGATGACATAATAGGATCATGGGTTACAAGACTGAATGTAGTAAAGATGTCATTCTCCCAAAATTTATCTGTAGATTTAATGCATTTCTCATAATACTTCCTGAAAGATTTTTTGCAGATTTAGACAAACTGCTTCTAAAATTTACATGAAAAGGCCAAAAGACAAGAATAGCCAAAACAATTTTTAAAAGGAAGAATGAAATTGTAGGAGTCATACTACCTGATTTTAAGACTTCTTATGAAGCTACAATAATCAAGATACTGTGGTGTTGGCAAAAGGATAGATGCATAGATCAGTGGAACAGAATAGAGAATCCAGAAATAGACCCATGCAAACATAGCCAATGGATTTTTGGCAAATTTGCAAAAGCAAATAAAGATAGGATAGTCTCTTCAAACAACGATATTAGATCCATTGGACATCTATGTGAAAAAAAAAAAGAATATCAATCTAAACCTCACAATTTATACAAAAAATATCTCAAAATGGAGCATATATCTAAATATAAAAAGTAAAACAAAAAATTTTTAGGAAAAAATAATTGTGACTGAGTTGGGCAGAGGGCTCTCCCCCACTGTGTGTCTTGGAGAGTCTTTCATTGCGTGCTTCTGTCCAGTAGATAATTGATGTGACTTCAGTGACATACTTGATATGACTAATGTTTGTTGAGCACCTACTCTGAGTCAGGCATTGCTCTAACTCAATCCCTACAACACCCGTGAAAAGTAGGTACTACAGTCTTACTATCTTATTTTTGAGGTGAGGGAACTGAAGCACAGAAAATTAATAAAAATGCCTCGAGTAAATTCCATGAGCAGCATAACAACAAAGGCCCTGGTCTCTTTTTAGACCTGTGCTATTTTTACCCACCACTGTGTTCTGACATTCTGATCCTCCTCATCCTTCTTAGAAATGGAAGTCACTAATTTTCGTGGTTCCTGTGACCTAGGCCATCTACTTTTCTTTTTTTTTTTTTCCTGGGTGAGTTTTATTCACAGGCCCTCATTTATATTGGTGGTATTTTGCTGTGGAAGCTTAGTGAGACATTAACCCACTTAAATCTATTTAGTGCCATCTTGTGTCTGCAGTGGGTTTTGCAGGATGGAGTGCTTTAGCTTTAGGGCTAGGGTGCAAAAGATCTAGCCTGAAAGCTTTTGATTGTCACAATATTATGACAAATCAGTATGATCAGAAAGTTGAATTCCATTAGACATGGACTTTCTGGTGACTTTCTTCCTCCAAAGTGGGCAGTTAATAGAACCTTGAAGGGAAACATCATAGAGCGAAAACTTATAGAATTTCTTACTTTGACTCCCTTTTTGTAGTGGTGCCCTGGCTTGCTGGGCTTTCTGCAGTACCAGAGGCCCTGAGCAGTTAGGGAGGAGACATTCATTCCTGGCTTTTCAGCCTTGGGGGGAGGGTCTTCCCAAGGAATGTACCTTCCAGAGGCTGAACAGTCTACATTGACTCCCCTGTGCCATTAAGCTGATTTAGAAGATGCTAAATCTGCCTTGGATTTACTTCCTCAACAGTGGAACTTGAACGGGAAAAGGACTGTGGTACAAAGTCCTCTTCCCTAGAGATTTGCCAGTTTGTTTTGGAAGGGAGAGGAGGAAAGAAGAAGGGAAAGGAAAAAATGGGCAGAATGTGCTGAATTCTCAGAACTCTTTCATGAAGTGGGGGCTGTATCTTTCTGAAGGAGGGAGGGGTATGCCAAGAGGGATGGGCTAGTAAAAAAATTCTAAAAACCAAGAAAAGCACCTAACACTTTACATTATACAGTCTTATTTGGTTCCTTTTTGTATATTTGTTTACTTTCCAATTATAAAATTAATAGATGCTCATAATGAAAATCAGGGAAAAGTAGAAAAAAATACATCCAAAGAACATATATCCGATCATAGTGCTTAATATATCATGAGTTTTCCTTTCCTTCTATGCTTGAGATTTTAGTGTTTTATTGAATTACATAATCATTATAAGTTTCTACTTTTTAATTATTTTATCAGAAACAGTTCATAGGTTAGGACATAGCTTTGATAAATTGCTGTGTATGCTGAGTTCTAGATCTGATCTATATTTAGATTTTAGTTGATATTTTGATGTTATAGATGACACTCCAGTGAGTGCCTTTGCTTCATCCTTTTTTTCCCCCTTTAACTTAGGGTTATTTCCTTAGGATAGATTCCTGAAATCACACTGGCTTGGGAAGAGCTTAGAGAGGACTTCCAGGCTCTGAGTACAGACATGGAGGAGCCCGCCTGCCCCAGCTGGAGGTCGACTCCGCCACTTGGTAGTGATGGGATTTGGGGGCACATTCCTTTACTTTTCAGAGCTTCAGTTTTTTCCTCTGTCAGATGGGAGTTATAATACCTGCCTCACAGCAGGGCTGTTGTATTAATAACACGTATAAAGTCCCACCCTCAGACCTTGGGACATGGTAGACACTAAATGGTAACTATTTTTAAAACAATTATAGCACTAAATAGCCTTATTATAGGACTTGTACCAACTTGCCCCACCACCAGGAATGTATGAAGTTACTTGTTTAACCACTCCAGCAATTGATAACCTAATGATTTCTTTAAAAAATATCTTTCATGATTTAAGTGAAAATTCTACCTCATTATTGTTTTAATTTGCATTTTTATTATAGTAAGAATGAACAACTTTGTTACTGTAAACCAGCTTGTCATCTCTCTTATGAAATGCTTTTACTTTTTTTCTATTGGCATTTAGTATTTTCTTATCAACTTGTATGAATTGTTTATACAATAAATCATTTAAGCCTTTATCATATTTGCTGTCATATCATTTATCTAGTATTATATTTTTATATCAAACTTTGATTTTCTTTGTATGTTACATACTTATTTCTCATTAAGATGAGAAAGTGGTTACAATTGTGATCTCTTCATTATAAATTCTGTAGATGAGTTTTTTATTGGGTCTATAATATTTCTTGCAAATAATGACAGTATTATGTATTCATTTCTAAACATCATACCTTTAATTATTTTTCATGTCTTGTTAAATTTCCTTGAAACTCTGTAGCATGGTATTAAATAATCATGGGATTAATGGGCATCATTTTAAAATTATTTCTGATTTTAATAGGAGTATCTCCAGTGTTTCACCACTAAATAGAATATGAAACTGTTATTTTCAAAAAGGTACAGTTTATTGTGTCAAGGATATGCTCAATTAATTGTTTAAAATTTTGTGTTTTTACTTCCAAAATATAGCAGAGGGAGGAACACTCCCAAACTCATTCTACAAGGCCACCATCACCCTGATCCCAAAACCAGACAAAGATGTCACAAAAAAATGAAACTACAGACCAATATCACTGATTAACATAGATGCAAAAATCGTCAACAAAATACTAGCAAATAGAATCCAACAGCACATTAAAAGGATCATACACCATGATCAAGTGGGCTTTATCCCAGGAATGCAAGGATTCTTCAGTATACACAAATCAATCAATGTGATAAACCATATTAACAAATTGAAGGAGAAGAACCATATGATCATCTCAATAGATGCAGAAAAAGCTTTCGACAAAATTCAACACCCATTTATGATAAAAACTCTCCAGAAAGTAGGCATAGAGGGAACTTACCCCAACATAGTCAAGGCCATATATGACAAACCCACAGCCAACATCGTTTTCAATGGTGAAAAACTGAAACCATTTCCACTAAGATCAGGAACAAGACAAGGTTGCCCAATCTCACCACTATTATTCAACATAGTTTTGGAAGTTGTAGCCACAGTAATCAGAGAAGAAAAAGAAATAAAAGGAATCCAAATCAGAAAAGAAGAAGTAAAACTGTCACTGTTTGCAGATGACACGATACTATAAGTAGAGAATCCCAAAGATGCTACCAGAAAACTACTAGAGCTAATCAATGAATCTGGTAAAGTAGCAGGAAATAAAATTAATGCACAGAAATCTCTTGCATTCCTATACACTAATGATGAAAAATCTGAAAGAGAAATTAAGGAAACACTCCCATTTACCATTGCAACAAAAAGAATAAAATACCTAGGAATAAACCTACCTAAGGAAACAAAAGACCTGTATGCAGAAAACTATAAGACACTGATAAAAGAAATTAAAGATGATACAAACAGATGGAGAGATATACCATGTTCCTGGATTGGAAGAATCAACATTGTGAAAATGACTGTACTACCCAAAGCAATCTACAGATTCAATGCAATCCCTATCAAACTACTAATGGCATTTTTCACAGAACTAGAACAAAAAATTTCACAAATAGTATGGAAACGCAAAAGAACCCAAACAGCCAAAGCAATCTTGAGAAAGAAAAATGGAGCTGGAGGTATCAGGCTCCCTGACTTCAGACTATACTACAAAGCTACAGTAATCAAGACAGTATGGTACTGGCACAAAAACAGAAATATAGATCAATGGAACAGGATAGAAAGCCCAGAGATAAACCCACGCACATATGGTCACCTTATCTTTGATAAAGGATGCAAGAATATACAGTGGAGAAAAGACAGCCTCTTCAATAAGTGATGCTGGGAAAACTGGACAGCTACATGTAAAGAATGAAATTAGAAAACTCCCTAACACCATACACAAAAATAAACTCAAAATAGATTAAAGACCTAAATGTAAGGCCAGACACTATAAAAGTCTTAGAGGAAAACATAGGCAGGATACTCTATGACATAAATCACAGCAAGATCCTTTTTGACCCACCTGCTAGAGAAATGGAAGTAAAAACAAAAATAAACAAATGGGACCTATTGAAACTTAAAAGCTTTGCACAGCAAAGGAAACCATAAACAAGACGAAAAGACAGCCCTCTGAATGGGAGAAAATATTTACAAATGAAGCAACTGACAAAGGATTAATCTCCAAAATATACAGGCAGCTCATACAGCTCAATATCAAAAAAGCAACCCAATCCAAAAATTGGCAGAAGATCTAAACAGACAATTCTTCAAAGAAGATATGCAGATTGCCAACAAACAAATGAGAGGATGCTCAACATCACTAATCATTAGAGAAATGCAAATCAAAACTGTAATGAGGTATCACCTCACACCAGTCAGAATGGCCATCATCAAAAAATCTACAAACAATACGTGCTGGAGAGGGTGTGGAGAAAAGGGAACCCTCTTGCACTATTGGTGGGAATGTAAATTGATACAGCCGCTATGGAGAACAGTATGGAGGTTCCTTAAAAATAGAACTACCATACGACCCAGCAATCCCACTGCTGGGCATATACCCTGAGAAAACCATAGTTCAAAAAGATACATGTACCCTAATGTTCATTGCAGCACTATTTACAATAGCCAGGCCATGGAAGCAACCTAAATGTCCATCGAAACATGAATGGATAAAGAAGATGTGGCACATATATACAATGGAATATTACTCAGCCATAAAAAGAAACGAAATTGAGTTATTTGTAGTGAGGTGGATGGACCTAGAGACTGTCATACAGAGTGAAGTAAGTCAGAAAGAGAAAAACAAATACCGTATGCTAACACATATATATGGAATCTAAAAAAAAAAAAGGTTCTGAAGAACCTAAGGGCAGGACAGGAATAAAGATGCAGTCATATCGAGAATGGACTTGAGGCCATGGGGAGGGGGAAGGGTAAGCTGGGACGAAGTGAGAGAGTGGCATGGACATATATACACTACCAAATGTAAAATAGATAGCTAGTGGGAAGCAGCCACATAGCACAGGGAGGTTGGCTCTGTGCTTTGTGTCCACCTAGAGGAGTGGGATGGGGAGGGTGGGAGGGAGATGCAAGAGAGAGGAGATATGGGGACATATGTTTATGTATAGCTGATTCACTTTGTTATACAGTAGAAACTAACACATCATTGTAAAGCAATTATACTCAATAAAGATGTTAAAAAATAAATAAAATAAATACAAAAAAATTTTGAGTTTTTACATATTTAGGAGCATACTTTTTCTCAGAATGATTATGTGGTTTTGTTATTTGATCTTTTGTTGGATAGTATAATAATGAGTTTTCTAACATAACATATATTTGTATGCTTGGAATTAGTGTACACTCACTATTTTGTGCTTTGCTCTTTTCAATCATCACCATTTTATCTGGACTGTTCCTACAACCTATGTATAAAGTTGTGTGTATGTGTGTGTGTAAAGCATAAAAGAAAGAATGTAAGAAAACATATCAGCATGTTAAGAATAATTCTTTAAATTATGAGATTATGAATTATTTTCACTTTACACCTCTTGTTGTCAGTTTTCTAAAATAAGATATCCTAATATTACCAGAAAAAAAAGTGTTACCTAAAAATGCCAATGCCATGCCAATTAATTATGGCTGCAGTAAGATTTAGGAGGTCAGACCTGATTCAAGGAAGCCTATTTACTTAGAGTATGTAACTTCTGTTTATTCATATTCTAGAATCCAAATTATTTTGATACCAAGGGAACTGAAAAAATAGAGTTAATATTTGTTTTTTAAAAAAGTAATAATGTGGCTTGTTTTTTTTGTTTTGTTTTGTTTTGGGTTTTTTTGGTGAATAATGACAATCTGTGGTGACTATATTTTTCTTAACTAAGAATTTAGGACTTGGTATCAACAATTTTTTTTATGATTTCTTTTAAAAAAAATTTTTTTTATTGCAGTAAAAGTCACATAATATAAAACATACTATTTTAACCATATTTAAATGTACTCAGTGGCACTAAGTACATTCACATTGTTGTTCAACTCTCACCATCATCCATCTCCAGAATTTTTCATCTTCCTAAGCTGAAACTCTGTCCCCATTAAACACTAATCTCCCCATTCCCCCTCCCCACCCCCACCCTCTTTTTTCATGATTTCTGACATTTTAAAACCTGAAAGTCTTTAAAAGGATTACAAATAATATTTAAATACATATTTATCCCTTATCTTAAGGGTTCAAATTGTATTGGCTCAAAATGGTTCTATAGCGTCTGGGACCTGCCTGACCATAGGCTGGGGCACCAGACAAGTTGTCTTTAGGAACTTCACACACCCTCTTGGCCCCAGCGGGAGGCCACGACCCAGACACCATCTCATGGATATCTCTGCCTCGTCTGGGACTACATACAGATATAGAAACGTAAAAACATGCATTTATACATCAAGGCACAGAGAAACAACAATCACTGGATTTGGTGCCTTAATTGCATCTTCCAGACTCCAGGATAACCCTTATTTCTTCTGGAGTGATCAACACTTTCTGCAATGAGATTGCGCTAATTTCAGAGCTCAGGGATTCTCTGCAGATTTGGTTCTTAACATACAGTGTACTTAAAGTGTGAAAATCTCACTTGACATTATGATCATTGGAGATTATATTTACATATAAACCATAACGTCTCCTTGCTTCTTTTTCTCTTCTCCTCTGTAGCTTTGGGCCAGATTATGTTGTATGTGGATGGGATGAATGGAGTAATAAACCACAATGAAACCATTCAGTGGCTGTACACGCTCATTGGGTCAAAGGTAAGAGAAGTTTATGATTGAACATTTTATTCAGTTTGCATATTATACGCCTATCTTTTTACCCTGTTACCCTCTCTGAGATGGTTTTGCAGAAAGAAGTCCTATTCAGCTTTGTTCCTGCCCTGTCACAGTACAAATAAGGACTACTGTTTTATAGATTAAAAAAAAAAAAAAAAAAACTCACTCAAATTGCAAAGAGCTTATGAATTTTTAACGTATTTTTATTTTTTCCTTTTAAGCATTAATCAAATGCTTTTGGCACCTCTGGTTTTTAATGTTTAATTAAAACATTATGCCATGGATAGAGTATTAACACTACCTGCTGTATTTCATGTTTAATACTTTCAGTTACTTAAGTACATACTTACAAGTTATACATATGTATATGCATATTCCTATATATAGATGAATGAATTTGAGATTGCCTTTCAACTCTGCCATCAATTATAAAAGTGACCAACATTTATTAACAATTTACCTAGGCACCAGGCACCATAGTAGGTGCTTTTCAAGCATTATCGCCTTTAATCCACATAAGACCACTCTAAGGTAAATAATGCTATCCCCATTTTGTAGTTGAGGAAATAGTGCTTGGTTATGAGAACCTATCTAATTTCCCCCCCGGATCTTGGCCCACGTCTGGCTGGCCGTGCCTTGGCTGTGAGTGCCCACACTCTGGGGGTGCTGCCTAAAGGAGGAAGATCCACCCTGGTACCCAAGGGGCGCTGGAAGCTGAGTGAAGCTCTGGTGTGGTCTTCTCTGGATTCAGGTGGGACCGGGAGGTACCTGGCTGGGGGCGGGGCGGGGTGGATTTGGAGGAAGTAAGAAGGGATCCTGTCCTGAGCAGATGCTACTGAACCCAGGCTGAAGTATGGTCAGCTTGTGGGGTGAGGCACCATGGCAGAGACCACGGTGACTAGAGGAGGCAACGGGGTCAGGCAGGGAGGGCATCGAGGGCCTGGGTGGGGAATGTCAGCCTGACTTAGGTCACAGAATCAACATAGCTTCCCAGGGGTCCCTGCAGAACCTGTGGTCATCCCAGGCTTCCCCATCCCTATGTTCACTGCCACCCCGAGTTGGGCGAGCCTGCCAAGGCTGGCAGGCACCAGCGCCATGCTCTAAGCAATGAGTCACATCCCTTGACCTTGCTTCTCAAAGTACCTGCTTCCTAAGGACCCTGCTGTATTTCAGGAGCACTCAGCCTTGATTTGACTTTATGACAAGAATAGGTCTAGTTGAGGTGGTATCTTCCTTCCAGACTTGGTGATGGTGCCCTTGTGTGTGTGGAAGGGCCTTTCCCCTCTGGATGGCTTTGGTGTGCAATACCCACTGGGTCCCCAGGTCCTTGGTTGCCCTTACATCTTCCTCTCAATTTTCCTTTTCCCAATATTATTGATGATAGAATCCCCTCAGTCCCGTTTTATAATAGAAACCGCCATGGTTTCTCTTAGGAGACTGAAAATCTGTTCTTCTTGTTAAAAATTTGGCTCTGTTTTCTATGGAAAATGGATATGGCTCTATTTACAAACTGCTGTAGGTGACCTTACAAGCTGAGTGGAATGCTGGGCCTAATAGGCTGATTTAGCCAGGCTGAGGGAAGATGTATATCTCATATCCTGTTTCAGTGTTTTCTGATTTTTCTGTCCTTCTGCTGGGAGCCTTCCCTAACCTTCACGTTCATTTGGAAGCTGCTCCCTCCCCTGTGGTCTCTGCATGGTCTCGAGGACCCCAAAAGCTAGGGAGATGGGAGAGTTTGCAATGAAAACTGACTTTATTATGGTCATGATAGAACACCAACAAGCAGCCCTATTTCCAAAAGGGAATAAAACCTAGCAGCTATGCTTGTGATAGGAGAAGTGACAACCTTTTAGCTGATCACCAGGAAGGGAATAGAGGGAGGGCAAGGTCCCGGTGGTGGGAGTGGGAGGGGAGAGAGTATGGCAAAGGCATGAAGAAGAGAAGAGAGAGAAGGGAAAGGGTGAGAGGAGAGACCATGGGCTGGGAAGAAAAAGAGGTGATGAGAAAAAGGAAGTGGGCCTAACAGAAGTGCCTCTGTCCGCTCAGTAGGTGGGAGGAAGGCTCAGAGCCTTCCGTGTTGCAACAGCATCCTGTCAGTTTTTCTTTGGAATCATCCTGCAAGGAAGAGGAATGCACAGGGACATCCTTATTGACTTCTAAATACCACGGAGAAATCACAAAATTAAAAGTCCTCAAGAATGAGTTTGTAGGAATTATGCTTCCCCCGCTTCTTTCCCTGTGTAGCACACACAGCGTTTGGGACCTTGGGCATCTCTGCTTGGGGCCTCTGTCTCCCCAGCCTCCTCCCCAGCCACTTGGGGCACCAGCCTCTTCCCCAGCCACTTGGGGCATCAGCATCAGATCAGTGCTGGTTTCTTTCTCCATCTTTCATTTTCCGGAAGGAAGGTCCACAGTAGTCTCCAGCGCTCTTGTGTTCAATACCAGGCTAGTCACCCTGAGGAAAGGAAAATAGAGTCAAGGGTCAACCTAAGCCTTGGAGCTTATGGCGTTGTGAGAAAGGGGACCGTGGGTGATGCTCGCTGCCCGTGTCCACTCTGCGATGTCGGAGGAAGGTCTCGCCTGACCCCGCAGGGGGTGCTCGCGTCCAGGCTAGCGGCTGAAAGTCAGCAGTGGCAGCAGCCACCGAGTTTGTCTTCAGTGCAGTTCTAATGAGATCACTTGTCTTTACAAAACCAGTATGGTGGTCTCAACACTCCCCCTCACCCCCATGACTGGACAGTGAGGAGTCTGCAAAGACGAATGGATGCACCAACATGAGACCCTTAGGTTTTGAGAAGGAAGCCTCGGGCCCTCCTTCAACATTCAGATTGGTCAGTACAGCCACAGTGGTTTTCCAGGTTCAAATTAAATTAAGAAATCAGGAACGCCAGGAGTCCTAGGGTTTTCTTTTTTTTTTTTTTTTAAATGACATTGGAGGAGGTCAGAAATGGAGTCACATCCTGTTGTTGTTGTTTTTTTTTTAATTTATTTATGGCTGTGTTGGGTCTTCGTTTCTGTGCGAGGGCTTTCTCTAGTTGCGGCAAGCGGGGGCCACTCTTCATCGCCGTGCGCGGGCCTCTCACTATCGCGGCCTCTCTTGTTGCGGAGCACAGGCTCCAGACGCGCAGGCTCAGTAATGGTGGCTCACGGGCCCAGCTGCTCCGCGGCATGTGGGATCTTCCCAGACCAGTGCTCGAACCCGTGTCCCCTGCATTGGCAGGCAGATTCTCAACCACTGTGCCACCAGGGAAGCCCCAGGGTTTTCTTTTGATGAAGATTTCTCGGAACCTAAAGAACAGGAACCATGAGGTCCTGTTGTTTTCAACTTAAACAGGCACAGAGTTGATAATGGAATCCTGCGTTAGAGAAACCTTGTCACTCTATTTTCATAATTCTTCATTTTCCTTCCATGAAAGGCAACAAGATGTGAGTCTGCCAGAGGGCCATTATGCAATATTTGCAGATATTTGAGTCTTATAGACAGAGGAGAAAATGTTACATTTGTAGCCAAAAAATTACTTTTTAAAAGAAAGAAAAAGTGTTTCCAATAACATGTTTCATTCTATTTACAAAAATCCGTCTTTAAACTTCCCAGTCAGAGGTAAGAAGCAGATGCTCACCCCGTGGCTTTCCACACAGTATGGATTTTTTTTCTTTTAGTGTATCTGCAAGTCTCATTAATTGGGGTAAGGTGATTCAGCTTGTACAGCATACATAGCCTTTCATCACCCTCACACAGAGAGTCTGCCTCTCTGTATCCGTATGGCTCCCCTTCTGGCCATGGGGAGGCCCCAGGGGTTGTCCACCTCCTTGTGGGTTTCATGACCTCCTGATGTCATCACGAAATCCGCCCGTTCTGTGCTGCTGTTTCTGCATATTTCTGTCTGCCCCACTGAAGCTCATTCTTCCAGCTGCGCCTGAGGTTGCTGGTCACAGATCTCCAGACTTTCTTTGTACTGTGTGGGGATGGCCCTGTGTCCCGACTCCCATGTAGCCTAGTTGCTAAACCTGAGTCTAGGGGAGCTCTGGCCACAGCCCCCTTTCTCACACACACACACACACACACACACACACACACACACTCTCTTACACACCTTAGAGAGCCATGCTCCCTCTTCTCCCTACCCCCCCCCAAACACACACACACACACACACACACACACACACACACACACTGGGAACACTGCTCAAAGTTGCGTTAGGATGGGAGAATGATGAGAAGTAACGTGCAGTGTGTAGGATGGAGGTGGGTGGGTTGGGGAGAAATTGACAGGGATGGGAAGCTGGGGGGCTAGCACAGTATCAAATCTCTGAGGTGGTGAGGCCTGGCTAAGAATTACAGCAGAAACGGAACGATGAAAATTTGGAGACATTTTGAGGAATACCTTCCTAGGATTGGGTTTCTGCATGTAGAAAAACAAAATCAAGAATCAAAGCTAGGGTCATAGTTTTGAATCTGGGCAGCTAGAAATACATCATTGCCTCTGGCAGGAGTAGAAAAGTTGGATATTGGGGTTCATTCGCAGGAAAGCTTTGACATACTGGTTGTGAGATGAAGGCAGTGTCTCCCAGGAGAGCTAAGCAGGTGTGTCCAGGGTGCTAGGTGCTCCAGGAAGTGCTGGCTGGTTGTGGAGGAGAGGACCTTCCATGAGCCCTTTGGTCATGGTCATTGGCATGTCACTGCCAGTGTGGTCCACTGAGATGACCTACATGTGGGTGAGATCTGAAGTGCTTTTTAATTTTTTTTTTGGTTAAACTTTTTATTTTGAGATAATTGGTAATTGTAGATTCACATATAATTGTTAGAAATAATACATAGAGATCCTGTGTAATCTTCACCCAGTTTTCTCCAAAGGTGACATCATGCAATACTGTACTACAATATCACAAACCAGGAGATTGAGATTTTGGTACAGTCAAGAGACAGAATATATCCATCACCAGCAGGAGCCCTAATATCACTTCCTTCCTATTCCCACCCCTACCTACATCCCTGGCAACCATTAATCTGTTCTTCATTTCTATACTTTTGTGATTTCAAGAGTGTTATATAAATGGTAGTGTACACAGCATGTAACCTTTTGGAGCTGGCTTTTTTTCACTCAGCAGAATTATCTGAAGATTCACTGAAGTGCTTTTTGAGTTACATAATATAAAATAGAATCCTAGCCTTGAAGAGATGGCAAAGTCTTGTTCAAGGTGTTCCTGACATTCACCAGCCACATTCCTGATACTCTGGCAGAGAGAGTGCCATTTCCCCCCAACAGCCATTGCTAGACACTGGAATTGAGGGAAAGCCTTCCTTATTGGGACCCACCTCGGCCTCTCTGTAATTAACCAAACGCTGTGCACTGCTTTCTGGAACAACACACACTCACTTCCCCATGGATGCTCTTTGAGTATTTAAAGGCAGTTATCATGCCACCCTGTCCAAACTAAACTCGATGGTTTCCACAGATAGTCCTTAGGCATGTAGTTTGCAATTCCTCATCATATGGGTTACTAATTTTTCTGTCTGTCCAGTACAAAGAATAGTAATATGGTAGGCTCCTGGGATACAATGTCACCCTTCCACAAATCCTACCTCTGATTTCAGCAGCAGCCCTGGGTGCTGGCCCAAATCAAACTTGTAATTCAGTATACCTCCCAGATTTTTTTTGTTTTTGTTTTTTTTCCCCCCACTCATCCACGTTTGCCAGTTTCTTCCATTCTGCATCTCTGTGACTGTTTTACACCTAAGTGCAGAACTTTGCATTTTTTCCCATTGATTTCAGGCCAGAGTTCCAGCCTCAATATACTTTTGAACTTTGCTTTGCCCATTCATCACGTTAACTCTTAATCTTAGTTTTATTTAACGTAAATTGAATAAGCAGAGTTTCTGTGTCATTGACCAAAATGTCGACAGAGGCAAGGAATGTGTAAGCCAGTGCTGCCTGCAGGTCAGCACTGATCAGTTAGGGCATTGGGGCCATCTTAGTGCAATTAGTGGGAAGGCGCCTAACTCTATGATCATCCAGGCTCGTTTCTTCATTGAGTTCACAAGGTAGGCTGCATCTGGTGGTAAGGGTGGAGCTTTAGGGTCAGACAACCTGTGTGATCCTTTGGGTAGATTATTTTTTTTTTCTATAAAATGGAGATAATAATCTATAAAATGAGGATAGTAATAATGAAGAATATGTAAAACACTGAGCATTGTACCTGCACCTAAGCGCTCAGCGTTGTAAGCTAAAAACTCTTTTTCCACTTGTCCACCACCTCCTGTTTAAAAAAAAAAGAGATGCACTCAGCTTGCCAGGACCTGTTCACCTGGAAACTGCTGGTCCCGGGTGTTTCCCTCTCTTTTCTATGTGCTCATGATACATTCGTCCAAAATATGTCTTGCATGGGTAAAACTTCTCTTCACTCTTTTTGCTTCTGTGTTTCATTTGGGCAATTTCTACTGACTTATCATCAAGGAAACTGATTCTGTGTTCCGCCATGTTGAGTCTTCCTGATGAACTTCTGGACACATTCTTCATCTCCCTTAATGCTTTTTTTATTTCCAGCACTTCCATTTGAGTCTTTCTTATAGTTTCTCTCTGCTGAAATGTATCATCTGCTCATGCAAGTTGTGTCCACCTTTTCCACTAGTCTTTAACGTATTAATCATTGTGAATTTTATAGTTCTAGTATTGAATCAAGTCTAAGTCTGGTTCGGTTGATGGCTTCATTTCTTGGCAGCAGGGGTGGGGAGTTGGGGCTTTCCTGATTTTTTTGTACATCTTGTAATTTTTGGTTGAAACCTTGGTATCATGTATAGGACAGTATAGACTGAGGTAGGTAGTATTTATGCCTATAAATGGACAAGTCTCTAACGCTAGGCTATTAGAGAGGTTGTCAGTCTGCTCTCGAGGGAAGCAGGGTTTGGGTTTTGCTGTTGCTCTGGTATGTTCCTGCACCACCAGTTTTCAAGTTCCTTAAGGTATTACCTTGTGCTTGAGGTGAGGACTGGTTTGCCAAAGAGTTTTTCTCAAAGTTCCTCTTTCACTGTCAGCTTTAGACCTTTTTTATGCGTCTGAGCCTCAGAGGGGGTCTCTCTCCATGCTCCTGTCCCCCCGCTAGCGATAAGCACCAGTGACACTTTGCTGGACTGGACTTTCTCCATCATCTTTGTTTTCGACGTTGGTCTTCAGAAGGGTCAATGTGCCTGGGTCTTGTGGCGGGGGGCTATCTCAGTGATCCTGTACCTCCCTCGGTAGTAGGGAACCTCTAAAGTTCTGTGCTGAGGATGGTTTCCTGCCCCTGCCCCAGCAGCACAGAGTCTTATTCTTTTCCCTTCTCCTACGCCACCTGTGCGTCAAGGGTAGCAAGATTTGCTGTCCTTCCCTGCGGCTTACAGCTTTTGTCTCACAGAGGAGAAGGCTCAGGGCGTAGTTTCCTGCCTGTCCAGGTGGGGTGGTGGTTGCTCCCCTCCTCCTGTGGGCTGAGTGCTGCTGTTCTCGTTATCTGGTTGTGCGTCCCCCAGCCTGCACCATGCGGAGACTTTCTTAGGTCTCCATCCCTGCCCCGATCTTCCTCGTGGTGCCGTGGAGGTCATTGGATAGCGGCTGTGAGTGGATGCTGAATCCCTTTGTGTCTGTAGTTCCCAGGGGTACCCCATACTCTCATGATAGTCTATCCTTGGCCATTTGCTAAAACTATGATCTGAGTTTGACTTGCTGCTCGATATGATGGCTCCATCTTCCTTCTCTGCTCTACTTAGATGGGCCATTGCTGTGTCCCACCTTTTCTTGGTGGAAGGAAAACTGTCCCTTTTTAGATTTCATGCTATTTGGTTGCCCTGAAATCCCATCTCTCTAGTGGATTCAAGAAAAGTTGATTTTAATGATTATTTGGCCTTTTTTCTTGTTAGGTTTGGGGCAACACTCTTTGTAGCTTTCTGAGTAGAAGCCAGAGGTTCAATTTTGTATATTTAAAAACACGATAAATAAAATACCATGAGATCTACTCAGGCAATGAATTCTATCAGATTTTTATGTTTAATCTTTCCAAATTACTTGAATTAATATGTATTTTATTAATAGAAATTTGGATTAAAACTAATTTCATGATGCAGTTAATGATAACAGATTGAAGAAAAAACAGCTAAAGTTTATTGTGTAATATGAAATCTTGATATTAAAAAATAACCTTTTAAAACTTTTACTGATTTTTTTATGATTGTAAGAGTAATATATTCTCTTTGTATAAAACTTTAGAAATACAAAAAATAAAGTAAAAATCACCTGAAATGCTACTGTATAGATATAAAGATTGTTAACTTTATACGTTTCTTTGTACTTTTTTTCTTTGAAATGTTCTTACGTAGTTAACTCTAAATATATTATAAGCATTTTCCTGTATTATTATGGCATTTCAAAAACATAACATTTAATGCCTATGTAATATTTAATCATACAAGTGTACTATAATTTATTTGACTTTTCTTATATTGTAAAATCAAATTGTTTCTAATTATGTACTATAAAGAGCTTCTTTGTTTCTTCATGAAAACATATTTAGTGAATGAGGTTGTGTTTCAATTTTTTCCATGTTTGTCAATATTTCATTAGGTAAGATATTTTAAATTCCACAAGTTGTAGTGGCAGGTTTAAGTAATATTTGTGTCAGAGCTATTATGGGTGCAAAGAGCCAGCCTCTTCTTTATAGCTATTGCTCTTTTGCTGGTTATTTGGCTCCGTACCCAGAAAACTAATTCTCACTGATTTGATCTCTTGGATGCCCCCATATGCGGATAATCTCAGTGGAAGGAAAAAAAAAGGAAGTTTTACTAGTCATTGTTTGGGAAGAGGGAGAGGCCAGAGGTTCAAGCCAGACCTTAAACGAGCCAGCAGGTTGAGGGGACCCCATGGTCCAGGATGGGTCTCCAGCCACAAAGCTGGAAGAGCAGTTTCTTCAATCCACTCTGAGATGATCTACTTCAGGGAGCTGATATGTGGAAGGCACCACAACTCTCCAGAGGCTTATCGATAAACCGGAATGGCAGCTTACTATTTTACTGGGAATAGCCCTACCATCTCAGGTCTGCCTCTGCCAGCACCGCCAACCCGCATCCCTGCAGCCTCTCTCCACCTGCCAGTACTCACCTGCCCACCCTTCTCCAGCCATCCAAGGAGATGTGAGCTGACTGCCGAACTCTTGCCAATAGCACATTCACCATTCCTGAGGTTTGCTTGTTGTCCACTGTCATGTTTCCAGAGCTGGCTATTTATATAAGAAAGTTCTTTAACTTTGATTATTCCTTGGAGAAGGATATGTGTCACATTCCCCCAAGGCTTATGTTTTTGCACCAGAGGGAAAAATGGGGTTCCCTATAGTATAGTAGAAAGAATCAGATAGGCCTGGTTTTCCTTTGACTTCCTCCAGAAATTAGCTGCCTGACAAGTCACATAGCCTCCTAGACCAGGAGATTTTGCATCTGAAGATGGAGATATCACTCATGGGAAAAGTCCCCACCCTGGTTGATTCCCCCCTTCATTTTGCAGATACTATCGAGGTGTTCCTTCAGGCAGTATTTCAGTGCAGGGTTTTCGGTAGTGCTTAGTTAACAACAGTGGATTTGTGTTACCTGTTATCAACTAACTCTTCATAGTTACATTGCGTATCCTAAGGGAAAGCACAGTGGATGTTCTCTGGTCTTGTCCACTTTTAGTCATTATTCTTTAAAGAAACCTCCAGCTAAATCCCAGAATTTTATCTCAATAGAACATGTTCATTTGTAGCATTATTTACCATCTTGACATTTATTTGAATTATTTTTGAATAGTCTTCTGTATTTTACATTCTGTAAGATTTCCTACCACTTAAGGGGTTACCAGCCTCACACTTGGCTACTCCGTTAATCACCAAGTTGGTTCCCTTTCTGCAAATTGCACTGGGTCATAAACAGGTCGGCCATCAGGGTTTGAGGCAGGTGACTTCCTGTCCTGGCAGATGTGCCAACCTTAGTGTGTCCACCCCTCCCCCACAGAAACCTGAAAGCTACAGCTCAGAATTCTGGACTCAGGGAATATATTTGGGCCCATACTTTATTTCTGATAAGATCCACCTCATTTTGCAGACAACATCACAGAAGGGGAAAGATTTGGAGTCCAAGGTATCTGATAACCAGTTACAAAAGCTTTCGGGCCCATTCTGAGCTTTTCGCTTAGGAATTCTGAGCTTAAGTATATATTTAAGAGAAGTTCTTAAAGATAAGTATCTTAAGTCACTTGAATTTTTTGTTGTTGTTAAAATATTTAGTATATTCTTAGTTCTGGTAAGCTTGTAAACAATGTGGCAAAGCTTTGTGGATCCAGTTAACCTTACAATTTCTAATTCAGTTTTAATAACCAGCATCCCCTTCTATAACATATTTATTCTTTTTTAGTGGAAAATGAAACAAATAGAATGAAGCATGTCTTTCTAACCCCCTTTGTAATTTAAATCCTGAGGTTTGGAAATTATTTTCTTTTTATGGTTGCTGAATTTTAGAAGAGGAGTAGGAATTTGGAGATTTCGGGGAATACTTTTATTTCTACCTAATAAGCAGCATATTTGACCTGCTAAGTGTAGTTGTTGGTTTTCTCTAAGTACAATAAAACATGAAGGGAGTTCCGGTTTGCTTTTAAGTGCAGAATTATTGAGAAGCTGCCTTTTATTCCTTTTCCATACATCTGGTGGTTACATTTTTTTTTTTTTAAGATATATTTATTTATTGATTGCTTGATTCCTATGTTGGGTCTTCGTTTCTGTGCTAGGGCTTTCTCTAGTTGCGGCAAGCGGGGGCCACTCTTCATCGCAGTGCGTGGGCCTCTCACCATCGCGGCCTCTCTTGTTGCGGAGCACAGGCTCCAGACGCGCAGGCTCAGTAATTGTGGCTCACGGGCCCAGTCGCTCCGCGGCACGTGGGATCCTCCCAGACCAGGGCTCGAACCCATGTCCCCCGCATTAGCAGGCAGACTCTCAACCACTGCGCCACCAGGGAAGCCCTGGTGGTTACATTTTATCCAAAACCTAGACTCCCGGGTTCTGTACAGGCTGACTCCACGCCCTCCCTGTGGGTTGACCCGGAAAATTAAAAAAAACCCAAAGCCAAAAATCAGCCAAGTACTGTGCGGACACCATCCTCCTCCTCTCAGTCCCTGCCTCCCTGACACGGAGGTGACGCTGGAGTCCCGAGTTGTTCATGCAGTTGTTCATGGAAGCTCGGTCCCTGACTGAGGCTTGACCTGACAAGTGCTGCATCCCTGGGTCATCAGGCATCCTTGTTCCTCTGAAGCCTCATGGCCCCTATTGTACGCTGTGTAGGAGCAGAGAGTGAGAATGACAGCTGCAGCCAAGAGGAAGGCTCATACTTGTGAGAAGCACAGTTCAGTGCTGGCTGCGTGTGCCTGTCCTTGTGCAAAGGGGTTGTCTCAGATTCCTGTTATATACTGTGATTTAGCTGCATGTTTTAAAGCAATATAAAGCATAATTTATTATAATGGACAGTGCTAAAATAGACTACAGTACTAGTTTTTCCTAGAATGTAATTATAGTTGACCTTTAAATTACACAGAGGTTAGGGACACAGACCCTCCCAGGAGTCAAAAATCCATATATGAATTACAGTCAGCTCTCCGTATTTGTGGTTCCTCTGTATCCTCGGTTCTGTATCCATTGTTCTGCACCTGTGGATTCAACCAGCCGCGGATCATGTAATACTGTAGTACTTACTTTTGAAAAAAATCTGCATATAAGTGGACCTGTGCAGTTCAAAGGGTTATTCAAGGGTCGACTGTATATAAAAAGTAGGTAATGTGTAGCCCAAAGGCTGAATCTCGACCCCCAGTGTGTTTCCTCCAACCCTAAAAAAGAGGGCTTATTTGTGTTAGCAGGAACCCACAGGTTGTCACACGGCTCTTCCGCCCCATGGAAGCCCCGAAGGGCGGCTGGATCAGCCCTGAGCCTGTCCAACTGTCTCTTCTCCCCACTGCAAGGGCCCTGCTCTGGGAAGCGCTCCCTGTTCTCAGCAGCCTGGCTCCGAGGGCCCCTAAACGGTAACGCTCTCAGTTGTGTGGTATGGAGGTGTCCTGAGTCCTCTCTCCGCAGCAGGAGGACCATCTCCTTAAAGGCAGGGCTACAGCTTCCTGACTCCCTCAGGGAACCTCACTGGGTGCTGGGCATCTGGAAGGCACTCAAGACATTGAAAGAAGAAGCAGAGCCTCTTGGGATTCGGAGGGACTTTAAATGGGCTCAGCCAGCTCACCCCCATCTGGGTTCTGACTTCCTTCTGCAATAGCCTTAGCAAGGGCCACTCAGAACCTCTGGATGTGGGGAACCTACTACCCCAGCATCTGGTTTGTCTTAGAGCCACTGCTTCTGAGGCTGACTCCGTGTTGCTGTGTTTAACTGCTTTGTGACCAGTTGCTTTGTCTTCCCAAGCGATTGATGCTCCACAAGAATGAGAATCTATTCTTACTGATTTTCCCTCAGTGCTAGATGGATAGGCCGGTGTGTGAGCCTGTGAGTCATTGCAGTGAAACCCCTCATTAGAACGTGAAGGAGCACCAGGCAGAGATGAAAATGTCATGGGAGTGTCACTGCCCTTTGAGAAGCCTTCAGTGTCTGAGCCACGCAGTAGAGTGTGTGCTGGCATCCGAGCCACTTGCTCCCGCCCCCTCATTTGCGGTCCTTGCTCCTGCTGCCACAGTGGGCCTGCCTCTCCTTACCCATCACTGGCCTCTGGTTTGCCTCTTCTCAGCAGGTCGGGAAGCTCAGTGGCCACTCCTGTTAGCATGTGTCTTAGGGGAAGTGCTGTGGCACCAGGTGTGGATTTTTAAGAGCTTTGAGATGAACAGCGTGTTTGGACTTGGAGGAGTGGCTGTGTGGCCTCCATTGTGGCTATTCCAAGGTTTTGGAGGGTTTTGATAGCTTTCCAGGTTCTGGAGGGCATCAAATTAAGTGAATTCTGGAAAAATAAGGGTTTGATGTAGAAATCTTTTGAAGTCAGGTACTTTTATTACTTTCAAGTCTGTGCAGTAATGTTAGTGAGGTATTTATCAGGAGGAGTCCCGCCGGATGTATTTTGATGGTTAGTTGGGACATGCTTGCAATTAGTACCATTCATTTCCATAAAATTAACGTGCTAATGCTCTTTCTCTAAAGTAGTTTAACTATCTAATATGTTTGTGATTAATTTCACATAGTAAGTCTTCCAAACATAAATAAACGTCCACTTAGACTCAGTAGAAGCCAAATTCGTAGAAACCTAAAATCATGAATCAGAAGAGTTTAGGGATTTTTAAAAAGTAAAATAACAGTGCCAAAAGATCTCTAAACAGAGCCTTTATTGCAAAGGAGAAGATGACATGAATAGGCATGTTGAGACTAATAGAGAAAGAAGGCTCCCTGAGAAAACAGTCAGTGGTTTCTTACTTAGAGAGCCTCATATGGGAGAGTGGGTCCCTGGGACCATGCCGGCCAAGGCCCCGTGACCACAGAGATGCCCAGAAGGGGGTCCTGCTGAGACCAGCTGATGGGGGAGTGGGCTGGGCAGCAGCCAACTTCTTTCCCACGAAGGCACTGAGGAGGCTGAAACCACATAATAATAGTGCACCCACTGAGGAGGGCGCCAAGCCTGGGCTTGCTGGGTGGTTTTATTTACTTGAAGAAATTTTTTTCAGCTCTCAACGTACAAAGATAGCACAGTTCATCATGCCATGCCTTCCCCTCCTGCCCCCAACCTTGTAGTTGCTGAGGAAAATACTCTGGAATTTAGTCTGTTCTCAGTCAGGGAGAGCAGAGAATGTGGGATTCAGGTTAGGAAGGTGAAAACGTTCTAAAGAGTTCAGAGCCCTCCCAAGAACTCAGGTCCCACCGCGATAAGGATGTCGCTGTGAGGACAGAAGCCCAATAGGCTGGTTGTCCTCCGTGAAGTTGTCGGGGTGTGGAGTTGGGGGTACGAGGCTGGCTACAAATACATTAGTGGCTGGGTGTGCAGAGCAAACCGCGGTGAAAAGGGCGCGCCGGCCTGCCCTTCGTGTGCAATACCGACCCAGTAGTTCCTCGGGGCAGACGCTGTCTCCTGTGTGTCAAATAAAATAGCATCTCCGCCACCAGGTAGCTTCTGCTCTAGTCGGGGGCAACAGACGAATATCAGGTGAACAAACTTGTATGTAGTGATTTCAGGTCATGATAAAGGACGTGAAGAAAATAGAACAGGGTGATGTGAGCGACCAGGGGGCTCCTTTAGATGAAGTAGTCAGGAAGGCACTTCCCATGATGGGAAATTCTCAGACCTGCAGGATAAGGAAAGGCCAGTCCTGTGGTGACTGGTTAGGGAAAAGCCAATGAGAAGACTGAGTCATGCACAAGCTTCAGTATGTGAAAAGCGCATGGTCACATGACTAAAGTAAGGTGGCTAGTGGAAGCTCCCTGGGCAGAGGGAGAGTGACAGGAGATGAGGTCAGAGAGCTTGGCAGAGACATAAAGCCCACAGGGGTGGATTCCACCCTGAATGTGACGTGGAGCGAGTAGAGTGTTGAGAGTGCCCGGGTCACTCTGGCTGCAGTCTGGAGAATGGACTTCATGGTGACAAGCCCAGAAGTACTTCGGAGGCTCTCATGGTGGACAGGGAGATGGAGCTATGGATGGAGTCAGGCAAGGACAGCCGCTGACAGCCCTGGACGACGGCGTCATCGTAGGATTGGGTGGGAGAAGGGCAGGGTGACTCCCGCTTGCACTCAGTGGATGGCGGGGCCTCGTCCTGAGGTGGGGACTGTGGAAGGAACATGCTGGCAGTGGTCGGTGGGATGGAATGGGCCTGAATGCAAATCAGGAGTTCTCTTTGGGCCGTATTGAATTTGAGGGCCGGTCAGCATTCGAGTGGCGATGTCAGGGGCCAGGACTGGAGAGCACTGAGTCAGAGATGGGACTTAAAACTAAGAGCCTGGATCAACTCACCTAGAGAGAGTGCACGGCAAGGGAGCAGGGGGAGTTGTGAGCTCTGAGGCCTTCCCACACCTGGAGGCTGAGCTCTTCAGAAGGAGGCAGCAAAAGAGTAGCCACCCAGGTAGGAGACTGCGGTCGGCCATGGCAAGAGGAAATTGCTTCTGGAGGGAGCAGTTGATTGTGTCACGTGCTGCTGAGGGTTGAGCCAAAATGAGCACAGAAGAGTAACCACTGATCAACACGGAGGTCATCGGTAGCCTTGACAAGAGTAATTTAATCTGCGTGGTGGAGATCGAAATGCTGTCAGATTGGATTGAAGAGTCCATGGGAAGTGAGGAAGGGGAGCCAGGGAGGGTGGCACCTCTTTTGAAATGTTTTCCTATAAAGGGGAGCTGGGAACCATGGCACTGGCTGGAGAGAGATGTGGAATCAAGGAAAAGCCAGCTGGCTCACTAGGGAAGTATGACAGGAGAAGGGGCAAGGGGTAGAGGGAGGTGCATGTATTTGGAGAAATGACTGGGGGTGGGTGGTGGTTTCCCGCTGTTTCCCGCGGCGGGTGCAGGGCTCCAGTTCTCCCCTAACGCGTACACATGCCCCTAATAATTCGACGTGAGCTGATGCCTGCGGGGGCACTGGGCCTTTCTCCGCTGCAGAGTGAGTGGAGAGCCTGGAGCCGATTCTCCTCGGCCATGGGGGTGGGGCGAGGGGGCGTGGGCTGATTGGCTGGTCCTTACCTGATCCGTTCATTCAGCGAGCAAACATGGCTGAGCCCATTCTGTGCCAGGTGTAGTTCCAGGCCCTTCAGACACGATGCAGATCGGCCCCTGTCCCCTAGAAAGCGCTTTCTGCCGGTGGGGGGCGGGGCACTGCCCAGCCACCTGCTGGGGGTGGGAGGAGCAGCCCCGAGGCAGGTTTGCTGTTTCTTAGAAGCAAGATTTGAACCCATTTCCAGGAGGAAGTTGGTGTGTGAGTTCCTTGAGAAGGAGGTTGTGGAAGGAAGTGGGGTGCAGGAAAGGAGACTGTGGGTGAAGGTAGCAGCTGCAGCACCTGCGGGAACAGGCAGGGAGCTGAGCTGGAACCCCCGGGCTGCCACAGTCCCCCAGCTGCTGAGCTGAGTTAGGGATCTGCGGCAGCATCGGTTGGGAGGTTGGGGAATTTCTCTGGGTGAGTGACCCTCGGCCCGCGCGCGTGAAGGGGGGCCCCTGGGCTACGTGTGGCTCCTCGTGAGTGCAGTGCTTTGGGCCCAGGACTGTGGGGCGAGGCCCCAGGCAGCCCTCTCTGCAGGTTTAAGGACCAGGACTTGGTTCAGGTGACCTGCTGTGACCCTGGACAAGTCATTTAACCTGCCGTGCCTGCTTCCTCACCAGAAAAATGAGAATCGATTGTTCTACTTCAGAATGATCTAGTCTGGGTAAAATGAAATAACTAACCCAGCATCTGTTACCTCGTTTGTTGAGAGACCATTGGTGTGAGCTCTGGGGCCAAAGGCCTTGCGTTCAAATTCTGGTTCTATTTCTAGCTGTGCAATCTTGGGCAGGGGACTCTGTGCCTCAGTTTGCTGACCTGTGCAATGGAGACAATACTAACGCCTGCCTTCTGAGGCATCCAGTGAAGGAATCTGTGTAATTGCTGAGAAGAGGGGCTGGGTGCCAGCTGCTGTTAGGACGAAGCTTTCAGGCATCCCCGCCGTGTCTGCAGCTACACGATGGTTGTATCTTTTCTCTGCAGTTCCGCCTGGTGGTGAAGACAGCCCTGAAGCTGCTGCTGGTCTTTGTGGAGTACTCGGAGTCCAATGCACCTCTTCTGATTCAGGCCGTCTCTGCTGTGGACACAAAAAGGGGTGAGTGGTCCCTGCCCACTATGTCATCGAAGTACAAGTGCCTAATGTAAGAAGGCTTCCACTTTTTACGTGTTCAAAACAGAATTAAGGATGAACAGAATTCCCTTTGTGTGGACTTCCCACCGCAGGAAACATATATTTTAGGATAGTTAAGTGTACAAAGATTAGGTTAGGGAGGGAACGGTGAAAGGAAAGCACTCCTGGGCTAACCCAGGACAGGTCAGACCCCAGCTCATCTTTATGCTGTCTTCAGCCTCCACGACTGAACACACAGAACCAAGCCAGTTCCTTATCCTCTTTTCCCATCCTGCTGGGATCACTCTCACTCCTTCCTCTCTTCCCCTCACACCTGCTTTGTTGGCTCTGACCCCTAGATGTTCCCTGAATGTTCTCGCTTCCCTGCATCCCACACCCTCACTGTCTCTCATCTGGCATCGCTTGCCTCCCTGAATGTTCTCCCTTCCCTGGCATGCCCACCCTCCCCTCTGCTATTGGAGGATTCTTCTGAAGCACAAATTTGGCCACATCGTTTTCCGTCTAAAGCCCGCCAGTGGCTTCCCGGTGCCCACAGGATTAGGACCTGACCCTTCGCCATCTAGCCCCTACCCACCCGTCACCCCCGCCTCCTACCCGGCCTGCACCACACCCTCCCTATCTTGGATCAGACGGGCATATGCTCTCAAAGCCCTCACGCGTCCCTATTCTCTGCTGTGCTGTTGTCACTGCCCGTCTCCCATGAGTGTGTGCCCTGCTCAAGGGCAGGGTGTCTGTCTCTTCTTGGTGTCCCAGCACCTGGCTGGCCCACAGCAGGCAGGCCTGCTGTACACACTTGATGACGAATGAGCTTTGGATTTGGTTTACTGTAAAGCAGGCTGTGGCTCCTATAATACTGTGAAGCCTGAAGCTAAAATGGGGTTTTTTGTTTTGTTTTGTTCTTTTAAAAATATTTTGGTTTTGTTCCTCAGTAGGACATTTTTGTTAACATTATCATCCCCACAAAGACTCTAATAAGAAGAAAAACGTGATAACATTAATTTTTTTCTTTTTATAACAGTAACACTCTGTAGAAAATTTGGAAAAAACAATGTAAAGGAGACCGTAAAAAATCACCTCTAATCTCACCAGAGAGAACTGTTGTTAACATGTTGATGTATGGTTTTGTGTATGTGTGTGTGTGTGTCTCTGCATGTGCACACACATGTTTATGAATAAGTCAGCCGAGGGACAACTGTCAAAAAGGAATGAGAGGCCTAAATAGTCCTCTTTGATTCAAACCACTTGTGTCTCTGACTTAGCATTGCTCAGAGACCCACATCCAGGGCTGAATCCAAAGATGAAAGAAAGCAGCTTACTAGTTACTTTGAAAGTTTGAATATAAGTTAACGAAAGCCATCCAGGACCGTGAGCTGGGCTCCTGCACTTTCCCCACAAACACGCAGGCAGACCTCAGTCCCCAGCACGGTGGATTGCAGGCTGGAGGGGACTCCAGGCCCGTGTGTAGGTGTATCACAGAGGCAGTCCCTAGTGTGTGGTTGGGGGCTGTGAGTCTGGAAAGTGGATCCCAGACAGGGGCGGGTTTCTTTCTGCCACAGCCTGTTGCCATCTGAAGCACAAGCATGAAGACCCTCATGGCCTCAAGAGCAGATCAATGGGACTCCCTGAGAATCCTAATGAAGGCTCTCAAT
The DNA here is from genome assembly GCF_965194825.1 of Balaenoptera physalus. Lineage (NCBI taxonomy): Eukaryota > Metazoa > Chordata > Mammalia > Artiodactyla > Balaenopteridae > Balaenoptera > Balaenoptera physalus. The sequence continues at coordinate 45,455,280 of NC_138897.1, read as the reverse complement.
GGCTCAGAAGCCAGGCTGGGCTTTCCCAGGGCCAGTCAATGAGACCTAAGGCCAAAGGTGGGTACTTGGGGAGAGAGTGAGGCCAATCCTTTCATCTGTCCTTGGAAGATTCATACTCCATCCTCCAACCCTGGGGGTTGCTTTAGGACAATTAGCGGACTCTTCATTTTCCTGTCCTAAATTTCAGGTAACTCATGGGCCCTTGTCATGGGAGCCCTGTTAGAGGGGACAACCTTCTTGTGACCTTGAGGTTCTCCTTTGGCTTCATTGGGTTGGGAGCTCATAGTTTCCTTCCTCGGACGGCACGTTTCATGGAGGGCATGTTGTGGAGGTACAGGAGTGATCCCGAGGGCATTCCCCCCCCAGGACTCTACCTGCAGACCCAGTCAGAGGCTCTCAGCTATACTCTCTCCCCCAAGGCAAAACAATGGCCATCTTCTCCCAATCTGTAAAAATATAAAATCACAACGGCCAAGGGGTTGTTTTTTCGACATCATGATTTTTGCCTATAAAATTTCTTAAGCTTCTGGCAAGTGCTGTCATCTGTCTGCTACTGAGCACTAGTGGCTGAGAACAGAAAGGAAACACACTGATGGAAAAACTCAGCCATAGCTTATCACGTGTGGTTCATTCCCATGTTTCTCTATGACATGTGTGGTCTTGGCCATGATTTTACAACATATACATATAACATCATCCTCTTTTACTGCTAGTAAAATTGTTCCTGAACCCTGTGCTGGAATTGGACATCTGAATATGTCATGCTCTTCTGCTGGGAGCAGCCTGACTCGCAGGTGTGTTTCCACCTGGCAAGGTTAGAAGCTGCTCTTGCTCTCCAGTCCCCTCTCAGCTGGACCAGCAAGTAGACAGACGTGCCAGAGGTGACTGAGGGCCAGCCGAGTACGTCCATTTCCACACAAGTTTATAAATAAGCCATAAATTTGACTCCTCAAGGTGGCTTTAGACTCATTTTGGGGGGGATAGGATGGAGAATGGGCATGTTATAGGCTTTTTTAGTAGAAAGGAATTCTTTTGGATGATGAAAATTGTTAAATTTAAAGAATCAGCAAAGAAAATCAACAAATGAGCTAAAAGGCCTCAAAAGTTACTGCCACCTACAGCAAATGAAGTTGTCTGAGAACAAGTTCCTCTCGTTGCTTTATAGACATCACACATCCCACACGTGAGTTAACCAGAAGTGTTCATTTGTGAGCATGGATGGACAATTTGCTGTCAGGCCAAGAGTGGGCCCGTTAGGGAGCAGCAATAAAAGCTGAGAGATCTAGGTGTTTCATAGAGACTAATAAATATGTATGAATTAATGAAAATTAAACGGGCCCTACTTGACCCCGGCAATTGCCACTTTGGTTCAGGGGCTAGAATGAAATGGTGGATTGGAGTTAGTCTCTAGGGCATGGCTCAGTGTCACACCTGTCTGCGCATACTGCAGGGGCAGACTCTTTTTTTTTTTTTTTTTTAAGATTATTTATTTATTTATTTATTTATTTATGGCTGCACGGGGTCTTGGTTGTGGCATGCGGGATCTTCGTTGAGGCATGCGGGATCTTTCGTTGCGGCACGCGGCTTCTTTCTAATGGTGGCGTGCAGGTTTTTTTTCCTCTCTAGTTATGGCGCGCAGGCTCCAGAGCATGTGGGCTCTGTAGCTGTAGTGCACAGGTTCCAGAGCATGTGGGCTCTGTAGTTTGCGGCACGCGGTCTCTCTAGTTGAGGCGCGCAAGCTCAGTAGTTGTGGCGCGCAGGCTTAGTTGCCCTGCGACATGTGGGATCTTAGTTCCCTGCCCAGGGATCTAACCCGCGTCCCCTGCATTGGAAGGCGGATTCTTTACCACTGGACCACCAGGGAAGTCCCAGAGGCAACTGTTTTGCCTGCATCTTCAAGTCAGTTTCCCTTCCTAGTGGATGGGGCCAGGCAGGAAGAGGGAAAGGCAGTAAACACTCGTGGAAGCCCACGGGAGGGCCTTGCTTTGTCATTTTGCTATCATCAGAGACTTCCTTTCCTGGGGACCTTCGCTGTGGTGATCAACAGGAAACTGGTCGAGAACCCTCTGCTCCCCTGGGCGGGGTGCCCCTCCCTCTGACTGTATGAGTTTGCCTCTCAGACACAGGGGGCGGCACTTATTTTGTTCCCCACAGACTGGGTAACTTATTTTGAAATTTCAGTCATAAATCTTGATTCCTGCTAATTTGGTTCAGCACTGCTTTTGAAGAAGTTCCATTTTTCATTTGAATGTGAGGTGATGAGATATGACATAATTTTTAAACATGTGTCTAACACATGATTAACAGGGGAAAAAGAATCCAGCCATCTTTTCAAGTGATCCCGCCTCTGACTTCTGCTCAAGGATACATTGCTCTGTGAAGAATTCACAGAGCATGGTGAAGGTTAGAGTGGACAGAACTCAAGTTCTGTTTCCATTGCTGCTTAGAGCAGAAGTATACCTGTTAAGTGTTCATTGATCACGCTGAAAGGCTTGGAACATGCTTCTGGGATCTTGTATTTGAGTGTTAGACCAACTTGTGTACAAGGCATCGTGCAAAATAGCTTACTATTTTCTTTTGGGTTCAATACAGAGACTCGGGGGGAGAGTAGAGGGAGAAGTACTGAGCGGTTTATTCTGTGCTTATTTATTCTGGGTTGAGGGAGGGGTGCTACGGTTTGGTGGGAGGAGGAGCCTGGCCTGGGAGCCTGTGTGGAAGGCCTGTGGGTCCGTGTGGGTGTCCTCCACCCACCACCACCACTGCAGTGGCAGCTACTGCTGTTCGAGTGCCTGCCATGCAACAGACACTGTTTTAAGCGTTTTTCATATACAACTCATTTGTTTGACAGATATTTAAGTGCCAACCATGTGCTTGCAAACATCAGAGAAAAACCAGGCTTTCATGGAACCTATACTCACTCCAGGGTTTGGGGTGGAGGAAGGGGAGGTGGAGTTGGAGGGAGACGGATGATAATGATGAAGGAAATGACTGTCTCCTGATGTTCTCCATCAGTGCTCATGAGAATCGACAAAGTGCTCTACCTCCATGACACCTCACAGTGAGCCTCTAGGGTGGATCCGATCCCTCCAGGTTAGACGCGTCTCTCTAGCCTCTGTTCATTCCACTACTTTGGGGCTCAGTTTCGTTCTCTGTTATGTGAAGGGGGAAGATCGTGTGGCTTATGATTCTAGTACAGGACCATCCCCTACCTACACGTACACACACGTAAACCCCAAATGGAGCAACAAAGGTGATGGTGGTGGGGGTGAACTGGACCATTTAGTTCTGACAGGTGGCAGCTCCTGGGACAGTTATGACTGCTGGTGCTTGACACAGGCCAGCTGGAGCCCTGCCAGGGCTATTTGTGTGAAACTAGAAGGTTTCTTCCCCTTCTCCTTCATTCTTCTAAAAATTTTCTATTTTCTGGTCCCCAAACAGTCAAAGGACAGTGAACATTTATCCCAACAGTGTATGAATACATGCAAATTTCCAGTCTTGAAATCCTTAAATGGTAAAAAAAGAATCAAATATTAAAGCTGAAGAACACGGTTTTTAATTAAGCCAGTGTTTCAGTGTTTTCATTATCATGCATAAACTGGTGCACAGATATGTGTGTCTGCATGAGAGAGAGAGAGAGAGAGAGAGAGAGAGAGAGAGAGAGAGGAAGAGAGAGAGAGAGGAAGAGAGGAGATAGTCCATGCACATCCCTCTCTCCGGGATGCCTGCGGTTGCTTCTTGGCCTTTCCTTCCCCAGGCCCTGTTTGACATGTGTGCCTCCAAAGTAAGGAACCAGGAAGCAGTTCTGGGCCCCCGAGCCCCACTAAGAATCCTTCGCATTGATGCTGTCTCTCTTGCATAGGCTTTTCTTTACGCATACGTGGGGAACCCAGTAGAACTCGTGTTTTCGTGTTTTGTACTGAGGTTGGGTGTGAGTGTGAATGACGAAGTTGTCCTTGTTATGAACATGAGCAAAGGCACCTGGAATGCTTGACCTATACTTGGTCAGTGAGACCCATGACCTACTGACCACACTGATTGTCTTGAGGGTGGAAACAGTTACTTTGCTGGGCTTTGAAGAACAGGTGTAGACTTCAAAATAGTTTGATGATAAAGATCAGCAAGAAGATAATTTTCAACAGTTAGCAGGCAAAGGATCATGCTATTGTGTTCACAGTAACAAAGGGTCATAGAAGCTTAGTCCATAGGTTCATAGTTTGGACCAACTGGGCAGCTAGTCCGAAGGAAAAGGCTTTTTGTTCCCTTGCTGGGAGCACCAACACACCTGTACATCAAACTACATCTGTGTCTTTCACATTGTATAGTAGGTGCCTATTCCTTTTAAAATTCTCCTGTCTTCTTTTCTTACTGTGTGCATTTAACCCTCTGGCTCTTTTAAAACTGCCCCAGTTTAACCCACCCATGCCCTCTCAGGGGTCTCCAGTCACTAGTCAGACATTTTATTGAGCACCTACTGTGTGCCGGGCACTCTGCCAAGGGCACAGAGATAAGACAGGACACATCACTGCCCTTGGGGAGCTTTTGTTCTCAAGGCCAGGAAATCAGCTCTGACATAACCCATTCATGAATCAGCATTTGGAACCCACTGGTTTTAGGTTATTTCAGACTTTACTTTTTCAGCAAAAATAAGCCATATGCCTTTGAGATCTTTATAGAGAAAGCAGGAAAGAGCTGCACGTTCCACATCGCCACGCCAAGGGCAAGGCAATACTTCACTTCAGATGTTTATCTCCAGCGTAGGAAATCACATCAGGGTGTCATGTACCCTTTGTGGCCTTGGCCTTGGCTTGGTGATCCTGAACGTGGAGGGTTTCCCTGCCCTCCCTGGAGCCACGGGACAGCCTCCAGGAGCCTCCCCCTGGAGCCCCACTGAGGAGTCACCTCTTGCACCAAACCTTCCTCGACCATCGCACTGCAGGAGACAGACCTCCCTCGCTGAGTGACAGGCTTGGCTAAGCGCTTTGCCTTCTAAGTGCTTTTACCCTGTGCTGAGGTGTGTTCCTGTACTTATGCCTAACTGTTCCATTTGATTATAAGCCTCTTGATGACAGACTCCCAGAGACCCAGTTCCTTGGTACCTGGTTGATGCTTAAATAGTTATTTGTGCCTTGATTGAATAGAGATAATATACTTCTTTTCTTGAAATGTTTGCTAGATGGACGTTTCACGGTTATTGTTTGAAGTCCATTGCTAGAGTGACTGTAAAGCCCTCCTGCATCCCCTTTCCTTGCAGGAGATGGACATACAGAGAGTACTTACAAAGAATTTCCACACTTAGAGAGTAAAATGCATGGTCTAAAAAAGCTGCATATGAATGGATTTTTAAAAAATCACCTATTTAGTATAAAGGGAACTTTTCAAACAAACTGATAGGCATCCTGACACTGAAGAGTATACATTTTCAAGTAGACAAGGATGACATGGGATATCGTCACCTAATTGGAAACATATCCAAGTCCATCCTAAGAATTGTGTCATGCTTTGAAATTTGGTGACTGAAAGACACTGTCATCACTGGGTGATAAGTCTCTGGATAAACTGTGATGTGAATTGGACAAGGAGTGTTGAATTGCTGTTTCTAATGATTTTTGCTTTATTCCTAGGAGTCAAACCTTGGTCAAATATCATGGAAATCCTGGAGGAAAAGGATGGGGTCGACACGGAGTTGCTGGTTTATGCAATGACTTTAGTGAACAAGGTCGGTTGACGTTTGTTATGGGTTGAACTGTGTCCCCCCACCCCAAAAGATGTGTTCCTGTAGAGGTGTTCCTGAAGTCCTAACCCCTGGTACCTGTGAATGTGATCTTATTTGGAAATAGGATCTTTGCAGATGTAATCAGGTTCAGATGAGGTCATTAGGGTGGGCTCTAATCCAATAGGACTGGTGTCCTTATAAGAAGAGGAAAAGAGACACACATAGAGGGAAGACAAGGTAGACACACATACATGAGGAAGACAGCCAGCGAAAGCAGGGGCAGAGATTGGAGTGATACATCTATAAGCTGAGGACCGCCAAAGGATGCTAAGGATTGTCAGCAGCCAATCCCGGATGAAGCAAGGAAGGATCCTACCCTAGAGCCATCGGAGAGAGCACGGCCCTGCCGACACCTTGATATCAGACTTCTAGTCTCTCCACCTGGGAGAGAATAAATTTCTGGGTTTTTTTCTTCTTCAGAAAACCAGTTTTTTATTTTTAAAGCTCTGCCATGTTTCTAGTGGGTGCCGAGGGTCACCTGCCACACTCACACCAGGGGGTCCATGTAACCAGCAAACAGTCTGGCCATCAGCAGACCAGGCCAGAGAGGTCCACTGGGGTGGTTCTGCCTTGCTGCTGGTCCTGATAACTTCTTGCTTCAATTCATCTACAGTAGTTTTGCCCTCCAAGTCCCAGATCTTGATGCTGAGCCAGTGGCAGCACAGAGCCAGTAGCATTTGGGACTGAAGCACAGGGCGTTGATGAGGCTCCCACCATCTAGCGTGTGAAGGTCCTTGCCTTCGTTGAGGTCCCACAACTTGGCCTGGCCATCCTTGCCTCCAGAAGCACAGAGGGATCCATCTGGAGAGATGGTCACAGTGTTCAGGCAGCCTGTGTAGCAAATGTGATTGGTCTTCAGCTTACAGTTTACCAAGTTCCATACCTAATTTCTGTTGTTTTAAGCCTCTCAGTTTGTGGTACTTTGTTATGGCAGCCCTAGGGAACTAGTACATGTGAAAATCTAAAATTTGCCTTCTGAAGAAGAACCACATCGTGTGCACCCCCGTGGCGGGAACACCCTTCAGCATGCCTCTTTGCAAGAGAAAACCCTTTACACCCACACGTGGCATGTGTGCAATGCGTGCTGGTGCTCATACCTGTGAAGGCCTGAGAGTCTGCATGCTTTCTGTGCTTTGGTTCTTTCCAATAAAACCGGAAAGAGGGTAGCGAGAATTTTATGGCTACTCGTCCTATCAAGATGTCCCTTTGAAAACATTTTTCCTTAAGAATATAGATGAGCAAGTTTTACTCTAAGGAAATCATTCACAATCAGACAGAAAAGCAAGCACTCTGTTCCACGGCTTATTGACTTCTGACTGCTGTGGGCGAGGAATAGATTCCTGAGGGCGGGTCCCGTCCTACTCCTGTAATGGTGACCTCACCCTTGTGCTCCCTTTCCTCCCATTACGTCCTCCCTGGTCACCAGCTTGTGTCCGTCCTGAGAGGTGCTCTGACAGTGGGTCCCATGCTGACCTGGGACAGCCCACTCTTAGGACTGGAGCTCCTTCATCCCGGTGCTCGGGCCCCTTCCTCATTAATAATTGAGGGAGGGTGGGGTTGTTTCTCTTCCCTGGACCCCAGACGCCACATCTGCCACCCCAAGATCCTCCCTTTTTGTGCCCCAGGCTGCCGGGTGCAAGCCTAAGGACCAACTGCAGTGATCATTAGTTCTTCAGAAAGGACCCAGAATCTCTTCCTGAAGTGTAACTGGAGAAACATTTCCCCTGATGACTGGGGACTAATTAGTAGAAAGCAACATAATTATGAAAAGTAATTCTACTAGATATTAAAATGTTGTGCAAACTCTAAGGATTAAAACCATGTGGTCTTGACTCTTTCCTCAGCAGATGGCTGAAGCAGAGGGGCTCTGAAACAGACCTCAGTGCAGAGGATGGCTCACCCTGTGATTGACATCCATAGGGATGGTCAGCTTTATTCATGACTGGCAGAGGTTTTGATAAATGGAAATAAACAAAAACATACTTTGACTGTACACCAAAATAAATTTCAGGTAGATTAAAGAGTTCAATGTAACATATCAAACTGTAGAAAACTGAGGAAAAACTAGAGGCGAAGATTAACTGGTCTCTAGTTGCCGAATAATAAAATAGTAAAACCAGTCAAAAAGGTTCCAAAGCAAAGGACTTAAATATTTCACTGTATAAAACTATAAACTATAAAACATCTTATTTGTAAAATGAAATCCAAAACAAAAACTAAAGGCAAGTGACAAACTGGGAAATTGTTTGCAAAACACTGGGCAGAAAATGATACTATCCTAAATATATTAAGAACTCAGTTGAAAAATGAATGACGTTAACCCTACTAAGATTAAAAGAAATATATAGTAAAACAACAAGCCATTTTCTCCGGGTCACGTGGGCAGTGATTGCTTTTTAATGAAATGCCGTTTGTTGATGAGGTCACAGGAAATTTCCTACAGTCCTGGTGGGGAATGGGCATCACTTTTCTGGAAGATAATCCTAAGAATTCGGTTTTTATTTTCAAAGCTCTTTGTGAGTTGATTTTTACCACGCAATTTGAAAGCAATTTTCTGTTGGTTTTTGAAGATGAAGGTCACCTATTTCCTGTCATTTTCAGTCACTGCCATTGTTTTGGAAAACATTAAATTCAGCAAAAATGGCATTTTCGCTCTTGCACAGTGTTTTCGTTGTAATGCTCTCCACCTCAGTGGTAGAGGCCGTGCTCGGCTGTGTAACGATCCCAGCAGCAGCTGCATGGCATGGGCATCCTGCTGCCAATCACTGGCAAGGACCCAGCACGTGTCACACTCTCCTTGGCACCATAAGGCATCTAACGTCCAGGAATTCCTCACTTACTCTTTCTCTTCTGGCAGTTCTGTCTCATCTTTTGTTAGTTCTGGCCCAGGGGAAGTCCAGGAAGGCCCTGAGGACATGATTCTAAGTGTCATCCTTTCCTCAAAAAGGTCAGCAGGCCGCTGGCACCCACACTGGGTTTGTTTTCTTTTGTTGAATTTTAGTCACGTTTATTGTTCCAGTGAGTAACATCTTCTGAGATCCCAAACATCATAACACATTGAAATGCTAATATGGGTCTGGAAAAAATTCAGACTCTGAAATGTGGGAAATTATATTGCTTTTCTAACTTTTCTTTCAACAAAATGGAAGCTGGCCTAATAACATGGAATTCAAAACATTAACATTTTTATGACGAAACAAGGGTATGAAATTCTAGCCTGCTCATGGTTCTGAAACTGAAGTCTGCTCCCTTTGTTAAACAGGGAGATTAATGAGGGGTTTCCAGGATCCAGACTAACCCCCCCTGAACTCTCCCCACCCCCCCAAACCATGTCTTCAGAAGATCTGAGGGGGCATCAGAAACGAGCCGTTTCTCACCCTGCAAGCTGAAGTTGCATGGTGCTCTGTCCTGATCCAGCTGCAATCTCCTAGGTGGGATTCCCCGCTTTGGGGGCTCAGATATTGACCACCTTGTAGAATCAGATGAAGCAGGTGGCGGGGGAGGGGGGAATGAGTTACAAGAGGCATTACCATGGGGCTGGCTTGGAGCCTTCAGGGAATGCGACCCCAGGGAGCCCTGGGGAGGGGAGCAGCTCTAGCGGAGCCAGGGGGTGAGTTACCTGATGGGATTCACACTGAGCATTTGTTTTCAGATTTGATTATATTGTTTTTTTAATTACCATATAGTAAAATTGACTTTTTTCTCTTGGTATTTAGCTGTGTAAGTTTTGACACATACATAGTTATGGATAACCTTCACAATTAGCATATAGAACGGCTCCATCTCCCCTCAAATCTCGCTCATGTTATCCTTTTATAATGACATCCTGATCACCTGTTCATGCCCCTGGCCACCACTGATTTATTATTCTCTATCACTAGAGTCCTATTATTTCAAAAATGGGAATCATACAGGATGTGACCCTTTGAGGCTGGCTTCTCTCACCCAGCACAGTGCCTTAGAGATTCATCTATGTTACTACGCGTATTAATGGTTTGCTCCTTTCTGCTGCTGTATAGTGTGCCATTGTATAATATAAATATGCCACCATTTGCTATCTCTTCGTCCACTGAAGGAGATTTGGGTGCTCACAGCTTTTGGCTTTCACAGATGCTTCTGCTTCTGCTGCTATGAACACTGTGTGTACAGGCTTTCACCACACTGGTTTTACCCCACAAGAAAGATTTGATGGGATCAGTGAAAACCCAGGGACTGGAAAATAAAATGTCCTTTAGGACAGAGGTTTCTCCCTCTGAGAGAGGCTGTAAAGATTTACTTGTCACAAACCCTGGCAAGACAAGGTCTGAGAGAAACCAGGAAGGGGGTCCTGAGTGTCGTCTGAGAGTGAAGGCGTCAAGAGACATTTGCTCATAGACTTTTCTGGAGTAGCTGCCACCTTTGCCAGAAATAGGCACCTTAGCAGTGAGTGTCAGCGTAGAAATGGGAGGACAGGGCCCAGGAGGGGTGGGAGTGTGGCAGAGTTTGCTGAACATGTCAGAGAATCAGCTGAAAAGATGTGAGTGTGTTTCTGGGCTGCACGGTCCCCTCCCCGTGCAGGCGGAGAGCGAAGCTGTCTTTGACAAGATCAAGCACGTTCAGGGTGGTATGGCCATGGACTAGAGAAGCTGTCTTTGATGGTGGTGGAAGGCCAGCTCCCCTGCAGCCATCCGTGAGAGGTGGTGGGACGCGGGTGTGGCTCAAGCCCACATTTTCACCGTGGAAATGACAGATGTCCTCTCAGTCAATACCCTCAGATCTGGGCCTCTTATTGAGCAAGGGCTCTCTGATCTGTTTGGTTCTATAGACATAATTATTTAATAGAAATCTCCCCACCAACCCATCATGGTTGGGCTTGCTAAGGCAATGAGGATTAGGTCCAGGAATTTAACCTCCTGGAAACTTCTGAGAGAAGGAACCTCAGTTGACTCTCAGCAGGGAAAAAATGGAAGAAGAAAGGAGGGGAATGGGGAGGTGAGGAGACTGCCAGAGGCCCCTCTCTGTGCCCATCCTACCCACCCCTGCACTGCCGTGTAGCAAGTTTTGAAGCTAACCCTGAATGTCTACTCACCTGTGATTGCCAGGTCAGCAGTCAGTCAGGGCATCTCCGATCATTAGCCCTGCCCTGGCGTTTGTATCACCATTTCCCTCTCCTCATCTTTTAACAAGTTCTGGAGTTTTCACTAAAACCAAAAGATGGACTTGTTCTGGTGAGAGGGTGCTTTGGACAGGTGTGTACTTTTTCAGTTAACTCAGTGGACTGCTATCTGCTAATGCAGCAGTGACTGCCTTGCCCAGCATCTGCAGACACCTACGTGTGCTTCCACACTTGGCCCACTTAGGTGTGAGCACCTGTTTATTTATTACAGCTGCTGACGGCTCACAGCCTCCTGTTCTGTGTCCTTGCTGGGGCCCCTGATGGATTAAGCTGTCGTATCCCAGTTATTTTTCTTCAGTGTCTGGTCTCAACAGCAGTGAGTTGTATCCTCTTTGTTCAGCATAGAAGGGAAACAGCTATTATTTGGGTTATGAGTAGAGACATTCTTTCCAATATTAATAGCCCCAAAATAGAAGTGTTAAAAGAAGTTGGTGCTGTGAAATGATCCTTAAGAAAGTATTGGTCTTTTTTCTTTCAAGGCAAGTCACCATGTTTAGAGTATTTTTGAAATGCAATAATAGTGAAATAAATAGGGAGTCGAGACCTTGAAATTTCAGGCCAGAGTAGTTTGTGTAGAAGGCACAGGTGTGTGAGGAAAGGAGACCAGAATAGCAGGTCTGAGCACAGGCTTTTATTAGTTATTATTTAGTAACTTCCTGTTACCTCAGGCGAATCCTTCCCTCCCCTGCCTTCATCTCCCTTGTTTATAAGATAAGGGACTTGGAGTAAATCACCTCAAGGGTCCTTCCAGTTCTCAGCAGAGGCCTGATCTGAGCTATCATCCTTCTTTTTTTAAATTTTATTTATTTGTTTATTTATTTATGGCTGTGTTGGGTCTTCGTTTCTGTGCGAGGGCTTTCTCCAGTTGCGGCAAGTGGGGGCCACTCTTCATCGTGGTGCGCGGGCCTCTCATTATCGCGGCCTCTCTTGTTGCGGAGCACAGGCTCCAGACGCGCAGGCTCAGTAATTGTGGCTCACGGGCCTAGTTGCTCCGCGGCATGTGGGATCTTCCCAGACCGGGGCTCGAACTCGTGTCCCCTGCATCGGCAGGCAGATTCTCAACCACTGTGCCACCAGGGAAGCCCAATCATCCTTCTTTTAAGAGAAGCAGAACTCAAAGAAAAGTCGACCTTTTCTTTCTTGGGTTATCTTTTAGTCTCTTGGTTGCAGCTTTGAAATTTCTCATGTTTTCCTAAATGTCTTAGACCAAGGGGAAGGCCTGCCGAACAGAAAGAAAAGGGAATCATTCAATTGTTATGACTCCAGCTGTTGGTAGATCAATCTTAACGGGAGTTTTTCTGATCACTGAGTATGTTAGTTTTCAATTGCCATGTAACAAATTACCACAAATTTAGCAGCTTGAAACATCACAGGCTTATCATCTCACAGCTCCCGTGGGGCAGGGTCCAGGCACCCCCTCGCTGGGTCCTCTGCTCAGAGTCTCACAAGGCGGCAGTCAAGGTGTCAACCAGGGCTGGTGTCTCGTCTGAAGCTTGGGGTCCCCTTCGAAGCTTCTGTGGTTGTTAGCGGAGCTCATTTCCTTGCAGCTGCGGAACTCATGGCGGCTTGCTGCTTCTTCCGGGACAGCAGGATAATCTCTCTTCTACTCTCTGTGCTCAGAAAAGGCCTAAACCCACTTTTAAATGGCTCACGTGATTAGGTCAGGACCACCCGGCTACTCTCCCCTTTGATTAACTCAGGATCAACTGATTTGGGACCTTCATGACATCTGTAGAATGCTTTCACCTTTGCCATATAACGTCACCTAATCATGGGAGTGTCCTCCCTACCCTCAAGGGGAGGGAATTGTATAGCACCTGTGTCCCCGGGGGGTGGGATCTTGGGGTTCATTCTGCTTACCACACTGAAGAAGCTTTTTCTCAAATGAACTTAGCATCTGTTTGCTTTGCCCCCACATTGTTATACTCGTGGCCACTGGCTACCATGCAAAAAATGCCCTGAGAGCCTTGTGACAGTCCCCTAAGACATGTCTGTGTCCTGTTCTTTCTCCATCCAGACCTTGTCAGGATTGCCAGACCAAGACACCTTCTACGATGTGGTGGACTGCCTGGAGGAGCTGGGCATTGCAGCTGTGTCCCAGCGGCACTTGACCAAGAAAGGGACTGACCTGGACTTAGTGGAGCAATTGAACATCTATGAGGTAACAGGATATGTGTATGCCTTTTGTAGGGCCTCATACAGCCTGGACAAATGTCAGAGGCTGAGGGAAACATACTCTAGACCAGTGGCTCTGAGTGTGATGTGGCAGCATCTGCAACACCTCGGTGCTGCCAAAATGCAGGTTCTCAGGCCCCGCCCCAGACCTGCTGAGTCGGAAACTCCAAGGGTGGGCCCAGATTGATTAATTGCTATTTTATTTTAAAGAACATTCATTCTGAATGAGGGGTGGTGGGGAAGGAGGCACATTGATTGTGTTTCTTATCCTCGGACGGGGTGGAACTTCCGGCAGGGCTCTACATAATTTGTAGGGTCCACTGCAAAATGAAAATGCGGGGAAAAAGTGCTATTAAAGATACTAAACTTTTCACTTTCTTCTGCTTTCTCTCTCACCTTGTCATGGTGTTTTTTTTTTATTTGCTAAAAGTATGTACTCACTGAAGAATATTTGGAAAATACCAAAAAGTGTAAGAGAAAGAAATCACCCATGATTTTATTACTAACCATGGTTAACATTTTGGTCTGTTTTTCGAGTCTTTTTTGTAAATGTTTAGATTATTAACTCTGGAGATAATAGTCTATATACAGTGTTGTGTACTGAATCTTTATTAGTAAATATTTTGGAACCATTTTCTTTTGTCATTGAATCGTCTTCAAGAATTCCGTTTTATTAGGAACATAATAGCCTGTCTGTGTGCAAGTACCATAATACGTATAACCAGTCCCTGTTTTCTCAGATTTAGATTGCTTCCAAGTTTTTGAAAATGATGAATGCTGTTATAATGAACAGCTTTCTTCATAAATTTGTGTGCACAGCTAGAGTCCTAGGAGGGATATTTCCCAGCTAAATGGCTCCATTGTGATCTTCACTGGGTAGAAGTGGAGAAACTGACATGTAACTCATTACTTCTTTAAAGTTACTGTCATAATAAGTGACAAGCTGAGGAACAGAACAGAATTATCTTTGTATGATCTTAGGAAGAATCAGTGGAAACTGAGCCAGAGAGATCTGCTGTCAGAGCATAAAGCTTCCCACAGCTGGCCAGCTCTTTTGCCCCTGCTCTGGGCATCTTCTCCTCTAATGAAGCCTGACTTACCCAGTAATCTGCTCACACTTTCGTGTTTTATTATCAGTGGGTGGTGGAGGGTTATGTTCTCATGGCCCCTAAGAGACAGGATAAAGTAGGAATCAAGTAAGAATACTAAAGATGGAGAAGGAAGGGACTAAAGACAGTTGGCTCACATCAAGGTAGAAGGACTTTTCCCAGTACATATACCTCCCTTTCTTTACCCCCTTCCCCCTGATCAGAACTCCAATCTCTGAGACTCTGCTCAACCAGGGGCTTATATTATCAAAGCTTTGGATTCTGTGTGGTCAGTGTATATCAGAAGATAGCATAATGCAGGTGAATTTCCTACTAGTGAACCAACTGGGAGAGCATTTTGAAAAGTAACCTGGATACCTCCCCCAGAAGACTACTTCTGGTTTCAGGGCATACTTTCTCTCCAGTCTACCTGACTCTGAAGCTACCTCCCCATCTTCCTCTTTCCATTCATGCCAAACGTTTTAAAAGATGTCCTGTGTTCACTGTCTTCCTTTTGTCAAATGGCATTTGCTTAATATTTTAACATTAAGTACATATCATTCACAAATGTAGATTATATGTTTCACTCAAAGAACAACAAAACAAACACCCATTGTGATAGTTAACTTTATGTGTCAGTGTGACTGGTGCCCAGATATTTGATCAAACATTATTCTGTGTCTGTGTAGGTATTTCTGGATGAGATTAACATTCACATTGGTAGACTGAGTAATGAAGATTGCCCTCCTCCATGTGGGTGGGCCTCATTCAACCTACTGAAGGCCTGAATAGAACAAAAGGCTGAGCAAGAGAGAATTCACTCTCTGCTGATGGTAATGAGCTGGGACATAGTTTGCCTCTTACCTTTGACCTCCGGCTAGAACTAACACCATTGGCTCCCTTGGTTCCCAGGCATTTGGACCACAGATCTTGGGACTTCTCAGCTGCCATAATCATGTCAGCCAACTCCTTACACTAAATCTCCATATATATCCTATTTGTTCTGTTTCTTTGGAGAGCCCTAATACACTCATGTATTTAAGAAGTAGAATATTACCAGTAACTCGGAAGTGTCCTTGATGGCCCTTCCTGTTGTCATCCAACTAACTTCCAGCACTGTTCTCTTTTTTTTTTTTTTTTTAAATAATTTTGTCTGAAAATAACTTATTCTGTAAGCTAACACAGAGGATCAGATTATCAAATAAGAGTTGACAGATTGAGATCTTGCTACCTATAGCAGAGCTATACTAATCTATCTAGGGTAATAATTTCCAGAATACAGAGGTGCAGAGACCTGTGACTCCCAGGTCTTTTATTCATATATCAGACATGTGCTTTCTGACCCAGAACAATAGATGCGGTCTCCAAGTGTGGTTCATGCGTCACCTCGCCCAGCGAGTAATTTGCTTCGTAACTATGAGGGCTCTCTACTAGACAGTCCAGAGAGTCATGGCGTGTAAATCCATAAGTTCTGTGTTTATTTAGTGTAGGTGATCCTTAGCCAATCCTAGCCTGCTAATTAAGGGCACTCCAGAAACAAGAACTCTCATTTTAGCAAATATCTTCAGGCTGTTTGTTAGATAGTCTAGTTATTAGCATATTTACAAAAGATTAGATAGGGCCATTGTCTTCTTTCTTTCCCCAGAAGCATCACTACTACAAAAGGAGTGGAGGGGTCACAGGCCAGCTGTTTTAACTCCTTCCTCCCAGTCTGTATCCCTAAACAACATATTAATTTTGTCTTTTTATAAATGGAACCATACCTTTTGTGTCCTCCTACAGTTTCTCTTTTTGCTTATTGTTTTTGAGACCTACCCATGTTGTTATGTGAAGTTCTAGTTTGTTCACTTTCACTGCTGATGAATATATCCCAATTTATTTATCTCCTCTTCTCTTGATGGCTGTCAGCTGGTTACAGTTTTGTTGCCATGACAACGCTACCATGACCATTCTTTTCTGCGTGTGTGTGTGTGTGTGTGTGTGTGTGTGTGTGTGTGTGCGCTTGCGTGCCCAATACTCTTTATGTTTAGGTATCAATTCTGTTCTTGCTTTGTGAAAATATTTAGAAGTTTTTCTTCTTTCTCTCTGCCTTTGTCTCTGGTCTTTGATTATTTAATAGAATTCCCTTGGGAAATTGTGTGGACCTGTGATGATGATGGGGCAGAGGAAGAGTGTGTGTGTGTGTGTGTGTGTGTGTGTGTGTGTGTGTGTGTGTTGGAGGCAAGAGATCTTTGGTAACTATGTTTTTTCTATGGGTATTGGTCTATTTAAGCTTCCTATCTTTATGGAGATCAGTTTTTCTGAATCATATTTTCCTAGGAAATTATCTACTTTATCTGGATTTTTAAACTGATTACTAAAGAGATATATAAATAGTCTCTTAGGAATGTTTTTAATTTCCTCTTGCTCTGAAGTTATTTTCCTTTGTTAATTTTTGTGTTTGTAATTTCTCTCTTTTTTTCCTCTGGGTTAACTAGTGGTTTGTCTAGTTTGTCGTTGTTGTTAATTTTGACTTATGTATGATTTGCAGTGCTCTTCTGTTTTGTAACTCAAAACGTTTTTATCTCTATAATTTCCTTCTTTAATTTTCTTTCAGTTTACTTTGTTGTTCTTTTTCTAGATTTTGAAGTTGTTTATTTACTTCATTTCCTTTTATCCTTTAACCATCCTCACATTCCTGGACTGTAGCCCACGTGGTCATGATGTGTTCTTTTTTAAAGTGTGCTGTTGGAATTCTGTTCGATACTAATTTATTTAGGATTTTTACGCAAATAGTCATAAGTAAGATTGGCCTCCCTCTCAGCCTCCCCCCTCTTCCTCTCTTCCTTTTCTGTATGCTGTCCCTAGTAGCTTGGGTACCACTGTTATGCTAGCATCATAAAAAGATGATGCTGGTGGTCATGAGACCACTTTTGTATGTTGCTCCTGTAGAATGCACTCCTGGTGACTATGTCTATGGATGTCTCCAGGGTACCTCTCTGATTGTTCCTCCTCGACGTCCTCCCGTGGATCTTTCTTCTCTGTCCCTTCCCTTTCAGTGTTGATGTTTCCTTATCAGACCTCCTCTCTCAGTACATGCAGCCTGCACTATGATTCACCCAGTGAGTTCAGCAGCTTTGGAGGCTGGTGGCTGATACCTTGACCCTGAGCTTTCTGCCAAGGCTCCTGGCTGCCTGCCCCTCTGCCTGCTTGTCTTTTTGTGTTACGTTCATTCATTCATTGAGGGTATGTCACATACTCTGCTGGGGCTGAAAATACAGAGCTAGAAGATCTGTCCTTTCCCCAAGCAACTTTCATTCTGTGGTCTAAGACAAGCAGGTGACTGGTTCCCCCAGCAGCTAAATGTGATGGCACAAGAAAGGACATGGAACGTGCCAGAGGAGCTCAGATTATGTTAGTCACAGACACCTGGAGGCTGCACGTGACATGTATCCAGCCCTAACGAAACCTTTTATTTTTCTCCCATGACAAAAACAAAAATCCTGCACAATCTGTTCATTTCTTCATCTCTACAAAGAGCAGAGTCTCCCAAGTTACAAACCCGGAGCTGTCCTGGACTCCCTTCTCTCTCCTCTGTCCCCACGCTCGGAAGTCTGATTGCTGAAGACTGTGATTTCTTCTCCATTCCCCTAGCTCAGGCCCTCATCATTTCTTGCCTGGATTTTTGCAATATCTTCTCATTCATTTGTTCCTCTGTGAATCCATTCATTCAACAGAACTTTACTGAGTATGTACTATGTGCCAGGCACTATTCTAGGCCCCAGGACACAGCAGCAAACTAGACAGACAAGGCCAGTGTCCTGAGGGGTTGCACATTCTCATGGGGTGCAGACAGTGATCAAAGTACGTGAGTAAGCTGAGGATCCAAGATTGCTGGCGTGTCTATGAAGAAAAGAGGCAGGATAAGGTAGAGGTGAGACACTGAGGCAGGGGGAGGAAGGCCCATCTGAGGTGGTGGCCTAAAGAAGGACAGTGACAGAGGGAAGAGTAGTGGAGGAACTCAGGTTTGGCAGGTGTGAAGGGTTGAAAGGAGATGTGATGACGGGCAGGGCCTGGAGAGGTTGGTATCTGCAGAGTGGCATCCCCCGGGGGCTTCTCTGCTTATTCCCTCTTCCTAACTTCCTGCAACTGAAAACAAAGGATCCTCCTGGAAGGCAGATCTGACTACACCATTCCTCTATTTAAGAAAATAAACAGGAGTGAATGAATGAATGAAAAACCTTAAAACCTTTTTCACAGCCCGTGGGATGAAGCTCAAACTCTTTGAGTTGGTACAAGAGCTAACACCGTCTGTGGCCTTCGTGCTTCTGTGGCCTGTCTCGGGTCAATCCTAAGATGTCTCTGAAGTTTCAGCCACACTCAACTTCTTCTGTTTCTTGAACGTGAAAGGCAGGTCATCAGGAAGCTTCCCTTTATCCATTCTCCTTGCTTTGCCTGGAGTGCTCTTCCTTCCCATTCTCAGGGAGTCATCTCAAACGTCCCCTCGTCCGCAAGGCCTCCTTGGCAAGGTAAAAGGAGTTCCTGCTACTTGTCGCCTGCACTTTGTTTATAACCCAGGAAGGAGCACTTGTCTGTGTCCACACCTCAGACTGAACAGTCCTCAGGTCGCACTTGTCTATCTGTTTGCCTTTGTCATCTGTCTCATTCCCCTCTAACCCCTGTGCCCAGCAGCACACCTGCCCAGAGTAGAAGTTCAGTAAGCACTTGAATGAAGGTCTCTTTTAAATATCACACATTTTATTAACAGATGCTGGGTTGAAGGAAGGGCATGATTTAATCAGAAATCAGCTACCTTAAACGGGGGAGATGCTTTGAGTAATCACTCAAGGTGATTACTGAATGCTTGGGGTACCAGGTAGAGTCAGGATTTTTATTCCTTTCTGAAAATTAATGCAGTTTTAAAAATATTTAGTGCCACAGGACAACTAAGTTCATTATATGCAAGGGCAGCAAGGAGGCCTATAAGCAGTGCCAATATTTTCCTCACAATAGACTATGAATGTTTTCAAGCCATTGTAGAGACCTTGGTTGGGTTTCTAGAATTCTTCTTAATAGTGGAGGATGTCTGGTGACCATATGTCCTGGACTTTCTGGGGAATGCCCAATTCCATGTAATTTAATTCCATTTTAGAAAGGTGATTTAATCCATGTTTAATTAAATTCATTTGAATTTTTATAGCTTTGAATGATTTTTCAAATACATAAATTCATGAATCAAAATAAAAAGTCTTTTGTCAGATTGTGTTCTAACTTTTGATTCTGAAAATGTGGTCCTAGTAATGGCAAAGGCATCTTAGGGCTGAAGACTTTGGGGGTGAGGTGGTGACTGTTACTGTCAGGAATAAATAACTTATAGATCCAATCTCTTAAAATTCTTCCTTTGTCATAGGTGATTTTAAAAATGTGTATCAGTTAGCTCTTGCTGCATAACAAATATGCCAGAAAGAGCGGTCTTAAAACAGCAATTATTGCTCATGATTCTGTGGGTCAGAGATTTGGGCCTGGTTCACCTGAAATATTCTCAGGGAGCTACAGTTATCTGATGGCTTGACTGGGGCTGAATGGTCTAAGATGGTCTCATTCACCTGGTTTGGCATTTGGTGCTGCTGTTGGCTGGGCCATATGTCTTCAGCAGACTAGCCCGAACTTCTTCACATGTAGCAGCATTTCAGAAGGACAAGTCCCAAAGTGCAAACACTTTTGAGGCATCTATGTCTTCTGATGTCCCATTGGCCAAAGCAAGTCACATGGAAAATTGTTGACTCAATGTAGGAGAGGACTACACAAGGATAAGGAAACAGAGAGGCATGATTCCCTGGGAGCCTAGTGCTATAATCATCTGCACAACCTGTCATCAGCATAGTTTCTTCTTGAAATGGTACTAGCACTGGCATCCACTTCACCTAAAAGCTGAATCAAGATGTATAGGTATGAATTAAAAAGAAAATGTGGGATAGCAATTTGGAAAATGATAACATCTGATGTGTAAAGATGGCTGCCTGTCATGGAGGTTAGTAGTAGTATAACAATGTAAACTCAAAGAAATGTTAATAGATTTTGACCTCCATTAAGAATGTTCAGATTGTTCAATGTTTGATGATATTAAGAAATTATTTTAAGCAGGACAGTGGTATGTGGTTATGGGTTTTAGAAATCCTTATCTTCTAGGGATATATACTGAAATATTAATGGGTGAAATTATATGATCTGGGATTTATCTCAAAAAAATCTGGCTGTGGGGTCTGTGGCAGGGAGTAAATGAGGCAAGACTGGCCAGGGTCGATAGTTGTTGAACTGTCATAGGTGATGAGCACAAAAGTCTTTGTATATGTTTGAAAATTTCCACAAAAATTTAAAAAGAATGTTTAGATCATTCAGTGGCCTCAAAGACTGGTGGAAGTTGCCACAGATGCCACCTTAGTCTTCTCCTCACTGCTTTCTTGATAAGATGGGGTAGGATGTGCAAGCAATCAGTGCTGGATGAGGAACGTGCTTGCTCCTCATCTTGGTTTTATAGACAGTGTTCTACATTTGATTAAAAGAGTCAGAAGGTATCTGGCGAGGGGTCCAGCAAACAGAACACTCCATCATTTGGGTGAGATTAGAGATTGTTCAGGACATGGTTGATCTCACCCTTGGGTCCCATGGAGGACACTGCACTTGTAGTTAATTAGATCTGACATCACAGATTCTGAATAAGTCTCTTGATAAGTGCTGTTCTCTCCAGGTGTTTTCCAGCCGTTAGTGGTCTTGACTCTAATCCATAGTGCTCCCTAGAATCTGAAGAATTTGGAACTGCCATCGAGGCCCTGTACGTGAAAGTGTGTCTCTCTTCCTATCATCAGTAGACACTGGTGATTCTAAGATTCTTCTTGTGAAAACAAAACCAGGAGTGAAGACCAGCCCCAAATTTCATGTTACAGCATTCCTGACTGCCAAGCCCGAGACTGCCATTGGATCTCCTGGGATTCTGAGCCCCATTTACCCTCCACCCCCATGCACCCTTTTCTTTGTTTAAGGGGATGGATGTTTTGTTGAGGATCTGAACTTTAGACAGCCCTCATTGAATTCCCTTTTATGGTGTCATTTTGATAATCTTTCAGGACTTTTCATGTAAACTTTCTGATTGTCTCCATCTTCCTTGACAAAAGGCAGTTAAAGTAGGTTTCACTTTGTGCACACTCCGTGTACTTCTCTGAAAGGCACTGTGAGCGGAATGCTAGTTGATCCTTGCATCTCTGAGGTTAGACAAGGAATTAGAAATATCTGAACTCTACTTTATCCCCTAATCTTATCATTCCAAATGTGTGCTTAATTAGAAGCAGAATCAATACTTCAGGTCAGAATAAGTTCAAATGGTCTAGAATTTGTACATCTAAAAATGAAGAAAAAATAATTGGCTAGTAATATTTTAAAATACTCTCCTTGGTTAGGTGTATAATCATTCTCAAACTTTCCCCAGAGAATGCCATTTAAAGTGCTAAAGTTGAGATGATAAAAGTGGTTAACTAAATACATAACTTCTTTCTTAGTTCTTGTAGTTATACCGCAGATCCCCCTGAGCCCGCCCCCCCACCCCAGGAAACAGACTTTCCAGTGAGATTTTGTAACAATAGAGCTTTTTCTGAACTCTTATCAATTCTTACCTCAAACCTCCCCGAATTATGTCTGACTTGTAAATTCTAAGGGAACAGAATAGTCAAAATATTATTAAATTGTCTTCATCTATCTGGGAGTTTGTTATAGAATGTATCTGGCACGTAGATAGAAGAGTTTTCACTAAATCAATCTCACCCAAAAGCTAGAACTGGAGGAAACTGGAGATGGAGCAGATCAAGGGAGGCTGCACTCCTGAGAAACAGGCCGTGCATCTCAGGTGTCCATCCTCGTGAACAGGATGAGAGTGGCCAATCTGGCCTTGACTAAGCCAAGCTTACCTTGCTATGTGAACACAGTTGGCATCAACGCTTTGGACAGAGGAGACCACTGATTTTGCAGTAGCCAGGTTTTATGTAGACAGGTGATGTCAAAGCCAAATAGCATGGTTAGCCATCTGGGTCTTTATATTACTTCTCCATCCTCTCACTTGTCAGGACCACGTTGTGAAATGTGACCAAGAGCACACACAAGGCTGGAAAATATGCACCTTTGGGGACGGGGGACCATGTGGGTCCTTGGGTGCCAAATCAGAGAGACTGCTGGACTTGCTTTGGCCTGGCCCATCTGGTCTGCGAGGTGGCCTGACCTGCCAGTTCTGTGTGATGGAGGAATCTGTGGGCATCCTAGGCCCCTTCATCCGAGGGCCTATGTTGGGGAAGAATGGTCATATTAATTGAGTACTAGCCACAGGGAAAGCCCTACCCTAGCTGCTTTACATATGTTAGATAAGTTTTCTTACCACAAACCTGAAAATACAATCCTCTTAGCCTCATTTGCCGAGAGAGAGGCTCTCGGGCAAGCAATTTGCTGCAGGTCACCCTTGGTCCACTAGTGGCACAGGCAGCCCACACAGAGGTCTAGTCAACGATAACTTGTGCTCGTCTGACCGTGTAGTTTTTGAGAAGGTAGGCGTAAAAATAATTAAAGAAGCCGGAGATACAAATAGGTGTAACCCATGGTTGAGAAGAGTGAGCTCCAATAAAGAGGAGCGCATGCATAGAGATGGTGGGTGTTACTGTGGGCTGAGAGGGCCAGGGAGTAGGACCCAGGATAGAGGAGATCAGGAGAGGGCCGAGCTGGGCCTTTGGACAGGGCACCACGCAACTAGGAGCAGAGCTCCTAGTGTAAGTGCTTTTAAGAGGAAATTTTTTTGAAAAACGGAATTCTAGAGGTCCAGTGTATTTCTGGTCCATATTTTTGCGACCGCAAGTGCAAGCAGGCACCTGAGACCGGGCTGCAGAGGGTTCCCTGAGAGCCGCGGTGCGCGGGGATGATCTAAAGTCAGGCCTCTCAAAAGACCTTTAGGTGAGGCCGTTCAGCTCACCTAGTTTGTGGCTCCCGCCTTTCTCCTTGCTGTGGTCTTCTGAACAGCCTCGCTAGGAAAGCGAGCTCCGAAACTGTCAGGAACTCCAGGGCTTCCTGCTGCCGCTGGGCTTCAGGAGAGACTCCGCCTCCTGGACCAGGGAAGAGCAAAGGCGGTGGGGGCGGGGGGCGGGGCACGAGAGATGACCTCGGAAAGGGCAGTGCTGGGCCGCAGGGTGAAGAGCCCATCTAATTACAAAATATTTCTCAGGTCTTCTCTCTCAGGTCCTCTCGTGACATCAGTTGACCTTTTTGTATCCGTTTGGGGAACTCACACAGTGGCGAGCATCTTTTGGTTTGTAGGCTGCGCTTTAGGATGCGTGTGGTTGTGATGACTTTGAGGAGAAGCCGCAGCCACAGGGTGGGAAGAGACGGCGTAAAGTGCTCATTGGGGCGGGACTGTGAAAGGCTGTGAGATCTGAGCTCGCGCTGGGCGCTCTCTGCTTTTCCAGGTGGCACTCAGGCTCGAGGATGGCGACGAGACGGCTGAACCACCCCCCAGCGGGTGCCGGGACCGGAGGAGGGCCAGCGTGTGTTCCGGCGCGAGCGGCGAGCACCAGGGCCTGGACCGCAGGCGGAGCCGCAGGCACTCGGTGCAGAGCATCAAGAGTCCTCTGTCGCCTCCGTCCAGCCCCTGCTCCCCGTTGGCTCCTGACTTCAAGGCCAGTCAAGTGCGAGATCTCCGTGAAAAGTAAGTATTAACCCAGCCGCGGAGAGGGGCGCAAGGATGCCGGAAAGAGGGGGAGAGGCCACAACCCCACGGGTGCCCTTGACCATCCCCACCTCTCCTCTACCATTAAACCATCACCCCCAATTCCCCCGGAACTTCCCAGGGCGAGGTGGCCCTGGTGACATGCGTAGACTTGGTCTTACTAACGCATGAACTCATCTTCACCCACTTGTGTTTTCATATTATTTAGCATCTCAGTTAATATCGGAGTAGAAATGCTGTGCTTTATCAACTAGAAAAGAATCCAAAACACAAAACTTTGGCCTAGAAATAAATGGTATGCCACCACACGAATGTGAGATCGATAGAGTCTGAGGTACTCATGACAATACATGGTTGAGGTTGAGTTAAATAGAACAAATATATGCTTTCATATAACTTCAGTAAATACTAATGCCATCATTTATTCAGTCAGTCATGCAGCATAATTTTTAAGTGTCTGTTATAGGCCAGGACTGTTTGAAACCGTGAAGACGTATAAATAGAAAAGGTATGATCTCCATTCCTGTGAACCTCCCATCTGGGCAGGGAGAAAGTAGGAATGAAGACAGGGACATAAAAAGAAATGGATTGACAATCCCATGAGAAATTATATATGTCCAAAATATAAAATTTGACAAAATCTATAGGAGCTCAGAAGTGGTTCCATAAAACAGAGGTGCAGCAAAAGGATGGCCATGCCGCTCTGGGGTCTGGGTCCAGTTATATCTTCCCAAATGGATGCTATCAGTTCACTAGGATGGTGGGATTCTGTGGGCCAGTCCATGCCAGCCAACTCCACTGAGGCTGACAGATACACTGGTTGCCAGTGCACCTCTTCCTGCTGCTGGCGGAAACCCTGCTCACATCACTTGACTGAAACATTTTCCCCCCATCATGGAGATCCACCTGGGAGCCAAATGTAGGTCAGGAGGCTGCCTGGTGTAGAAGAATATAACTCAGAATAAGTGGTATTACCTTAAGATAGTGAGGTCTATCACTATCCACATATGTCCCTTCCTCTCTATCCCTAAGGGGACACCCACTCCATCCCCACCACTACCAAGAGGTGACTTGAGCAGTCTGGTACTCATGGGATCACTGGAACATGAACCGGTCCACGCCTTTGGGTGCCCCCTATTACAGAAGGAGAAGGAAGGCATCGGTCTGCGAGTGATGTGCAAGGCATGGTCCATGTTGACACCCTTCTCCATCACCTAGCCCTCCATCTACAGGTTTTTCTGTCTCTAAGAGTCTGTGTATAGCAATCTCTCTTTTAGTGAAAAGAAGACCAAAACTTCTGAACAGACTGAGGAATGAGAACCTCTACTATGAACATTGTACTTTGTCATCTAAGACCTTCAAGAAACTCAGGCAGTGCTCAGAGGGCCCTGGAAGCTCTCTGTAGCGCTGCTTCTGGCTAATAGCTTGAGAAATTAACATGGAGAGAGTTGAGGAAAGTGTACACAGTGGGCTGAAAAATCGGTTTAAAACCACCAAAGAGGCTGAAGGTAGGAGTTAGGAGGCCTTGTTAGCAGCATTTGGTGTTCTTTTGCTCTGTCTGACTTGTGTCATGTTTGTTTCTGTTCTGTTTCTTGTTTTTACACTTTTCAAAGGTCCCTGTGTTGTGAGTTCAGGTGACCACACCTTGTGATATGTTGGCAAAGGTAACAGCAGTGGAGTGGACCATCCTGGGCACAGTTTTGAGGCTCTGGTCTTGGTGGGATCTGGAGCGGCAGGCCACAGACACTCCTCTGAATGTTCCTGCCTCAATGTTTTCAAATAGGACTGATTTTTCATTTTAATGAAATTATTGCTTTAATGTAAATTTCACAGCATTTGTTTAAGAAAAAGACACTTTCCAGCTTACCAAGAAAGATAAAGGTTTTCAGATTGATGATTATGAAGTGGCTTCATCCATGAAACCTGTTGGAGGGATTTTGCCCTGTGGCCCCAAAATGACACCGTAATTTTGGCAGAAGTGGGAGTAGGATAGAGGGAAAGTGTGACGAGAAGCAAATTGGGAAGCAATCCCTGCGTGCATAGCTTAGTCACCTGCTCAGCATCTGTGCCTCAAAACATTACCTTAGAATCAAGAAGTTCATTGTACTCTATTCCCCGTAGACCTTGAAAGACACAGACGCATGCCTGACCTAGATTACTCTTCATCTATGTGAACGTTCCGGCCCTGCTTACTGCTAACTTGTAGCAACATGCCTGCATATGTCACATATGAAGAATTTTAGGCTGAACTGTATTACTCTGTGTCCCAACTAATGCCAATACTTTTGAAAAGAGGGTAGAGCTATGTTACAGGTTAGAGAGAGATTCATGTTGTCCTAAACTGTATATGGCACTCTCCACTCAGATGGTTCTTCTCTGTCACTTGAATTGGATTCTCATGATGATCCTCTGTAGGACCCAGGCAGGACAAGTATCATTATCCTCACATTACAGATGAGAAAACAGTCAGGGGCTTGGTGTCTTGTGATGAATCTCAGGACTAGGGAGCTAAGCCCTGGGTTAAATCTAAGTCTTTGGCCTTTGCCGCTCAATGTCCGAATCGTATAGAACCACTTGCCACCCTACCATTCCTAAACATAGTTATTGAGTGAGATTTGTACTTCTGACTTTTCAGACAGGGAATTTGATTTACATACCATGTATGTGTATTTTTATTCAGGTTAACATAAAAATCAAAGAGAGTCGAACAGGAGAAAATCCCCAAGTCTTCTTACAGACTTAGGCCTGCTAGGCTATGTGCTTTAATAAGGACGAATAAGCCTCAAAACTCACATTGCTCTGCTTTGGTTTCTGAAGAAATAGAAGTCCACAGTGAGCATGTACCAAATAAGGTATGAGTTTATTGGTCATCTGCCACTTAAAAGTACCTCTTGTGACTCTGTGTGCCATAGTGAGTTTCACCTTTGCAATTAAATTTACAGATCTGATTGGAAGAAAAATGTTGGTGCTTTCATTTTTTTACCAAGAAAGTTATTTTTAGCATCTAATCATCAAAAGAGCCAGTGTCTCTGGTTTAAATTGTAATAGTATATAGTGTTAGGACTAAAAAGTCTTCAGGGTTGTCAAGCCCAGACCAGAAGCCCTTTCCGTGTACTCAACCTCGGACATTCTCCTCCCTGAGGCACCCCATTCTATCCTTGAACTTTTTGGCTTGTTAGTAAAGTCACCTGGTCTAAATTTGCCCCATAATGTGGTAGCTCTGTTGCTGCTTAGCATTTCACTATATGGATAGAATTTCCCTATAATGTTTCCCTATTCATCCTGGTTCTTACCTCTGGCAACACACACTGGGTCTTCTTCCTGCTCTATATCTCCATCTTTCTGACAATGAACTTGGCATGGGACTTAATATATAAAGTTTAATTTCATCCTGTTGATTTCCACACAACATTCTAACCCGTAGAGGTAATTTTGAACTTCATTTAGTCATTCACGTTAGCAGTTGTGCCATCCAGCTTTCAGTCATGTGTATATTTTAATACACATGGAAGAGTGACCTGGAGGGTAGTGGATGGTGACAGCAGCTTGGAAGTAGATGGTACAGACAGCTCCCACATTCCTCAAAGTCAAGGGTTGGAAATGTTCTCTGTCAAGGGCCAGGTAATAAATACGTTAAGCTTTGCAGCCCAGACAGTCTTTGTTGCAACGATGGCTGCTTTTATGCTTTTTCTGTAGCATAAAAGCAGCCATAGAAAACAGGTAAGAGAATGAGTGTGGCTGCCTTCCACTGAGACTTTATTTATGGACACTGAGATTTGAGTTTTACATGTCATGAAATATTCTTTAGATTTTTTTCCCCCCAACCATTAAAAAAACGTGAAAATCATTCTTAGCTGACAGACTGTACCAAAACAGGTGGTGGGCCACATTTGGCCCACAGGCTTGCCAACCCATATTCTAAGGGGCTGCGTTTCTTGAGGGAAGTTGCAGGGGAAGTGGTGTGGAGTTGGCAAAGAGGAGTATGTGGGTAAGAGAGAAGAACCCGTCATGCCGTAGGAGAAGTCTGTTAGGGAACAGCATCCTTAAGTCCAGGGTTAGAGCAAGGAATGTTCCATGAAGGTGTGGAGGCTGTTTGCTGATGGCTGCTCATGCGTTCCCAGTGGGAGGTTGAGGGGGTTGGAGAGGGTGGAGAAGAGTCAGACTAGGGGACATACAGAGCCAGTGGGGAGGAGGGCGTGCGGCAATGAGCCCAGAAAAGGATGCGCTGCTCAGGGATGTAGAGGCAGGCTGGGACCAGTCCCAGTGGCCCCGAAAGGCAGTGGTCTTCAACCGGAAGTGATTTTGTCCCTAGGGGACACGGGGCAATGCCTTGGCACTTTCTGGGTTATCATAGCTGGGGTGGGGAGTGCTGTTGGCATCCGGTGGGTGAGTCTAGGGACGCTGCTAAACGTTCTACAGTGCAAGGACTGCCTCCCGCAACGAAGAATTATCTGTTCTACAATGTCAGCCCTGCCTTAGGGGAAGGCACGTAATTGGTGTGATTTTCACCTCCTTGGGACGATGCTGAGGCAGGGAGTCTTTTGACTGTTGGAAGCAGGGTAGCTTTCTTGAACTTTGTGGACCTAGCTTAAATGCTCATGTGCATGGGTCAAAATCGACTTTTTTTTTCAGAGAATATAATTCTTAAATTTGGGGGCTACTGTATAGATAGTACAGTAGAGTCCCTTTTTTGTTTTGTTTTGGTTTGGTTTTAACTCCTTTTAGCAAAGTTTTCTACTTCACATTCTCAGGGAATATGCTGAGCCCTCTTTGAGAACCAAAAGTTTGACTAAATGTCATGATTTTCTCAGTAGCTGAAATGCCCAGCATATCCAATTCTAATCAGCTTCACACCTGTCACATTCCAAAAATATTGACGTAGTGGAATGTGACACCAGCATTCAACAGAATGGCAAGACAGAAAAATGATGATATGACAGAAGGTGTGGTCTTCTGCAGCCAGACTCGGGAACCTGGTTGGAGGAAGAGGAACACAGGGGACAAGCTCACTAGAGCCACCTCTGTCCACGCAGTGTTCACAGGTGTTTAGGTGGAGTTGAGAACTCAGCTTGAGGAGGAGAGGTGGATGCCCTCCTCTCGACTGATGGTGTCATCAACTGAGGGTCCAGAAGTGAAAGAGTTAAATTCAAGAATTGAGATTTCGTCCATGGAGGTTAGATTAGGGGTAAAAATAAGGAAAAAAAGGCTTAATATTTGTTGTACAAAACTACTCATTCTAATAAATTGAAGGTGATCAGGAAGTAGATAGACTGACCAGGAGTCAAGGGTTGTGGCCGGGCCTGGAGCTTGCAGTTGGGAAGGACTGGATGCAGCACTTTGACCTACAGACATGCCTGACCCTCCAGCAGCACAGAGAGCTTGTGGCCTGGCCCCCTTGGTCCTGGAGAAGGGGAGACCAGGAGGGACCATGCCCACGTGGGCTACAGGCCACGGGTACTGACCGGGGGTAGCTAGCCCACCCATGCTGCAGCGAGGAGCCTGGCAGGGTGTGATGTGGGGACAGACTATGGACACCAACAGCAGAAGCTCAGTCCACACCTGCGGGTCGAGAACCGGTCCTGGATCCTAAGGAGCAGAGGAGCACTCAGTCTGCACACATTCTCACCAGCATGGAATTTGGAATCACTGCTGTACAGGACATAGAATGGAGGTGCTTGGCTCTGCCACTACGAGCCCTGTATCCATTTAGACATGGCCCCTGGCACAGAGTGAGAACAGAATAAAGAACAACTCTTATATGTTTTCAAATAATGTACTGAGCGCTTAATTATCTGCCAGGCATTATGCTAAGAACTTTAGTGTACTACAGCTTTTCACTGTTACCCTATGAGATATACATACTGTTATTCTCTTTATGTGACAGGAGGAAAAACTGAGGCACAGAACGTTGAAGTAACTTGTCCAGAGTCCCACAGCTAATCTATGTGGAGTTGCTTTTAGAGGTCAGGTGGTCTGGATCCGGAGTCTCTGCCCTTCACCATTTTATTAAACTACCCCTTTTTTCCCCCCTGTGATTCTGTAGAAATAAAACAAATATACTGGGTACTTGGCAATTAGTAAGCAATTATCAAATGCATACTGCCATTCTTCTATATTATTAGTTCTAGTTTTTTGTCAGTACATTTAAAAAATTACTACAATACATTAAAAATTATTGCTTAGTGTTCCATTGTAAGGATATACCATAATACCGTAATGCCTTCATTCATTTTGCTATGGCTTGATTCCAGTTTTTTTCCTAATACCAAATTTTCTGTAATGAACGCACACACATGCACACACACACACACATTTGTGCACATACATTAACATTCTTTCAGGAGAGATTCTTAGAAGTGAAATCCCCTAGATCATGGGACACTTACATTTTATAATATTGTATTACACATTGGTGTCAACCATATTGCTCTCTAAAAGGCCATATCAATTTGCTGTTCTACCATAAGCATATAATTGACCATTTTCCCATACCATCACCAGCACTGGATGTTAAGAATTTTTCAGAAGTTTTATAATGCTGAAAAGTAAAATGTGGTGCTTCAGCATTTTAATTTGCATTTTTCTATTACTACTGAGGTTGTTCATCTGTAACTGCTTCATTAGCTGTGGACATTTCCTTTTCTGAGTATTGTCTGTTTATATCCTTGGCTCATTTGTCTCCTGAATGGTTTAAGCATTTTAATTGGTGTACAGCCATTCTGTTTTTAATGTGGAAATTTTCAGATACAAAAGTAGAGAGAATGTAGTAGTTTTAATACATTATAGATATTAACTTTCGGACAACTATGTCACACACATTTTCTCCCTATATTTTAACTATCTTTAAATTACTTTATGGCATCTCTTGATATATGCATAAAACATATTGTTATAGTGTCCAATCTGTTAGTCTTTTCCTGTGTGACTTTTAGGCGTCATGCTCACTCAGGGAACTGTGTCCTCTTTCTAACTGCAGCCTCTCTGTGTTGTCTTGGGAGAATGCTCTCTATTTTTCCTTCACCCTCTAGGAGGTGAGTAGTAGCAGAGTGGTGATAGCAGGAACCACATTTATGGAGCACTTACTTTGTGCTGACTGTGGTGCTAAGCAATTTGACATATGTTGTAAATTCCATGAAGCAGGTGGTAGTATTCTCCCCATTTTACAGATGAGGAAACTGAGGCACAGGGAGGTTAAAGAACTTGCCCCAGATCTCACAGGTGGTAAGTGGCACAGCTGGGTTTGAACCCAGACCAGACAGTCCTAGTCCAGAGTCTGCACTCAGAGCTAAACATCCCTGGAACTAGTCTCTGAATCTATAGAACGTGTTCTGTAGTAACAAGTTTTTCTCTTTTGAGGATGAGTTAGATTTGTTGAGAAAGCAAAAAATCATTCAGAGCAAATGTTTATTGGAACTTGGTCATCCCAAGAGCTGTGCTGTTTATAATCACTGTTAGATTTTGATCCTGAAATAATCATACTGGTTTGCTTGTTTTTCTCATAAATTGGCACTGAAGACAGTTCCTAACGAGGAGTTCTGAAAATGTTCAAAGCAATAACTGCAACACCGGAACAGCCTTCCCAGTTAATCATAACTAACCAGCCGTAATCTTGGTGATGGGAGCAGGAAAGAGGGTATAGAGAACAAAAGTTCATGGTTGAGAGGAAGCCACAGTTAACTATCAATTATCGGAGGCTAAAGCTGTCCTCACGTTTTGGGGGATCATACCTGATGTGCACCGGTTAGTGGCCCAGTGGGTGGTGGACAGAAGAGAGACAAGCCTTGGGGCTGAGCATCCGGGGTGGGAGCTGGAGGGAGGCAGTTGGAGAGGGTGTGGTTTTCTATTTTCCTGCGGGAGTAGGAAAGGGTATTGGCACCTTTCTACCAGCCCCAGGAACCAGTGGGCAGATGGGAGAGCCTAACTCTGAAACTGTGCAGGGTTGGGGAGGCCATTTTCCTGCATTTTGTCAGGAAGGAGGCATATTTGGATGCTTAGTTCCAGGGCCGTGCCTTGCCTTGCCCTCTGGTCTGTGTCATGCCTTGTCCACAGGGCTTCATTGCCAGGGCTTACGGATTCCACTCCTCCTTTAGCTGCAGGATCTGCAGCAGAAATAGCAGAGTAGCCCTAGTTCTGTGTTTCTTGGAAGTAGTTGGCAGTGAACAGGTTGTTGAGGGCACAGGCATGGCCTTTCCAGCTACAGTTCCCACTTCCTCCCCAGGCTTGGCCTCGGTCTCCTCCACTGTAAACTCAGGGCGCTGATGCCGCTTTAATAGAGTGGCAGGGGAGTCAAGAGAGGCAGCGCAAATGTGGGCTTAGCTCAGTGTTGTTACTGTAGTCACTCCATGCCCTGGAGCTTTCCCGGATGTTGTGCTATTAAAGAAGGTCATCATTAAATAAATATGAACGTGAACTGGCGAGAAGATTCTGTGCACTGGCAAAACCGTGCTAGAGGATTTCACCACAACTAGATTAACAACCACTGGTATCATAAGCAGCAAGTAGCTACTCGGGAAGATTGATCTGACAGTAATGGTTCGTTACCAGTCGGATTCACCAGCAAGGGATGTGACCTCCTCAGGTAGGTATGATTAGAATACAGCCAGTGATTCAGATTCACCAGTTAATGTCCCGGAAGCCCTTCGTGGTTTCCTGAGTGTTGAACAGCAAAGGGAGGATAGGAGGGGAGATGGCTGGGGGGTGGGGGGCTGGGCAGAGGGCTGTGAACTTGGAACTGAGAGCACCTGCTCCAAGAGAGGACAGAAGCAAAAGCTATGAGGAAGAGGTCACTTTGCAAAGCTTCTTCTGATTTCTGGCGCAGGACTTCTGGTTTCTCAAGAGATTCACTGTGATCAGATTGCAGATTTCTTTGGGGGTTTGGACTTTGCTGAATTGAATTTGGGGGATTTTTCTAGATTCTGAAGAAAATGGCAAAACTTTAAAACTGAACAGAGCTACTGATGAATTTTAAGTGAAGAAGTGAGATCGGGGTGGTATTTCAGCAAGACCCCTGTGGGAACAGCACAGAGAGTGCATGGGAGGAGAGCAGACAGCAAACAGGGAGCCTGGTGAGGCCTGGGCCACAGTCTGGAGAGAGGTGGAGAGGCCCGACAGGCAGTGGCAGGGAGAATGGCAAGCAGGAGAAGGTGATGAGATACAGGATGGACGTCATTTGTGGGATGGTGACCGGACTGTATGGTGAGAAAGAGGAAGGAGTCCGGGGTGATCCCTAGGCAGCCACTAACTTAGGGTCGTGGGATGGCTGTCAGGCCACTGAGTAAGCTGTGGGCATTTTCAGTTTGAGATATCTGGGTCACAGGTAGAACGTCCCATATGCAGTTGGGTAGGCACCTCTGGAACTCAGGTACATGCAGGTGAGGGTTGAAGCTTGGGCTTAGATGCCATAACCCAGGGAAAACAAACCAAGTGAGCAGAGAAGTGAATGGATAAAGTGTAGAATTGTCATGAAATTCTGAAACTGAGAAGTTCACTCACTTCCCAAGTCAATGAACCTTGATATTGGTTGTCTTCAAGTGTGAATGCTTCTCAAGCTAGAGTGGCCTTACTTGGTGTCATGTTGCAGGAAGAGACAGCCCTTTACTGTGGGAGTGGTGAACACGCTTCAAAGAGAAGGAAAGGTTTTTGTTTCTAGTTACATCTTTGACTTGCTTTGGGTATTTTCGTTCAGTGTCAAGCCTGCTTGCCCTTGACCTTGCAAACTCTCCATTTTCTGTAATACACCTCTTCCCATCCATGTCCTGACTGTTCACAGCCCTTTCTGGTAGAGCTGATTTTGTTGGCAGTTCATGCAGGTGTGGGTGTGGGTGGTCCTTCTGGAGAGCAAGCATCTCTCTCTTTATATCCCTGGCAATTCCAGGATCCCTTTGGAGATGGAGCAGGGGCTTTCTAATGATTACTAAACTGAGTTGATTAAATCCAATCATGGAAGGAAGAATGAGATTGTCTCTTTTACAAGAGTCTGTGGAGGGAGCCTGGTAGTAACTCTTCAGTGTTGAAGGTTGAACTAGCAGGGAAATAAAACCCTGAAAATGTAGGCTGAGGAGGTCAAATCTGACATGGCACAAAAGGTGTTTCTAGTGGACCAAGGTGATGCTGGCGAAGCATTTTGCAAGGGACCCTTTTGGAATAGGCTTTGGAAACTGACGAGGAGAGACCCAAAGAAAGAGAGACCTGGCCTAATGTCATTCTTGTCTCACACATGTGTTCAGCGAGCTGACAGTGATCACAGAAGCATCATATTCTTGTAGAAAAAACATTGATTTCTAAGGGAGGTAATGTTTATGTTTCAGAGACTGATGAGGATTAACATGGGCTATAGTTGTGGTCCAAGTTTGTCTGTATCAAGGCATCATTGATGCTCCTCATGGTGGAATGGGGCCTCGGTGAGATGGGCAAGGGGTGAGAACTGGTAGACTCCCTATACACTTGAATACATGAAAAGAATCTGAAAGAAGGAAAGATTCACAGCTTCTTCCAGTCCTTAAAGAGAAGAGGCATTTATTTCCAGCCACAAAGAAATGATCATAGTGGAGGTAGCAGAGCATCGTGGTCAGGAGCTTAGATGCTAGGGTTGGACTACCTGGGTTCAGATCCCGGCTTCTAGCTCTGTGACTCTGGGCAAGCTCCTTAACCTCTCTGGGCCTCAGCTCCTCAGCTGTGAATTGGGTAGTAATAGTACCACCTCAGCAGTTCCTGCGAGGAGTTCAGGGGCGGACCATGTAAAGTGCTTTGCGTAAGAGCGCCCGTCAGAGAGTTTGTTAAATAACTAGAATAAATGAGTGACTGCAGCCTCACCCCCACCACCCCCCAGCCCAGTGAGAGTCTGATTTCCCTGGAGAGAAACAGGAGGCAGAGCCAAGCCAAGTAGAGGGAAGCCTACCCCTTGCCCTGGGAGAGTGGTCTGCAGAACAGGGAAGCCTGGGCACATTTGGGACGGGTATCTGCAGCCTAAGTGCCATTTGAACATCCTGATAAAGCATGCTTCCCAAAGACACAATAACTCAGTGAGGAATCAGAGACAATTATATCACACTTCAGGAATACTCCATTACAGTAATCACGTTTGCCTCCAGAGAAATTATTTTAATTCCTGAGGTTTGTTTTTTCCCAGTCATGCAGTTCTGGTTTTATAAACATGAGTTTAAACATTGACTGGAGATGAGCCCTCATGAAGATGTGGCTAGTCGGGGCCTGCTGCGTGCGGGCCTTGGTCTCCTAGAGGTCTTGGGACAGAACAGGGCGAGCGGGTGTAGGGTATCAGGGCTTCATGCCAGTGGCAGGCCTTCTGAAGTGAAACAAATACTTACTGGACTTGGGAAGATATTTTTCTTTCTTTATCTATATTTTTTTCACCTATAACAAGCTTTGCAAAGTTGACTTTGAGTTAGAAGAGTAAATAATTTTGATCCTGAAAAGGGGAAAAAATCATGAAGCAGAGAAGAAGTGCTTTGGGACTTCCTTGGTGGCTCAGTGGTTGAGAATCCGCCTGCCAATGCAGGGGATACGGGTTCGAGCCCTGGTCTGGGAAGATCCCACATGCCGCAGAGCAGCTAAGCCCGTGCACCACAACTACGGAGCCTGCGCTCTAGAGCCCGTGAGCCACAACTACTGAGCCCGCGCACCACAACTACTGAAGTCCACGCGCCTAGAACCCGTGCTCCGCAACAAGAGAAGCCACCCAATGAGAAGCCCACACACCGCAACGAAGAGCAGCCCGCAGCTCGCCACGACTAGAGAAAGCCCACGCGCAGCAACGAAGACCCAATGCAGCCAAAAATAAATAAAATAAAATAAATTTATAAAAAAAAAAAAAAAGAAGTGACTTTGCGGTTGTTAAAACATGGCTGGGACTTGGGTCCACATCCATAATAGCTCACGCCCACAAGTAAACGAGCAAGCCACCAATTCTCTATCAGCGAAACCCCAACACTGAGTATATTATTTCACAGTAACCATACAGGGATAGACTTCTTAGTCAGTCCTGACATTTTATGAACTTTGATGTTATGATTACTGCCCTGAGTTTGTTGAGGCAGGAATAGTAGCTTATGAGCCAAAGGAGAACAAAATGATATTCTTTCATTCCTTCATTATTCACCAGCTTGTATTTTCCTGTAGCTGCCAGATTTTCAGTTCTGAGGATACAGTGGTAAGCGGGACCCTTAGGACTCTCCCAGCCTCATAAGACAGGGTGCACATAAATATTGTAGTCAGTAAATGTGTGTAGCTTTGGAAGAGGGCTTCTGAAGGCTGCAAACAGGGTTGTGTGCAGGTAGCAGGGATGTAAGGATATGCGCTTGGCAATAACGTGCAGTTCACAAGGGCATGTGCAGGGATTGTCATTACAGCGTCACTTGTAACAGCAACTTGGGGAGTGGCTAGATAAGGAAAACATGGCATAGCCACATGACGGGATGCAACTAGCAATTATAAGAAATGCGTCACACCAGAAGTACCAACATACTTGCCACATCAATTGCTGTATTAAAAGGACTGTAGAATAATATATGTTAAAACGTTCTTTTTTAATCTGGAAGTTTACCCACCGAATTTATAACCGTGGTTACCTCTGGTCAAAGGGGACTTAATTTTTATCAGTAATATTATACTTTTTCAAAGGGAGTATGAATTCTTATAATTAAATATTAATTTAAAAGATTTTTTTAGAAAAGAGGATAGTGGGATGGGGCAGGGTGTGGGGGGTGGGGGTGGCCAAAAAGCCTCCTCAGGCATTTGGGCTGAGTCCTGAAGGATGATTGATGGTGGTGTGTTGAAGTCCAAAGCACGTGAAAAGGCAATTCGAGTTCTAGAATCAAACTGAGTCATGAGTTTGAAAGATGGTCCTACACACAGAACTCTGAAACGGGGTTGGCTTCCTCGTGGTGGTTACATTTGATATCTGCCTCTTAAAGACACACATATCATGTCTCTTTCTAACTTGGAGTCTTTCATTCTTTAGTATCATTGCCTTCCTGTTTGTGAAAACATGAGACAGAATGTGTGTAAGAAGTTCTGTTATTCGAAACATTTAAAAGTGAGCTTGGCTAGACAGCACACTATTTGACTAATAGTTGTACAACTTCTGGAGATGAGAGAACTTGTCTGATGTCCACACAATTTCATTTCGTCGGCTACCACAGACTACCAGAGATGAAGGCTCCTGTTCTGCTGTTGCACTTTATTTTATGGGTGACATAAGAGAGTCTCTGGGTCTCAAGATGGAGCCAAGCCAGACGCAGGCAGGGCTGCTTTCGCCTCTGGAGGCTGCCATCTTGAAACCTCAGCCTGGGTCTGTGCTTGGCGTCCCTGCAGTTTCCAGAAGGTCACAGAGAATTCCAGTCTACCTTCATCCTAGTTTCTCTCCTGCTCTCTCAGGCCTCTAAGAGACACTTAAGGCAATTAGGTGGTCTCTCTGGCTTGGAATAAAGTCTTTTTTAAACATAAAATCAAAGTACCCACAAAAGAAAGTAGTGAGACACCTCATAGTCCGCAGTTATCACTGGATTGACTTGTTTTACTCCTAAATAAACCTGCAACCAGGCTACTAATTGTGTCTTTTTTTCCTATTGGTTTTAGGCTATGCAGACTGGAATTCCATTACATTAAACTGCTCCATGTTTTCCGCAGAAATAACGTGCTGGATCCAATAGTATTTTATTCTAAAACAAAATAGCAAAATAATGGCTCGTGCATTAAGGTTCTGGCCAGTTGTCCAGTTCCTGGGTATATTCAGTATCCGTGGCCGGTAAATATGCTCCTTCTAAACTCTGAGTGTTACAGGGACAATAAATACTTTCCTGTCTAACTTTGGGTTCTCACCATGGAAACATCAGAGCAACAGCTGGGCTCTCTTAAACGTCTTTTCATTCTCTTAGTAGCTGGCAAAAATCTTTTGAGGGAAGCTGCTTCTTCTTTTTTTTTTTTTTTTTTGCTGAATAACAAAACTATTTTTGAATGAAATCACTGCTTCAGTTGGTCAGATATACGTCTTAACTGATTAAGATAACTAATTGGAAATTTTCAAATCCCTTCTTGGGGCCTTGGTAACCTAGAAACGGCCTTGAAGAGAGCAGAAAGTATGAGTCACCGGGAGGCTAAGTTCAAACTCCAGTTGAAGTGTACTGTCTCACAGAGGGATGCAGTGTTTGCTCCATCTGAGGGATACAGATGGAGCCCAAGGGGGCACTTTGTCTGACAGAAATTTAACACACTATTTCTTCTGTTTGTTTTTGTGTTTGTGTTTGTTTGTTTAAATTGTAAATTTTAAAAAATTTTTATTATGGTAAAATATACATAACATAAAGTTTACCATTTTAACCATTTTTAATTGTACAATTTAGTGGCATTAATTATATTCACAGTAACACTATTTCTATGACATATTTTTTTCATCTAATTATAGTATGTCATATGCATTTTACAGAACTAAATGGGGCATTTAAAATGCCTGCATCTTATCTAAACCTTAATACAGAACTTACTAACTAGTTGCCACAAATGGGTCACACCTGTGTCAAGACACTGATTTTTTTTTTTTTTTCCCCCCCTCAGGGCAACCAGGCAGGTCCGGGGTGACTGGGGCACTGGGCGGGTCTCCTGTCCGTTACTCTGGAGGGCTGTGCAGATGTTCTTGTCTATGCCCTGTGCAGGGAGGATTGAGAAGCACCATCCAGGGTGCTATTGCTTAGAAGGAAATGTGCAGTGACGGTGGAGCAATGAAACCAGTTTAGATTCTGCTTTGGGTTCATGACGTCGCCAGTTCTTACTGGCAGGTTGTGTGATCTTGCCTTCTCTGGACCTCGTCTTTCTTATCTGCAACGTGGGGAGATCTCCAAGGTCATTTTTCCAGTTCTTGTCACTCTGTCTGTTGACCATCCATAGCGAGTATCTCCATGCTGAGCACCATGCGAGGTCCACTG
The DNA here is from genome assembly GCF_965194825.1 of Balaenoptera physalus. NCBI lineage: Eukaryota > Metazoa > Chordata > Mammalia > Artiodactyla > Balaenopteridae > Balaenoptera > Balaenoptera physalus. Next base: position 45,416,420 of record NC_138897.1, on the reverse strand, counting down.
GGCCAAAGATCTGCAACAGGCAGTGAGTACTTACTGGATGTCCCTGGCGGCTGGGTCCACTAGAGAAACAGAGCAGGAGTAACTCCAGGCAGGGAGAATGGCTCCTTTGAGGACCCCAAGCTGAAATGCCCTTGGTGTTGGGTGGACAGCTCAATAGACTGATTAAGACTAGGGCGGGGGAGTTGCTGAAGGGAGAGAGGGAGATGAAGTTGGCGAGATGATGGGGGTATTAGCTGGGCAAGTTGGACTTAATCCTAAGGTTAGCGTGTACGTGTTGGAGCAGGAGAGTGTCATGTGTAAAGTCCCATCTTGTCCTCTGGTCAATTCCTGCTTGGCCTCCTGAGTTTTGCCCCAACAGCACTGTGGAAATTTTTCTCACTTGAGTACTTCCTGGTACAATTAGATTAATGTCTTTCTCCCCCACAGACCTGTAAACATTAAGGGTGAGAACCTCTGCTAACCACTGTACCCCTGCATCTTGCACATAATAAATGCTCAATAAATAATTGTTGGGTAAATGGAGAGAGAGCCCTTGCCCCATGGTTACACTTCTTCACTTCTAAAAAATGTTTGTATTGTTACTTATTATGGGAAATCTCTGCACCTTCTGCTCAATTTTGCTATGAAACTAAAACTGCTCTAAAAAGTAAAATCTATTTAAAAAATTCTAATTGTCCAGAATTGAATTAATCATAATCCTTAGTTCATGATACACTGGCATCATTGGTCCATGTGTGGCCCTCTCCTAGTTTATTTACTTTATATAAATATAAATATTATAAATATTAATATTATAAACATGATTAACATTATTAATGGTATATAAATATTAATATAAAGAACATCCATGAGACTACCGTCTAGCTAGAAACCCAGAGCATTACCCTTAACTTACTATGAGCTTCCAACTTTCACATCTCTGAACCTGGGTAACCAGCACTCTTAAATATTGTTTAGTGTTGTCTTATGGGTTTGTTGTTATTTGTTTTTAGTATTATCAGATATATATATATATTATATAACAATAGCATATTATATAATTTTGCCTTTTTGAACTTTATAAAAATATTAGAATATTGTAGTTTCTCTTTGCACTTGTCTTCACTCCACATCATGCTTCCAGGGTTCATCCATATTGTCATGTGATGCTGAAGGTCTTCTGTTTTCTCTGCTTGGAATATACCGCAATCTATTTATCCTTTTTCCCATTGGTGAGCATTTGGGTTGTTTCCATTTCTTGGTAATTACAGACAGTGCTGCTGAGGATATTCTCAGACTCATATCCCGGTGCACATGCTTCGGCATCCCTAGAGAGGGTTTCACAACCTCGGCACTGTTGACATTTTGGACCAAAAGTGTTCGGTGCAAATGTTGTTGTGGAGGGCTGCCTCATGCATTGTAGGATGCGACATCTAAGACTAGATGTCTCCCGACATTGACAAATGTCCCTTAGGGGGCAGAATCACCTGGTTCAGAACCACTGCCCCAGGCTACAGCAATGCCACTTCTAGGTGATGTTAGTCATATTCATGATATGAATGCTTAACTTTATGAGATAGTGCCAATTATTTTGCCAGAGTCATTATGCTAATGCACACTCCTATCAGCAATATATGAGAACCAGTTGATCTAAATGCTCTTCAGTGCTTAGTATTATCTTCAGATTTCTTAATTTTGCCAAGCAGATAAAAAATGGTATCTCGTTGTAGTTCCAATTGAGTTCTATTAAACTCTGATTGATTTATATTTAAACTTCGGTTTTAAAATATCATTTCATATAAATGTGTCGGCCATGATTGTGTATTTTGCTCACTTTTATAGTTGTGTTTTTACTGATTTTTAAAATATATTTTTTCATATTCCTGATTTGAATTTATGTCTATTAGATGTGTTGAAATGTCTGCTCCAAATGTGTTGCTTAACTCTTCCTCATCCTGATTGCTTTGGTCCTAGAATATACTTTAATACTGTTTTAAATATTTCTATTGTACTTTTAAAACATCTCAGCAACATCCATTTTCCTTCTTGTTTTTTGAAGCCTAAGAAACGTGACATCAGCCTGAGACCCGAATTTGAGAAAGTTAATTTGACTTTGAAGGAAACTGTGCCCTGCAGAATTGGTCAGGCGGTGGGCCTGTTGCTTTTCCAACGTGAAGAGGGTGGCCTCCAGTCTGGGACTGTTTGTGGTTAAAAGGAGACTACCTGATGGGTTCAGAACAGGCCTGTGCCCTAGAGTAACTCCTTATCAATTACAAACAAGCAGAATACCCCTAGAGGTATTTGAAAGCCAGAGGCCAAAGACCCAGAATGCCTTAGAACAAGTATAAACAAAATTAAGTTGTACTTTAAGAGACAATTCAGCTAGGGAAAAAGAAAAATTGTCTGAACTAATTCTTCAATCTTAAATATTAGCAGCATAAAATATCATTCCATTTGACTAATTCTACTAGGATGAAACTAAATAAAATCAAGCATAGAAAGTCCTATGCCCTACGAGAGGGTATTTCCTTCTTCATGCATTTGAGTTGTAGGGCAAGGTCAGTGCTTTGACCATGGGACTTCCTGGAAGTGGATTCCCTGAGTGAGTCATTGTGCTGCCTGCCCTTGGTCCTGCTCTGCCACTCATGATAGCAAAGCTATGACATACACAAGTCATCAGAAGATTTATTGCAGAGTCAGAGATGTTGAGCCCAAAGAGGAAACAGGTTGGGATGTTGATCAGAATCACTGTCTTCATACATCTGTAGGACAGCTACATGCAAGAGAGGAGGATCAAAAATACGCAGCTTACACAGGTGGAAGTTATAAAGGGGAAAGTGTTACTATCTGCCAGTGATTGGGAATGCTTTGCAGAGTACTGTGTCCTCTTCCTTAGTGAATCAAGCAGAGTTCTGAGTATCCATTAGTGGGGGATGGCAGAGATTTCCTAAGAAGGCTCCAAAGCCAGTGACAATGATGGTGATGATGATGATGAGAGCTAATAGCTAAAACAAATTGATTTGCTCACCGTATACTGCTCCTTTTCAAAGTGCTTTACATATTAACCCAGTTCTCCTAGAAGGTAGGTACTGTTGATATCCTAAATTGGGATGAGGAAGGTGGGGCCCAAGGTCACACAGCTGGTAAATTATGGAGCTGGAGTACAACCCAGGCAGTTGGCTCCGAGCCTCTCCAACTCCAGCAGACTTTGCTTCTAAATGACTTTACCACCTGGGAGAACAAATGAAGTCAAGTCATTTTGGAGGCTGGGGCTCCCTGTTTTGTGTTAAAGAGGAGAGACCCATTGGTTGGCAGGGTAGAGATCCATGGGTTCTGGGCAGACCAGAAGTAATAACATTTGCAAATTCCTGATCAAGCTGAGGGAAGGTGGCCTCAGGCTGAAGGTTGAGGGTACAGCTTTTAAGTTGACTGCTGTTAGAGCAGAAAAGGACTGCCAAGAAAAAGGACTGTGGTGTGTGAGGGTGAGCTGTACCAGGCTCAGAAGGACAGATGGGGTGTTCTCGTTTGTGGCTTGTGGCATTACAGGAGGAATGCTGTCTTCACTGTTCCACTGGCTTCCTTGTTTCTGACAGAAGCACCCCTCAATCCAGGTATGGGGTATATAACCATGGGGTTGTACCAATACTTCTTTCTTCCTTTCCTGCCACATCTAACCAGTCACCAAATTCAGCCAAATCTGTTTTAATTTTTTTCGGATCCATCTCTTTTTCTTTAGCTCCACAGCTGTCACCCTCTCTGCCCTACCTCTTTATGAGGCTTGCATAACCTTTATTCCATAAAAGCTGATCAGCACATTTTAAGAAATAGGAATTATAGATCAATCTCTTTCCAGAAGATATACGTAAAAAATTCTTAATAATATTATAATCAACTATACTTCAATTTAAAAAATTCTTAATATTAACAAATAGAACCCAGGTGTTTATAAAAAGGATAACATGGTATAACAAGGTGGGGTTTATTGCTGGTATGCGAGGTTCGTTTAACCTTTTAAAAAGCAGTTTTGTAATTCATTGCATTTGCAGAAATAAAGGGGAAAATCATATGATTATCTTGATAAATGGAAAGAAAGCATTTGATAGAATTCAGCACTCATATATGGCAAAAACTCTTAGCAAACAAGGAAACTTCTTTGATCTGATAAAGAATAAAAAATCTGTGGCAAAGCTCATATTTCCTCTTGATATTTGGGACAATGAAAGGATGCTTACTGTCATCACTTCAGTTCAATGTAATATTGCAGTTCCTAGCCAGTGTAATAAGGCAAGAAAAAGAAAGGCATAAGAGGTGGAGCAAAATAAATACAACCATCATTACTTACAGACGGTATGCCTGTCTATATAGGAAATCTGAAGAAATCTATATAAAAAGTATTACAATTGATAAATTTGGAAAAGTTGCTGGATACAAGGTAAATTTACCCCCCAAATCAATTTTATTTCTATATATCATCAAATAAATAGAAAATTAAATTGGAAATTGATAACATGTACAGTAGCATTAAAATTTATATTTAGAAGTAAATTTAACAGAAAATATATAAGACTGTTACTGAAAATTTAAAGCTTTAAAAGAAATGAAAGAATATTGGAATAAGATTAGATCTAAATAAAGGATATACCACAGCCATGGATTGGAAGACTCAATATGTAAAATTGTCAGTTCTTTTTCTAATTTGTGTATAAATTCAATACAATCCCAACTAGTAGTCCAGCTAGATTTTGGTGAAGCTGATTGACAAGCTGATTCAAAACTTCTATGAAAGTATAAAGGGCAAAGGACTTACTTTGCAATGTCAAGGTCTATCATAAAACTGTAATAATTAAGATAGTATTCATGCAAGGATAGAAAAATTGACTAATGGTGAGAAAAAGTCCAGAAACCCACAGATATATACTTGATTTATGATAAAGATGATACTAACATGGGGAAAATAAAGCCTTTTTACTAAATGGTTCTGGGCCAATTGTATGTCCACGTGGGGATAAGATGTATCTTACCCCTATCTCATATGATACAGTAAATAAATTATGGATGGACTGCAAATTTAAATGGGAAAGGTTATATAATAAAGCTTTTAAAGGGTCACATAAGAGAATGCCTTTAAGACCTTGGTGTAAGCAAAAAAAAAAAAAAAAGAACAGGACAAAAAAGACCCTAACCATCAAAGAAAAAAAGATAAATAGGGTCCCATTAAGCTTAAGAACATATGTTTATTAAAAGATACCATGAAGTGGATGCAAAGGCAACCCACAGGGAAAACATATTTGCAACACTAGAATATGACAAATTACTTGCATCCAAATTATGTAAAGAATTTCTACAAATCAAAAGCCTTTTTTTTTTTAGTTTATTTATTTATTTATTTATTTATTTATTTATTTATTTATTTATGGCTGCATTGAGTCTTTGTTGCTGCGCGTGGGCTTTCTCTAGTTGTGGCAAGTGGGCACTACTCTTTGTTGTGATGCTCAGGCTTCTCATTGCAGTAGCTTCTCTTGTTGCGGAGCACAGGCTCTAGGCGCTCGGGCTTCAGTAGTTGTGGCTTGCGGGCTCTACAGCACAGGCTCAGTAGTTGTGGTGCATGGGTTTAGTTGGTCCACTGCACATGGGATCTTTCTGGACCAGGGATTGAATCTGTGTCCCCTGCATTGGCAGGGGGATTCCTAACCACTGCGCCACCAGGGAAGTCCGAGCCTTTTCTTTTTTTTTTTTAAAGGCAAAGTACTTAGACACTTCAAAAAGAGGATATCTAAATAGACATTAAAAGTATGATAATGTGCCCATCTTCATTATTCATCAGGGAAAGCAGAGTAAAACCACAATGAGACATCATCACACACAGATTAGATGGCAAATGAAATAGACAAAAATATAAAATCTTGGCAAGGATGTGGAAGAACCAGAATGCTCATATACTATCTATGGGAATGTAAATTCATTCATTCATTTTAAAAAATTGTTTGATAGTTTCTAATAAAGATGAATTTAAGCATATCTTATGACCCAAAACACTAAAAAACATGTACTACAATACCTATAACAGCCCTATTCAAAATGACCCCAAACTGAAAAGTACCTGATTATCATCAACAGTAGAATGGATAACTAAATTATAGTATATTCATGTAAGAGAATACTATACAGCAATGAGAAAGAATGATCTTCAAGTACACATAACAGTATAGATGAATCTCACAAGTGTAATACTGAACAAAAGGAGCTGGATACAGTATGATTCCTTTTAGATGGAGAAGAAAATCAGGCAAAGCTGACCTGTGCTGTTTCAAGTTGGGGAGGGAAGCAGTTGGAAGGGAGCTTTAAAGGAATGCTGATTATGTAGATGCATCTATTCCGTAAAACCTCAGTGATTCGTGTACTTTTCTGTATGTATTTTATATTTCAGTAAAAAGAAAAACTGTAACTGAAGGAGAGTGGGGCAAAAGAGTTACAGATTTTGGCAGAATGATGCCTACAGTGGGAAACGGTCAATTCATAAGGATTGAAGGCAAGAAGGAGCTGGTGGACATTTAGGAAGTAGAGGAGGACACTGAGATTTCAGAAGAGTTATGGTGGGAGGAGAGGAATGAGGGATTTGGGGGAATGGGGGCTTGTGGTTGGGGGGCAGAAGTTTAGATGTAAGGTTTCCAAGGTGGGCTACTTAGATGTGATGGTGGGGTCCAGCCTGTGAGGGCCTGAAGTGAACAAAGATGAAGGTCATTGGAGTTCAGGAGTTTTAATCCCTTTGGCAAGGGATTGAGAAGCTTGGGTAAGTGTTCCACATGGAACACTTGCATCACATAAGTCACATGTTGATAGAATTTAGAGGCCAAAGGAGGGTAATGAAAGTCAGTTATCAAAGTCTGTACTTGTTTAGCTGCAAGGACAAAACCCAAGTTAAACTACCTTAAGCACAAATGAAAAGTTATTATCTTCTGTTAGTGAAAGGCCAGGGTGAAGCTTCAAAAGTATTAGATGCAAGTGTTAAAATTGTCGTGGAGACTGCTTTCCTCTCTCTCCACCTCCGTCCCTCTTTCTCCAACTCTGCTGTTCTTGGGCCGGGGTCACTCACAGGCAGCCTTCCTCCACTAGACTTAGGGTGTCCTTGTACCTTCTCATCCCTGAAGGCAGCAGGAGAAATCCCAGGGGTGGCCCAGATTGACTCCACCTGGACCATGTGTTAACCCTTGAAGTGGCGGGGGGGAGAATCAGCCCCCCACCCCCAAACACATTGACTGAGAATGAGGGAGTGACATGCAAAAACCAACCGTAGAGGGTGGTGCTGGAAGGAATGCAGTGAAGACATGAGGACTTCTCGCTGCAGGCGCTGGGCAGCCCTGAGCACAGCCACTGCATGACAGTATGCAGAAGGAGAACCACCTGGGAGGCCTGCCCAAGGCCAGAAGCTGTGGTGAATCATGTGTGGTAGGGGGATGGGAGGAGCGGGGTCGGGGGATGCAGGCAGTGGCATCCAGCCAACTTGACAAAGAAATTTGGCTGTGCTGGGTTATTGCATCTCCAGCCCGCACTTAAATTTCCCCATCTCACAACTGTCTCCTCTAAGTGTGCTCTTTTCATCTCAGCCAGCTGGAGTTTTTTTTGCTTCATCTTCCTGTTTGTCTGTAATGCTTATCTTGCTTTTCCATCTTGTCTCTGTGTGCATTTCTCTTTTCCTGGCCTTGCCTCAGGGTTGAGGAGGAGGAGGAGGAGGAGGAAGAGGAGCAGCCAGTCACGGAGCCCAATTCAGAGGAAGAGAAAGATGACGATGCCCCCTGTCCGGGCGAGGACAGGTACCGAGGGCTGGACACTCCCTGGCTCCCACCAAAAGCCTGGAGTCTCCTTCCTAAGGGATAGTTTGCAGCCAACCTTCAGTAGCCTCCTCCCTTCCTCACTAGCTCCCACTGGCAAACGTTTACACGGAGCCACAGAGTGACTAGTTTTATAGAAATAACTGAGCACGTTTTCCCTAGAGAACCGTGTTTTTTACTCAAACGCTGCCTTTCTAACCTTGCTTTATAGGAGACACAGCCAGGAGCTTTTCTCCCCACTGTCCCCTCCCTCACTGAGTGCTTTGGCTCAGTCAGATTGACAGTACCTAACGGGATGTTCCTCTCTGCTCAGAAAACTTTAACCCTCCCTACACTGTAGGAAGGATAATTCCATGTGTCCCCTTCTTCCTACTAATTTTACCAGTACAATGTTATCTATAATGTGTGGATGTCTGCTGTAGGAATAATGCATTTTGATTTTTATCTAAATGGACAGAAACACTTTTCACCCCATATAGCGTAGAAAAAATTCCCAGCATTTATTTGCATGCCTAGAACAACTACCATAGCTCTACAGCCCTTTGGGGGAGTTTTCTGTCCTCCGCTCACCTCTCCAAGGTGCAGCCTTTCTGTCTTCGGGCAATGTTAACAGACACAGGCACCTTGCAGATATGTGTAAATTTTGTGGTATTTTCCCCAAATGATGTCTGTATGAAAAATAAAAATTGATCATGGGTAAGTTCATTTTCTGATATTCAAAAATAATTCTATAACTGAATGGTTCCTTCACTTGATTGATTACGCTGCGAACTGATATTGTTGCTGTTAGTTTTTCCACAAATAAGCAAAGTCAAAAGGATCTTGGATGAATTAGGGTAAAATCTTTCTCTTACCAAGTTCAAAGTTAATGTGATTCTTTGCTGCTGTGGCCTCATTCTCGGGGCCACCAGCGCACATAAAAGTTCTCAGACAGGCTCATTTGATGTGCTGAGATGCCCACCACTCCCAGGGGTCATGGAAACCTCTCTGAACTGATTGCTTCCCCCCTTTGGAAATGTTCGGGAAGAAGCCAGCAGGATGTAGAGAGAGGAGAGGAATGACCTAGTGACAGAGAGTGAGGTACACATTCCAGAATGAGATGGGGAGAAAGGTCGGCATTAACCAAGGGCCCCTGCCCGTGCCGAGTGCCATGCTTGGGGGTAGTGACTTTAGTTAGGGATGCTCTGGGAAGGGAGGAGGTTCAGTTGACAGTCCCACCTTAGGTCAAAAATGAGTCAGAAAATTTTGTGGACCCTCAATAAATACATCGGTGTGGCTCCACACGTGCTTAAATGTGTGTGGTATGTCCCACCCACAAACTTTTCACCCTCAGGGACTCAAACAGTTCAGCAGCACCTACAGACCAGATGGAAGAATCTGGCTGGAAAGAGCAGCCTCCAAAGGCGTCCCTACTGACTCGTGCTGTCTTTACATGGGATTGTTATTTACACAGGTGGATGCTGGTTTATCCTGTCCTCTGCAGTGTCTTTGACTATATGACTGATTCTGGAGGGTGTCTTCATCAGAGACTATACAGTTAGACTTTTCAGTTTTAGGAAGCAAAGGTGTGCATATTAAACACCAGCGTTTGATCTTAACCACGGTGTTCATTAACATTGATCTGGATGTTATTTCTTCCCTGATGTCAACCTACTAGACTTAAAAGTGGTGGGAAAGATTCTGCTTACTTCTGTGGGCTTGGTGTCTTCCACTGCTTCCCCTTCCTGCTGGCTGCTTCCTTGTGTTTGCCCGCCACGTGTGCCCACCACGTGTGCCCCCTGTGTGTGTGTACCACCTGTGCCAGGCCTGCCCTGGGCACTGCAGTGTGGTCTCATCCCATCCTCCCCCTGAGCCAGGGAAACCGGTATGTTATATACAGATGGAGCGCTGGATTTGAGGTAGGAAAAACAACAGCTCACATCCCGTTCCCAAGTGGGCATGGCTGGGGGTCAAGTTCTCTGGGAAAAGGACTATGGTTTTGAAAAATGCAGAGTTTAATGTAGATTCTCCTGTTACAAAGGTAGGCTTCAAAATGTCTAAGTGGTCTAAATCCAGTCCCCTGAAGATGGAGAGTCTTCATAACTGTATCTGTGGCAGAAGGAGGCCTGCCTGCAGGAGTCTAGACATCTAGGGCTTAGTGGTAGAGGAGGCCCTGGGGGAAGTGTGAACCGGGCAAAACGTCTTCACTCTGCCGGCCCCTCATTTCCAGCTCTTTGCACTTCTTGCTGGCATCTTTTCTCCTTCTCCACACTTGCTTTCCAGAAAGGATCTGAAAGCACTGACTGTTAAGTATGGGGCTCGTGGGATACCTCGTCCTCAAGTTCGGGTGTTTCAGGAGGAGGGCAGATCCCCTGTTTGATCAAGACAAAGAAATGAAGTTCAAATTGTGGAAATTCCGGTGCCGACACAACCAGTGGGGAGAAACTTGGGGATTGAGGGGCAGGTGCAGAAGAGCCTTTGAGCTTCCACTAAATCCCCTCATAAAGGCCCTTGTATGCTCAGAGGATAGGTGGGTCTTACCCCCCAGATTGGCAAGCCCAGGGCGCCAGGATTATTGGGAAAACCAGGGCTTCTGGCTTTTATGCTGCAGGTCAAGAAACACAGCTGGACTCTTAAGTGAGCGGCCCTAACAGTAGTGAGCTTTTACGTGTCTTTTTCTCTTTCCTAACTTTTGCTCCCTCTCTCCCAAATCTCTTTCCCTCGCCTTCCTTCCCCCTCCTCCTCTCCTCCCCTCCTCCCTGCTGACCCAGCGTCGAGGCCAGCCCTGGCTCAGAGCAGGTCCCCACCGGAAAGGATGCTGAGCCCGAGAGTCCGGCCCTCCCCGCGGCTTCCAGTGCCTCCTCACCGGGAAAGCAGCTCCCGGCCGGCAGTGCAGCGGGGACCGCCTTGCGCGGAGGGTCCTCAGGGCCTGCCCTGCGCGCGCCCTCCACGCCCTCCCCGGCTTCTCAGCCCTTCCGCGCCGCAGCCGGCCCCGCGAAGGCGTCACCGACCGTAGAAAAGCTGCCCTATGTGCTTCACAGCCCCTTCCACCTCTTCTCCTATGACTTTGAGGATTCGCCCTTGTCCACCAAGGAAAAGGAAGCCGAATCCCAGCAGGAAAGCAGGTAGATCCGGCCCACGTGATGGCCTGTGCGAGGCTAACCCGGGGACGGTGACGCAGCGTGTTAGCTGCATCCTCTGGCTTGTCTTTCGTTCGCTGCGTTTGCGGAGATTCCAGTCAGAGCAGAGAGCAGTTGTGGTGTGAACTCCCTGAGCGCTCGCTAATTACCAGTATGTAGGCAAAAGGCAGAAGAAAATTCCAGCTGCTTGAATTGAGGAGCTCTTGTGTTATAACGTAATTACTAAAAATGGATTTTTTAATTTAAGGTTTGTAAAAATATGCACAGTCTGTCAAAATCTACACATCTCTAGCCCATATCTCTGGCACGGGCTCTCTTTTGATCTGCAGAAGGCAGCCAGGTGCTTTGCCAGCTTTCCAGGCAGCGTTTTGAGTGGGGTTTTCCTTCCTTTAACAGTTCCTCTGATTCTCTCCATCCGAGCACGTATTCTGCCTCCGAGCCTTACAACTTCCGGTCTTTCTCTTCCAATAGGTGGGTGTCTTTTCTTTATCTCCTTTCCCTTTTCTATAGCTTTCTGTTTTTATTCTAATGTATGTGATTTTCTTTCAAACATTGCTCATAGCTTCCCATGAGATGGCAAACAATTGCAGTTTGAATCACTTCACAGGCATTAGTATAATTACGTTATTTAAGTATGGACACCTCAATGATTCTTATGCAAACCGGAGATGAGGCAGAGAGAGGGAGGTGTGCAAATCAAAATGGCACGGGGAATTTTCAGCAGGTGCTTGTCAGCTTGCCTGTGTGCCTGCCCTTCACTGATGCGTGGATCAGGACCTCTCTGCAGAGCGGGGAATGGGGAGCAGAGGGTTTGCATATTTTAAACAATCAGTTGTCCAAAGTCAATAATAAAAGTCAGTATTGACTGATGGCCACTCTCATATTAAGAGTAATAATAATAATTGCTAACATTTATTGAGCATTTATTGAGAGCCAAGCCCTGTACTTTAAAGTATCACTTAACCCTGAAGAGGTAGGTTCTATTTCTAGCGCTTATATACAGTGAGGAAACTGAGGCACAGAGAGGTTGGGTACGTGGGGAATGGTGTCTACCAGATTGGCTTTGTATACCATCAGGAGTACGTGGCCTCCAGTTTGAGCACCTCCAAACCACAAGTCCTCTACCAGTGTCTTTTAGGTCTAAAATTCTCAGTTATTGTGATCTTTCACACAGTTTTCATGAAATGCATCCAACATAGCTCTCACGTTCCCCAAGAACAGTATCCGTGTACAAGGTAGGAGCTGCACATTTGACCGGAAGAAAAAATATCTTGGCAACCTCATCTTCCCCAGCAGGGTGGTGTTAGCCCGGGATGGTGATGGTCTCACAGCTTCTGACGGGGCTTTCCTGGGACCCAGGTCCCTCCCACTTGGTCCCCAGGCTTCAGTACCACTGACAGTCCTGGGGGATGAGAGCAATAGAAACATGGAAATGGACAAAACAAATATACACATAAATTGAGAAAAGCAGCTGCATGCTTGTGAATGAAGATTGGCTTGGATTTCACTGAGAAAAGTTTACAATTTTTTAATCATTTGACAGGAATTTGAATATTGTATAAATATCGTGCGTACCAATTAATTTTCTGATGTTCACTCACTGTGGTTTTCGAGGTCTGTATGGCCACAGATTTGACTGCTCAGTGGTTGACTGCAATTAAATGGGTTATAATAGAGACCAACCAGTTAGTCATTAAAAAGAATTTTTTAAAAATACAAACACTAATACACCATTGTAAAGCAATTATACTCCAATAAAGATGTTAAACAAACAAACAAACAAACAAACAAAACTAAAAAACGCCGTGTAGTGAATTGAGTGAATTGTATGATCCAGTTAGTTTGGCTGAAATTCAGAAGCAAAATTAGACAGACCATGAGGTCGTTGAATTAATTGCTCAACCACTAGAAAAACCAAAAGAGGGAAAACGACACTATGCTTGTTTTATTTCCATAACGTCATCGAAACATAATTTTAGTAAAGTAATCCTGTTAAAACATTCTCCGGGATGCCCACTTTTGGTTGGGAAGGGGATGGTTTTAGATGCTTGCGTAGAATAACAAGCTTAGTGTCCAGGCAGCTGGGTGATGCAGGGCTGAAGCTGGAGCCCAGGGCCTGTCTCTGAGGACTTGGAGGACCTGGGCAGCGTCCTTCCCTCCCAAGTGGGGCCCACTGCCTCCTGCTTCTCTCCCTGTCTTCCCTGCTGAGCTCGTGCTCCCCTCTCTGCTGCTTCCTTTCTTTCGTATATTCTCATCCTTTGCTTTTCTGTCTTCTCTGTGGCCTGTGGTTTGGGGGGCCCTCTTTTTTAATTTTTTTATTTAGGTATAATTGACATAACGTTATATTGGTTTCAGGTGTACAGCATAGTGATTCAATATTTGTATAATTGGGGGCCCTCTTGAAAAATCAAGCCAATACTCACTTGGAGGAGCAGTAAACAACCTGTTGGACAGGTAGAGTGTTGGGGCTTTAAGAGAGGAGAAGATGAGTGTCCAGAAACCAAGTCCCATGAAGGTGGTATGTTATCAGGGGAGGATGGTGGGGTATTATTATGAGTCCCTATCTGCCTGCCAGAGTGCCTGGTACTTAGCACAGGCTGACACATGATACCAAATAAGCAGATTAGAAGAGCAACAGCCAACACACCAGACTTAGCAACACAGGGTAGATTTGGGATAATGTAAGTATTTTATCTCCCACTATAATAATGTAATTTATTAAGGAAAACTGAAATTTCACCTCCGTATTCCACTTTTAAAAATAGATGGCCCGTTTTTCTACACTTTTTTCTACATGTGGTTTTTAGCCTTTAAGAATATTTTTTACAATTGTGATCAGACTCAATGTGTAATATTATATCTTGATGTTACATGCAGTATGTGTGTGTGTATATTTATACACACACACACTCTCACGTACACATACATTATAAACATTTGCCATGTTATCACTTATAAATTGGCAATCATTTTACTGGTTGTGTAATCTTCCATTGACGAATGTTACATCATACTTTCTTAGCCATTCTCACATTGTTACCTGGTTGGGTAGTTGCCGGTTTTTTGCCATGATCTCAATGAGGCTCCAGTGAGTATCTTCCTGTGTGATACTTTTAGTCTATAAATAACCATAAAGTTATATTAACACCCCAAAAGTAGACCTACTTGGTCAAGGGGTATCCACATTTTCAGGTCAAATTGCTTCCTAGAATGGTTAGTTGATGGGAGTTTATATTGGACTCACTGAATGGGGGAAGGTCTTTGTGCACTTATATCATAGTGACCATTGGGGTCCCACACACTCCAGTACTGTGTCCTCACCAGTTTAGAAGGAGTCGGCCCTACCTTGTAGCTGAGGAGGTTGTGAGGCAAAGCTCTGATCATGATAGCTAAATACAAATAGATAGCTAAAGAACAGCTATTCTGAAAAACAAAGAAAACTCTAGAATTTTACAAATCCTGAAACTTGTTAGAGATGACTGGGAAATGATAAAAGCTCATTTAAACCTAGTGGCTATAATTTTGGTTCTAGGGAAATATTGGATGAAAACATCGAATACGTGCACCTCTAAGCATCAGGCCAGCCTAGAAGGTCTGGGGACAGTTTCTCCTTGATCGTTGGGCATGTGATGAGATTATAGCATTTAATGGATGAAATTGATTCAGAAACACCTAAAGGAGAATTTTTAATCCGATGTTTCTTTAGCTAATCATCTGGTATTTTCTGCAGACCTTTGATGCAATTAATGCTAATTGTGCCACCATGAGAGGCAAGAAAATCTTCAGATTCAATTGAAAGTAATTTGGATTCTTGATTTATGTTAGCAACTAGTTTTAATGTACACTTAAAAAGAAATATGAGGGTTTTATTTAAACCCTTTGTCATAAATCCTGCTGCCTAATAGTTTTCGACTTTGGGAAATTTTTCTGATGAGAAATAAAACAAAGAAGTTACCAAGTTTCTTCAAGTTAGGGTAATCACTAACAGTGCTAGCATTTCCAGACCTGTTTTTCTTGCAAAAATTAACATAGTTTGCCAAGTGTTATTCATTTATTGACTTGTACTCATTTTTCTGTCCCTTCCTGCCCCACAACTTAAATCTCTGCACTCTCCAGATACAGCAACTTTGGCAACAACTCTCATCACTCCTCGAGACCTTCGTCTGGATCCAATGTGCCCATCACCCTCACGTCACCTCTTTCACCTCCACAGGAGGCCGGGCTGGAAAGGTGGGTTTTAGAAGAAGCATGGTGATGACTTCCCTGTTCTCAAGTGAAGGGAATCAGTTTGATTAAGAGGGCCCAAAGGAAAAGTATAAATGAAAAGAATAATCTGAAATATTTCCCTTTACAGAATATAGCCCAAAGGTGAGAATCTTTTCTGTCTCTTTCACATTATGTACTAAGTAAATATTTTATTAGAGGTGATTTTTTTTTTTGAACTATATGGGTATTTATTTATTTATTTATTTATTTTAACATCTTTATTGGAGTATAATTGCTTTACAATGGTGTGTTAGTTTCTGCTTTATAACAAAGTGAATCAGTTATACATATACATATGTTCCCATATCTCTTCCCTCTTGCATCTCCCTCCCTCCCACCCTCCCTATCCCACCTAGAGGTGATATTTTATTGGTAATACTGTCTTATCTCCCTATGTACTATAGATAGGTATACCAGTTTGTTCTAAAATATTTAAATGTGAATGTTTCTGTTCACCCCTTAAAAACTGTTCTAGATTTTGTGTAAACCATGCAATTTGTCTTATACACATCAGTTTTCACCTTTGAATGATTCATTGTATGTAAATCAGGAGGTAGTGGGCCTGTTAAGGTGTTGTGTAATTAATCCAGGACCTACCAGAAGAGAAACAAATTGTATGGGTCCATGGAAGGAATGTAACTTGGCAAGAGTATTAATTACACCACCAGAAATGAACTGATTATTACTCCTAGAAGCGAATGATTGCACAGGATGTGTTTACAAGGGAAAGGTTAAGACCTGTAATCTTAGAACAATTAAAAACAGGTACCCTTATATGGCAAGAGTGCTGAGTTAGAGAAGACAGGCTAGGGTTCCAGCTCACTCAGTGGGAAGTTATTTAACCCCTGAGGGTAGATGCCCCTTATGCCAACCCTTACCTTAGAGGGTGGTTTTGATGAGCAGATGAAAAAGTACACATGAAAGCCCTGTGTGAACCCCACCATGTGGGCCCAGTGGGAAGTGACAATGTACGATGATGAGACAGAACTTCCAGCAGCTCGTGATTGATCAGATATTGAGACATGAGCAATTCACAGAAGTCATTTGCCTCACATCCCAAATTTAAAACAAATTCTATCTGTATTCCAAATTCAAATCGTCTCCTGTGCATTCTGAAGTGTGTTTTGCTGAGCGCTGCTGGTGGTTGGGGGTTTGGTTGGGATACAGAGCCCCAGGAGGAAGGGCTGTCCAATGGGATTTACCTGGCCACACGTTACCTGTAATTTCTAAGACGGTGCATAAACCCCATGGTGTCAAAATCCCAGGTTCCACAGTCCAGTGTGGTCCTGCGCTGGGCATATTTGGGCTCAGTTTGGTCTTGGTAATAAGGTAACAAGTTGATTACCCTGAAGATACTCTCTGCCCTTTACCCCAGGGCACCTCTTCTGGGGATCAGCTGAGGTTGCCTGTGCTCCCAGAGAGGTCACCAGTAAAGAAAACCCTTGTCCTATTAGATGTGAGATTTGGGGCTGAAGTAAGGAATATGAGAGTCTGACTGATATTACATCACATACTTCGCACATGCTTGGCTGCCAGCTCCTCGGGAGCAGGGAACCAGGCTCCATTCATTGCCGTGTCCCCCATAGTACCTGGGGCTGGGCTGTGGCAGAGTTGAAGTATCCAGGTGAATTATCCACTCATTGGTTGGAAGACAGTTTGGAGGTCCCTGAAGTTGAGAAGTTATAAGGATAGAAGGTCTGCAGGTTTCCCAAGCCCCGGCCTTTGGGGGACATTGTTCCCGGGTCCTAACAGGGAAGCCCCAGCCTCAGCCTACTGGAAACCCAGGTCCAGTTTGGGCTGTTCCAGGAGTGCAGGCCCCTGAAGGACTCCTGTCTGTGTCTCCTTCCCTGCTGGGGCTGGCTGAGTGTCCCCTGGGGTTGCTGGGGGATTAAACGAGGGAGGAAGGGGCTGGTTTGCAGAGAGGATGGAGTGCCCTGGGGGGAGGCTGGTCTTCATCCTAAGGCCCTGGGGCTTTAGGGTTTTGAAGCAGCTGGTGATGCTCTCTAATTTGTCAACAGTGCAGAAGGAGCCAGCGGGGCAAGGCTGCAGAGACAGGGACCGCCAGAAGCTGCGTCTGAGTCAGAGAGGTGGCCATGACCAAGAAGGGCAGAGGCCTTGGGGCTTGAGAGGATCAGCCGGTTGGCTGCTGCCGGGAGGGTGGGAGCAGGGGAAGCAAAGTGAGGGTCCAGGCTTGCGGGAGCCTGTGGGTGTTAGAAACAAGGAACTGAGGTAGAAGATACTGGAAGAGAAGCAAATCGAGGATGGAGATGTTCATCTTGGGGCACGGAAGGCCTGAGGGGTCTGTCTGACACCCAGGGAGATGCTCCAGGCGCTGGGGAGGTGAGAACTCAGTGGTCCTCGGCTTGAAGAAGGCACTGGGTTAAAATCCCTTAGAGGGAGCCTGCACGCTGAGACCCAGTCACTGGGGACAGCAGGGGCCCGTCCTGTTCTCTCTTACTGTGCACTTCCGCCATAGGAAATTCATTACATCCACTGTATCCACTAGCAAGGAAAGCTTCAAAGAGTTTCCTACTTCCTTTCCATTTGCATGATTTTTTTCAACTATCACCATCTGCGACTTTGAAAAACCATGTGATGGATCATTTGAAACATCAGATGTGCCATTTCATTAAGGCCAGGAAACCACCAGGCCGGGCTGCATCATCACTTCTTACTCACCTTGCTAGCTTATGTTTTGTGACTATTAAAAAAAAGAAAAAGAAAAATCAGAGGGGCCCCAACTCCAAATCATATTTGTATGCTACCACCCAAGCATATTATGTCAGTTGTATTTATGATAATGTATATTTTCATACAGTATATTTATTTTCTTTTTCCTATTTAATAACTGGATTCTTTGGATGTCACCCATAATCTATTTTTACATTTACAAATATTTTCTGCCTTATTAAGATACATGATTGTTTTTTTTTTTAAATTAATTAATTAATTTATTTTTGGATGTGTTGGGTCTTAGTTTCTGTGCAAGGGCTTTCTCCAGTTGCGGCGAGCGGGGGCCACTCTTCATCGCGGTGCACGGGCCTCTCACTGTCGCGGCCTCTCCCGTTGCGGAGTACAGGCTCCAGACGCTCAGGCTCAGTAGTTGTGGCTCACGGGCCTAGCCGCTCTGCGGCATGTGGGATCCTCCCGGACCGGGGCACGAACCCGTGTCCCCTGCATTGGCAGGCGGATTTCTAACCACTGCGCCACCAGGGAAGCCCCTACATGATTGTTTTTACCGAGGTATATACTTCAGTAGAGTTTGTAAGATTTATCATTGAGGTGTTTTATAATACCCATAATTATTGAAACCAAACAGAAAACTCTTAGGAAAAACATTGAGCTATTATGAACAGTTGCAAATTTGCAATGAGAACCCACGTGTTCTGTTAGAAAACTCCTGACTAATAAACAGCATGACAGGGCCCCATGCAGTACCCGGCAGTTCTAGAAATCCTTTCCCTTGATTTGGAAGCAAGACTTACTTCTCTGAAGTCCTAGGAAAATCAGGCCAACTAAAACACCCCTTCAGGCAGGTCAGCCCGATTTGGGACTACAGCTGGGCATCATTGTGAGTTTGGAGTTTTCCATCTTTTTCCCAAGCATATTAGTGTGTTGGATGTTAATAAAACTCGGAATGATAAATCGACCTAGAAAGGAAGAACTGAAGAAACAATATATAAATTAAATCAAGGCAGGGGTATTAAAACGAATCCATCTCCACATCTCCTATTACAGCTTCGTTTATAGGGCTCTTTTCGAAACAGAGAGTGTAGCATTGATTTTCATGAAATTGCAACTTGAGTTGTGCCCAAACAAAACAAAATAAGAAAACCAGAACTATTTGCAAAAGCCCTCAGGGATACAAGATGCAACTGTCTAATGAAAGCAGACTTTTAAAATGCTTCAATTTTGAAAATGTGCTTTTTGAGTGGAAATGTTCTAAATATTTTCTTTTTAAAAGAAAACAAAATTACAAGACTATTTGAACCATTCACGTTCAAATATTCAAATGAAACAAACAAGCAAACAATAATCACAGCACAGTCACTGCGGCTCTGGTCAGAGCTCATCCTCTCTCCATCCCTGCGGCACCATCCCCATCTGGTGGCCTTTTCAGAAGTGGCAGCTGGAGGCTTGTCTGGTGTTGTGACAGCAGTTACGGAGGGAGTTCAGGGGAATGGTGTCGGGGGTTGAAGGTGCTTTGAGGCGGGTCAGTCTTTGTGCTAGGGCTAGGAAGTAAGTGCTCTGGGAACGAGGCGCCCCTCTGCGCTGTGAGCTGGGGTGGGGGGGATGAGCAGGTGAAGATGCTGAGAGCTCAGTGGGTACACCTTGGAGATTTTAGGAGGCCAGGGAGGACTTCCCTGTAGACCTGTCAGTGTGCCATAAGCATTGACGCTGCTCTCTTTCCCCCTTATGATAGTGCTGTTGTCTACTGTAAATGGCAATCACCTGCCTGTCTTACAGACTAATGTCAGGAGTCCTTAGAAGTTTGGGAATTGTCTACCTTGTATAGTCGTCCCAGCAGAGTTTTTCTGACTTCCTGGAAGACTATAAGCCCAGATATTAGTAGTGACACTTCCTTTGGGAATAAATGGATAATAAGGGATGAATAAAGGATGCAACTTTAAATTCTGTTGTATGACTGTTCATATGGGCTTAGCATGTGTTGTATACACAGTATAACATTTGAAAGGTGTGAAGGGGTGCACAGTGCAAGTGAAGCTTCCTCCTACCCAGAAGCAACCACTCCTAGCAATTTCTTATGTGTACTTCCAGAGATATTTTACATTAATAGCAGCATATATGTGTTTAATATAGCTTTACACAAATAGTAACACACTACACAAACTACTCTGCATCTGTCTTTTTCACTTAAAAATATATCTAGGTTCTTTTTTCATAGCAATACTTGTAGCTGTTGCATTCTTTTTAATACTTTGTTCTCTGGGTGCTTCTTCATATACCTAGTCCTGTAATGATGGGCCCTAATCTTTTGCTATTACAAATGATACTGCAATGTAATCTTTGTCCGTGTGTCTTTTTATCCATGTGTCTTTTTATCCATGTGTCATTTTGCACATGTGTGATCATCTCTAGGATAAAAGCCCAGCAATAGATTTAGTAAGTCAAGTTTTTGTGTTTCTAAAATTTTGATTGCTTTTTGCCAAGTTTGCTCTTCGTGAAGATTGTACCAGTTTTGGTTCTCAACCACAGGTGTGTGAGAGAGCTTGTTTTCCCACACCTCTGCCAAAGAGATGTCATTCAACTATTCAACCATTTTCCCCCAGTAGTGAAGAGTTGTGTGTCATTAACATTTAAATTTGCATTTCTTATTATGAATGTGATTGAGCATGATTTCATATGTCCAGGCACCTTTCCTTTTCTGTGAATTTTTGGTTCATGATCACTGTGTTCTTTTTCTTATTGAGGTATACAGGTTCTTTATAAACTGCAATAGGCGAAGCAATTATTTTCCTTAGTCGTTGGTCTTTTTACAACATTTATGGTGTTTTTACCACGCAGAACGGTTTAAATTTTGGAGTCAAGTTTATTCATCTTTTCTATCTTCTGGGTTTAGTGTTCCTCATGAGGACAGCCTTTTCTCTCATGGTTTCTTCTATTATTTCTATAGCTACAGTTTTCACATGGAAATATTTTATCTATCTGGAAGTTATTTTGGCATATGGTATGAGGCAGAGATCCAAGTTACATTTTTTCACTTGTTTGAGTACCATTTAGTGAACAATCCATCATTTCCCTATCGATTTGTCATATACCAACAGGAATATGGGCTCGTTTATGTGTCTGTGCAAGCTGTTACCATAGGAGCATTTCCCATCTCCTCTGGTGCCCACCTTCTCGGATGGATCAACTGTTTGAGGCCACCAGGAGCCCCCCTTCCTCCCAGTTTTTGGAATATGACTATATCATATGCTACCTTGAAATAGTCCGTTATTTTTGTCATATGCTGTTGTGGGGTTTTGTATGGTGGTTGACTGTGCTGGAATAAAGAGAACGGGAACATCTGGGGAAGCTGGGACCAAGCAGCTAGGACGAGGAGAGTGGGAGCCTGCTGTACTGAGCTCAAGCCCCCCTCACTTCCTGCGACCCCCTAGGACACCTGTCCCTACCACTGATATGGTAACTCCTCCCTCTGAATGAAGGTCTCCGTTTCCATGCATTTCCTGCCTACTTTCAGTTACTTTCACTCTTGTAGTTCTTAGCTACTTGCAGTGACCATTGCCCCCAGTATAATTTGCTGCTACCTGTGTCTCCCTCATCCCGATTTCCTCCTCCACGTGGACTGTTCTATATGGGTGTCTGGGTGCTTGTGTCTTTCTGTTCTAGTCTGCTTTGGCTTTTATTATTTCTGGCCTTTGCTAGTATCTACGTATGCCTTGAGGTTCTACTTGTCTGGTTTTCAAATCACTGCTTTTTCCAAATATATGATCCATGTATTTTTCTGGATCCCAAGCACTTGCTGGCTGTGTTCCACCTCTTGACCTACACAGTACTTTTTCAAACATTGTGTCAGTAGAGTTGAGAGCTCCATTGTCCAATGGGCTCTAGTTAAATTTTTATTTTTAATTTATTTTTTTGAATTTTTGAATTTTATTTTATTTATTTTTTTATACAGCAGGTTCTTATTAGATTGGGATTGACATATATACACTAATATGTCTAAAATGGATAACTAATTTAATTTTAATTTAAATTGCTCAAAGTAGATTTTAAAAAATATCAGGGTGGCACGGTGGTTGAGAGTCTGCCTGACGATGCAGGGGACACGGGTTCGAGCCCTGGTCTGGGAGGATCCCAGGAGCAACTGAGCCCGTGAGCCACAATTAATTACTGAGCCTGCACGTCTGGAGCCTGTGCCCCTCAACAAGAGAGGCCGCAATAATGAGAGGCCTGCGCACCGCGATGAAGAGTGGCCCCCACTTGCCGCAACTAGAGAAAGCCCTCGCACAGAAACGAAGACCCAACACAGCCATAAATTAATTAATTAATTAATTAATTTTAAAAAAATATCAGAGAAAATCCTGATTAGCATGTAAAATGGGATAAAAGGCGTTGCCTTTCTTTGTGATCACAGTTAATGGCATAGCGCCCACAGCGGCCAACAGAAAGAAAAAGATACCAACAGGGACAGACTCCCTACGGTTCAAACCAAGAAGCTGTGTAGCTGTGTGCTCCCGGTGCTGTGCACCAAGTAAATTTCCTACTCACTGGCTGCTAGTTCCTGATAGCAATCTTGTTACAAACAATGAGTTCCTGGAAGGCACAATGTGGTCCTGATTAATCCATTGTGTTACATCCAAAGTGCTACAAGAGGAGACGCACTGGTCCGCTGACGGAGTGAGTTTACAGTAGGGTCTGGCTCCCTGATGGCAGCTTCATACAGTGACTGTGGGCATTAGGGGACCTGGGCTCTGCAGAAGCCCACGTGGGTTTTAGATCCGACTTCTTCTCACCGTTCCTGCTACCGTAGATTTAGTCCGAGATCTGTGTCATGCCTGGACTATGTAGTGCGGTGATGTATGTCTTCCGTCCTTTCTGAAATATGGATCTGACGTTTCCTGCTTAGAAACCTTGAGTGCCTCCCACTACCTGTCTGTGAACCTAACCTGATTAACATCATCTCTAGGATCTCTCGCGTTTGGGTCCTGCATGCACCTTGCAGCTTCATCAGCCATCAGCGTCCCCATCCTCACTGTACTGCAACCGCACAGAAGTGCTACCAGGCTCCCCTGAGGCCCCTTCCTTCATATTTGCTCTGTCCTCTGACCAGCCTCCTCCTCTCTTCATTCAGTCAATTCCTTCTTATCCTCCAAGATCCAAGTAGGTGACATCTGTCTGTAAAACTCCTCTGACTTCCTCAGGCAGAATGAATTGTGACATTCTTATGGGTTCATATACCTCAATTTCAGCTCTCAGTCCTTTGAATCATTATGTGTTTATCCTTCTGTTTCTAAAATAGGGGTCACAAACGTACAGTGGTCTGAGGTAGTGAACCTGGGTTCCACAAAGCCATGGGATAAAGATGGTTCACATTTCTGGACTGGCCATTTTTTTAAAGATTCAGGAATCCTTAAGACAAGCAGGACTGGAGAATCCACATGCATGTAAATTGTAAAGATAAAAGTGTTTGCTTTTGCAGGGAAGCACTTTCTGCTCGTCCCATGTTCCTTTTTTTTGTTTTGTTTTGTTTTGGAAAGTATATTTATTTTATATGTTAGCATGTAACAGGCTTATTTTTTTTAATAAATTAAGAAACAAGTTTTTTTATTGAAGTATAGTTGACTTACAATATTATATTAGTTTCAGGCATAAAACATAGTGATGCAATATTTTTATAGGTTATACTCCATTTAAAATTATTACAAAATAATGGCTATATTTCCCCATGCTATACAATATATCCTTGTTGCTTATTTATTTTATACATAGTTTGTATCTCCTAATCCTATACCCCTATTTTGCCCCTCCCTCCTTCCTTCTCCCCACTAGTAACCAGTGGTTTGTTCTCTGTATCTGTGAGTCTGTTTCTGTTTTGTTATAAACATTCATTTGTTTTATTTTCTGGACTCCACACATCAGTGATGTAATACAGTATTTGTCTTTCTCTGTCTGACTTGTTTCACAAAGCATAATACCTTCTAGGTTCATCCATGTTGTTGCAAATGGCAGAATTTCATTCTTTTTATGGCGAAGCAGCCAAAAGGCTGACAAAAAGGAACATGGCATAAAAAGAATGAAATTCTGCCATGTTCCTTTTTGTCAGCCTTTTGGCTGCTTCGCTATTGGGCGTCTTGTCTCTACATCTCTCCAGCATGAGATTTCCTATTCCTCACTGCCCTGCCCCCTACCTCTTTGTCAAATAACCAGGCGAACAAATATATGAGCAGCTTTAATCTCTTCTAATCCTGTTTCCTTCCTTTGGAACGTGGGGTTAGAATAGATTTTTTAACTTTTAATTTTATTTTTTTGGCCGCGCTGTGCAGCTCGCAAGATCTTAGTTTCCCGATCAGGGATCAAACCTGAGCCCCTGGCAGTGAAAGCTCCAGGCCCTAATCACTGGACTGCCAGGGAATTCCCAGGAATAGATTTTTTTAAATTAGACAATTCTCTCACCCTTGTTTACTTAAAGGGTATCTATAGCAACCTTAAGAGGTATATATTGTAATTCTGTTTGGAAGTGAGAACATTGTGTGTGTGTAAGAGAGGTAGGTGAGCTCTGTAACAAGGAAGTGCAAATATCACTCATCAAAATAGTGCAGATAGAACAGCTACACCACAGAGCTGGAGACACTTACAGTTGTTCCGCGTTATAACCTGAGCCCTGCGCCATCATCCCTGCTTGTGCACCTCTCCCAGTGGGACAGCCCCCGACGGCCAGGTTTCCAGTTGTCGTTGGCTACAGTGGTTTTGCACTGGCATTGTAAGAAGATCACAGAGAGAAAATGGGTAGGAAGGATGGGGAAGATTTCTCCTTCAGAAAATGTTTCTGGGTCCCTGGTCCCATTTCCCCGCTCCTTCCCACAAAGCCAGGCCACGAGTGAGTAAGCTTTACTATTATAGTGGAAGAGACTGGTTTCTGGGTTGATTTTGGAAAGTGTGTGTGTACACACACATATATAGATAGATATCTAGATAGATAGAGACAGAAACACACACCCCTTCCTACCCTTTTTCACTCTCTAGTCTTGGTACAATGCTAGTGCAAAACCATGGTAGCCAGTGACAACTGGAAACCTGACTGTTAGGTGCTGTGAACGTGCGTGCACGCACGCACACACGCACGCACACACACACATTACATACTCATCCGTTTCATTCAGTGAGTATTTATCAGGTGCTCACAGTGTGCCATGAGTGCTGGCCTGGGAATCCAACATTGATTGAATCAGACCCTGTCCTTGACTTCATCGAGCTTACACTCTAGTGGCAGAAACAGAAGGTAAGCAAGGTATCAGCAAATAGTATTGTGAAGAAAATGAACCGTCATAGAAGAACTGGAGAAAGAGAGGCCATCAATGTGGGGAGCCTAGCACCGGTCCTCCATCCTCATGACTGACACCTCCAGTAAGAGGTCTGGGAAACTGAGCCACCAATATAAGGCAAATTGCACTTTGTCCCTAGGTTTGCCTGGTGGGAGGGCGGGGGTGGGGAAGGGAGGTAAAGAGGGAGATAAGAAAATAGAGTGATTCCACATCTTTCTTCAAGTCATGATCCTGAAGGTCTGGAAGAGTTGGGAGATTGTGTTTGGAAGACATTTGGTGTTCAGAGGAGAGGCGGGCGTGCAGGGGAGGGGTAAGTTGACCTGGAGTGGAGAGGAGGGGGGATGACTGGAAAGATGGGCTTCAGTTCAGGCCAGCAAGGCCCGGAAACTGCAGGACATAGGAGGGGCTGGTGGCAATCAGTGCTTTTGGAAGCTGCCAGGAGAATGGGTTAATTATAAAGCCTAATTGAGGTGGACCTGTGACAGGAGAGGACTGACCTCCTGGCTGGAGGACTCACTTGGTCTTGGACAGTAGGGTGGGAAGTAAGAGGGAACCGGCAAGAACTGCTGTATGCTTGGGCTCAGGGCCTGCAGAAGGGGCAGCTGGACAGGCTGAAGCATGATGCCAGCCAGGCCTGGAGGATGGCTTCATGCTTTATGCATGAGCCAGCACAGTCCATGAGATAGCCCGTGGGACCAGTCTCTACTGCAGCTGCGGGAGCCCTGCTGTTTTCTCCTGTGGCTGGGAAGCTCAGACCTGCACCAAAGTGGTGTGTGACAGGCTGGAGAAGGAGAGCAGAGGAACCTTTAAATCCACATCCCCATCTTTGATGACAGCTGTCTCCAGGATTGTAGCAGTGACGATGAAGAAAAGTTGCCTGTTTCTTAAGGCTGCCTCTGGGTCTTGCTCATTTCATCCTGAAAGCTGGAATGTGACCCTGAAGGTGTGAAAAAGCTTCTGCCATTTTCTCGTTTCAAGGCAAGCAAAATGCCTTTTATAACTGAGCACAACCCAGAGTTACCTCTTGTCCTGTGATCATTGGATTGGGTCACCCCAGTTTCATAGCCAGGTTGTAAAGACAGCCTCAGTTGCAGACAACCATTCTGCATCATTGAATTACCATTTTATTATTATTATTGACCTCTAAGTCTTCATATTAAATTACCTACTTGTGAATTAAGTGATACTTTCAAATATCAATTTGTGAACTTAGTTTGGGTTTTGTTAATATTTAAGCAAAGATTATAATTTTTTTAAATAAGAAATGTTGAAGATTTGCTCCTTTCACAAATAAGATTTTACTTAACTCAAACTTACCAAAGGAGCATTTATTTTTAAACAGCTTTTGCAGTATAATTGACATACAAAAAACTGCACATAAGTTTTGACATATGTTTGCCAGTGAAACTATTACCACAATTGAGATAATACACAAGTTCATTACTCTTAAGCATTTTTTTCATGCCCTTTTGTGATTATGGCTGCCCTTCCCTATCCCCAAGCAACCATGGGTCTGCCTTCTGTCATTATCGATTGTTTTGCATTTATAAGAATTTCATGTAAATGTAATCGTGCAGTAAGTACTCTTAGAGGGGGGTTGACTTCTTTCAATTAGTGTAATTGTTTTGAGACTCCTCTATTTTGTTGCATGTTTCAATAGTAAATGCCTTTTTATTACTGAGTAGTACTCAGTTGTATGAATATACTACAATTTATCTGTTTACCTGTTGATGGACATTTGGGTTGCTTCCAGTTTTGGCTATGAATAGTTGTGTACAAGTCTTTGTATGGAAATTTGCTTTCATTTCTTTTGGATAACTACCTAGAAATGAAATGGCTCAGTCATATGGTAGGTGCATGTTTAGCTTTGTAAGTAATTGTTAAGCTATCTTCCAAAATGGTTGCATACCAGAATAATGTGGGCCTCATAAAATGAGATGAAATATCTTTCCTTCCTCTTCAACTTTCTAGAAGAGTTTGCATAGCATTAGTGTTATTTATTCCTTAAATATTTCTTAGAATTCACCAGGGAAGCTCTCTGGGAGTAGAGTTTTCTTCATAGGAAAGTTTTAAACTACAAATTCAATATCTTTTTTTTTTTAATTTCTTTTTAAAGAGATTGCAGTTTATTTATTTATTTATTTATTTATTTATTTTTGGATGTGTTGGGTCTTCGTTTCTGTGCGAGGGCTTTCTCTAGTTGCAGCAAGCGGGGGCCACTCTTCATCGCGGTGCGCGGGCCTCTCACTATCGCGGCCTCTCTTGTTGAGGAGCACAGGCTCCAGATGCGCAGGCTCAGCAGTTGTGGCTCATGGGCCCAGTTGCTCCGCAGCATGTGGGATCCTCCCAGACCAGGGCTCGAACCTGCGTCCCCTGCACTGACAGGCAGATTCTCAACCACTGCGCCACCAGGGAAACCCCCAAATTCAATATCTTTAATAGATGTTTATCTGATATCAATCCACATCAGGTCATCTATTTCTTCTTGAGTGACTGTTAGGAGTTTTTGTCTTTCAAGGAATTTTTCCATTTCATCTAAGTTGTCAAATTTATTGGTGTAAAATTGTTCAAAATATTCCCTTATTATTCTTTTAATATCTCTTTCAATCCTAAAGTTCATAATTTTTGTCTTCTCTCTTTTTTTCCTGATCAGTCTGGCTAGAGGTTTATCAATTTTATTGATTTTAAAGAATCAGTTTTTGGTTTCACTTAATTGTCTAATATTTTTGTTTTATGTTTCATTGATTTCTACTCTATATATATCCCTTTTTTCTGCTTACTTTGGGTTAAATTTGCTCTTATTTTTCTAAGTTGTAAGATGATGCCATTGATTTGAGACTTATTGCCTTTTCTAATATAGGCATTTAGTGTTATAAATTTTCCTCTACGTGTTGCTTTAGCTGCATCCCACAAATTTTTAACATGTTGTGTTCTTATTTTCACTTAGTTCAAAATGCTTTTTAATTTCCCTTTTGATTTCTCCTTTATCCATGGGTTATTTCAAAGTATTTATTTAGCTTATAAATATTTGTGGATTTTCCAGATCTTTCTGTTATGGATTTCTAATTTAATAAAACTGGGGACAGAGAACATATTTTGTATGGCTTGAATCCTTTTAAATTTATGGAGCTTTAATTTATAGCCCTGAATATGGTCTATTGTGGCAAATGTTCTGTGTGCATTTGAAAAGAATATGTATCCTGATATTATTGGGTAGAACATTTTATATGTTTTATATTTAAATTGGGTGGAATTAGTTGTATATTTAAAGTGGGTTTTGTTTTGTTTTTGTAGACAGCATATTGTTGAGTCTTGCTTTTTTATTGAATCTGACCATCTCTGCCTTTTAATTGGGGGTGTTTGAGCATTTATATGTAATGTGATTATCAATTTGTGATTGATATATTGTTATTATGCTTGCTTTAATCAATCTATTATCTTTTAAAGGTATTTAAATAATAATAAATATGCTTTGTATTTACCTATCTTATCTTTTCTATTGCTTTTAATTTCTTTGTGTAGATCCAGATGGCTATGTGGTGTCATTTATCTTCTGCTTGAAGGATTTTCTTTAACACTTCTTGTAGTGCAGGTATACTGATGGTGAATTCTTTCCATTTTTATATGTCTGAAAAGGTCTTTATTTCACCTTCATTTTTTAAAAAATTTATTTATTTATTTATTTATTTGGCTGCACTGGGTCTTAGTTGCGGCAGGCAGGCTCCTTAGTTGTGGCATGCAAACTTTTAGTTGCGGTATGCATGTGGGATCTAGTTCCCTGACCAGGGATTGAACCTGGGTCCCCTGCATTGGGAGCACAGAGTCTTATCCCCTGCGCCACCAGGGAAGTCCCTCACCTTCATTTTTGAAAGATATTTTTGCTGGGTAGAGATTATAGATTGACAGGGTTTTTTTCTTTTAGTGGTTTAAAGATGTTGCTCTACTTTCTTCTGTTTTACATTGTTTCTGACAGTAAACATTCTGTAATTTTTTTTGTACCTCTGCATGCAATGTGTTTTTTTTCCTCTGGTGGATAAAGAGATTCTCTCTTTATCATTGGTTTTAAAATTTTGATTTTGATATACCTCCATATAGTTTTCTTCATGTTTCTTGTGCTTGAGGCTTGTTCAGATTCTTGGGTCTATGGGTTATAGTTTTTATCAAAATGGGAAAATTTTCAGTGCTTATTTCTTCAAATTTTGGGGGTACTTTTCACCTCTCCTTTCTTTTGATGACTTCAATTGCATATATATTGAGCAACTTGAAGTTTTACCAAAGTTTATGGGTGCTCTATTGATTTTTTCCAGTCTTTTTTTGCAATATGTTTCATTTTGAATAGTTTCCATTTCTATGCCTTCAGGTTCACAATTTTTTTTTCTCAAGCGTCAGTCACCTTTACCACTGAATTCTTTTTTTAAATTGAAGTGTAATTGACATACAACATTATATTAGTTTCAGGTGTACAACATAATGATTCAACATTTGTGTACATTGCAGAAGGATCATACCATAAGTCTAGTTATGATCTGTCAACATACAAAGTTACAATTGTTTTCTCTTGTGATGAGAACTTTTAAGATTTACTCTCTTAACAACTTTCAAATATGAAGTACAGCATTATTGACTATAGTTACATTCCTGTGACTTATTTATTTTATATCTAGAAGTTTGTACCTCTTAATACCTTTCACCTATTTTGTCTAACTCCTAACACCCCCTTCTCTGGCAACCACCAATATGTTTTCTGTATCTATGAGTTTGTTTTGTTTGTTCATTTGTTTTTTTTGATTCCACATATGAATGAAATTATGTGATATTTGTGTTTCTCTGTCTGACTTATTTCACAAGGTCCTTCTGTGTCATCACAAATGTCAAGATTTTATTCTTTTTTATGCCTGAATAATATTCCATTGTGTATATATACCACATCTTTATCCATTCATCCATCAGTGGACATTTAGGTTTCCACATCTTGACTATTGTAAATAATGATGCAATTAATATAAGGATTCATATATCTTTTCAAATTAGTGTTTTTGTTTTCTTTGGACAAATACTGAGAAGTGGAATTTTTGGGTCATATGGTAGTTCTGTTTTTAATTTTTTGAGGAACCTCCATACTGTTTTCCATAATGGCTGCACCAATTTATATTCCTACCAACAGTGAACACGGGTTCCCTTTTCTCCACATCCTTGCCAACACTTGTTATTTCTTGTCCTTTTGATAATAGCCATTCTGACAGGTGTGAGGTGATATCTCACTGATGATTAGTGACATTGAGCATCTTTTCATGTGCCTCTTGGCCATCTTTATGCCTTCTTTGGAAAAATGTCTATTCAGATCATCTGAACTGGGCTCTTTTTTATACCTTTCATGTCTTAACATGTTCATAGTTTCTTTAACTTCTTGAATCTATGGACTATAGTCATAATAACTTTTAATGTTCTAGCCACCTAGTTCTATCATCTATGTCATTTCTGGATTGTTTTCAATTGATAGATTTTATTTCTTCTTTATGGGTTGTATTTTCTTCCTTGTTTGCCTGCCTGGTCATTTCTTAATGGATGCCACACCTTGTAAATTATCTTTTTTTTGGATTCCTATAAATATTCTTGAGCTTTGTTCTATGATGTGATTCATTCAGAAAGTTTGATCCTTGGACTTCCCTGGTGGTCCAGTGGTTAAGAATCCATGCTTCCAATGCAGGGGGTGCGGGTTCGATCCCTGGTCGGGGAACTAGGATCCCACATGCCATACAGTGTGGCCAAAAAAAAAAAAATAAAATAAAATAAAATAAAAGTTTGATCCTTGCAGGCCTCATGTTTTTAGCTTTAGGCAGGACCAGAGCTATGTTTAGTCTAATACTTTACTTCTTACAACTTTAACTGATGCCCCCTGACCCTTTGGCTTCTGCTTCTCCCAACTACATATTCTCTCCCCGCTTTCCAGTTCAAAGTACTGGACACACGACTATGATTAGCTCGGCCTTCTACACCAGAAGCCTCACACACCGCTAGACGGCTTGCCTTTGGATGAGCTACCTTTGGGGCAGGAACCCACTCTGTGTTCACTTAGCTGTTGCCAGGGGCACAGGGTCCTGTGCAAAAACATTATCTCAGCAGGTCTTCATCATGTGTCTTCCCTCAGAGAATGGGCTGGGGATGTAGACACATATAGACTAACATATACAGATTACTCTGACTTGATACATCCTCATTATTCAGTATCTAATTGATTCATCAGGTGACTAGTCATGCAGCTCTTCTAAGTGCCAGGATGCAGAGATGAATGAGAAAATAGGATCTGGCCCAGAAACTTAGACTGCAAGAGGAAATATAATAACATATATGGAAATGATGATGGCCAAATTTAGGGTAGTGGTCATTTTTAGGAAAGAAATGAAAAAAAATAAGTATTTAAGCTGAGACATGTACTGTGGCAAGTACTGCAGGAATGGTACTTTGCTAAGTACCCGTGGTGTGGGGACAGAAGGAATATAGGTCAATATGGGGGCTCTGGCCTGATAGGCCTGCTTAAAAGCTCAGCTCTGATACATCCTAAATTTAACTTCGCTGTGCCTCAATTTCCTCATCTATAAAGGAGATAATAATAGAACTTAGTACAAGAAGTTGTAGGGATTAAAAGAGCCATTTTGTGTAAAATAATTGGCACACTGTATTGTCTCCATAAATGTTAACTATTATTATCAACCATATTTCAGTGCAATCGAGTTCCTGTTCCAGACGTCCCAGCAAGGGAGGCTTGAACCAGATGGGATTTCTGGGGCAGTTCCTGGAGACTTTTACGGCCAAGGTTAAATACTGCAATTCCTCTCACTCAGAGTATATCATCCACTCCCTTGCAAAATCTCTCTGGCCTCTGGCCACCTGCATTCTTATGTGGCTTCATTTGGTTGCAGCTGCCTTGGGTGTAACTTAGATGACTTCAACTTTCCAGGTGCATTCCGGGTGGCACGCAGTCCTGGTGATGGACCCAGCTTGTAGCCATGATGGGAAGGTTCAGATCAAACTCACAGCCCACTCTGGCCCCTGAGGCTGGGAACCTCAGGCTGGAACTCTCCTGCATCTGTAGAGTTTAGACTCCCAACATAAAGTGATGTCTGTTCAGTGTCTACTGTGGCCCAGACGCTGTTCTAAGCAAACTCATGGGTACACTCTCATGTAAACCTAATAGTACTTCATGAGTTGGGAGTATTATTATCTCCATTTTACAAACATGTAAGGTGAGGCTCAGAGAGGTAAAAATGACTGGCCATACTCAGGTTTTCTCAATCCAAAGCCTTGTGCTTATTCCTTTACACCCTAGCTTGTCCCCAGACTGGCCAAGATTAAACAATGCAGCAACTTCCAATCACTACAGGCATTTTCCTGAAAGATTGAATATGAAAGATAAAAATCTGTTAAAGATGCCTTTATAAAGAGAAAAATTCACCATACTAGCTTGAATTTTGGTGTTTGGGTATTTTTTTTTTTTTTTTTTTTTTTTTTTAGCAATGATTTGGGATATTCCCTTTGTATGGTTTGAATGCATTCCAACATTGGTATTATAGGTAAGCTTATTTCCAGAAACAGGATTTATAGGGCCAGGGTTTATACTCTTACATGTTTGGCTTATCTAGGTAGAGGGAGATCTAGGGAAATTTAATTTATTAATATTATATGTATAACTCTTTGTTCCCAGTATGACCAAAGTAGCTTATATGTTCATGAGGCCCTTTAATTGCCCTTTCCTGCTACAGGAATCTGTGTTAGGGTACCCAAGAGAATGGATCTTGAATTGTAGAAGGCATTGGCTGCATTTTAGGAAAAGAGGAACCAGTCTTCATTGCTTTGCATTAGCAGCTCACATCTCAGTTCTGAAAGGAAAGAGCCTCCACGTGTTGTTAACGCTGCCTGCCTGTGTGTTCACTGGTATACACTGGCCTCAGAGCCAACACGAGGTCTGCCTTTGCAGTGTCTCAGTGGACAAGGGATCATCTGCATTCCCCTTCCTTAGAGGCACCCGGGAAGGAATGACAGCATCCACTAGACAAGATTGAACACTTTTTACTTTCTCAAGTTCTAATACTATTCTAATTTTAAACAAGCTCCAATATTCTCATTTGAAACAAGGAAATGATATTAATGAATGATATAGAGAAGCTTCACTGTAACCTCATTAGTATAGCCACTAATGACCCATTATTAAGTTACCATGCATGAAGTTTTCTTGCAACAAGCTGATATATTTAGAAGAATAAATTAAAGTCAGAAGCGTAAGGGGAAATGGCAAGGTCCTTATTTTGCTCCTCACCCAAGAGCTTCTCTCCCCTCCCTCTGAAAAGAGAACTCAAGAGCTGAAGCTGCTGATTCTTACGAAGACCACCACACAGGGCAGGCTGGGAGCTGAGCTAGAATCAGATTCGCCTAAAATAATTGTCCTATGTAGGGTACCTTATTTTTTGTTTTGTTTTTTGTTTTTAAATTTTGTAATTGGACATAACTTTTAATGTTCAGCTAGCTTGGGGCTTCAAAGATATTTCATATTAACTATGAGCTATTTGTCTACCCAAGGACTTTTGGTTATTAAAGAGAAGTGGAATGAATTTTAAAAATGTATTCCAGGCTTACAGAAAATTATAGATAATTACAGAAATTATAGAGCAATAAAGAACATTATATATAAAATTGAAGACTTCATCTCTTTTCTTCTTCCCTGGAGATGACCACTACCGTGAATTTGGTGTTTACCATTTCCATATATGTTTTTATATTTTTCTAAATATCATGTATCCCTAAATAGTGTGTGGTTTTGCTCTGCATGTATTTAAACTTCATAAAAATGATAGCATGTTGTTCATGTTCTTCAAACTACTTGTCACTGTCAATATATTGTGCTTTTGAGAATCATCCAAGTTAGTCTGTATCACTCTATTTCATTCATTTTCTCAAGTATAGAGTATTCCATTTGTAGATATTTATGCTGTTTCTAATTATTAACCATTAGCAGTACAAAACGGTGTAATATATTGTATTCTTGTACATGTCTGTCATCTTTACACATGCAAAGGTTACTCTCTAGTATAAACCTGGAAGTGGAATTGCTGGGTTGCAGGATATGCACATCTTCAAATGTATTAAGTTTCTCCAAAATGATTTTATCAACTTAGACTCCCAGAAGCAATATATAGGAGTTCTTGTTGTCTTGTTCTGTGGCAATGCTTAGTGTCATCAGACACTAATATTTGTTGGTCTTCAACCTGAGAGGTGTGAAACAATATCTCACTATGGGTTTAGCTTGCATTTCCTTTCCCTGATTTCTAGTGAAGATGAGTAGCATTCATATATTTATTGGCGATTTAATTTTCTTCTTCAGTGAAATGCTTTTGCTCATTATCTTTTGCTCATTTTTCCATTTCCCACTTTTCCACTGGGTAGTTTGTCTTTTTCATACTGATTTAG
This sequence comes from Balaenoptera physalus, assembly GCF_965194825.1. Taxonomy (NCBI): domain Eukaryota; kingdom Metazoa; phylum Chordata; class Mammalia; order Artiodactyla; family Balaenopteridae; genus Balaenoptera; species Balaenoptera physalus. Next base: position 45,381,758 of record NC_138897.1, on the reverse strand, counting down.
AGGGGTTCTCTTTGTATTGAGTTTACTAATACTTTATGGTTTATATGTGTTACAGTTAGCTTCTCCCAGGCTGTGGCTTTTCTTTATCCTTAGTCTTTCAATGTATACAAATTTCAAATTTTAACATATGCATATGTATTAAATTTTCCCTTTTTGATTGCCCTTTTGGGTTTCTTGTCTAAAAAAATTCTTTCCTATCCTAATATCTAGAAGTTGTAAAGTTTTGCTTTTTACATTTTCACTTAAACTTCCTAGAATTTATTTTTGTGTCTGGTATGAGGAAGGGCTAACTGTATTTTGTCTTATATAGCTAATAGTTGTCTCAGCACCATTTGTTAAATAGTTCATTTCCTTCCTGCTGATAAGTAATGACACATCTATCATGAATCAAGATTCCCTATGTGTATGAGCCTGTGTCATTCCATGTTTCTGTTCTTGCACCAAGACCACATTCACATTTGATCATTGTGGTTTTAGAATGGGCTTGATATACAGTGGGACCAGTGATCCACTTTGTTCTTATTCAAAATTGTCTTGGTTATTCCTGGATCTCAGTTCCTCCATAAAAATTTTGGAGCCACCTTGTAACGTTCCATGGAAAATCCTTTTGGAATGTTGAATAAAATTGATTTGGAATTGTATAAATTGAAAAAGAATTGGCATTGGCATCTCGACTGTATTGAATCTTTCTATATGTGAATGTGATATAGTTATCATTTATTTGCGTCTTTTAATAAAGTTTTATAAATGTCTTTCATATAATTAAGTAATTCATAGTTAACTTGTGGTTAACTTGGTAAATTGTTGCTGTTATATGAAAATACAATTGCTATTTGTACATTTTATATTGAGAAACCTTGCTAGACTCTTATTAATTCTAATAACTTGTAGGGGTTTTTTTGGATTCTCTAAAAGATGATATTATCTGCAAATAATGACATTGTATTTCTTTCCCTTCCTTATGCTTTTATTTGCTTTACTTATCTTAGTGTACTGGCTAAGAATAACATCAAATACAGGCAATTCTGGGGGTATCCTTGTATCACTTCTAATGTTAAACTGCTTTTAATGTTTCAGCATTAAGAATGGTGCTTACCATAGTTAAAAAAATTTTTTTTTTACTGAATACCCATTGTCAGGTTTAGAAAGCTCTCTTCTATTCCTAAGAATAATTAATTTATTACATTCTTGCTTTTCAAATTGTTGAGTTGACCACTCATTATGCTTTAGAAACATCCTAAAAATTTTGATATATAGTCTTTTCATTATAATACTCTTTGAATGTTTTCTAATTTTCTTCTTTGACCTGAGTTAATTAGAAAGGTTTTAAATTTTTCCAATTATATGGATTTTTCAGACGTATCTTCTTGTTATTTATTTTTAACTCAATTGCATTGTGGTTAGGAAGGTAGCCCACATGAAAACCAATTCTTGGTATTCATTCACAAGCTTGAACTTTGTCACAGGATTGACCGTCAGTTTTTGAATAGTTCCTGTGTATTTGAGAAGATTGCATTTTCTTTAATTTGGGGCACCAGGTTATATATGGTCATCTGCTAGGTTAAACTTGTTAATCAAGTTAAACAAGTCTGTTACATTCATAACAATTTCTCTCAATCACTGTGTGAGTGGCACAGGAAACCCCTCCACTTTGACTGTGGATTAGATTTGGCTGTATAGAACAGAAAAATAAATAGGTAACAGTATCTTAAATAAGATAGAAGTTACACAAGCTAGTCTGGACTTTGTTTATATGAAAGATAAATAAAATTCTATCTATGCCTACGGGTCCAAGGTGCTATAGTAGCTGCCTAGTGAGCCCAGAATATAGGTGTTACTGAACTTAGGTCTGGCTGCGTTCTGCTCAAAAGTCAATACTCAAGATTCAAGTGCTTTAGCAAAGGAAACCATAAACAAGATGAAAAGACAGCCCTCAGAATGGTAGAAAATATTTGCAAATGAAGCAACTGACAAGGGATTAATTGCCAAAATATACAAACAGCTCATGCAGCTCAATATCAAAAAACAAACAACCCAATCAAAAAAATGCGTGGAAGACCTAAATAGACATTTCTCCAAAGAAAAGATACAGATGGCCAACAAACACACTAATCACTAATCATTAGAGAAATGCAAATCACAACTACGATGAGGTATCACCTCACACCAGTCAGAATGGCCATCATCAAAAAATCTATAAACAATAAATGCTGGAGAGGGTGTGGAGAAAAGGGAACCCTCTTCCACTGTTGGTGGGAATGTAAATTGATACAGCCACTATGGAGAACAGTATGGAGGTTCCTTAAAAACCTAAAAATAGAACTACCATGTGACCCAACAATCCCACTCCTGGGCATATACCTGGAGAAAACCATAATTCAAAAAGATACATGTACCCCAATGTTCATTGCAGCACTCTTTACAATAGCCAGGACATGGAAACAACCTAAATGTCCATCAGTAGAAGAGTGGATAAAGAAGATGTGGTACATATATACAATGCAATAGTACTCAGCCATAAAAAGGAACGAAATTGTGCAATTTGCAGAAATGTGGATGGACCTAGAGCCTGTCATATAGAGTGAAGTAAGTCAGAAAGAGAAAAACAAATATCGTATAATATCGCTTATGTGTAGAATCTAGAAAAACGATACAGATGAACTTATTTGCAAAGCAGAAACAGAGACACAGATGTAGAGAACAGATGTATGGATACCGGGTGGGGGGAGGGGGAAGGGGGAGGTGGGATGAATTGGGAGATTGGGATTGACATATGTACATTACTATGTATAAAATAGATAATTAATGAGAACTTGCTGTGTAGCACAGGGAACTCTACTCATTGCTCTGTGGTGACCTAAATGGGAAGGAAATCCAAAAAAGAGGGATATATGTATACGTATAGCTGATTCACTTTGCTGTACAGCAGAAACTAACACAGCATTGTAAAGCAACTATACTCCAATAAAAATTAATTTTAAAAAGTAAAATTAAATTAAAATTAAAAAGAAAAGATTCAAGTGCCGGTAGAAACAGAAAGGTTGCTTTAATCAGAAAACCGGCATCCTGGGGAGAAGGTGGACTCGTGTCCCAAAACCAACTCTGAAGATTTTGCTCAGCCATGAACATTTTTAAAGGGAAAAATGGGGAGTAATCTCAATTAATCATTGAGATGGGGGTCAGCTTCATTGCCATATCCCATTGCATGCAGGCTTGTCAACTCCTTGTAATCTTTCTTTAGATGCTATCTTGTTCTCACAGTTTGTTCATAGGATTCCTGACAGGGAAGCTGGGGAAAAGATTTAGTCATCTGTTAATTACTTATTCTTCATTTTTACTTCTTTGATCTAAGGAAAGAACCAACAGGTTAAGCAAGGTATTGTGTGATCAAAAGGTTTAAAACGTATGCTTGGGCCGGAGATGAGTAGGGCATGGGGGCGCCTGGTTTAAGGTTAGTTACAATATAGCTTTGCTAAAGTGACAAGGCAAAAGGAGCTCTCTCCTGCAGAGAGCTCTTTCCTGCCAAAAGCTGCTTACATAGGATTTGGTTACTCCCTCCCTGTAGCTACTGGGGATGGTGGTTTCTTCCCTCTACTTCTCCTCCCACCTCTGATTGATATCCAGAGGTGACTCACCTTCTCTAGGGAGAGCAGCTGTGTGACTTACGGCAGAATGTGTGTGATGCAAGAGTCACATCTTTCTCCTGGGGGGACCTTGTGTTCCCCACCAGGCAGGTATATTTTCATCAAATTCAAGTAGGCTATTACCCAAGCTATATATTAGAAATATTTGTGTCTTAGTTTAGAAGTTTTTTTGTCCCCTCAATAAATGAAGGGCCAATTGTCTGTAACAGATTATGTTTATTATTCCCCAGGGGTCCAACAGACTCTTGTTCCCGGCTAACCCTGTTCTTTATTTTCCATGTAGTTATCTAATTTTGCCTTCTCCTACCCATTCTCCTGACTTAACATTTCCTGTGATTCTTCACTGAGGCCGTCACACAGCTGACCTTCCCCGTCACAGCATCTTCAGTGAACAGTCCAGATCGTTTGTGTGGTATTACCAGAGTCAAGTGCCGTCCTCTGAATAAGCTGCATGTTCATGGATGCTTCTTGACATGCAATGAAATTTCCGTAATTGCATTCAGATTTCAGACCATTGCTGTCTCTTTCTCCTTATCTGTCACCCTAACATCTTGTTTTAAGATGACATAACTATTTTGGGAGGTATATTGAGAAACTGGTGTATGGCAAAATATTTTTAGTACATGTAAAATAGAAAACAGTTTTAGATTGAATGTTGATTCCAGCTTATCAAAGTCTTATCATAGACCAGTTTTAAAATGTGTGTGTGTGTGTGTGTGTGTGTGTGTGTGTGTGTGTGTGTATGGAGAGAGAGAATATGTATATATATTTTAAGTATATTCCTGGAATACTTGTCGATAATAATAGCACTCATTATTGATGACTGCTTGTATGCCAAGCATGTTGCTTGGTATTTTATATGCATTATCCCTTTTCCGTCCTCTGAGCACATGAAGCAGGTTATTTACCTCCATTTACAGATGAAGATCTTGAAACAGAAGACCTAAGACACTCAGTAATTTTCCCCATGTATTACCTAGGTACTAGCAGACCCTCAGTTCTAACCAAGGACGGACTGATTCCTGCATTAGTACTTTTAATCACTGCACAAGCCAATCAAACATTAACTCATTGTATCTTTAGGTCATCACTGAGTGGTCTTCTCACGTCATCCTTTAGGCAGCACCAAGAGTCCTTGGCGGCAGAGAGAGAGAGGCGGCGACAGGAGAGAGAAGAAAGGTTGCAGAGAATAGAACGGGAGGAAAGAAACAAATTCAGGTAAGACGGATTTTAAGATTTTTTAAAGAATGAACTGAAAGTTAAAGCACATGCCTTCACCATTGCATATGGTTAATACTGGTGTTAAAGGGTTAGAAATTAATATGCTTGCTTCCTATGCTGTCTCTGTTTTCAGGGAAGAGCAAGACGATGCCTGAAACAGGCTCCATCTGGTTTGTTATGGCCTGTCTTCCTTGAACCTATGGCAGGAAGCACAGCCAGCCAGCCAAATACAATTAAGGACTTGTGTGTTCCTGGGTCCTTCGTTATCCAAAATGGTTTTATCCAGGCCTTCCTGAAGGCAGAGAACCTAATCGTCTGAATTAGCCATTTCCCCCTGAAGCTACTCATGTTTTATTCATATTCTATTGGATGCCTAAAAGAAAATGCTTTTCCCACTTTCTGGTTTGTTTCTTACTCCCAGTAGCAATATTTCTTATTTTTTAAGCAATAATTTTTCCTTCTATGGGGGAGAAAGAGGCATTGTGCTGATTACTCCCAGCCCATTGTCCCCCTGATCTCTTTGGTCTCTAGCCAGCTCCAAGGATGTGTTCTTTGGTGTGGCCTACTCCAGCTTCCATGTCTTGGCCTGTCTGCCCTGCTGAGTCCAGCATCACTCCTTTTCTCCTTCAGTCAGATCAGCTGTCCCCATTGCCCCCATCCTCCCGGTCAACCTCCTAACACTCCCTTTGCCTGGGTCAAGCTGGGCAGTGCTTTATAAAACACCGGACACTTTTCTTACACATTTCATTCCTTCTACTATTCTTTTGTCCCCTTTATCTTTCCCCTACTTCCCTCTTGCCTTCCCCATCTCCTTCCTTCCCCCTCCTTCATCTTCCCATTCACCTCTCCCATAGCTTCCACACTCTTTCTTTTCTTTATTTCTCTCCCATCTCCACTTCCTTTTTCCTCAGTTCACTTTTTTGGGAAAAGTATTCCAATCTATTACTCCCAGTGAAATCTACAAAGAATGTAAAGCATTGTCAATGAGGATTTACAAGTTCAATAGTGTTTTTTTTCCAGCAGCCAGGAAGAGTATGTATAATTGTAGAAATGACCAAAACATGAGCAGAGTTGTGAACTTGCCTTGACCGTAACTCATGAAAAGAAGTATCCCAAGTCTGTGGGTGAAACACTAATCCTGACTTTTGTAAGATGGGGCTAATGGGCTGCATGAAGTAAACCAACATCATTCTCATACCATAATTGTGTGGTATACCTTGAGCTGTCAGATTTCTACCAAATGATATATGGAAAGACCAGACCTGTATGCACCATTTCTCATGAGGTAGCTCTGGAAGTTGTCCCTTTCGGAAAGACCAGTTTGTAAAACCACTGGAACAGGTTAAATGCTTCCTGATTCAGTGCCTTCTGAGAGATTCACATATTTCACCACCAAATAGCAGCAGAGAATCTGACTGAAACACATGGAAAATTCAGAGATTAGCTTACGCATCTAAAGATTTTGATTGAAAACCTCTTAAAACAGGGTACCAGTTCTGGGAAAGATGGAATCAGCACACTCCCTCCTGTCTCTTCTACCACATCACTCAGTGCAACCATAAATCATGGACAGATTTAAAGCATGGAGCTCTGAGAACTCTGAACTGTAAAAGGGAGCAGGTGAATTGGGGATGGAGACTAGCATTGAATTGGGGATGGAGACTAACATTCAAAGCTCCACCAAACCAGGGAGAGTTTACCATTTTTTCCCTCCAGTATCACATGGCATGTACTCACCAGCACTCCAGAACTCAGAATCACATACCAAGTGTGAACTGAAAGAGCTCTAAAAGAAGCCCTCTTTTTCTGGACTGAGGAGCTGCAAAAGGAATTCCTGAGGGTCAGAGAGTTGAGAAGTCTCCTGTTTTTTCTTATTTTTTTCTTCTCTCCTACCCCAGCCTCCAAGCAATATTGTTACACGCTGATGGCAGCGTGTCCAGGCAGGCGCCTAAGACTCTGAGGGAGGGAACCCTTCCTGTGATCAGAAGAGCATGACTGCAAGAGCACTTTTCTTCCTCTCTGTGTCCTCCTGCTGCATTGCCCTGTATGCAGATAGAGTTACTGAAAGTCTGCAGCAGAGCAGGGAAAATAAAGCCCAAGCTTTCTGGCTAGAGGACCAGGAAGGGAGACCCAGGGAATCCAGAAAATGATGGGAAAGTCACAAAGAGTAGAGAGATCAAGAGAGCAATCCTGAGATCATCTCTAGTTTTGTACACATGTGGCTCAGGACCTAAACAGCATACCACAGGCTTTGAGAACTAAGTACAGAGTGGAACACACTCAGGTCCCAGACTGGCCACGGGGTGGTGCATATAAGGGCCCTGATATGAATAGCACTAAAAATATTTGAAAACTGAGCTAATATTGGAACCAATATCAGAAGGCAGTCAGAACTTGCCGGCTGAGCTTGACTTAGTTGATTGCCTGCTAAAAGAAAACAAGATTCTTCATAGAATTTAAATAAGACCCAGAGTCTCATTACAAAATACTTAAAATGTACAGAATGCAATCCAAAACAACTTGTCATAGAAAAACAGGAAAAATCTTAAAAGAAAAGAGAATCAAAATATGCTAACCACAAATGGACATAGATGTTGTCATTATCAAAGACTTTAAAGCAGTTATTATAAACATGTTCTAAGATATAAAGACAAATACTCTGGAAACAAATGAAAAGTCTCTGCAGAGAAATAGAAGATATAAAGAAGAACCAAATGGAAACACTTGTAGAACTGAAAAATACAATAAGCAAAATAAAAAGTTCATTGAATGCTTTCAACAACAGAATAGAAATGAGAGAAGAAAGAGTCAGTGAATTTGATGTTAAAACAACAGAAAGTCTCCAATCTGAAAGACAAAACAAAATATTGAAAAAAATGAACAGTGCCTCATGGACCTGTGAAACAATACATCTAGTATTTATATCTTTGAAGTCCCAGAAGAATAGGACAAGAGTGCATTGTAATATATATTCAGCACACATGTTGGCAGAGTGAGAATTAGACCCGGGCAACCTATCTTCAGAGATCACGTTCATAGCTATTCACTATTTCCTCTTGGTCATAAAAGGATCTCACTCGTCATTTAAGAGCATAGAGAGACCCTGGCAAAATAATCCTTGTCCAGAAAGGAATGCTGATCATCAGTAAAGACTGCAGAGAACTATTAATTATGATGACTTCAGTTCCATTCTGAAAATCTGAGGATGTGAATGAAAAGAAATTCAAAGAAGGAAATAGGAAAAGCTTTATAGAGTAGTCCCTGGGATTACCCAAATGGCTGATCCTTTATCAGCCACTTCATTGATTTAAGTTAGTCATGATCCTTGTGCTTTTTTCTTTGCGAAGCATTCTTATCTGTTGTTATTTTTGTCGATTATGATCTTAAGTTTCCTGGGTTACGGGAAATATTATTTCTAGTGTGGTAAGTGATGAGAATGGATGTTTATAAATGATAACAAATTTGTGTCTTTGTTGCTTTTTCTCCCCCTCCTAACCTGCTTTAGTTGCTCTGACTTACTACCCCTTTATATCCAGTTATCAGTACACAGAGGGGTGGAGTACTTAAGCTACCTTGTGAGGTAGAAAACTGTGATGTCAGAATTCTCCAGGAAAACAAATGGTTAACTGAGAAGTGACTGACCACACAGTCTTAAACTTAGATTCAAGTTGGAACCTCACCAGTAGGAACAGAAAAACAAACATTAAAATTAGACCAATTTGGACATCTTGTGGATAAAGACAAGAGAGAATGCACAAAGCAAGAGCTTCCAGTGATCCCTGCTTAGAAACCGAGAATGTGAGGGATGCGGGGAAAGAATCCTGGGCCCTGGAAGGAATGTGCAAACTGTAGAGTGCAACACAAAATGGCCAAGACACTTGGGCCCACTCAGATTTAATTCTTGAGATGAATGTTGGGGAGTTACCAGAGCTTGATTGTGTGTTAATCACTTCTGAAAGCTATTGCTTGCTTGTCATTGCCATATTTTATTTATGAATTGTTTTAACTTTTAAAAATGTTTTTATCTCCCCTCCCCTCATATACTTAGTCTTCTTTCTGAAGAGTAATTAGCAAAGTCTCTGAGTGAATCCAGTAATCCCATGTTTTCATCCCTGTGATTTTATAGAAAACTCATTATATTTAGTACTTTTAAAGTACAGCCTTTATATTTATTTTTTAAAAATTAAATGACAACCACTTTCCATTTCTGATATGATAGTGGGCTTTCATTATATACTCTGTTAATAATTTCTTGGCAATTTTATGAGCATCTAATTCTGTTCTTTTCCTTCCCCATTTTGTTTCTTCTGCATATTTCCATTAGCCGAGAATATTTAGACAAAAGAGAAGAGCAAAGACAAGCAAGAGAAGAAAGGTTTGTATATCTCTTCTTTCCCATTGTAACCAAATGGCACGTGACTTTGCACTCAACCAAGCATGCAGAGGAGACTGTGTTAATTAAAATATAATAGCTTCACCTAAGACACCTAAGACCTTGGGTACCTGGCATTTTGCAGAATAGAGTGTCCTGGTTATCTCAATTTTCCAAGAAAGTACAGATTTATTACTTAGTGCCATCACGGTGTGAGATATGTGTCTGTTCCTCCAAAACTGTTCACCAAATAAGGATATTAGTTTGGCATATTGGCATATGGTATATATTTTAAATGCTTTGCACCACCACTGCTGCGCCTGGGTTAGGTGTCCCTCCTGTGTGTTTCCAAGTCACTTGTTCAGCATTTCTTCAACAAATATTTGAGCGCACACACTATGCCATGCGCTGGCTGGGGTACCACACCCTCCTGAGACTCTCCATGGAGGTGCATGATCATTTGCCTGTCTTCCTACCGAACTGTACTCAGTTCCTGGATGGCAGGAACCATACCTGATTTTCCTTGGTGTCCCAGTGCCCGCCACAGGGCTTGCACATAGCAGGCACTTAAGAAGGATGTATCGAATAAATGAGCAAAGGAGCCAACAGCTTTAAAATATTTAAGCTGTAAACCATTTCAATGTTCATTTCAATAGCAACATACTTTGAATCCCATTAAACCATGCCAAGTTAATGTATTCAGTGTCTGGTAAACTTAGATAAGCACAGGAAATTGTTTTTGGAAGTAGACCAGCAAAAGGCAAGTTTACCCCCTAGCACTGTACAGCCTGCAGTTATTCCCTCCACCACCAGATGGGGTTACTGCATGGAGAGCTGAAAGGCTGAGTTCATGCCAGAGCCAGTCAGGAACCTAACAGTCTCTGAATTATGCCAATAAAAAGTGGAATTGTGCTAATTTTTTTTTAGACACCATCAGCTAAATAGATCAGGACAGTCTGAGGCAGGAAAGAGTGGATGCTGCCTGTGTTCAATTTAAAAATTAGATGCTTACGTCAGCCTCATAAACAAAACCATGGCGTTGTTTTAATTCCGGCATTCTGTTAGATTATTGCCATCCTGGTAATCAGTTGTGGCCAGCAAGTTTAGAGTGAAAGATGCTGGCAAAGAAACAAAGAGACTTCTTTTTGTGTAATTAGTACCTGTTTTTGACATTGGGGGACATGACGTATACCCAAGTTTAAGAAATCGAATTTTATGTTTTAGATTCCCCACCAGATTCTGCACTTTTTTGAACTTTTGGACAACTTGACTGTCATGTTATGTCTGCACAGGCAAGTCCTCAAAGCTCTTGGAGAGATGACCAGGTGCTGTGTCCAGGTCTGAGCTGATTCAGACTGACGTTGAATTTTTCCCAAATCACTTAGGGCTACTACCTCTTTCCGAGTATTATTTACTGCTCTTTTCCCCAAAGTAGAGCATCACTTATACCTGGAAAATTCATGCAGAGGAATTTTCCACTCCTCTTCTCTCCCTTCTTCTTCTGCTCTCCGTCCTCAGCCCCACACCACCCATCTACCTGGGCGTTCTTAGCTGGTGCAGGAGTGGGCTCTCCATGGCTCCACGGGGGATTCCTTCCTTACAGCCCACCTCTGTTTCCCCAGAGGTTTGGGGAAGCAGCCAAGCATTTTCCTTTGATTTGGACCAGCCACTTTTCCTGGTTAGTTGGCTGCTTGCATTACCTGGTAAAGGTGGAAGTGAGGGAGATATACTTTCATCCCTTGTTGGAAAACAGTTGGGAGTTCCTGTTAAGCCAGGAAAAGATAAGATTTCCAAGTATAATGGAATTTGGAAATGGAAAACTAATGGAGATCAGAGGTGGAAAGAGACACTGGAAGAGGACTCTTGTTTGGTCCCATGACTCTTACCCCTAATGCAAAGACTCAAAAAGACAGCAAGAGGCACAGCAGAGGGTTTTTGAGGTTCGTATCATCGAGTTTAACGAGATAAATGTCATTTTGCTATTTTGAGGGGTAATGGACTTAATTTTTAATTTTAAAATTTCATTTCATGTCATCTCATTCCATAATTTCAGGCAAAGTGTTTTACTGATAATGGTGCAGACCCAGAGTAAGTTTCTGTTAGGTCTATTTCTAATTTTTTAAAGTATTATAAGAGAGGATCTCTCTGATATTGATTGACTTGACATTCATGAATAATCCTTTTTTAGGAGTGGTAAGGAATGAGATGCAGGCTGGGAACTATTGGAGTGGGGTGGGGGTCAGGGTGGAGAGTAGTCTGAGGGAGACAGCGGGACATGGAGAGGAGGTACCTTATGGGAAACAGGTTCTGAGGACAGAGTGCAAGGGGGAAGTTGGGACTGGGCAAAGATTTGGGAAATTATGCATGAAAGTGATCATGAAGCAGTAAGAGAGGGTTCTGAGCACAGTCTGTGGACAGAGTAGAACTTAGAGGGAGCCAGGTTTTGATATAATGTAAGGTAGAATTTCCGAGTAGTTGGGTGGCAGGACGAGTCATTAGTAAGTCGGTGTAGTTGAAAGTCAAGCAGGGTTTCTATTGGACCCTGCGAAAAGAGATGATCATATGTTCCCTTGACGGCAGTACCAGCCCTGCCACATGCAACCCTGGTGGGTATTGAGCTCATGCCAAAGTTTGTTTCTGTACCTCCCCCTGAACTATGAGTGCCAAGAAGGTGGGGTTTTTCTTGTGTATTATTAAATCTCTAGTGCCTACTGCAGTTTTTAGCACATGACAGGCACGCAACAGAATATTTAATAAATAACGAAAAGACAAAGACATGGACAGAGGCAGGATAACGAGACTGTTTCGACAAGGGTAGCAAAGGTGAAAAAGTCTTTTTGGGGGGCTATAGTCTGTGGATAGAAAATCCAGTGCTTTGTACCTGGGAGGCTACATCAGAGTCTGTGGGTTGGGGGTGGTGTTGCTAGGCAGCCAGAGATGTGACAGTCATCAAATGGGCTGGCGGGCTCCTAGATCAAGTACCACTTAGAGTCACTGTCTAAGGGAAGGTCAGGATATAGGTCCAGCTTCCTCCCCAGGTTCTGTGGGAGATAGCTCTCCACGCCGGGTAGCCTGGCTTTCCCCGTGCACGCCCGTTTACCCTCACCACTCTGGCCCATCTCGGGGGAACACTGAAAGATTTAGTGGTTCTTGACACCTGGGCCTCCCCACCCCTGCCATTTTTTAAAGTTTTTAATTGTGGGAAAATACACATAACATAAAATTTGTTATTTTAACCATTTTTAAGTGTATAATTCAGTAGTGTTAAATACATTCACGTATTTGTGCAACCAGCCTCCAGAACTCTTTATCTGTAGAACTGAAAATTCCTACCCATTTAATAAGGCCCTGTGCCCCTTCCCCTGCCATTTTTGTTTACCATGTAGACATCCTCGGAATGATTCAGATTAAACCCCTGACTCTCCCCCTGTCTCAGGGATCCTCAAGGATGACATCTGTGAGCCGAGGGGAGCACGGGAGTAGTCTTCGAGTCATATCTACCCAGAATCGGGATGAGCCACCCCTGGGGTCCCCCGGAAAATGGGGTGAACGCTTTGGCTGCCAGTGCATACCTGCTAGCTTGGCTGCCCACAGGGAGGGGAATGGAGAGGCCAGGTCCAGGGCCGGGCCAGCTGAATGGAGGTTAGTGATGGTTTGTCCTGCTGGCCTGAAGCCTTTTGTGCGAGGCTTTCTTACCTCTCTCCCTGGACCCTTCTGATTTTGTTAGGGCACTGTTTCCCTCCTCCAGGATTCCGATCTCCTGGACACGTGCAGGCCCCTTGGTGTGCACTTTTTTCCTTCCTGTCCCCCGTCCTGTCGCAGACGGCTTGGACTCTGTGTGGGGACACCTGTGCTCAGGAACTCCTCCTGGGCTCGCAGCATTCCTGGCCTTCCGTTTGCCCCCAGACCTTTTAAAATATGGGCTCTGACTCTTGCCCTCAAGACCACTTTGTTCCACCTTTCCTGTCACTTCCACAGCCAGGTGGTTTTTCCTTGCTGGTCTGAATCAAGTTCAGAAATATCTTCCTTTTGGTCCCTCTTGCGCTTTTCGAGAGGTGACATTGTTGGCAAGGAAAGTCCAGAGTTTCTAAAGCTTTCTTTCTGGGTCTAGCTTCACCCGGTAAGGGTGACACAGATGTTTGTAAATGCAGATCCGTCCCACGTCTTCTATCAGAGATTGACCATGAAAGTACACTCACTCCCCAAGAAAGTGCAATCAGCTGGCTCTGCCCGCTGGTGCCCTGGGCTGCAGGGAGACGTGCAGGTAGCCTACTGCTTGGCAGGTCCCTCACTGCACACTTCGCCTGCTTCCCGTCAGCCAACGAATGCACAGTGCCGAAGGAAAGAGCAAAGGATGGTAATCTTCGTGGTCTCAAAAATCCTATTATCTGCTTGTTGAAAACAGACCTACACACGTGAAAAGATGACTACATATGCCAGGCAGTAAATGTAAAATGCCATCTGAGTTGAATGGACTACATATCCGACATGAGTTCAGAGGCAAGGCCAGGATCACTTCCAGCTGTGGTGGTCAAGGCAGGCCTGCCGGAGGGAGATGCGCGTGCGAGCCTGTCCTGAAGGGCAGACTGACTGCCTTGGGACTGGCAGAGAGAAGGGGTGATGACTACAGACGTGGGGGGCCACGCCCCCCGAAGGATGGACGAAGAAACGCGTGCTTTTTAAATGCATTCTTTTGAAAGGTTTTACATGTGCACTCTGCCTCTCTTATCAGGCTGAAGTAAAAGTGCGGTATGCAGTATCTGGGGGTGGGGGCTTGCCCATTGGAAGAAACTGAAGCAGTGAACCTGGATGGATGTGAGGGAGGGTCTGGAATAAGCTGTTTCAAAGTTTCATGGTGGGTACGATAGTCAGAAACCTGCTACAGCTGAGTTCATAAATTTATTCCTGAACAAATAATAATGGTGGGTAAAATTAGCAGACATCTGGAAGAGGCACATATTTCAAAGTTATTTTGGTCTGATCTATAAAGCACACTATGAGGAAGATGATTGGTAGCTGGTCTTAATAAACAGTTACTGGGTTCTGCCTGCCTGAAATGCAAAACAGATGTATCTTTGTTCTTTTAAACTGACTTTGATGAATAAACTATATGTGACGTCAGGTCCAAGCTATTGGATGTCTGAGTCCTACTCAGAAATATTTTAGAATATAAAAAACTTTCCATGGTCGACACCGAGAGAACAAAGTGAATTCCAGCCACATTGCTGTTAGCATTGAAGCAGGTTCAGAAATCCAGAGAGGGCTTCGTCGAACAACCTTTTGGTATTTTGGGGCATTGTTCCTCTCTGCTGCACCAAGGCACCCTCGCATTTCACAGCTTCGAGCTCTGAGGGAGTGTGGTTTTCAGCTGTCACTGCTGGGGCTTTTTGATGGTCATTATTGCTGTTTTGCTTTTTGGTACAAATATTTCCTAAAAGAGCAAAATAGGATTCTGCAGCAGTGATCTAGTATCTGGAGACTGTGATGTTGCCACTTCCCCCTGTTTGTTTGGTTATGAATGATGCAGGATTTTTAATCATTAGCATCTTGGCTTTGCTGGGTGTTTTTGGCAGACGGGCCCTCCAGCCAGCCCTGCGCTGTGCTCTGTGCATCAGGAAACCAGCTCACTCTGCAGGTGTTTCATCCATAAACAAGCATCAGCCACGGGCTCCTCTTTCTTTTTACGGAAACCCTTTGGAATTTAACTTGCAGATACAAATACTTGGAGCAGTTGGCAGCTGAGGCGCATGAGAAGGAACTGAGAAGCCGGAGTGTGAGCCGGGGCAGAGCTGACCTCTCCTTGGACCTGACCTCACCGGCAGCCCCTGCCTCACCCACCCCCCTGAGCCGTTGCCCTTCATCTCTAGACTCGCAAGAGGCTCTCACGGTATCATCTTCCTCCCCAGGAACAGTTCAGCATCCCCAAGGTGAGTGCAGGGACAGTAGAGGGGAACTGATGAGTTAATTAACATCAGACAGGCTTCTTCTGGGCAGCGGTAACCATTCCTACGTGCAAACTCATACTGAGGCAACTAATGGGAGTCTTCGGGCGTGACTGTGACCCGAGCTGTCCCTAATAACTAGGGGTCTGCAGAGCCACTTACTAAAGCAAAAGTATTTATTGTAAAGATTGCAAGGTATGATCATTGAAAAGGGAGAATGCCAAAAATCAGACTTACTTTGACATTTAATCCTAATTCACAGGGTAATAAGTTAGGATTAATTTATTACTCTGTAATTTGCATGTTATTTATCTATTGGATCTGCCCGATAAAGTGACCCCTTTTAAATGTTTCTCCCATAAGAATTATTGGTCTGGTTTAAGTTAAACTGATGGAGGATAAAATGAATCAAAGTGAGCAAGGAAATGTGGACCTCGTGAAAATAGAAGTTAAATATTGAAGAAGAAAAAAATAGAATATAGTAAAGATGATTGGCACATGCTGTGGGGTGGGTGTAGATGCCTGTGGGCAGTCGGACAGGCTCTCCCTGGAGAAAGTCCCTCTCATCTTAGCTTATCTGGAGGAAAACAATGATACTGTACACTGCAGCCTTGGAGCATCAGCAGTTTTCCTGATGGCTCTGCGAATTGTGGGTCCGTTTCCTTTCACATTATCAGGGAGGATGGTTCTCGGCTACAGGCACCTAACACTGCGTGTTGACTAACCCTGCAGCCAGAACTGCTTGGTTTAATTGAGTGTTATGGCTTGCAGCCTGATGTAGACCTAGCCAACTGAAGACAACAGAGACACTAAACTTTTAACTCTATGAGGGTTGACTAAATATGGCGTGAAGTCTAATTTAAACAAGGCAGGACTCCATGACCTCAGCAGAACTGGATGTAATGGAATAGTCTTGTCTGTCCAATTCTTTGCTGGCTCGCTGAGCCTCAGGGCTCAGTCTGCTTGAGCAGGCTGGTTCCACCCCAGCTTCCCATCACATCGAGTCACTCCTGGTCCCTGAGCCATGGAAGATTGTCCTGGGCAGATGGCTCAGTCATAATGAGTAATGTCGGTCTTAAAATATTAAGACTCTGAGAATCAGGAAAACAGACTGCTCTGTAACAGCAATGTGCTTTCCCAACTCTGTCTGATATCACTGCTCTATCTAAATTGTGGTATTTCCAGAGGCAATATAAAAAATATTCCCCTGCAAAGCCGTGGTTCAGGACTTAATCTTGGGACTTTTAACTCTAAGAGTTGTATCTGCAGCACTTTACAGAATGGTTTTGTCCAAACTGTGAAGTACAGAATGGCCCCAAGCTGAGAAGGAATTGTCAGTATCTGTAAATATTGTTTGTCCTCAAGATTTTTAATCTGCTTGATGTTTGTGGCAAAAAGACAGTTCCTCGGGCATTTTGTACAGTTATAGTCAAACTTGAGGCCATCCTATCCCACTAAAAAGACAATATTTTAAACTTCAGTAAGAACACAGGAAATACTTATTTTGTGTATACATAATATGCATTTGGGGAAAATAAAGTTATTTCAGTACGCTTTCAGAGAGATAAATAGCAAATGTCATTTTCCTTTACAGAGAGGGGATTAATAGAGACTAAGAAAATGTTTGACTGAAATCACACCATAAGTGGTATCTGCATCAGAAAAAGGAATACTGGGCTTCAATTTAGACATAATTACAAATTGATAAAATAGCATGGACGTTTGCTTTTTCCTTGGGGGGAGGGGGGAAGCAGTGGCTCTTGTAGAATCTAGAAGTGCTGTCCATCATATGTTAACTCATTATCATCCAAATCAGTTGGAACCAGCAAAGTATTCTAACACCTTGTCCTAACACATAACTGAATTATACAACTGGAAGTTCTAAGGGTAGAAGAAGATATGCTATAAGAGGATGCTGTCAAAGAGAACTGCTGAAGCTTCCTTCTGATTTGGAGCCTTTGCCCTTATGACAGAAGCCTTTCTGTATATATGACAGAAAGGTTTTTCTCAGCCTGGTTTGTTATCATTCTTGGAAGCATTCTGCCAGCTCCCAATTAATAGTCTAAACTTTTCACCAGGTCCCATTTTCAAAGCTCAAAGTAATTTTTTGCTGATCCCTAATATTTAGAATATATTAACAGCTGAAGGAAGAATACAGAATATAATCACACATCCAGATGTTTGTCCTGCACCAAACACCTGGCACGTGGTCCAAACGTGCCGGGCGTTGACTCGCTTTTTCTCTCTTTATCCTTGTGGAGTCATATGCTAATAATTCATCTCACATTTCTGTAGTGCTCAGTGCCTTCCTTCCAAATGCTACTATTTAATACCTTGTGGTGCATCTCAGTAAGTAGGGGAAATGCTATTATCCGTGTTTTACTGAGGCTCAAATAGATGGAAGATGTGCTTCAGATCTTGTTGACGCCATGCTGAGAGTAAAACCACTGCTTTGACTTCCAACCGAGCCATTTATCAGGGCATCACGGTGCCATGACATTTGTGGTGGTGCTCCCCTGCACGCCACGCCATCCCCTTGCTGACCCTCTCCCCAGTATCTGTAAAAATTGTGATCTGCATTTCAGAATTATATCTATTAAAAAAAAAAAAAGGGAAAGCAGGTATTTGTTCCTGAATTATATATACCTCAGGGTTAAAGGTCACTTTGTGAGTGCTTACTTGGATTCTGGAGAACTTTTGATAGCAGAAGATATGGAAACATTAAAGCTTTCTTTACCTTTTCTCTTACAAAATATATTTATAAAGAGGGGAGGGCTAATGGTAAAATACCTGTAGCATTATGTGCCATCTAGTGAGAGCTTTCAGCCAAAAACCTTCCCAGCTGTAACTTTTGTGTAAATTATGCCACTGCTCCCACCATCAAGTCAGCGTGTGCTTGAATTATTTTTCACCTGGCCCTCTTGTGGTTCACAGCAGGCGTTTGTCCCAGCAGTGCCTAAGCTTGGTGGTGATGGTCTGAATATTTTTCCTTTGTGTGAAACTATCAGGCCCAAGTGATGAACAAACATATACATGTGTTCTCATTTTAACTGTGCTCTAGTTAACCGAGACAATTAGCCCCCATTTTAGGTAAACATGGAAGGGCCTCGCTCTTCAACCATTGCTTTAATTACCCTTTCCTTATTTTCACTGAGCCCTGGTGGTATCCGTCAGAATTTCTAGAATAAGTTTACTTCCTATTATTTTAAGAAACTTATAGATGACTCTGGAAACAAGTTATTCTCACTAGTTAGAGAAAAAGGCACAGTGTTCTTATTGGGCTAGAGTTCTTCGATGTGACTCTTGAGGAGGTTATTCTGAGGATTAAAGATAATGATAATCTCTGGACCCACATGAGGTCAATACAGCAAGGTAACCTATCATGCCAGTGGGTGTCAGATCTAGGTAACCTATATTGTGGAAACAAAGTGGAGAAAACCAGTCATCTCAAAACCAGGTTGAAGGTGGTCCCTGCAGGGTGTCCCAAGGTTGAACTGCCTTCTGTGGAGGCTAGAAGTGTGTTCTTTCCTGGCTCCCTGGTTTGCATACCTGAGTCCCTCCTGAGGCTAAATGGAGAGAAATGACCATTTCCCAGTAAAAGGAAGCTGCTGCCAAGAGTTTACAAGGTGCTTTCACTCACTGATATAGCCATGAAAGCATACATAATGGCTAGATTATTTTTAGCTCAATACTCTCTATTTTGCACACAGAAATAATATGTTAGAGATGCATTTAAACTTTTTACCATACTCTATTAATTTTATGTCAAGGATAAATATGTTCAACAGTGATTTTTTTTCTACCTGTAATCAATTCCTAGATATTTCCAAATATCTCATTGTTTGGCCCTGGAGATATAAAATATGGCTTATATGGCCATGGCCTATTCGCCAGCACTCAGCTGGAGGTACTTACAGAAATTATGGACATGGTACACTAATATATTCTCTCACAGATCCAAACATTTAAAGTACTAGTAAATATGATAATTCCTCTAGCTTCCTGATCTTCACACCTGGAAATAAAATACAGACATATAGTTATCAGTTTATTTAAATGAATAATCATTTTTCATCATTTTCATTTATCATCACGGCTGTTGTCGTTGTTACCAGTCATTGACTGAGCATCTCTGTCACCTTCATTGTGTAACATGTTTTCAGTTTCCTTCAGGTATAGACACACTCTCCTAGGTTACCCAGTCCACATGGCAGAAATCAGAAACGTCTGGCATCCTATTTCCAAAGGGCACGGTAGCGATGGAATATCATCAGTCATCAGCCTAATGCATGCTGGTTCCCTTGCATAAAGCTTTTGGACACCTCCAGTCTAGTATTTCATGAATTGGCAGGAAACTAGATTCCTTGTGGTTCTATGACTCAGGGCCGCCCCAGCTCCCCATAACTCACCTGACTACTGCTACTTAATGCCATTTGGTCAGTGAGACAGAATCTCTTAGGAACTCAACCCAAGGCCAAGGCCGTGCCTGCGAAACCTGCTGTGGAACTTTTTTGAGAGCCTTCACGAATCATTGGGTTTTTCTGCTTGCCATTTCTCTGTCTCTAAGAAATGGAAAAAGGCAAAAACTTTCCCGTTTTTCCTCCTACAGAGAACGACAGTTGCCTGCAATGTGTTTTCTTGTACCAAATTTTAAAACATTAAATAGTCTTGAGTTTTTTTAAAGCAAAGTATAAATCTTACTGAAGTATACTTAAGTAAAGATAAGGCACAGAATGGCATTGGGAAAGTTTGTTTGTTTCTTTGTTTTAATTTTTGAATTTTATTTTATTTTATTTTTATACAGCAGGTTCTTATTAGTCATCCATTTTATACACATCAGTGTATACATGTCAGTCCCAATCGCCCAATTCATCACACCACCACCCCCACCCCCCTGCCACTTACCCGCCTTGGTGTCCATACATTTGTTCTCTACATCTGTGTCTCAATTTCTGCCCTGCAAACCGGTTCATCTGTACCATTTTTCTAGGTTCCACATATATGCGTTAATATACAATATTTGTTTTTCTCTTTCTGACTTACTTCACTCTGTATGACAGTCTCTAGATCCATCCACGTTTCAACAAATGACCCAATTTCGTTCCTTTTTATGGCTGAGTAATATTCCATTATATATATGTACCACATCTTCTTGATCCATTCATCTGTCGATGGGCATTTAGGTTGCTTCCATGACCTGGCTATTGTAAATAGTGCTGGAATGAACATTGGGGTGCATGTGTCTTTTTGAATTGTGGTTTTCTCTGGATATATGCCCAGTAGTGGGATTGCTGGATCATATGGTAATTCTATTTTTAGTTTTTTAAGGAACCTCCATACTGTTCTCCATAGTGGCTGTATCAATTTACATTCCCACCAACAGTGCAAGAAAGTTCCCTTTCCTCCACACCCTCTCCAGCATTTGTTGTTTGTAGATTTTCTGATGAAGCCCATTCTAATTGGTGTGAGGTGATACCTCATTGTAGTTTTGATTTGATTTCTCTAATAATTAGTGATGTTGAGCAGCTTTTCATGTGCTTCTTGGCCATCTGTATGTCTTCTTTGGAGAAATGTCTATTTAGGTCTTCTGCCCAGTTTTGGATTGGGTTGTTTGTTTTTTTAATATTGAGCTGCATGAGCTGTTTATATATTTTAGAGATTAATCCTTTGTCTGTTGATTTGTTTGCAAATATTTTCTCCCATTCTGAGGGTTGTCTTGTCGTCTTGTTTATGGTTTCCTTTGCTTTGCAAAAGCTTTTAAGTTTCATTAGGTCCCATTTCTTTATTTTTGTTTTTATTTCCATTACTCTAGGAGGTGGATCAAAAAACATCTTGCTGTGATTTATGTCAAAGAGTGTTCTGCCTATGTTTTCCTCTAAGAGTTTTATAGTGTCCGGTCTTACATTTAGGTCTCTAATCCATTTTTAGTTTATTTTTGTGTATGGTGTTAGGGAGTGTTCTAATTTCATTCTTTTACATGTAGCTGTCCAGTTTTCCCAGCACCACTTATTGAAGAGACTGTCTTTTCTCCATTGTATATCCTTGCCTCCTTTGTCATAGATTAGTTGACCATAGGTGTGTGGGTTTACCTCTGGACTTTCTATCTTGTTCTGTTCATCTATGTTTCTGTTTTTGTGCCAGTACCATATTGTCTTGATTACTGTAGCTCTGTCGTATAGTCTGAAGTCAGGGAATCTGATTCCTCCAGCTCTGTTTTTTTCCCTCAAGACTGCTTTGGCTATTCGGGGTCTTTTGTGTCTCCATACAAATTTTAAGATTTTTTGTTCTAGTTCTGTGAAAAATGCCATTGGTAATTTGATAGGGATTGCATTGAATCTGTAGATTGCTTTGGGTAGTATAGTCATTTTCACAATATTGATTCTTCCAATCCAAGAACATGGTATATCTCTCCATCTGTTGGTATCATCTTTAATTTCTTTCATCAGTGTCTTATAGTTTTCTGCATACAGGTCTTTTGTCTCCCTAGGAAGGTTTATTCTTAGGTATTTTATTCTTTTTGTTGCAATGGTAAATGGGAGTGTTTCCTTAATTTCTCTTTCAGATTTTTCATCAGTAGTATATAGGAATGCAAGAGATTTCTGTGCATTAATTTTGTATCCTGAAACTTTACCAAATTCATTGATTAACTCTAATAGTTTTCTGGTGGCATCTTTAGGATTCTCTATGTGTAGTATCATGTCATCTGCAAACAGTGACAGTTTTACTTCTTGTTTTCCAATTTTATTCCTTTTATTTCTTTTTCTTCTCTGATCACCGTGGCTAGGACTTCCAAAACTATGTTGAATAATAGCGGTGAGAGTGGACATCCTTATCTTGTTCCTGATCTTAGAGGAAATGCTTTGTTTTTCACCATTGAGAATGATGTTTGCTGTGGGTTTGTCATATATGGCCTTTATTATGTTGAGGTAGGTTCCCTCTATGCCCACTTTCTGGAGAGTTTTTATCATAAATGGGTGTTGAATTTCGTCAAAAGCTTTTTCTACATCTGTTGAGGTGATCATATGGTTTTTATTCTTCAATTTGTTAATATGGTGTATCACATTGATTAATTTGCGTATATTGAAGAATCCTTGCATCCCTGGGATGCATCACTGAGATACATCCCACTTGATCATGGTGTATGATTCTTTTAATGTGTTCTTGGATCCTGTTTGCTAGTATTTTGTTGAGGAATTTTGCATCTATATTCATCAGTGATATTGGTCTGTAATTTTCTTTTTTTGTAGTATCTTTGTTTGGTTTTGCTATCAGGGTAATGGAGACCTCATAGAATGAGTTTGGGAATGTTCCTTCCTCTGCAATTTTTTGGAAGAGTTTGAGAAGGATGGGTGTTAGCTCTTCTCTAAATGTGTGATAGAATTCATCTGTGAAGCCATCTGGTCCTGGACTTTTGTTTGTTGGAAGATTTTTAATCACAGTTTCAATTTCATTACTTGTGATGGGTCTGTTCATATTTTCTATTTCTTCCTGGTTCAGTCCTGGAAGGTTATACCTTTCTAAGAATTTGTCCATTTCTTCCAGGTTGTCCGTTTTATTGGCATAGCATTGCTTGTGGTAGTCTCTTAGGATGCTTTGTATTTCTGCGGTGTCTGTTGTAACTTCTCCTTTTTCATTTCTAATTTTATTGATTTGAGTCCTCTCCCTCTTTTTCTTGATGAGTCTTGCTAATGGCTTATCAATTTTGTTTATCTTCTTAAAGAACCAGCTTTTAGTTTTATTGATCTTTGCTATTGTTTTCTTTGTTTCTATTTCATTTATTTCTGCTGTGATCTTTATGATTTCTTTCCTTCTACTAACTTTGGGTTTTGTTTGTTCTTCTTTCTCTAGTTCCTTTAGGTATAAGGTTAGATTGTTTATTTGGGATTTTTCTTGTTTCTTGAGGTAGGCTTGTATAGCTATAAACTTCCCTCTTAGAACTGCTTTTGCTGCATCCCATAGGTTTTGGATTGTTGTGTTTTCCTTGTCATTTGTCTCTAGGTATTTTTTGATTTCCTCTTTGATTTCTTCAGTAATCTCTTGGTTATTTAGTAATGTAGTGTTTAACCTCCATGTGTTTGTGTTTTTTACGTTTTTTCCCCTGTAATTCATTTCTAATCTCATAGAGTTGTGGGCAGAAAAGATGCTTGATATGATTTCAATTTTCTTAAATTTACTGAGGCTTGATTTGTGACCCAAGATGTGATCTATCCTGGAGAATGTTCTGTGTGCACTTGAGAAGAAAGTGTAATCTGCTGTTTTTGGATGGAATGTCCTATAAATATCAATTAAATCTATCTGGTCTATTGTGTCATTTAAAGCTTCTGTTTCCTTATTTAGTTTCATTTTGGATGATCTGTCCATTGGTGTAAGTGAGGTGTTAAAGTCCCCCACTATTATTGTGTTACTGTTGATTTCCTCTTTTATAGCTATTAGCAGGTGCCTTATGTATTGAGGTGCTCCTATGTTGGGTGCATATATATTTATAATTGTTATATCTTCTTCTTGGATTAATCCCTTGATCATTATGTAGTGTCCTTCCTTGTCTCTTGTAACATTCTTTATTTTAAAGTCTATTTTATCTGCTATGAGTATTGCTACTCCAGCTTCTTTTGATTTCCATTTGCATGGAATACCTTTTTCCATCCCCTCACTTTCAGTCTGTATGTGTCCCTAGGTCTGAAGTGGGTCTCTTGTAGACAGCATATATATGGATCTTGTTTTTGTATCCATTCAGCAAGCCTGTGTCTTTTGGTTGGAGCATTTAATCCATTCACGTTTAAGGCAATTATCGATATGTATGTTCCTATGACCATTTTCTTAATTGTTATTGGTTTGTTTTTGTAGGTCCTTTTCTTCTCTTGTGTTTCCCACTTAGAGAAGTTCCTTTAGCATTTGTTGTAGAGCTGGTTTGGTGGTGCTGAATTCTCTTAGCGTTTGCTTGTCTGTAAAGCTTTTGATTTCTCCATCAAATCTGAATGAGATCCTTGCCGGGTAGAGTAATCTTGGTTGTAGGTTCTTCCCTTTCATCACTTTAAGTATATCATGCCACTCCCTTCTGGCTTGTAGAGTTTCCGCTGAGAAATCAGCTGTTAACCTTATGGGAGTTCTCTTGTATGTTATTTGTCGTTTTTCCCTTGCTGCTTTCAATAATTTTTCTTTGTCTTTCATTTTTGACAATTTGATTACCATGTGTCTCGGTGTGTTTCTCCTTGGGTTTATCCTGTATGGGACTTGCTTCGCTTCCTGGACTTGGCTGGCTATTTCCTTTCTCCTGTTAGGGAAGTTTTCGACTGTAATCTCTGCAAATATTTTCTCAGGTCCTTTCTCTCTCTTCTCCTTCTGGGACCCCTATAATGCTAATGTTGTTGTGTTTAATGTTGTCCCAGAGGTCTCTTAGGCTGTCTTCATTTCTTTTCATTCTTTTTTCTTTATTCTGTTCTGCAGCAGTGAATTCCACCATTCTGCCTTCCAGGTCACTTATCCGTTTTTCTGCCTCAGTTATTCTGCTATTGATTCCTTCTAGTGTAGTTTTCATTTCAATTATTGTATTGTTCATCTCTGTTTGTTTGTTCTTTAATTCTTCTAGGTCTTTGTAAAACATTTCTTGCATCTTCTCGATCTTTGTCTCCATTCTTTTTCCTAGGTCCTGGATCATCTTCAGTATCATTATTCTGAATTCTTTTTCTGGAAGGTTGCCTATCTCCACTTCATTTAGTTGTTTTTCTGGGGTTTTATCTTGTTCCTTCATCTGGTACATAGCCCTCTGCCTTTTCATCTTGTCTGTCTTTCTGAGAATGTGGTGTTTGTTCCACAGGCTGCAGGACTGTAGTTCTTCTTATTGGGAAAGTTTTTAAAGAAGGAAATTATATGATCAGCATGATAATTTCATCGATGGCAAATAGGCATCAAAATCTGTGAAAGGTCTGAGACTTTACCATATTTATAAGCTAGTAAATTAGCCTGCTGTGACCTCATGGATTTTGGCAAGCGACACGAAACTCCTGGGTCAGAAACAAAGGACTTTATTACTCATAGCAGTAGTAGTAGCCAACATATCAGCATTTGTGCCATTTCTCCAAGCCCTAGTTTCCAGAAGGTGATGTGAATAAGCCCAAGTGATACCTACACACACACTGAGTGGAACCCTGAGTTTAAGGACCTCAAATCTTATATTGTGCAGTAAGTGTGTCTTCCCTTTGTCCCAGAGGGAAACATGATCTTGATCACAGTGCGCAATAAACCAGGCAGTACCTAGCTCCAGAGGGAGACTCTGTCTCTGTCTTGCAAGGCTATTTGCTACGCACACATCCTTAGAAAGATAGTCCAGAGCAAAGGCTTTCAGTGCATCAGCTTTTAAGACCCCAGAAACATGAGAGACCCATGGAGAATTATTTCCAAGCTTTGGGATATAATGGTTTTCAGCCAGCCTTTACAATCAGATTTTCATACTAAGATCTGTTTAATGTAAACAAAAAATTCAAGTTTTAAACAACCATTACCTTGTTTGTTCTTATTTGACAAAAAGAAAGAGCATCAGGAGCTGTAAAACCCAGTCTGGAGCAGGCACTGTCTGCATCTGGAGGTGCTACCAGGGAATGTGGAAAGACATCAGTGCCTTTCATCCCAGGTAAAAGCCTTGGGTAAATGTTTCCAGGTATAGTCAGAAGGCCCTCCACAGGTAGGGACAATGAACATTCTTAAGTCAGTGTGGTACTTCAAATTTCCAGAGTCAGTGACTGAAAGGTCGTAAATAACAAAGAAGAACTCTCAGGTTTCTTCTAGCATCCTTATCTGTGCTCGACCTGTACTCCGCCATCTCCACCACTCCTCTTTTCCCCCCAGCACCTCTGCCTCCCCCACACCCCTGCCTTTCCCCCACCCACTCCCATAAAGCATTTGTACAGAATGATACAATGCCGGCAGTGTGGCAAGATAATCGAACATTGGTTTTCCAGTCCCTAAAAGTGTGCTTTTTCAAGAGAATTCCTGGGTTCAGTGAATCTTTAGAGCTTTCCAAAGCTGTAATGTTTTCTGAAGAAGCTGCCTCCACCCGATTCTTTGGGAAGTTCCAGTAGCTTTTTGTTGATTTTCTAGATCCAGCAGCTCTGTATCCTTGTGTATCTTCTAGATAATCTCTAGACTCAACATGTTATCGGGCTTTCATGTCTTCTACTTCTGTCATCATTGTTTTCTCATCATTTTGTCTCAACCTTTCTCAGCATTTTGTTTCAGTCTTCTTACTGACTCTTCTTCTAGCTGACCCCTAAGTGTCAGATTTTTCCAATATTCCTTCCCCAACAACCCCCTATCTTCATGCCACACCCTCTGGCTGCACCTCCACATCCCCATCTGTGAATTTTTAACTACCTACCAAGTGCTGAAAACCACCAGGTCTGCATCTCCAGCCATGGCCTTCTTGAGCTCAGGACACATATATCCAACCTCCTTAGACATCACCATCTGAATGTTCCTTAGACACTTCAGACCTACCAAGTGCCAGTCAGGGGCTTTTTGATGGGAAATGTCACTCATCTCTCACCCATAAAACCCCTACTGCCAAACCTGCTCATACCTCCTAGTCCTCATCTGGTTAAGACCATTTCTCCTGGCCTAGTTATTTAAGTTGGAAGCAGACATGTAACTTTGCCTCCCCTCTCAATGCTCACCCCTACATCAAGTCAATCACCAAATGTTTATGTGCTCCTTTCTCTCAAATCAGCCCTCTCCCATGCCTCCCCATTGTCAGTGCCTTAGTCCCGATCTTAACCATCTCTGATCCGGACCATTTCAGTAGCTTCTACTATATCTCACCTCTTCCAGGTTCTTCTTACAGCCCAGCCAAAAAAAAAGAATCATGTCTATATCTTGTTTTTAAAATCCTCTAGTGGCTCTCCATCATCTACAATGTGAAGTTAAGATCTTGCATGGTACTCAAGACTCTTGGTTATCCAGTCCTACAGCCAGCCTCTTACCACCATAACCACCTCTACATGTTATTGTCCATCAGGACCAAACCACCCTCAGTCATGGAAAAGTGCCCTATTCTCTCAGGCGTGCCTCTGTGCTTGAGTGCCTTCACCCATGGGGTGCCCACTGGACTTTTATCCATCTACTTGAAGCATCTTCTCTAAAGCCTCTTTGAGCCCTCTCTTGTGTTTTCCTTACATCTTGTGCATGCCTGGGATATAGGACTTATTTCACTGTATACACAACAAGTGGTCCTCTCTCCTTTGTGTGCTTCTCAGAGGAGGGCTAGTGCCTGTACTAACCTTTGTTATCTTCCAGTGCTTGAAGCAGAATAAGCCTTCAGGAAATGTTTTATGAGCTAATAAATGAAAAAAAGTAAGCAAGTACATTCATCTACAGAGATAGCTGTTTCCCCTGTACGCAGAAATTTATCGCACAGACCATGATGGAGGGCACATCTTCGACTATATAGGCCCCTCTGTAAAGACTGAAGAAATGTTGGTGACGTAATGTAGACAGGAAACTCGGGCAGAAAGTCAACATAATGTACGTAGACCATTTCTTTCTCAGGATCTAACTCTAAAAGAGGGAGAAAATTCAGAGGATGACTCTTGACAAATTGACAGTTAAGATATTCCTTCAACTACCTTTAAAAATACTCCTTATTTTAAGTGAATTTTTCTCCATTTCTTTGTGAATAAATTTTCTAACAAGTGCAAATAAACTGAATTACTGGCTAAGTGGAAAGCCACATCCATTAGTGACTAGATGTAAGTGAGGAAGGGTCAACTTTTAGGGATGAGAATTTAAAAGTGGGATTCCTAGTCTTACCCCATTTGCAGGCCAGCTGGCTCTGCTTAGGCTTGGTCAGACTCTACTGGCAGGAAGAGCTAACATTTTCTTTAGATATTAATTGTTTTGATCTTATAATGTCTCTTGGATATTATCTAAGAGGCCACTTTAGCCTGAAAAATACTTTAGGGAAGATATTTTTTCACATCTGACTTCCTTGTGCCTAGCACAAGGCCTGACGCCTGGGAGGTCTCAGTAAGTATTTATAGGATGAATGAGTGTTGCTACTAATCAAATTAGAACATCTCTTTAAGAGTAGCTACATCCTGGTAAGCCTGAATTAGCCAAAAACCTCAAGTTTGATCACTCTTTTGCTAGCTGTTATTACTCAGGACCATCCATTTTAATGCTAGTGTATCTCTTCCAAAATAGCAGTTTGGGTTTTGATGTCACTGCTGTTTCTGTCTGGGACTTGACAGGAGCTAGGGGTGCTTTTGAAATGCATTGCCGGTTTGGAATTAGACAGTGTCTTCATCCTTGAGGAAGGGCTTGTCTTTCTATTTGCTCTTGTAAGGAAATGGGCATGTCATTAACCCAGGAGTTGCTCCAGCCCTACTGGGAATGGAAGGATGAACGCATATTGGAGTCTATCCTTGTTTGACACTGAACCAAGACAAGACCTGTCTATCTGACTTTAGAAGAAGAATTTAAATAAGCTCAAAGGAAGTCTTTATAACCGTGGGTTGATGTTTGGGGTCATATGGTTTGAGTTCAAGGTAACGACAGAGCAATAAATGATATGGTCATCTTAAATTGCTTTTCATTTTCTGTTTCTAGTGTGAAATAGAATCTATATATTAATCAATATTACAATAATTGGACCTGAAACTGGCTTCTTCTTTTTTTGTCCTGTATGATATTACAGTAGAGTTATATCATATACATGTTTAACCAAGTGAATTTAATCAGGAGCATAATCTGAGGGGCAAAAGGGGGGAGTGAAAATTACAGTTTAAATAGTGCGTGTAATCCTGCTTAACATACAACTCAGGTGTGTGTCCCCAGGTGAGCACAACATGAGGGCCATGGGTCTGTTTTTTTCTTGAGCCATTCCTGACTCTCATGTGCCTCTTGTCATTTGAACAACTTGCTGCACCCAGTGTGATTTAAGAGTTTAAGGACCTGTATTTGGAGATAACATGGCCCATGACTCTAAGCCCAGGACTTCTTACACCGTCGCACTGAAGCTCAGTGAAAACCTGGATTGTCAGAACTCTGAGGGTGGGTGTGGGATCCTACAACGTGGCATCTTCCAAAAGGACTTTTGAAGGTAATTTTGACCATATATGGTTTTCATCTTAAGAGGTGGCTTAGGCCCGAACCTGTTTGGAAGATCTAGCTCTAATTTTGAGGGCAAAGCTGGGCTTAATTTTAAAGGCATACAAATTCATTAGACCCATGAATCAGTATTTTGCAGGTAGTGTCTTTTTGGAAAGCTGAAGTAGGCTGAATTTGTGCCCATCCTAATGAAACTATTCCTGTAGAGCAATGATTCTCAACCAGGAGTGATTTTTTGCTCCCAGGGGACATTTGGTAGCATCTGAAGACATTTTCGGTTGTCACAACTGGGGAGGAAGTGGTATTGGCCTCCAGTGGGTGGAAGCCAGGAATGCTGCTAAATAGCCCATAATGCACAGGATAATAGGATACAGTGCCACCTACAACAAAGACTTATCTGACCCCAAATATCCAAAGTACTGAGTCTGAGAAATCCTGCTCTAGAGTGAATCTGAGTGAACAGCTTAGCAAGAATTAGCCCAACACCAAAAGCAAAATCTAAAGAATTTTCAAAGTTGTGAGCTTCATCTCACGGGACCTTTTTCACATTTATATGATTAAACCACAAGTTTAAAGTCGATGGTGTTAGTTATTAGCTCTGAACGGGGGAGGTCCCTGGAATCTACACAGTTTGGAGCAACTGTTATAGAACTGGCTGGCCCAGCCCTCAGTTTCATAAGACCTGCCAGAAAGCCAAGTCCTGGCAAAGTCATCGAGACACCATCACAGACTGAAATCAATTGAAGCCACCCAAAGACTTATTAAGTTCAGATCTTTCTACCAGCAATTTATCTCTTCAAAGAAAAATTGCATGACAGGAGATTCCAGTTGGACACTCTGGACTCAGCTGTCAGGGACATTGATGAAAGCAGAGCTGGAACGTTTGTGCCCACTTTTTGTTTTGTGTTGTTTTGTTCTTTCAGGAATGATTATATACTTGTCCTTTGTGGCTTAAGTCACCCACCGCACAGTGTAACATCATGATTAACAGCCCAGGCTTTTCTATCAGGCCAATCCAAGTTCAAATCCCAGCTCTGCTCATCAGCAAGGTTCTGTTGGAAGTAGATGGCGCATGCTCAGAGGGTGCCTGCAGGCAGGCAGTGAAGGGACGGTTTGCAGAGGTGCGGAGAGGGTCGCGGGACCACCAGAGGGCAGGGAAGCACCCAGTGACTAGCAGCAGTGGGAAACTGCCAACACTGTTTCTGCCTCCAGGCCTGGAAAAACTTAGTGAACAGCTAGGACTTGGTAAGCGCTGTAGCCTTGGGAGGGAGCCCTGGGGACAGAAAAGCTGGCCTGACACTTTCTGCCAAAGTGGCCCCCCAGAAAGAGAGCAGGAACATAAATACGCCAGCCTCTCCTTCCTCCTAGCTTTGCAGGTACCTCCCAGGGCCGACCCGTCTGAAAGTGAGAGGGAATGCAAACTCTGCAGAGACCAACCTCCCAGGGCACAAAGCAGCACAAAGAATGGGTCTAGAAGAACAGGCCGAGAGTATCCAGTATGCTGTGTAGCCCTGGACAAGTTACTTAACCTCTCTGAACATCATTCCTCATTTCTCACATGGGAACATTAATCTTCATGTTGTTGGCATGAGAATTAAATAAGGTGATGTGTCTATAGTTCCTAGGACGGCACCAGTGTGTTGAAGGCACTCTATAGACGGTAGCATTTATTTTTACTTCACTTAAGGCCAAACGGGGCCGGATGTCGAGTAAGATTTTGCGGATCAGATGAGAAGTTGGTGCTGGGCTTTTCAAGGGACAAAGAACTAGCCAGTCGGAGTCAATGTCTGCCCCGGCTGCCTTGGAACAGGGGATGAGCCGAAATCCTCAAGGCCTGGTCTTTCCTCTTCTCACCCCAGTGTTGTGATCTGCATGAGGGACGTCCCAGTCATCAGACGGGGCACCCTTTTTTATTCTCTCAGCAAACACACTTAGGTTTTCCCTCTTTCACTGTGGTTCTCACGTTGATGGGCTCCTGCCCTGACTCCCAGCCTCTCTTTCCTGTAATGTCTATTTCCTTTGCATAAAGAATTCCCTTTAGTGGCCGTGTTCAGGTTATGGGTCCCTCCGCACAGGCTGGCAGCAACCAGGTTCCTTGTTACTTCCTTCTGAATATACCGTGAACCTCTTCCTTCCTGTTATATCTTCCACATTCCATGAGTTATCCCTTACCGTATCCTTTTATATAGTTTAATTTTGTTTTGTTGGGTTTTTTTTTTTTTTCTCCTCCCTTATACTCCCCCACCTCCAACCTTAAAATTTAGTTTAAAGTTCTCTGAATCAGGTCAGTGCAGGTTCCGGCCAAATACATTTTTCTGGCCTTTGCTAAGTATGTTCTCTCAATGCCAAGATCCCATCAGTCTGCTCTCTCAGGCTGTGGTCCAGCAAGACAGATCCCAGTTTTGGACGCCTTCTATGTTGCCAGGCATTTCTTGCCATGTCCTCATTTCACTTCCAAGCTCGCACCCACCGTGGGGAGAAGGGCTGCTGGGCACCTGGACCTGGGCCTTCGCTGTTCCCTCCCAGCCTCAGCTTTCTGAGGGCGGTAAGAGACCCCTCCCCACAGAGGGGTCTGAGGGTTTAGTAGAGAGTTGGTGCGTAGGGCTCGGGAACAACGCCCCAAAGGGGGCCACAGGCCTGCTGTACCCCTGCTCTCCTCGGATGCAAACACACTGCTTCCTCCAGGGGATCCTGGGATGGAAAACTTCTTCCCACTGTCCAGAATCTCTATCGCTTGCCCATGTGTTCTTCCACTGATGCCATTTATTCATTTTCTTCTTCTCTTGAGCCCCCTGACTGGCATTCACCTCTTCGTCCTCAGTCTCTTTGTCTGCGGGGTCTGCTTCCCGAATGTTCACCCAACACTGACTAAGAGCCTCCTCTGAAGCTACAGGCCCACCTCAGCTGTCCCGGCCGGAAGTGTGGTTTGCCTGTGCTGCGGGTGTAGTCAGGGGTCCTCTCAGACAAAGTGAAATGTGGCCTGTCTCTCCGTGAAGCCGCCATCACTGCCCTTCGTGTAAAGCCCCAGGTCCTTAACTCACCGTGTGAGGCCCGTTGCCCCAGCCACTGCCGCCGGACGGCTTTCATGCCTCCTGCACACCCTGTGCTGCCGGCTGCATGTGCCCTTCCTTCCGCCCAGAACATTTGTGTCCAGTGTTCCCTCTTGAACTCCTTTTCATCCTTGGAGACTCTGCTTAAACGTCCTTCTGGCACAGAGACTCATGACCCGTCCTAGGCTTTGCAAAAACCCTTGCCAGACCGTCCCAGGGCAACATGAATTTGCTCTTAGAATATCCATCATGTTTATAAATATTTTTTTATTATGTCTGGTGGGAGCTGAGGGGCTGGGATTTCCCTGTGTCTGTTGGTGTTAGGGTGTGCCCACCTTTGCCGTGCTGAGGCCACGGGTGACATGTAGGATCTCTTAGCATCCCTGTAACCTCCATGACAACAAGAGCTGGGTCTGTCTTGTGTGTCCGTGTGCCTCTCACCACTGGTACTGTTGTTGGGTATCAGTGAGAAGTTGTGAGCAATTTTCATCCCTCGGTATTGACAAATATCTTAGCTCCCTTGAGGACTTTTCCTGCAGACTTTCAAGGTCCCTCCTATTTCCAGGGGACTCAGCAAGGGTAGATGATACTTTTTCCCAGGTCTGCTGAGAGGGCAGCTGGTGTGGCTTAGGGCAATGACTCAGAAGGAATGGTTGTATGTGGAGGGGACTGCTGGTGACCGAGGTCCTGATGAAAGAGAATAGGAAGGCGGGCAGAAATGTTCGGGAGTTCAGTGTGTAGTCTCACAGTGTTTCCTAAGTGTCCATGAGAACTTTGTGAGAAGATGCCGGCCCCAAGACCACACTGGGGGCCCTTGGACATGAGAGGAAGGCAGAGTCTTGGTCCCCAGAGAACTTGTGCCTTGTCATTCCTGTGTTTGATTAATACAGCTCGAGGAGGGCTCGGCCGTGGGTCCTTTCCAGGGACTCCCTGCTACTTGGTACCCAGGGCCCTCACTTGGGTGCCTGGCTGCATACCACCGTGACCCCCATTGATAGGATTTTATGTCCCGTGTCACTAGCCAAGTGGTGAGCCCTCTGAAAGCAGGGGTGTGTGTTGTGCCCTTGACACGTGTGTCGCCTGGTGTATTCCGTGCAGAGGGTGTCAGGAATGAGCAGCCACGCGTGTTTGCTCTCTGTCAGCTCCATTCTCCATCTTTGGTGGCTTGGCTTGACTTGAATGTGTGTGAATTTTATTTAATTTGTTCATCATTAGAACAGCTTCACACACCGCAGATTTGCAGTGAGGCCTTGTGGACACAGAGCCTGCATTCTGGTCAGGAGGTAGTTTTGGAGATGATTTCCTCCCCAGCAGTGATGAAAGAGAGAAACTACCCCAGCGGTCGGATCACACATTTAAATGTCTGACTCCAGGCAGTAAGGCTCGAACGTAGGGGGATGAAATTACACTATTTATTCCCAAGAATGTGTGGCTTTCTAGAGCTTGCATGTCCATTGCCTCACTTGTCCCTGCAACCGCTGGCTGATCAGGGGCCAGAGTCACTGCTGAAGTGGAAGGAAACACGTATGTAGGCTGGAGTCAAACAGCCGTCAAATTGTGGACCCTTCCTGCTTTGTCTGCCAGTCTCCTGGGGATGATGAGTAGACTCAGGCTGATGGCAACCAACTGCACCCATCTCCCCGTCAGTGATAAAGCCCCACAGAGGCACCCTTGCCAGTTTTGCCATATGCTCACCAATTAAAACTTAAATGCACGCCACATGCTAGACTGTTGGAAACACATTCTCGTTTTGATGTGGCTATTCTGAAGTAAATGTGTGCAAGAACATATGCTTTCTGTCAACCAAACGATGACACTGCTGTTGCTAAAACTATGCTTCTGCCGTGCTAGTAAAACGATGGGGTTCTGTTTCTCTTTGCTAAATGCTCTATTATCAAATGAAAAAGAAATACCATAAAAAGTCCTTCAGCACCAAAGGGAATTTTTCTCAAAGGTTTGTTCACTTTTTCCCGGTACCCAGCCTGGTTTTTGCTCTTAAGGAAGAATGCCTGGGACTTCCCTGGTGGCGCAGTGGTTAAGAATCTGCCTGCCAATGCAGGGGACACGGGTTTGAGACCTGGTCCGGGAAGATCCCACATGCCACGGAGCAACTAAGCCCGTGCGCCACAACTACTGAGCCCGTGTGCCACAACTACTAAAGGCCGCACGCCTAGAGCCCGAGCTCCGCAACAAGAGAAGCCACCGCATTGAGAAGCCCGCGCACCACAACGAAGAGTAGCTCCTGCTCGCTGCAACTAGAGGAAGCCCATGCGCAGCAACGAAGACCCAACGCAGCCTAAATAAATAAATGAAGGAAGGAAAGAAGGAAGGAAGGAAGAATGCCTGACACACCCATCTTGAGCACACGGGTACACAGTCGTGTGCCCTTCGATTTCCTCCTGCTACTGCCAGCCAGTGCATCTCGGCCTGGAAACTTTGCTCTCTTATCATCAGTTCCAAAACCATCCCTCTTGGGGACACCCAGCAAGGGCACCCAGCAGACAGCAGAGGGCCTTTGCCACCCCATCCTCATTTCCCCCATTCTCCCCAGGAAGCAGGTGCCTGTACTAGGCTGGAGTCCCCAGCAGCCTGGGCGGGCAGAAGTCCCTCTGTCCTCTACACCCAGTTCCTACCTGAAGGGCACTGGGGCGGTTCCCACGGAGGAGGATTTCTTCCGTGTGGAGGTTGGAAGTTACCCAGGATGTAAGGAGAGGCTGGCATTTCATTCTCTACACTGCCTCCCTCTCTCCCCCCACAATTCCCATACTCATTCTCTGAGGAAGGCAGCCTGAGAGCAGGTGAGGGACGGGGGTTCTGGACCCAGTGCGTCCTGGCAGAATGACTTCTTGCTGGGATGCTGAGGGCAGCTGGGCCCCCTGCCCAGTGAAGCCTGAGCTTTGCTCTCCCATAGTAATGCCACTGCCTGGCCTGCTGGGAGACCTGCTGTGGGCGCCCCATTGCCAGCCATCACTGCTCACCTGAGCTGGCAGGATATCTCCACAAAGAGAGAGCCCTCTGATCTGCCTGTTCTTACAGGGTCAGGGCAGGCCCCTTACATGCACCGATCCTGCCTGAATCTCTATTGCTTCGAGCAGTATGTACGTAGGGCTGGAGCACATGCTCTTGGTGGCACTGCCAGGATTCCAGCAATGTGGCTCTGCCAAGCCATGAGGGTCAGACCCTCAGGAGTGACTCATCCTCCTCTGGCCTTCACAGATGACTTTTTTTTTTTTTTAATTCCCAATCATTTTGCTACCCATTCACAGCTCACACATGAGAGGGTTGCTCAGCAAAAACACGCATACGGCAGACTGTGCCATTTCCCTGCTTCCTAGGGGACACCCATGGAGCCTGAGCAGCAAATCTCCAGCCTTGACAGGTTTACAAAGAGTTCTGTGCCCGTGAGTGATTCTTCTAAGTAACTTTCAAGTGTATGGAATAACTTCACATTATGAGCAAACATAATTCAAGCAAAGGGTGATGGACCTCACTAGTTTAGCCACTGATAGAACATCAGGCTGCTCTTTGCTTATCAGCTTGATTCACCATGGACTTTTTTCCTCTTTCCCTGAAGAGGCAAAAGGATCATGTATTAGTTCGCTACTGCTGTGTAACAAGTTACCACAAACATAGCTGTTCAAAACAGCATCCGTTTATATTATCTCACAGTTTCCATAGGTCAGAAGCCCAGAATGGCTAACTGGGTTCTCATCCGAGGGTATCACAAGGCCACAATCAAGGTTGTGGCTGGCTGGGCTCTTACCGGGAGGCCCTGGCAAGAGTCCACCTCCAGGTTCATTTGGGTCATTGGCAGAATTCAGTTGCTTGTGCTTGCAGGACCGAGGTCCCTGTTCCTCGCTGGCTGTCGGCCAGGAGTCACTCTCAGCTTCTAGAGGCCACCACATTCCTCATCACATGGCCCCCTCCATCTTTAAAACCAGCACTGATAAATCAAATACTTTTTTAAAAAATAAATTTATCTATTTTAGTTATTTTTGGCTGCATTGTGTCTTCATTGCTGTGCACGGGCTTTCTCTAGTTGCAGCAGGTTGGGGCTACTCTTTGTTGCAATGAGCGTGCTTCTCTTGTTGTGGAGCACACAGGCTCTAGGCACACGGGCTTTAGTAGTTGTGGCGCACGGGCTCAGTAGTTGTGACTCGTGGGCTCTAGAGCGCAGGCTCGGTAGCTGTGGTGCACGGGCTTAGTTGCTCCGCGGCATGTGGGATCTTCCCAGACCAGGGATCGAACCCGTGTCCCCTGCATTGGCAGGCAGATTCTTAACCACTACGCCACCAGGGAAGTACCTCGTCCAATACTTCTTGTGCTTCTAATCTCTGACATCCTTTTCTGATGCTAACCAGAAAACACTGTTTTTAAAAGGCTCACCAGGTTAGATCAGGCCTACCTGGATAATCTCCGTATCTTAAGGTCAAGAGACTTGAGACGTGAACACCAGCTGCACGGCCCCTTCCCTGCAGTGCCTCAGTCTGTGTTTGACTGAATAACCAGGGGACGGGAATCTCAGGGGCCAGTTTAGAATTCTGCCTGCCTCACACAGCACGGAGAAATCAGCCTCATGTTCAGTCTCACCCTCACTCGACGCTTCCAAGAAATTCCTGTCCTGCTCATAATCTCCACTGTTATCTCCCCCAGCGAGCACCGGGGATCCTGAGCCCGAACCAGAGGCAGAAGCGGAGGCGGAGGCAGAGGTGGGACGGGTGGCCGATGAGGCCAGCCAGGAACTAGCCCCTGCGCACGCGGCAGCAGAGAGCGAGGTGGGGCGGGCCCTGGAGCCAGAGGCTGAAGAGCGAGCCTCCCTGAGCGAGAAGGAACAGCAGAACGAGGCAGTGAACGAGCGGGACAACTGCTCGGCCTCCAGCGTCTCGTCCTCCAGCAGCACGTTGGAGAGGGAGGACAAGGAGGACAAGCTCTCTCGGGACAGGGGGACCGGTAAGGAGGCCCCCTTTCCCCGTGAACACATCCTGGGGAGCCCCGGGGCAGGGGACCTGGTTT
Source organism: Balaenoptera physalus (assembly GCF_965194825.1). Taxonomy (NCBI): domain Eukaryota; kingdom Metazoa; phylum Chordata; class Mammalia; order Artiodactyla; family Balaenopteridae; genus Balaenoptera; species Balaenoptera physalus. Next base: position 45,344,419 of record NC_138897.1, on the reverse strand, counting down.
GCTGGCCTCTGAGCTGACCGGCTGGCCCGGCTCGCTCCCCAGACTGTCCCCCAGTGTCTGGAGGGGGGTGTGGCCCCACTCAGCCAGCCAGCAGCTCCCTGCCCTGCAGAAGGGCCCCGACCCTCTGCCACAAGGCTGCACCGTCACTTCTACAGCCAGGAAAAGGGCCTGATAATGAGGGCGACAGGGGACTTTTCCGGAGGAATAAACCCCAGAAGAGAAATTCCTCATGTCCTTCTAACTGTTTAATTGTGAGTAGTCAGTGTGGCTTTTTTCTGATTTAAATTTAGAGACATGTCATGTTGTTATCTACTCCCTTGAAAGAGTTTTTGCAAGGAAGTGTGTTAAGCCACTATGACTGAACATTTCAGACCAGAGCGGATTTGGTAAAATGAATCGTATGAGTACTTTCAAAAACTGCCAGCTCACAGCATGCAGAGATCAATTTGATGTGCTCAGCTGGAATGTATGTAATTTAGGTAATTTTCTACAATATGCTCAGGACCACTCTTTTCTTCGATACGAAGTACGTGCTTTTTCTTATGGAATCATACCTTTTTGGTGTTATCCCCGATATTCATTCCGTTTCACCTGTTTAATGGTGACTTTATGTTAAGGGATCAAATGAAATGTTAGTCCTCACTAGGGACTTGGGGAGGGTGCCACAGAGGGTTCTAGAAATTGTAAACAATTCAAATAATCATTTGAATTATGATTCATATGCGACACCATGGAGTTGGTTTTCCTACCCGTGACCTGTGCACTGTCAGGGTGGCAGGAAGCCACCTCTTTCAACTGACGCTCCTCACCAGTGAAGGCATGTCTTATGGGCCAGGCTTCATTAAGCTACACAGTGACACAGACTCAAGGAACTTACATCTTAGGCTCAAACGGTAGCCGCAAAGGCCTGCCAATCACTGGCATGACCCAGGCATGATATGTTAGTTCACAGATTAAGAATACATTGTCCCTGAAGCCTGGATGAGTGAACAAAGATTGAATGAATGAATGAAGCCATAATGTCTCCTAGGAGACCTGCCAATCAATGGCTTAGTCTAAATAGTTAATATTTGAGTTTTCACAGTTATATTATTAGATTTTATTCTATATATCACTGGTCACCATGATACAGTGAAAAAGGAGGACTGACTTAAAATACTTTATGTCTTAGGAATTATCACGTTGAAAATCTTGTGTCTGGTTGAAGATGTGTGTGCTAAAAGGATTACGTATTCTGATACTAAATTTCTTTCAAAGACAGATTACAGTTATACTCTCAAATTCTACTTGTTGTTATTCACATTTAATGTAATTATGGTCACAGTACAGGGTGTCGGGTAAGTCTTCTTGATCATTTGGCCTTAAATCATGTTTTATTCTATTATGAGTAGCTTTAAGTATTATTCATCATAACTAGGTTTAGCAGGCCTAAAACATATAAACAAGTTGGATTAGTAAAAATAAGCCGGGAACAGAACTTTCTTGGATCAGATTGCCCAATATCCTTCCAAATAAGGACAACTTTCCAAAAATGGAGACTCTGCTCCCAGTGAAGAACCATTGACTTTCTACCAAAAGCTGGTGGTGTCCAGGAATTGGAGCTTTGCAGTGACTTTTCTGCTTCAGTCTGGTGCTGTTAAGAGATGTGACCATGTTTATTTGTTGTAGCTTATTGGTTCCTAAAAATTCCCACTGCTCATGGGCACATCAGCAGCTGTGGAGACAGAGAAGCTCTGTCACCATAGCTTTTGCTTTTCAGAATCTTCTCAATTAAATCACAAAGGCAATCAAAGTGATTCCCAGTCTTATTTCTAACGGTTGTACCTATTACTTGAGAATGAATTTGTAGGACTTGAAAGAGACCCAACTTATTGCAGATGTGTGGTTTTATTTTTCTTTGTTTTCATGTGTTCCACTCCCTGGCATTAGAGTGAGAGGCTTTACTGTAGCATTCATCACACTTTGTTGTAGTTACTTGTATAACTGTCCTTTGTCTCTATTTGAATGTAAGTTTTGTGAGGATGGGGATGTCTGTCTTATTCATCGTGAGTTCTTACTTCCCAGCTGGGTGCCCAGAACATAGTAGGGGCTCATAAAACCACTGATGAATAAATGAATGAATCTGGCTAAGATGGAGACGCCCCCATTGCTCCCAGGTCCTCCCTTTTACAACTAAAATACCAACACCCTGGATGTAACAGGACAACCAATCATAGGAGGACTCTGAAAGGTGGAAAGAAGGAAGCAGACTGCCTAGAAGCCTTTGGACTTGAATGACATGGCAGTGAAGCTTCAAGGAAAGCCGATTCCCTTAGCCAAAGGATTAGGAAAGGCGTTGCCTAACAGAACAGAAAATCTTTTCTGCTGTTAATAAGTGCTCTATCCTAAATGAGATCTAATGGAAAATTTGCTACTGTCCCACCTCTCCCCCTAACCCAGTGGTTTCAGTGAGACTGAAGAAGAGGTGGTCTTCTATACAGCACCCCCATGGAAACAAGTGTGACAATTCTGCAGTTCCCTCCCCTCCTCAACCCTGTGGTGTCAGCGGGACTCAGAAGGGAGCCAGTCTTCTATCCCCTGCCCAGTAGAAGCAGGTAGTGCTCCAGTTCCCCTGCTGGGGTAGTGTTGGCCTAATGGGGAACTCAGTCTATCCCCTGAAGGGAAGAAGCAAGTGGATCCCAATTCCTGCAACAGGGTAGTGTCTGTGGGGTCCTGTGGGGACCTGAGCCTTCACCCCCACCCAGAAGGAACCAGACTTAATGAGGAGTGGAGAGGGGACTAATAGCATTCTCTGTCCCCACCACCACCCTCCTTGTCCCTGATGCTGATGGGGGCACAGCAGGGAGCTGAGCCTCCATCCCCATCTGGTATAAACAAGGTAGAATGATGTGGTTGGAGGTGGGACTAGTCTGCACTCTGTTCTCCCCAAGCCAGAATTAGTGGGGACTGGTGGGAAGCTGAGCCTTCACCTCACTTCGGAGCAATGAGCCAATGTGAGTTAGTGGTCCACCTCCACTGGGAAGATGCTGGTGGGGTCAAGGGGGTGCTGAACCTCCACCCTACCCATCTGCAGTGAAGGAGTGTGAGTCAGCCCTCTTCCTGGGTGGTGACAGTGGGACCTAGCAAGGAGCTGAACATCTACCTGCACCAAGCCCTGTATGCTACACCCCAAAAGGGTGACTACCTGCTAAAAGAGAAGATTAAATATTATCCAGAGTCTATCAGATGATACCGAAAATATCCAGGATACAATTGAAAATCACTCATCATATCAAGAAGTAGGGAAATCACATCTTGAATGGGAAAAGACCATCCACAGATGCCAACACTGAGATGAATCAGATGCTGGAATTATCTGTCAAAAATTTTAAAGCAGTCATCATAATAATGCTTCAGTGGACAGTTACAAACACTCAGGGCTCAGGAAATACATGAAAAAAAATCTTAACAAAGAAATAGGAGATATTAAAAAAGAACCCAAGGGAAATTATAGAACTGGAAAATGCAGTAACTGAAATAAAATATTTGACATGCTTTATAGTTGATTGGAGACAACAAAGAAAATAATCAGTATACTTGAAAACAGATCAGTAGATATTACCAAATCTGAATAACAGAGAAAAAAATAGACTAAAAAAAATGAACAGAGCCTCAGGGACCCATGGGATTATATCAATAAAACTAACATTCATTGCATCCGAGTCTGAGAATAAGAGGAGAGAGAGCGCAGTATGGAAAGATATTTGAGGAAGTAATGGCTGAAAATTTCCCAAGTTTGGCAAAAGGTATAAATCTACAGATTTAAGAAGCTGAGCAAATCCTAACAAGGATAAATCCAAAGAAATCTGCACCGAGACAAATGACAAACTTCTGAAAACTAAAAACCAAAAAAACATTTTTTGGAAAGAAAGAAATGACGTGGTACCTATAGAGGAACAGCAATTCAAAGGATAGCAAGTTTCTCATCTGAAACATGGAGGCCAGCAGGAAGGGGCACAGCATCTATCAAGTGCTAAAAGACTAGAACTATCAACCATGAATTACATATACAGTAAAAGTAGCCTTTAACAATGCAGGGAAAGTAAAGACATTCTCAGTTAAAGAAAAACTAGGAGAATTTGTCACTAGCAGACCTACCCTTGAAGAATGGCTAAAGGAAGTTCTCCGAACAGAAAGGAAATGACGACAGAAGAAGGCTTGGGACTCCAGAAAGAAAAGAACAACAGAATAGGTAAAAATAAGGGTAAATTAAAAAATGCTGTCTTTTTACTCGTGATCTTCTTAAATCATATTTGATGGTGGAAGCAAAAATTACATTTGATATATGGTGTTCAATATATGTAGAGGAAGTACTTAAGACAATTGTATTTTTTAAAGTGGGAGGGTAATGGGATCGAAATGGAAGTAAGGTTTCTACACTTCAAAGTAGTAAAACATCAATACCAATAGACTAAATAATTTAGTGTATATATTGTAATACCTAGAGCAACCACTAAGAAAATTACATGAAACCATGTACTCAAAAACACTCTAAATGAATCATGTTGAAATTCTAAAAAATGTTCAAGTAATCCACCCAAGACCAAGAAAGGAGAAACAGACACTGAAACAAAGAGATCAAACAAAACAAATGAAACAGCAGACTTAAGCCCTAACATATCAATTAAAAGGCAGAGATTTGCTGAGTGTATAAAAACACAACCCAACTACATGCTATCATATACAGCACTCATTTCAAACGTAATGACATGGGCAGATGGAAAGTTAAAAGTTGGGAAAAGATATCATGCCAACATTAATCAGAGAAAAGCTGGAGTGTCTATATTAATATCAGATAAAGTAGACTTCAGAGCAAAGGAAATTAGTAGGGACAAAGAAGCACCCTACATAATGATTTTAAAAAGACCTAAATGAATGAAGAATGTAAACGAGAAAACCAGCATTTAAAATGTTACCTGATTATGCTCTTTTCCCTGTTGCCAAAATAAGAAACTGCCAACATTTCCCAATAAATGGAGAGAGTGAGGCAGTCTGTTCAGAGAGACTCAGCCACTTTATCTGCCGCAGCCTCCTGGCATCAAAGCAGTCTCCCTATTTACTGGACTGTCTGACCAGCTGTAGAAGTTTTTCCGTCGTGTCCTCAAATGCCACCTCCTCTCTCTTTGATGGTGGTTATCGCCTAAGTGTATTTTGTTTGTGAAACCAACCTACAAGAGGGCTTAAGAGCTCCTTGTTCTGGTGTTGATTGCTTGGTGAGCTTAGGCCACTGTTGAGAAGAACATAGAGGACAAAGCTACACAGGAAAAAATGAAGCACCAGGGGGCCTCTGTGCTTCCCCAGTAAATACCTCCTCAAGATGAAGGCACAGCTATGTGGGAGAGACCAGTGTCCTCCCCCAGCCTGTTTGATCTGGCTCTTCTTTGGTAGAAAGAAAGCTCCTGATGTTCACGTCCATGACCTAGGTCTTCTGTCCCCTCCCCAAACAAGTATCCACACAGGCCCTAGATATCTGATGGAATTCACATCCTGAAATGCCCACTGCACAGCCCTGCTGGCCCTTAGGAAGCAAATTCAGAGGGATAACATTGGTGACCATTCATTCATTCATTCATCCTAGGTGCTGAGGATACAACAGGGAACAAAACAAACCCAAATCCCTGCTCTTGTAGAGTTTACATTTCAAGGAGGAACACAGCTTAGCAAGTAATGATAATCATTCCAGTGATGGGGCAAAGGCAACAGTAAAATCAAAAAGGGAAATGTGTGGAAGATTAGACAGTAAGAAGTGCTTGGGTAGAAAATAAAGCAGGAAAGGATGAAACTGTGGGGGAGAGGGAGGTTTGCACAATTTTAAATAAGGTGATCGGGGAAGATTTCACTGGGAAGATACTATTTGAGCAAAGACCTAAAGGAAGTTGAGAAGCAAATTGTGTGATTACCTGGGTTTGTCCCAGGAGGGGCAAAAATCCTGAGGCTGGATCACCTCACGCCTGGTGAGTTCTAGGAATGTCAAGGAGCTGCTGTAGCTGAAGAGGTTCATGTGTGTATATCTGGGGTGGTGGCAGTAGTAGAGGTGGTGGTAAGAGAGGAAAGAAAATTAAGGTGGGATCACACATGGCTTGGGAACATTGCCAGGTCATTGGCTTTTTGTCTCAGTGAAATGTGGCACTATTAGAAGACTTTAAGCAGAGAGATACGATCGGACATTGTAACACATCACGTGGCTGTGGTGTTGAGAACTGACTGCAGAGGGACAAGAGTGGAAGCTGAGACCAGCTAGGGGCTCCCCTGCAATACCGCCGGCAAGAAACCATGCTGGTTTGGACCGGGGTCGTGGCAGGAGTGGTGACGAGAAAAGTGGTTGGATTCCGGATGTAACATGAAGATTTAGCTAACAGGATGCCCTGCTGTGTGGGGTGAAAGAACAGGATAAAAGTCAAGGATGACTCTGAGGCTTTTGGAATTGGCAGCAAGATGGGTGAAGTAGCCGTGTCTGAGGTAGGAAATGACTGCAGGAGAAGCAGTTTCAGTGAGTGGATGGGAGTGAGGGCAGAAGGTGGTATTTAAAGCCCTGAGACTAATTGAGATGATGACTAAGAAGGTGAGTGTAGATGGAGAGAAGAGGTCCAGGGACACTTAAATGTTAAAGACGAGGAGGAACCAACCCAGGAGACTGAGAAGGAGCAGCCAAAAAGAAGGAAGCAAAGCAAGTGAGTGCAATGTCTGGGAGGCCAAGTGAAGGACATAAGTCAAGGATGAGGGGGCGACAGCTGCGTCTAGTGCAACAGGAAGGTCATCGGTCACCCGGAAAGGAGCATCTTTGAAAGGGAGCAAAAACTTCACTAGACTGGGTTCAAGAGAGAATAAAGAAAGAAATTGGAGATAGCAAAACAACTCTTATAAGCAGCTTTCCTTTAAAAGAAAGGAGAAGATTTGGATTATAGGTGGAGGGATAAGTGGAATCAAGTGAGGTTTTCTGTTTTTGTTTAATGGGTAAAATTATACCATGTTTACATGCCAGTAGGAAGACCTAGAGGGGGTAGCATGAGAGAGGCGGGATGGAGAATTGCTGGAGTGACTTCCAAATGCACGAGTGGAGCGGTTGACCCCCGCTAAGAGGACGATTTGTCAGTGTCACAGGACAGAGGCCATGGTCAGGGTTCAGGTGCAGGTGGGTGGGTGGAGGCAGAATGGAGGCCCTGGAAGATCTCTGACTTTGTCTATTAAGTTTTTGAAACAGGAAACAGGGCCATGCTTGCAGAGGATGAGATGGGTGGGGGACGCTAGAGGAGAGTGGAGGTGTGTGAAAAGTCATCTAGGAGAGGTCATGGATGGGACCGCCAGGCAGCATCACCTGAAGACTGGTGGTCATGAACTTAAAGTGTGACCAATGGCACGGTCTGTGCATTTCTCCAGACACTTTGGCTGCCCTGGTGCAGAGGTGGAGTAGGAGGAGAAAGGGGGATAACTCTACAGCCTTTCCAACATCTGCCATGGGTGAGGGAGCATTTCCTTGCCTCCCTGTGTGTAGGGCAGAAGCCCCTTAGTGACCCTGGGTGGGTCCTGACCAGCTGTCACGGGTGGGCAGGAAAGGTGCGGAAAATTGTTCCCATGAGCCTAGGCCAGAGCCACAAACAGTGTCATACCTACAAGAGTCTTGGGTCCTAGAGTGGGTCATTGGCTCTTTGATGTAGCGTCTCTTTCTGATCAAGAGCATCTTGTCAGGCATGACCACCTTCCTCTCCAATTGCTTTATTTCTGTGCCTTCCTGAATCCCTCTGTGTGCAATGTCCACATGTTGCCTAGTTGCTTTTCTCATAGTATTGAGGCCCATGCCACGTTCTCATTTTTTTTTTTCCTGTGAACTTTTCAGGTTTGTGGTCTGCGGGTGTTCAGGATGCCGGTGTAAATGAGCAGTGTGGCGACATCCTTACCAGCAAACGGTTCATGCTGGACATGCTGTATGCCCATAACAGAAAGCCCACGGATGATGAGGAGCAGGGGGAGGGCGAGACCACGAGGACCGCGCAGGGGGCGGAGGCCGTAGCCAGCCTGGCCAGCCGGATATCCACCCTGCAGGCCAACTCTCTGGCCCAGGATGAGAGCGTCAGGAGGGTGGACGTTGGCTGTCTGGACAATCGGGGCAGCGTGAAAGCCTTTGCTGAGAAATTCAACAGCGGGGACCTAGGGAGAGGGTCCATCTCCCCTGATGCCGAGCCCGATGACAAGGTCACGGAGAAGGTGTCGGCACAGCCCAAGACAGAATCTGACTACATCTGGGACCAGCTCATGGCCAATCCGCGGGAGCTCAGAATCCAAGACATGGATTTCACTGACCTGGGGGAGGAGGACGACATCGACGTCCTGGACGTGGACCTGGGTCACAGGGAGGCCCCGGGGCCGCCTCCCCCTCCCCCGCCCACCTTTCTAGGTTTGCCGCCCCCTCCCCCTCCGCCCCTGCTGGACGGCGTGCCTCCCCCTCCAGTCCCCGGTAATTTATTGGCTCCTCCTCCAGTATTCAGTGCTCCTCAGGGCTTAGGGTGGCCCCAGGTACCCAGGGGTCAGCCAGCATTCACCAAGAAAAAGAAGACCATCCGTCTGTTCTGGAATGAAGTGCGGCCTTTTGAGTGGCCGTGTAAGAACAACGGCCGCTGCAGAGAATTCCTGTGGTCGAAACTGGAACCTATTAAGGTGGACACTTCCAAGCTGGAGCACCTGTTTGAGTCTAAATCGAAGGAACTGGCCGTCTCCAAGGTACCGCTAGCATCCAGCATGCCTCTTGATTGGCAGAGTTACTTTCAGCTGTTGGGTAGAACGGAGAGGTTTGTTGTATATAAAATGCCCTTCACGTTGCTCTTGCTATTTGCTAAAAAAGGCAGTTGGTATAAAAATCTGACCTTTAATACAGTACTCTCAGTGCCACATGCTAGGTGTGAGCTAAATGCGTAAGGGACCCTTCATTGCTAACATGGACACCAGCTTACTAACACCAACAGGCGAAATAGCTTTCAAAGAACCCAGTAACCTCGAGGAAGAAACGAAAGGGTTACCCAGGGAATGTTAGTATGGCCCGACAGCAGATGTTGACATTCTCTAGAGGAAAGTAGGCTTGCTAATTAATCAAACATACCGACTTCGCCCCGGGGATGTGTTTATTCACACTTAACCTTTGTTGTTTATGGTTGATAGTAGTAGTTTGAACCTCAGCTGTAACCACACAATGCTTTCACAAAGGCAGTAATCCGCGTGGCATTTCTTCAGATAATCCCCTGGCTGAGTCAGCGTGCTGCAACTATCTAGATATTTCCAAATAACCGGATAGTTAGCATCTGTAAACATTACACATGTATCTAGATTTCTTATTTTTCATAGTTGTTTGAGAACCCTGTAGGCATTGCTGCTGTGATATTTTTAACAGCACTTTTATAAATGGAAAGCTCTGTACATGAAGTTACTGGACATCAAAGGTAAAGTCATGGCTAATGAACACTGATGAAGAGGCTGCTGATACTGTCACAGATTTTATTTCTCATAATTCACTGCATTAATAGGGTCTCCTTTACATATCTTAAAGAACTGGTTTTTTAAAAACCTCTTGTGATTCTGGGTATATTACAGTTTTAAAACAGGTTTAAGACTATCTTCTCAGGAACTAGGGGTAAGAGAAAACACTTTGTATAGTTTAAACATGTAAGAACTTATTGTCGTGAATTAATTCCAGCTCCATGGGTTGCTTCATTTAGCATCGTATTGGGTAAGTATAAAGATGCCTGAGTTGGGCTCCCTGACCTGCCAATCGGGCACTGAGTTTGAATCAAGAAGTATGTGCTGCATCCTCAGGACAGGAGTGTCCTTCAGACAAGGACCCGAGTGATGGAGTTAACGCCTGTCACCACTGTGTGATGCTGAAAGGCTAGGGCGGGAGCTGTAAGCGGTCAACTTCCTGTTAAAACCTGTGCCTGGGGGTCTGGATCTACCTGCTGCTCTTCCTGAGTTGGCCTTTACCTTTGCAATGATTTCTGCCCAGTCCCAGCAAGCATGTGAATCTAAACCATTTCCAGCTGTACCCCACCCCACCCCCAAGTCAGAATTAAAGTTTTCTCCTGTTTACAAATCAAACTGCTAGAATCCAGTACAGAAAATCATGCCATCAGTCCTCTCCTCCAGCTGGAAGTAGACCCCCTCTTGTCCTCTCTAGAAAATGACACCAAGGGAAGTGACGTTGGGCACCTGCTCTCGGTGTCTCTGTGTCCTGACTTCCCAGGACTGGTCACGTGTGGTGATGAGCCACCCTCATGCCCCCTTCAATTCTTACCGTGAGACCTGGCATCTGGGAGAAGACTGGCCTGGCGGGGCTGAAACAGGAGACGTGGTGGCCAGGAGTTACCCAGGTTGTGCCCTCACTCCCTTCACGCTCCAACACGCTGATCTGGTTGGCCTGTCTCCATCATCCCGCGTGGCTCCTGCACCCTCTGGGCTTTCCCTGGTTGCTCCTCAGCCTCGGAGGTTGCTGACGGGGAGCCTGGCTCTTGACTCAGGGTGGGAAGAATAAAAGAGTAACAGTTTGGCAGTGAAGGCACTTCTGACTTCATTTTTACAAAGGAAATGGCAAAGTTAAAAGCTTCCTTGAGAATACAGAAAATGGGTTCACCTCTCCCGCCTCCTTCTCTTGGTCCCACTGTGGTTGGTGATAAGAGCCTGGTTGGTGCCCTCTCAGTAGCCCAAAGTTCCAGTCTTGCTTGAAGTAGGTGGCAACCTCTTAAAATCCTTTATTTCCCAGCTTAAGGACAAATGTTCGCCTAGTTTTTATAAAGTGAGAGCATAAGAGGAAAGTAATATATTGAAAAATTTACCACACTGATTCCAGAATGTTCTACAATGGGACACAGGAGACCATCTTGGGAGGCTAGGAAATGTGAGTAGGGGTTAATTGATAAGTGTTACAAAAGGTGAGAATGCAAACTGGAGTGTTGAACCTGTTATGTGTATGTTACCCATACAGGTACAACCAATTTTACTTCTGTTTCCAATCCTTGACTGTGATTTTCATAAAACTCAGCTGTAAACAGTCACTTCCAAATTCTGGCTCATGAGAAGTTCTTCATTAAACGCAACAGAGTGCATCAAAAATAAAACAGACTTCACAAGGCAGCACAGAGCAAAGGGAATCAGTTATAGTTTCCATCAGAAAACTTACACCAGACTAGAGTTGCAGGGCATCGTTATGACCAACCGAGTTACCTCTAAAGATTCATGTGCCAGATCCAAGGCTGGGTGACCACTTAATGGAAATGATAAGGACAGAGAGATGTGCTTTTTGATTTCCTTTCCAAATAGTTTCTGGAACTGGATCTACTTTTATCTCTCAGCAGTAGATATATATATATATTATATATGTATAATATATATATAGCCTTTTTTTGAATTTTATTTTATTTATTTTTTATATAGCAGGTTCTTATTAGTTATCCATTTTATACATATTAGTGTATATATGTCAATCCCAATCTCCCAATTCATCCCACCACCACCACCACTACCCCCTTTACCCCCTTGGTGTCCGTATGTTTGTTCTCTATATCTGTGTCTCAATTTCTGCCCTGCAAACTGGTGCATCTGTACTATTTTTCTAGGTTCCACATATATGAGTTAATATAAGGTATTTGTTTTTCTCTTTCTGACTTACTTCACTCTGTATGACGGTCTCTAGATCCATCCACGTCTCTACAAATGACCCAATTTTGCTCCTTTTTATGGCTGAGTAGTATTCCATTGTATATATGTACCACTTCTTCTTTATCCATTCGTCTGTCGATGGGCATTTAGGTTGCTTCCATGACCTGGCTATTGTAAATAGTGCTGCAATGAACATTAGGGTGTATGTGTCTTTTTGAATTATGGTTTTCTCTGGGTATATGCCCAGTAGTGGGATTGCTGGGTCATATGGTAATTCTATTTTTAGTTTTTTAAGGAAACTCCATAGTGTTCTCCATAGTGGCTGTATCTGTTTACATTCCCACCAACAGTGCAAGAGGGTTCCCTTTTCTTCACACCCTCTCCAGCATTTGTTGTTTGTAGATTTTCTAATGATGCCCATTCTAACTGGTGTGAGGTGATACCTCATTGTAGTTTTGATTTGCATTTCTCTAATAATTAGTGATGTTGAGCAGCTTTTCATGTGCTTCTTGGTCATCTGTATCTCTTCTTTGGAGAACTGTCTATTTAGGTCTTCTGCCCATTTTTGGATTGGGTTGCTTTTTTAATATTGAGCTGCATGAGCTGTTTATGTAATTTGGAGATTAATCCTTTGTCTGTTGATTTGTTTGCAAATATTTTCTCCCATTCTGAGGGTTGCCTTTTTGTCTTGTTTGTAGCTTCCTTTGCTTTGCAAAAGCTTTTACGTTTCATTAGGTCCCATTTCTTTATTTTTGTTTTTATTTCCATTACTCGAGGAGGTGGATCAAAAAAGATCTTGCTGTGATTTATGTCAAAGAGTGTTCTGCCTATGTTTTCCTCTAAGAGTTTTATAGTGTCCGGTCTTACATTTAGGTCTCTAATCCATTTTGAGTTTATTTTTGTGTATGGTGTTAGGAAGTGTTCTAATTTCATTCTTTTACATGTACCTGTCCAGTTTTCCCAGCACCACTTATTGAAGAGGCTGTCTTTTCTCCATTGTATATCCTTGCCTCCTTTGTCATAGATTAGTTGAGCATAGGTGAGTGGGTTTATCTCTGGGTTTTCTATCCTGTTCCATTGATCTATATTTCTGCTTTTGTGCCAGTACCATATTGTCTTGATTACTGTAGCTTTGTAGTATAGTCTGAAGTCAGGGAGTCTGATTTCTCCAGCTCCATTTTTTCCCCTCAGGACTGCTTTGGCTACTTGGGGTCTTTTGTGTCTCCATACAGATTTTAAGATTTTTTGTTCTAGTTCTGTAAAAAAATGCCATTGGTAATTTGATAGGGATTGCATTGACTCTGTAGATTGCTTTGGGTAGTATAACCATTTTCACAATATTGATTCTTCCAGTCCAACAACATGGTATGTCTTTCCATCTGTTGGTATCATCTTTAATTTCTTTCATCAGTGTCTTATAGTTTTCTGCATGCAGGTCTTTTGTCTCCCTAGGTAGGTTTATTCCTAGGTATTTTATTCTTTTTGTTGCAGTGGTAAATGGGAGTGTTTCCTTAATTTCTCTTTCAGATTTTTCATCATTAGTGTATAGGAATGCAAGAGATTTCTGTGCATTAATTTTGTATCCTAAAGCTTTACCAAATGCATTGATTAGCTCTAGTAGTTTTCTGGTGGCATCTTTAGGATTTTCTATGTATAGTATCATGTCATCTGCAAACAGTGACAGTTTTACTTCTTGTTTTCTAATTTGTATTCCTTTTATTTCTTTTTCTTCTCTGATTGCTGTGGCTAGGACTTCCAAAACTATGTTGAATAATAGTGGCAAGAGTGACATCTTTGTCTTGTTCCTGATCTTAGAGGAAATGCTTTCATTTTTTCAGCATTGAGAATGATGTTGGCTGTGGGTTTGTCGTATATGGCCTTTATTATGTTGAGGTAGTTTCCCTCTATGCCCACTTTATGGAGAGTTTTTATCATAAATGGGTGTTGAATTTTGTCAAAAGCTTTTTCTGCATCTATTGAGATGATCATGTGGTTTTTATTCTTCAATTTGTTAATATGGTGTATCACATTGATTGATTTGCATATTTTGAAGAATCCTTGCATCCCTGGGATAAATTCCACTTGATCGTGGTGTATGATCCTTTTAATGTGTTGTTGGATTCTGTTTGCTAGTATTTTGTTGAGGATTTTTGCATCTATATTCATCAGTGATATTGATCTGTAATTTTCTTTTTTTGTAGTATCTTTGTCTGGTTTTGGTAACAGGGAGATGGTGGCCTCATAGAATGAGTTTTGGAGTGTTCCTTCCTGCAATTTTTTGGAAGAGTTTGAGAAGGGTGGGTATTAACTCTTCTCTAAATGTTTCTTAGAATTCATCTGTGAAGCCATCTGGTCCTGGACGTTTATTTGTTGGAAGATTTTTAATCACAGTTTCAATTTCATTACTTGTGATGGGTCTGTTCATATTTTCTATTTCATCCTGGTTCAGTCTTGGAAGGTTATACCTTTCTAAGAATTTGTCCATTTCTTCCAGGTTGTCCATTTTATTGGCATAGAGTTGCTTGTAGTAGTCTCTTTGGATGATTTGTATTTCTGCGGTGTCTGTTGTAACTTCTGCTTTTTCATTTCTAATTTTATTGATTTGAGTCCTCTCCCTCTTTTTCTTGATGAGTGTGGCTAATGGCTTATCAATTTTGTTTATCTTCTCAAAGAACCAGCTTTTAGTTTTATTGATGTTTGCTATTGTTTTCTTTGTTTCTATTTCATTTGTTTCTGCTCTGATCTTTATGATTTCTTTCCTTCTATTAACTTTGGGTTTTGTTTGTTCTTCTTTCTCTAGTTCCATTAGGCATAAGGTTAGATTGTTTATTTGAGATTTTTCGTCTTTCTGAAGGTAGGCTTGTATTGCTATAAACTTCCCTCTTAGAACTGGTTTTGTTGCATCCCATAGGTTTTGGATTGTCGTGTTTTCATTGTCATTTGTCTCTAGGTATTTTTTAATTTTCTCTTTGATTTCTTCAGTGATCTCTTTGTTATTTAGTAATGTATTGTTTAGCCTCCATGTGTTTGTGTTTTTTACGTTTCTTTCCCTGTAATTCATTTCTAATCTCATAGCGTTGTGGTCAGAAAAGATGCTTGATATGATTTTAATTTTCTTAAATTTACTGAGGCTTGATTTGTGACCCAAGATGTGATCTATCCTGGCGAATGTTCCCTGCGCACTTGAAAAGAAAGTGTAATCTGCTGTTTTCGGATGGAATGTCCTATAAATATCAATTAAATATCTCTGGTCTATTGTGTCATTTAAAGCTTGTGTTTCCTTATTACTTTTCTGTTGTATGATCTGTCCATTGGTGTAACTGAGGCCTTAAAGTCCCCCACTATTACTGTGTTACTGTCGATTTCCTCTTTTTTAGCTGTTAGCAGTTGCCTTATGTATTGAGGTGCTCCTATGTTGGGTGCATATATATTTATAATTGTTATATCTTCTTTTTGGATTGATCCCTTGATCATTATGTAGTGTCCTTCCTTGTCTCTTGTAACATTCTTTATTTTAAAGTCTATTTTATCTGATATGAGTATTGCTACTCCAGCTTTCTTTTGATTTCCATTTGCGTGGAATATCTTTTTCCATCCCCTCACTTTCAGTCTGTATGTGTCCCTAGGTCTGAAGTGGGTCTCTTGTAGACAGCATATATATGGGTCTTGTTTTTGTATCCATTCAGCGAGCCTGTGTCTTTTGGTTGGAGCATTTAATCCATTCACGTTTAAGTTAATTATTGATATGTATGTTCCTATGACCATTTTCTTAATTGTTATTGGTTTGTTTTTGTAGGTCCTTTTCTTCTCTTGTGTTTCCCACTTAGAGAAGTTCCTTTAGCATTTGTTGTAGAGCTGGTTTGGTGGTGCTGAATTCTCTTAGCTTTTGCTTGTCTGTAAAGCTTTTGATTTCTCCGTCAAATCTGAATGAGATCCTTGCCGGGTAGAGTAATCTTGGCTGTAGGTTCTTCCCTTTCATCACTTTAAATATGTCATGCCACTCCCTTCTGGCTTGTAGAGTTTCTGCTGAGAAATCAGCTGTTAACCATATGGGAGTTCTCTTGTATGTTATTTGTCGTTTTTCCCTTGCTGCTTTCAGTAATTTTTCTTTGTCTTTATAATTTTGTCAATTTGATTACTATGTGTCTCGGTATGTTTCTCCTTGGATTTATCCTGTATGGGACTCTCTGTGCTTCCTGGACTTGGCTGGCTATTTCCTTTCCCATGTTAGGGAAGTTTTCGACTATAATCTCTTCAAATACTTTCTCAGGTCGTTTCTCTCTCTCTTCTCATTCTGGAACCCCTATAATGCGAATGTTGTTGCATTTAATGTTGTCCCAGAGGTCTCTTAGACTCTCTTCGTTTCTTTGCATTCTTTTTACTTTATTCTGTTCCACGGCAGTGAATTCCACCATTCTGTCTTCCAGGTCACTTATCCGTTCTTCTGCCTCAATTATTCTGCTATTGATTCCTTCTAGTGTATTTTTCATTTCAGTTATTGTATTGTTCATCTCTGTTTGTTTATTCTTTAATTCTTCTAGGTCTTTTTTAAACATTTCTTACATATTCTTAATCTTTGCCTCCATTCTTTTTCCTAGGTCCTGGATCATCTTCAGTATCATTATTCTGCATTCTTTTTCTGGAAGGTTGCCTATCTCCACTTCATTTAGTTTTTCTCCTGGGGTTTTATCTTGTTCCTTGATCTGGTACATAGCCTTCTGTCTTTTCATCTTGTTTATCTTTCTGTGAATGTGGTTTTTGTCCCACAGGCTGCAGGATTGTAGTTCTTCTTGCTTCTGCTGTCTGCCCTCTGGTGGATGAGGCTATCTAAGAGGCTTGTGCAAGTTTCCTGATGGGAGGGAATGGTGGTGGGTAGAGCTGGGTGTTGCTCTGGTGGGCAGAGCTCAGTAAAACTTTAATCCGCTTGTCTGCTCATGGGTGGGGCTGCCTTCCCTCCCTGTTGGTTGTTTGGCCTGAGGTGACCCAACACTGGAGCCTACCTGGGCTCTTTGGTGGGGTGGCAGACTCTGGGAGGGCTCACGCCAAGGAGTACTTCCCACAACTTCTGCTGCCAGTGTCCTTTTCCTCACAGTGAGCCACAGCGCCCCCGCCCCCCCGCCTTTGCAGGAGACCCTCCACCACTAGCAGGTAGGTCTGGTTCAGTCTCCTATGGGGTCACTGCTCCTTCCCCTGGGTGCCGTTGCACACACTGCTTTGTGTGTTCCCTCCAAGAGTGGAGTCTCTGTTTCCCCCAGTCCTGTCGAAGTCCTGTAATCAAATCCCTCTAGCCTTCAAAGTCTGATTCTCTAGGAATTCCTCCTCCTGTTGCCGGACCCCCTGGTTGGGAAGCCTGACGTGGGACTGAGAACCTTCACCCCAGTGGGTGGACTTCTGTGGTATAAGTGTTTTCCGGTTTGTGAGTCACCCACCCAGCAGTTATGGGATTTGATTTTATTGTGATTGCGCCCCTCCTACTATCTCATTGTGGCTTCTCCTTTGTCTTTGCATGTGGGGTACCTTTTTTGGTGAGTTCCAGTGTCTTCCTGTCCATGATTTTTCAGCAGTTAGTTGTGATTCTGGTGTTCTCACAAGAGGGAGTGAGAGCACGTCCTTGTACTCCACCATCCTGAACCAATCTCTCTATATAGCTTTTTAGTAAGATGATTTTAATTATATTTTGAGGAAAAAGACAGAAATCCTGCACTAAATTTCATCATGTTGTGTTTCTTCTACTGGTCTAAGATGTGGAGAATGGCATAAGAGGTGGTTAAAATGACTCCAGAGTAGGATGTCAGGGCAAAAAGCCCCTGGGGGTGGGGAGGTACCCTCCATGGACTTGACATCACCCTGAGGAGCCCCAGGAAGTGGCCTTCCACCCCTGTGCCTAATCCAGGGCAGCCAATTCCCTCTTGCCCCCAAAGGGCAGCTTTTATACTCCCACATCCAGAGAGACCCCAAAAGGTATGGCGTGGAAGAGGGGCACAGAAGGAAGAAGGGATCTGATTTCCCCTTTGGGGACTCATTGCTATCTTACTCACCTGGGTTCATTGCTTTATTAAGGGGAGGGGGCTCCGGAATGGATTTGGAGAAATTTGTTCAACTTTATTTACTTTGAAGTTTTGAAATATATCAGAAACTATTAGCAGTGACTCTTTAAGAAAATTCAGAGATGATGATTTATTGGTCTGAGGTAAGCCCTGGCCTGGGTTATTTTGAAAATCTCCCCAGGGTCCTCAGCCAAAGTTGGGAACCATTGATTTAAAGTGAAAAATGAGGCACCATTGAGGGGGGCATTGTTCCCACCATCACTTTCCACACTGACTCCTTCACTGGCCCCCCACGTCCACCTCCATTTTATTCTCCTGAGAAGAGAGGAAAATCTCCCTACCTTATATTCAAGTTCAGGTCATAAGGAAGTATGTTATGTTATTGAACAGCACCCTCAGAAAACCTGAATTCTCCCTGGAAATTCCAAACCCAACTTTGGGGCTTATCTGGGGGTGATCACACACCCTAGTGTATCCAGGATGATCCTGGTGTGTGTGGGGGTCCCAGCATAATTATTAAGGATACTCCCTTCCCCTCTCAAAAGTCTCCTGGTTAGGGTACTAGATAAACTACATTAACATTGGAAATGTAACTGTTTTACAGTTGGCCTCTGCTGTAAAAGACTCTAAGAACAAATATGGGAAATTAAAATTAAACTTACCAATAAGCAAGTCTAATTCTGGCCAGGTCCTCAGAAACTCTATTCCTAAGTAAAGCTTTTTCAGCTTTTATTTAGGTTTCTTTGGCTTTTGGATGTGGGGTATGTTTGGCTTTTGGATGTTGTTGTTGTCTTTTGCCTTAATGCTTTCCCGTGTATATGGCCTTCTCCCTCGTTACAGGACTTAGGAAAATTCCGTAGCAGTCACGTCTTTATGACATCTGTATCGTGGCATCACTGTCATTGTCACTTTCTCAGTGGACAGTTTTGAAAATATCCTGTGGCGTCACTCTTTTGGCAGTTAGCGGGGAACGAGGAGGAATGATTTACCATTTCTAGAACTCATGCCTTGCTGAGCCAGCCCCAGGGTCTGTGACAGTGATGCTGACAAGCGTTTTGAGAGGTCAGTCGCCTTTCATGGAAATGCTCTCAAACTTAGCCGTTTTCTCCAAGACTCTGAGTTCTCTTAATAAATCATGTCCTTAGCCCAGTTTCTATTTTCAGTCACAGCACCCTCTGGGATGACAAGTTCTGTGTGCTGAATAACCACTTTTTAAAAACTGCATCCGTTGTGTCTAGTAAAATTACTCTTTAAAAATTCAAAGCGGTGATTCTCCATGTCAACATTTCAGAAAACTTTGGAAGGCAAAGCCCTATCCACCTGCCCAGACTGTGAGCCTCCACAGTCTTTGCTCGTGCTCCCCTCCCTACTCTGCTCATTTTGTTCTCTCCTCCCACGTGCCTTCATGGTGGCCCTTCTCTGGACCTTGGCCGTCTTTATCATGGTGTGCCACGGCTCATTTACTAGATCTCCTTCCCACACCAGGCACTGTCCATGTGCCTGGGGGTCTGCACAGACTCTTATGAGCATCCATAAGCTCTTTTCATTCATTCAGGAAGCCCCAGGCAAGTTGCCCATGTCCCCGGGAAGCAGCTCTGCAGGCTAAATTGAGTATCAAGTCCCTGCACTGTCTCCTGCAACTATCACTATTCAGGGTGGGGACACTGGTCTGATCTGACACTCCTGTTTATGTAGGTGCCTTTGATCAGCAAGCGTGGTAGATGCATTAGTTATGAAAAATACACATTGGTAAACCATATATTTTTAAATACAATGTTATTAGGTTAAAATGATAAAAAAAAAGGAGTCATTGGTAGTGAAAAAAGCTAAGAGCTAATTCTTAGAAAGCACTATTTTCCAGGTATTGTCCTGAATACTTTACATGTATCAATACCAGTAATACTCTTCTAATAGTCCCAGCAGACACTTCTGTTGTGCTTACCAGGGGCCAAGCCTTGTTCTCACTGATTTACATCCATTGTCTCCTTTCATCCTCACAACAAACCCTGTGAGATCGAGTCCCAGTGAGGACACGAGACACAGAGAGATTCAGTGACTTGGCAAGGTCTCCAGGCTGTGAATGGGTCAGACCCCAGCTGACCCACCTGGGTGACTTGATGCTCTGGATATTTGCAGTTACCCTTCAGGGCTCCTGAATCTGTTTGTGTCATCCTTGGATTCCGTTTTGTTTCGGCTACTTTCAAGCTCATGCTCTGAACACTTCCTCGTGCTCTTCCCTTGGGGATTTTTAAATCTTGTCATTTTTTAAAAAAAAAAAACCTCTCTCTTTCTCCTCAATGATCTGTATGGTTTGCTACTGAAATTTTAAATTTCATTTGGTCTGGACTCTACCTCTAACTGTGTGACCTTGAGCAAGTCGGTCAACCTCTCTGAGCCTGTTTTTGATTATGGGGGGGAAAAAAGAAAGAAACCAGGCCTGATCCTGTGTGCCTGACCTCCCAGGGTTGTTTGGTAGACCCAGTGCAACAGGGGAGAATGTGCTTTTGTGCTGTGTTAACAGGTCAGTAATTTTTTATGCTATTGATTGTCTTAGCCTTTGTCTCACGTGACTTTCCCGAGATTCCAATGTGAGATCTTAAATTAGCCTCTAAGCTTAATGACTACTATTTAGCATTAAAGTTTTCCTTTCCACTTTTTCCTAACTGCTGCCTGAATATTCACCCTTCTCTTTTCCAAAACTGAATGATTATGAGGGGGAGTAATGGTCTCGTCCTCAGGATATTGAATGCTATCAGGTTGTGGTCACTCTTACCTGGCGGTCACCCACCCCATAACCATTCAGAATCAAGTTTGTCTCTTTACTTGCAGATTCTAAAAGACTTGTTCTTGGAGGCAATACTTTGTTCCATCCAAAAACCTGACTTGCATGTCTCCTCCCTGCGAGGCCTGTGGTCATCCATCTCTGTATCAGGATTCGCGTTGCCCCACAGTCCCCCTGAGAAGACCTGAATAGGTGGTTTAACCGTTCTAAAAAATATTCCTGTCGTATGTGACTTTCTGCCCCTTGGAGTGGCTGAGTTTGCAGGGCCCAACCTCTTGGAGCTGGCTGGTTCTAGAGAGACAGCCCCCACCCAGGGAGCTGACCACCAGGTGAATCTAGGGCTGCAGGGGAAAGTCACAGCCCTTACCCCTAAGCCTTGGCAGTTAGCACTCACTGCTTAAATTAAGCACCTCCTCTATGCTTCTTAGAAATTCTGTAAGTCTTGTGGTCTTGGGCACCGCCTGTTTGAAGCTTCCTCCTGGAGGGGCTCACTTCTGCCTCCTGGAACTGGACCCTCAGCCCTCTTGGACAGCTTGGGAGAGAAGAGCTGAACTGCCTTGGTGACTTCCTTCCTGCCCCTTCTCTCTAAGAGGTCTCTGCTGGCCTTGACAGCATCTCTTGCCATAGAGGGTAACCTCAGTCTCTCACCCTTTTGGCTGTTAAACCCTCTCCCCACTCCCTGCAATCTTCTTGGCCAAGTCAAAAACAAACAGAAGCCCTCCATTCCATGCAAGCCTGAAGCATTTCTCCAGAGACAGTATTTCTGGAAGGGCAACTGTTGGCAGGTTGGAGGCTCCCTGATAGTTGTTGTTTTGAAGGAGGTTCTGGGTGTCGCTGCCTCGTTCGGCTCAGAAGTTCAGCTTCACTAGGCTTTCTGGAAGCAAATCAGAGCCTGGCCTCTTCCTAGAGTGCCCCCTGCCCCTTCAAGAAGTAAGTTCCTCTTTTACCTTGAGAACTTCTGGATGTACTTGGGGAAATTGCATGTTCAAAGACATCCCCACCCTGGTTCCCCCGACTCTGCTCACTTCCACTCTGTTGCTGGGGCAACTCTCTTGCCCCAGAGACAGTTGTTCCCATTTTCACTTCCAGCAGCCCCCTAGTCCAGCATCCTGTGCCTGAAGCCCCACCCACAGGAGCCTCCCTCAGCATCCTTTCCGCCCTATGAGTTCTTGAGACCTGAGGGCAGAGGTTTGGCTGATTGACCTTTTATCAAAGAATTGAGGCAGAAACGCTTATTTCCTGTGGTCCCAGGACTGACCATTGCTGCCGGTGGCATCGTGGCCCCCCACGTTTTTGTTGGTCTCCGTGAAAAATGTCCCCATTCAAGACGTAGGCACCTAACAGGCACTCAGGAAATGTTCGTTTAAGGAAATGAGATCTATATCAAAGAAAGGCAAAAAATAAATAAATGTGGGAAGATACCCTGCCAACCAGAAAGAGACAGTTGAAGGACTGAGCTTGCTTCTCAGCCTCTTTTCCTGCTCAGGGTTTGCTGTCGTGGACCATCACTGATAACATCTTGAGAAACCAATCAGCAGAGGGGTCTCATGGGGTGTGGCATACTCCAACCATGATGACCCTTGGCCACTCCCACATAGCCTGTGTTCTTGCTTTCTGCTGGCTTTTTTTTTAAAGAAGGAAGATGTCAGTCAATCCAGTCTGTCATGATGTTTACCTACCATGTTGAGTTTTTTGACTTAAAGTTACTTTCTTTGGTTCCATATTAGAATTGGGCTTTCATAATGGATTGTGACTCACTGATCTTGAGCTGTTGTTGGAATGCCCTGGATCACTGTATGAGAGCTTTTGCTGTACTTTCATTCTATTCTGTTCTATCATTGTAGCTGTTTAGTGCCAGTGCTACACATTAATTATATCAGTTTTATAATAAGTTTTTAGAGCTAATTGGGTAGATATTATATATATTTCTACTTATGGATTTTTTACACATAAATTCTTTCATAGTAACTCTAGAATATTTTTTAATTCCAAAAAAATCTTGTTGGAATTTGATTAGAATCATTTAAAATATATATATTATTTATATATAAATTCTATGATGAGAGATAATGAACATCCTTACAACATTGAGGCCTCCTATCCAGGAACATGATGTTTCTCATTTATGCACATCTTCTTTTGCTCTCAAGAAAATTTTGTCAGTTCCTTCAAGTAGGGCCTGTATTGATATTTCAGGAGGTTTGGGCGTTTTGTTTCCTTGTTTGTGTGTTGTTTTGGGGGATGGGTCTGGGCTCAAGTAAAATGCAAAACAACTTTCTCATCTCCTGCCTAGAAGTATCACCTCCTGTCATCCTCCCAACCCTGTTCCACCTTTGCCCCATCACATCTTAGCCCTTCCTTTCCAGATGCCTTTAGAGGGTCATTTAACATTTCCTAACCTCCTCTGCAAGGAACACTCTGTCTTATCTGCTTTACCTCCTCTTTCTATCATTGACCAATTTCCTATTTTTCTCATTTCAAACAATGGACAGTCACAGACTGTCTGATCAAAGAAGTGCAATAAGCAGATGGGTGCCTGAGAAAGACTCTTAGCAAGAGTAGGATGAATGGACTGGGGGTGAGAAGAGGCTGGAAGCAGGAGGCCCGTGGTGGGCTGCCCTGGGAGGCTGGCACCGGGGTCAGGCTCAGGGTGCAGGTGGCGGGAATGAAGGATGGGGCACGAGAGGCTTTGTGGAAGAGGATGGGTGACAGTGACTCAGACACAGGACCAGGTGAAGGACGTAGTGAAGGTCACTCTTGCTGGTCTGGGCTTTGACCCTGAAAGAGGATTGAAATGGATCAGAATTGATGACGGCTAATCCCTAGGCAGGACGCATGCTTCCGGGCACGGAGAACTTTGGCTTGTTCTTGCAGGCGCTGCTCCAGTTTGTTGTGGGAGGGGAGGAGAGAGTTGGACAAGCCCATGTGACCCACCCCTCGTGTCAGGCAGGACAGCCGCCAAGGCACTTGAGGGGTCAGTAGCATCCAGTGGAGTCTGTTTTAATTATGAAGAAGAGCATTTAAAATACCTCTTGGATAAAATCCAGAGATTTAACAGTTCAATTTCAGATATGACTTTAATTCTTATTCCTTCCTTTGCGAAGCGGTTGGAAGTGCTCTGAAAACATGTAGCGTCGTTTGTGGAGAAAGCTTCCCCATTATCTCAGGATGCCCAGCGGCTTGCTTCTTCCCGACTTATGGGGTGTGTGGGTGTGGGTGTGTCCATTGGTGTGAACTGAGTTCTACTGAGAATGGGGGCAAGGACATCTCAGGCTCAGAGCCACCCCTGAGTCTGTGTGGGTTGCTTGCTGCATGTGGACGCTGGCTGAGGGGGGAGGGCTGAAATCTGAGCAGTGCTTCCCTCTCAAGCTGTTTGCCATGGGGCTGTGTCTCCCTGGAGGTGGGCGTCTTTTTCTCATTTGCACAAAGGCTGCAGTTGGGCTGGACATGCTCAGGCATCTCTGCAGGCTCCTAGAATGATGGGGACTCTATAAATGGGGGGCTAAGGGCTAATGATTCCCAGGGAACCCTTGCCTGCCCATAAATGCTTCCTGCGCTGGAGGCTGGCTGTGGGTAGTTGCCTCTCCAATGCCAGGTCCCAGGCTTCTTCCGTCTTCCATGCTGCCGTCCATGTGGCTTCATTCGTTATGCTCATGAGATGTCTCACTGCTGTCTCTCCGGGCCTCACGTCCACATTCTAGGCAGGAAGAAGGAGGAAAGGCAAAAGGCATGGCTCACTGGGTCTATCTATCTCTTTTTAATCAGGAAAACAAAAACCCAAACTGCCAGCCTTACCTGCCAAGGGTCCAGGGAGGTGACTGATTTCACCGACATATTACCAGCCTGAAAAAAGTCAAGTCCCTGTTGGTGAGCAGGGAAGAGGGAACAGATGTTGGGCAGGCTCCCTGCAGCACCTGGAGGGGTGGACACCCCGCACCCCAACGTGGGCATCGCAAGTCATCACATCTGTCTTCATCGCCTGTAATCAGCATTTTGTCAAACCTTTTCTCATTCCTTCTTAGCCTTCAATACACAAAATAATATTTTAAAGTAGATTTCAGCTAAATTTCAGGGGCTCCTGATAAGCTTATTTGCTTAAATATATAGAAGACAAGCTTGCCCTACAGAGTGAGGGCGCATTCATGCCGCGTGGCCCTGGGAGCTCACAGTTCCAAGCCGATGAGCACACCCACAGGAATTGTTCCTCTTGGCTACCAGGCGGCCAAACAGCTGGGATGCTTTCGCTTATTTTCTTCGTGAAGAAATTGTAATTTATTCCCAAATGCATATTTAAGGACCTAAAATAGAATGTTAGCAGTTGAGTTTGGAAGGGCTCAGTAGGACTTAAGGGGCCGCAGCCGTTTTTCCTTGCCAGCTCCCAACCTCCTGTGCTACAGCGATCGGCTTCCCTGGGCGGCTCAGCGGCCCCCAGGCCCAGCCTTGTTCCCTTCCTCAGAGGAGAGGCTGAGGCCTCAGCACAGGAGGCCGATATTGAGCAGCTATCAGCTGCTCAGCCGGGGCCTGCCTGCAGGGGGGTTCTGAGCAGCTGATTCGTGGAGCTCCCCCATATGGCCCCCAAGCCTCCAGCTTCATCCCTGGCAGTTCCCTGGAACTAGACAAAGGCACTTCTCCTCTCCTTGTGTTCTCTCCCAGCCCCAGGCTAGTCCTAGACAGTCTTGAGGGTCCAGCTCAGGTGGCAGCTTCTCCAGACCCTAACCCCCTCCACCACCAGCTGAGTTAGTTACCCCACAGCTGGGCCCCTCACACGGTGAGCACATCCCATCACTGTGCTGGGCGGGTCTTACCCATCCTCGTCACCCCAGGCTTGTTTCGTGAATCAAAATCATCATCCTCCCAGCCCTGTGGCCTCAAGGGAAGCGGCGCAGCACGGGGAGCTTGCTGACCGGCCCCCCTCCACCTGTCCCGGGTGCCACCCGCCGCCCTTGGCTTCCTGAGAGCGGAAGGGGAAAGCTGGGGGCCTTGTCACAGCTCTGGGCAGAGGTGAGCATTGGCTCAGCACCTCACACCCTTCCTGGCTTCTGGCCGTGTGCCAGCCCGGGGCTGGCCGCAGGGACTGCCCCGAGGATGTCAGGCCAGCAGGGAGGCCACATACATCAGGGCTCTGTGGGGACATGGTCCCCCTCCTCGGCCTCTTGGCTAGTTTATCCCTCACTCCTCTTCACCCACCCACTGGGCAGCTGCCCAGATGGCTGAGTGTAGCAGGAGAGGCGGAAGTGCTCAGGTGTCGGGGCGGAGGATGTTGGAACGATGAGAGGAGCCCCTGAGATGCAGCAGGGCTGACCGGCCGGCGTTGCAGGCTTCCCCTCTGGCTCCCGTCTCCTCGGTGCGCGGACCAGCTTTCTCCATCTCTGGGCACACACCACACGCTCCAGGGCCAACCAAGGCACATTCCGACACCTTGCAGCCTGCAGGAAGGGAACTCTGAGAGGTTTGAGTTTTGTTTCCACTGCTTCTATGGAAAAAAACAGGTTTTTTTTTTTTTTTTTTTCCTTGCAAAATATCACATTTTTCCCAGTTGAAGGCAAATCAATTTTATTTTGTAACGTGTCTGGCTCGCGAAGTTCCATTGCTGCCCTGCTCTTGGCGGCCTCTTGGAACTAATCCCTGATCTCTGCTGTGCTGAGAGGTAGCTAGTCCTTCCCTGAGCTAAACTGAGGGCATTTGTTTTCATGTCTAAGTAAGCTGTGAGTTTGCTTTTAATAGAGGACCAAAGATGATGCATTAATCTTGAATTCTCCTTATTTTATCACAAGAAAACTGCTGCAGATGGAAAAAAGCAGGAGATCATCGTCCTGGATTCCAAGAGGAGCAATGCTATTAATATTGGTCTGACGGTACTGCCCCCTCCAAGAACGATTAAGATAGCCATTTTGAATTTTGATGAATATGCCTTAAACAAAGAAGGGATTGAGGTAAGAGGAGCTCTGTGGACCGTTACTTGTGTCCTGTAATACGCTGCATATGTAAACATTACTGTGTCCAATGTGACTTTCTCCACAGGGTGGCTTGCCATTTTGCTGTCTCAGCCAGATTCTGAATAATGTTAATAATTCTCACATCTTGTTTTTTAACTTCTGGGGGGAAAGAAGCCCCACTTTGCCTAGGAAATTCAGAGATCCTCGCTCTCTGGTTCATTTACTAACTTCCTTCCGACCACATTCCGCCTACCTCGACGTGGAAGAAGAATTTGACAGCCTCCACGGGGGTGGGGCTGGGATGCCTTCTTTCACATCATTTCAAACCAAATACGTTTAATGAACAGTCTCAAAGGTAGGGTTTTCCATACGTGCTCACTCCGTGTTAGCGGCTTTGTTTCTCTCTTGGCACCCTTTGGGGTGTGTAGAGATGGGTTTCATTTGATCAGCTGGAAAACACAAGCCAACTGAGTCTGCAGCATTTGTTAATCTGAGTGGCACAAGTGGAGAGAGGTTGGGTGCTTTGGCCTTGACTACATGGCTGGCAGGCGGCCCAGCTGGCACCACAGCTCCCCTGCTCTGCCAGGGTCCAGTGCCCTTCCACCAGGCCCTGCTCACCCTTCGCTGTGGGCTGGTGCCTGTCTGTAGGAAGTTAAATCTCCTATTCTCATAACAGAGAAAGAGTGAGTGAAACCAATGGCTCAGCCCACAGATTCCTACAGACGGGTGGATGGCCTGGAGGCCCACTGGGTCAGAGTGGGGATCTTAGGACACTGCTTCATGACGTTGAAGCATCAACGTCATGAAGCAGTGTCCTTCTATTGGCAAAGAGCCCTGGATTCCTTTAAGGGCTCTCCATACTTGAGATTCCTTCATACCCAGTCTTATTTGAAAGCCTCAAGAGTGAAGGAAGCCAATGAAGGCTGGCTGCAGTGAGGGAGAGCGGACTTTGGCAGGAGAGTTGAAAGTGAGGCAGGCCTGGGGGGCTGTGCCGGACGCGTCTCCAGCCCTGAGTGTGGTAGGGGGCAATGGGGCCCATGGGGCAAAGTGATGCCTAAACCCAGGAGGACAGCCGTGCCTTTGTGCTTTGGAAAGCGGAGACCTCCACAGGAAAAGCCGTGTTCCAGGGGTTTGTACTGGATGGAGTACAAACCAAAATCCATGCCTACCCAGAACCCCAGAATGTGACCTTATTTGGAAATAGGGTCTTTGCAGACATGATCAAGTTAAGATAAAGTCATCCTGGATTAGGGTGGGTCCTACTCCACTGGCTGATATCCTTCTAAGAAGAGAGAAGTTTGGACATAGACCCAGAGAGGGGAATGCCATGGGAACACAGAAGACACACAGGAAGACACACAGAACAGAACACCGTGTGACGATGGAGGCAGAAATTGGAGGGAAGCGTTTACAAGCCAAGGAACATGAAGGACTGCCTGCAACTACCAGAAGCGAGGACGAGGCAAGGAAAGATCCTCCCCTCGAGTCTTCAGAAAGAGCATGGCCCTGCCGACACCTTGATATTAGACTTCTAGTCTCTCAAACGGTGAGAGAATACATTTCCTTTGTTTGGAACCCCTGAGTTTGTGATGCTTTGTTATGGCAAACCTAGGAAACCAGTACGAGGCCTAAGCAACTCTGCCCTGAGAAACACACACACAGCCTGTGCCAGGAGCAGGTACGATGAGGGAAATGCACTTCCCTCTGGCTGGAGAGGAGGTGGATGGAGCCCGAGCCCTGGAGTCAGGTCATGCGGGACAGCAGGTCAACAGAGCCAGGGAGTGAGGGCACGTGGCAGACCGGGGAGGGTGTAAAAAGGAGAGAGCAGGTGACAGTAGGCAAATACAGAGAGGGACACTGAGGCAGCTGCCAGACAGCGAGAAAGAAGGGGGCAGGCCCAGCCTCAGTGTGAGGCACCTCCACCCTGGGACGCACGGAGCAGCAAGAGAGAAGAACATTGGGCAGGTGGGAGCTGCCAAGCGGGACGAACCAAGTGCAAAGTGTCTCTCACATAGGACAGACAGAGTAGTAGGCCCTAGCGCATGTTCTGGCCATCCTGTTTACTTCACAGGATCTTTTAAAGACTGCAAAAGCTTCAGATTCGTACATAGGCTCCAAATGCAGCCAGGGCCAGCTTGATTGAAGGAAAAAATGACAACTTCCCCTTTTAAAAATATTTCCCCTTCTTGCCATGAGAACTTGGAAGTCCATCAGGAGAGGTGGATGCCTTTGGTTTTGCCTTTGTTCTTTCCTGAAATGTCGGTCTCCCTGGGTGGGGAGAGTTTCAGATACAATAAGTTACTTAGATTTTAGAATGAATCAAATTATTTTTTCCTTTGCTGACTGGTTTCCAGCTGAGCACCTTTTCGATCCAGGAAGGAATGATGGCAGGTACAGTAATGATGACGGATATAGGAGCAGCAGCACAGCTAAACTTGACTTTCCTAGGTTTCCTCCTGTGGCCCAGACACCAGGTAGGTGCTTCACACAGATGCTCATCAGAACCTTAGTATTATGTTCTTCATCTTAAAGATGAAGAGGGTGAGTTCCAACGTTTGTCTGTGTCCAAGCTCACAAGCCAGTAAGAGGTCGAGCTGAAATATGATTTCTAGAGCCTGAGTCTGAAGTGCAATCCACAGGCCAGCCCTGGCGGCGGCCAGCCCAGGTGGGCTCTCTGGGCCTGGGCTCACCCACCGAAAAGAATAAGAGGGAATCTGAAAGGGGAGTGAGAAGGTGCATGAGGCAACGCAGTCCGCATCACAGTGCTGCCTGTGGTTTTCCTCCGGGAGTAGCTGGCATGTGAAATGAGGTACAGTGAGAGGACACAGCCATAGAAAACACTGCCTAACCCTTCCTGAGAGCTTATTGTGTCATAAGTGCTCTGTAAATTCATATACAGTCACAAGACATGGAGTTACACATTTTTACCACATTTTTTGTTGAAAGCAAGGTTTCTCAGCTGGTACTATTGCCATTCTGGGCTGGACAGTTCTTTATTGTGGGAGCTGCCCTGTGCATTGTAGGGTGTTCAGGATCCTTGGCCTCTGCCCACAAGATGCCCGTGGCACCCATCCAGGGGTGACAACCAAAAATGTCTCTTAGCCTTCGTCAATATACCCTGGGGACAGAATCACCCTGATTGAGAGCCCCTCATCTGAAGCTGCCTGGGCAAATCCAGAGACTGTGTCTATTTTCAGCTCTTGTCAGCTGTAGCTGAGAATCCAGAAGAAACCAGTCCTTGTGGGGAAGACAGAACCCAGGCCCTCCCAGCTGTTACCTGCTGTCTCTGGCCACTGACCCCAGGGGCCCAAGGGGTAGAGATGGTCTTCATCCATGTGCAGAGCTACTCCCCCAAAACTTATTGTCTAGGCTTGTTGTTCAAGAGTTAAGTCAGGGCTGAGAAGAGATGTAAGTTGTGTCCTTACAGATCTTTACTAATATCATTTCCAGCTTATGCCCAAATGGCCTTTTGCCAAACCGTCTGCTTCTTGGATGCAGGCCCTGTAGCGTGGCACCACGGCTTAATGGGGTCATTCGAAATGAAACCTCTGTGTACCTGGACGTGATTAGGATGTATTCACTGACATCCTGTTTGTCAACCCCATGTTTTGTATCTGGTTCATCATGAAAACCCATGGGAGTAAGTAACTTCATTAAGGAAGTAGTTTTTCATAAGAGTATTAAATTTTAGAATATGATTTGGGGGGCATCTTTAAGTATTATTAATGATATTTTCACAAGTAAAACATCGCTGAGGTATCACAGATGGAAGTAGGAAGGCTTTTCGTTTTTCTCCTTGCTTTTCTCATTTTTAGAGTCTGTGTTTACTCAGAGGGTAACACAATTGAATGGCCCCAAACGACGTGTAACTTGGCCCTGCTTGCCTGCCAGGCCAGTCAGCATCCTAGAAAAAGAAGTTCCCTTTGGCCGCCTGTACAAAACTACAGTATCTTCTCAAGCAATTTGTGTTGGGGAACCCCGTCCATGGGTCCCTGAGTGAGCGCTGGACTCGCGCAGATGAGCCTGAGCGCAGGAGCCCATCGGTGGGTCCACAGTGCCAGGAACCAGAACGTCCCAGTGACTGGGCACCTTAGCCACACTGGTAGTTTGTGGAATCGCCATGAGCATGGAGGTGGTGCTGGAAAGTAGGAGGAGCCCCTGGGTGGTTCTCCAGCGCTGCCTTGGTTGATCCAGCCTAGCTTCAGGCACTGCATCTTCATCTGTAAATTTGGTGCATAATTTCTGCCTTACATGCCTCACTTGAGTAATCATAAGAACGAAAGAAGATACTATCAAGAAATAAACTTGAGAAGTTAACCTTTAACCTTGAGAAGTTAATTAAAAAAAAAAAACAAAACCCCTCCCTGAGATTAAGTGCATGAAGAGAATGCCATTGTCTCATGAGACTGCAAGTTGCATCCAAACTAGCCTCAGCCATAAAGGCTCCAAGTTTCTGCTGTTAGATTCTCATCCAGAGTCATAGCCAGGGTTCTGTTCAGAACTCAGGAGATATGGGGATACATGTATATGTATAGCTGATTCAATTTGTTATAAAGCAGAAACTAACACACAATTGTAAAGCAATTATACTCCAATAAAGATGTTAAAAAATAAAAAGAACTCACAAGGCATGATAATTACTTAGTATGGTCTCATCTGCAGGTGAATGAGATGGCCAAACCCCAAAGCATTTGGGTCCATAAAAAATAAGTAAGACTTACGAATTTTCATCTGAAATGTGATTTTCAGATACAAAAGCAAGCATACTTAAAGCAGTGCTGGAGAAACACTATCTGGAAGAAAGCAAAAAAACACTGAGATTATTATGTCATGGACCTGTTTGATGTTTTTCTCCCTGTGAAACCAAATGGTCATCACAGAAACATCAGTAAATCTACTGACATGGTAAAGAGCAAATTAAAGGTATGCTCATTTCCTGTCATCTGCTCATGGAAAAAAGGGGCCATCACCTCATAGGAGGTAGCGTTGACCTCCTGTCCCCCTGTCTTACGGCTATTTTTATTGTCAGTGATGTGTAAAAAAAAAAGTAAAATAAACTGGCAGATGGCAACCTCATAAATCTTCAGTAGTGAACAAATGGTTTAAATTAGAGAAAGGAAAAACAAAAGTGTTTGATTACTTTCCCAAAGGAAAAAAGCAAACAAAAATCATCCCAGGAAGATGCCTTCTGAAGAAGGGGGAAAAGTGTTGACAACTTTGTATTTCGGAATTCTTGTACACGCTTAAAACAATTTGAGCATTAAGGAAATTAAAATACAAATTCTTAGTTAAGTTTTTCTTTTGAAAACCAGTTGAGTTCAAATGCTGGGTATTTTGGAAGAAGTGACATCTGTTTGGATTGTTTTGGTCCTTTTTAAATGCCAACTGTGTGGATAGGTGGGGTCAATAGCATCAGCCTGTGGGAGAACAAGGAGGATTGTCACTGGACGTCTCCCCGGTGCTCCATTCCACCCACATAATCTGTGTTTGGGGCCGTGATGAAGAGGATGTTGGAAGAAGAGGTATCTAGGGCTCACCACCTGTGACCTCACTCTGACCATAGCCCAAAACAGGTCTTCAATACAGTTTGGCATCACTGACTTCTGATAAACTCCTGAGACAGCCCCCCCCCCCCCGATAACACTTTCAGAAGCCTAGGTCAACTACTACCCCACGCAGATACACCCTAAGGCACAATCGTGTAGATATCTGCATGCTTGCTGATTCTGGTGTCAAGTGTCCAGTCTTTTATTTTGGCTTTTTTTTTTTTTTGAATTAATATAGAGTAAAGTTGACTTTTGTGTGGGGGGGGTCCAGGTCTACTGAGTTTTAAAACATATATAAATTCATGCAATGACTACTGTAGTCAAAATTCACAACAGTCCCATCTCCCAAAAAAGCTCTTGTGCTGTCCCTTTCTAGTCACACCCTTAACCCACCCCTAGCCCCTGTTAATGACTGATTGATTCTCATCACTATGGTTTTGTCTTTCCGAGAATGTCATATACGTGGAATCATACAGCGAGTAACCTTTTGAGTTTGGCTTCTTTCACTCAGCATGATCGATGCCTCTGAGATTCATCCAAGTTGCAGTTTGTATCTACAGTTGGTCCCTTTTTATTGCTGAGTATCATCGCATTGTAGGGATGTACCACTGGCTGTTTGTAAATATAAATATTCACCCATTGAAGAATATTTAGCTTGGTCCAGTTCATAGCAGTTATGAATAAAGCTACTACAAATACTCATGTACAAGTTTTTGTGTGAACACTGTTTTAATTTTTCTAGGGTAAATACAAACAGAATTGCTGGGTCATGTGATAACTCTATGTTTAATCTTTTGAGGAACTGTAACTTGTCTCTTCATTCTCTTAACAGTGTCTTTCACAGAGAAAAAGTGTTTAATTTGGATGAAGGTTAATTTATCAACCTATTCTTTTTTTGTATCATGTCTTGGAGTTCATTGCATAACCTGTGCCACAGAAATTTTCTCCTGTGTTTCCTTCTAAAAGTTTTGTAGTGTTACCTCTTACTTTTAGGTCTCTGATCCCCTTTGAGTTAACTTATCTAGAAGGTGGAAGGTTTAAGTTGAGGTTCACTTTTTGCATATGGCTTCCAGTTGGTCCAACACCATTTGTTGAAAACACTACCATTTGTCCACTGAACTGCCTTCACCCCTTTGTCAGAATCACTGGGCCATATTTGTGTAGTCTATTTCTGGATGCCCCGTTTTGTCCCACTGGTCTCTGTATCTGTCGTGCAGCCCATGCCACACTGTCTTAATACTGCAGCTTTATTGTAGGTCTTAAAGTCAAGTGGTGTGACTCCTCCAAGGGTATTCTTTTTCAAAATTATTTTGGTTTGACTGTTTTGGTCCTCTGCCTTGCCATATAATTTTTAGAATCAGCTTGTCTATATCCACAAAAGATCATGCTATTTTGTTTGGAATTGAGTTAAATTTATACATCAATTTGGGAAGACTAGCATCTTGACTATGTTGAGTCCTTCAGTCTGTGAACACTGTTCCTTCTCTCTTCATTTAGATCGTCTTTAGACGATTAAATTGCTTTCATCAGCATTTTCTACTTTCCAAATGCAGATCCTACACGTGCTTTGTTAGATTCATACCTAAGTATTTCATTGTAAATAGCATTTTTTAAAAATCTCAGTTTGTAATTGCTCATTAGTAATATATAGAAATAAAATGGACTTTTTTGTATATTGACCTTATATTATGCAACATTGTTTAACTCATTGTTTCATAAGTTTTTTGTAGATTCCTCAAAATTTCCTATGTAGACAATTATACCATCTGTGATAGGAAGAGTTTTATCTTTTCCTTTCCAATCTGTATGCATTTTAAAAATTTTATATACCTGTCTAGGATTTCCACACGATGTTAAATAGGAATGGTGAGAGTGGACACCCCGTCTTGTTCCCATTCTTAGAGGGAAGGCATTCTCTCTGTCACCATTAAGTATGAAATGAGCTGTAGGTTTTTTTATAAATGTCTCTTATCAGGTGGGGGAAATGCCTTCTATTACTGGGTTGCTGAGAGTTTTTTGTCATGAATGGAAGTTGAATTTTATCAAAACTTTTTTGAGTCAATTGAAATGACTGTGAATTTTCTTGTTCGCACTGTTAATCTGGTAGATTAATTGCATTGATTAATTTTTTTCATATTGAACCAACCTTGTGGCTATTTTTAAATATATTGCTATATAAAATACAGCAATAGATTTATATATCTTAATATATTGGCATTTATTTATATACTTTAAAATATTTTGTTAAGGATTTTTGCATCTGATTCATCAGGATATTGGTATGTAGTTTTCTTTTCTTGACTAGACTAACTTTGTCTGGTTTTTGTATCAGTGTCATTCTGGTTTCATAAAAAGAATTGAGAATTGTTCCATCACCTGTTGGAGTTCAAGCCACAGATTCTGACCCACCTTCTGTGGACTGTTGTTCCAGCATCAGCTCAGTTTTCAAAGTTTTCAAAGACCAGTTCAGGTCTCAAAGTCTTTAATGTGCTTTTGAAGGTCAGATTCACACATGAACAGCTCAAGGAGAAGCTCAGAAGTTCTTAAACAGCTTTGTGCCCTTGCTTTGCAGGCTCTTCATGTTTCATGACCTCCCCACTGCTTTCTGGTTTTCTGGGGCCTTCCTTTTTAGTCCTCCAGTGAAAGCTGGGGCTTTAGTTACCTCACTTTACCATGCACTTGCTATGGCTGTGCCCATGTCTGGGGCCAAGCAGAGAGAAGATAGAGAAGAAAAGCATAAGGGGTTTGCCCCACCTCTTGGGACCACAGCTCCACTGACTGGAGAGGAATGGTCCCTTCATCTGAGTTTTAGGATCTGCCAACCTTGCTGCCACCTCTAGGAGACCCTTTCCCACACCTCGAGTCAGAACTCAAGGACTCCCCTGGCGTTCTCTCTGTCTGCACCTGATACCCTCTTCCAGATTTTTGGGCTACCTGAGCCCAGGCTAGGGAATACCAGAGGAAAAATGGTCAACTCATTACCAGTTCAGTTGAACTTTCAGTTCTGGTCTTCTTCCTCAATCCACCTACCACTATTTCTTTTTTGTAAGTCTTCAAGTAGCTGCTCCATGCCTGCTGTCCAGGGTTACAGACAGTTGCATTTAGTGGGACAGACAGAGTATTGCTTACTCCATCTCCCCCAGAACCGGAACTCCTTCCCACACTTTATCCAGATGGTTGCTATTGTAGAGCAGTAACCAAAGCCACTTAGAATTAATGAATTAACATAAGTTACTGAAAAGTATGGCACAATGTGTATTTCTTTGCTTTGATACTCTCATTTGATAAATGAGAGAAAAATAATGACACCTTCCCTTTCGTAATGTTGTGTGTTAAATGTCACGTGATGGGAATTTTTACCTTCTTTTAAAATGTAATCACTAAGGAATTTGAACTTATAAGAGTCATAATCCTTCTGATGCCTGTTTGCTCCCTCTGCCTTCCACAATTGACTTTTACCAAAAACAAATAAAAGCAGAAAGTGATACTCTTTCCATTAGTAGGTAAGTATTGCTCTTTATAAGTACCATCATCATTTTTTCCTCAATCAGACTAGAGCTTGATGTTAAGATGTTTTCATTTCTATATAAAATTTGAAATATACTTGAAATATTTAAAACAATTAAAGTTATAATATGGCCCAGTACAAAAGTTAGTTTGAGCTCTTGGTAAATGATTTATTTTTGTAAACTCATAAATTAATCTGTGAGAAGATTATATTCTTAACACGTTTTACTCTATTTCTTAGGGAACAGGGAGCTGTTCTCTAATCTTCTATCTTATTCTTTCACCTTTCTCTCACCCCCCATCCCTTTCTTGCCTAGAACGTCCTTCATGTACAAGACCAGGAAATTTAGGGCAAGTTGCTTATGAAACAGGAGATTTAAAGAAAGAGAAAGAATGTTAAAACAAATGAATGTAAATTTAGATGCTACGTAGGGCTTTTCTTCTCTAAAGTTTATTTGGTATATAGCAGCTGTATATGATAAGAGCACTGACAACAGAATATCTCTACTACCTGGTTGGGAAGTTACCATATGAATTTGGAAACATCGAAGGGTCCACCACTAAGAATATACTGTATCATTCCATCTTTCCAGAAAATTCTGACCATGATTCCCACCGAAGAAGAGAAGCAGAAAATCCAGGAAGCGCAGCTGGCTAACCCTGAGGTGCCCCTGGGCAGTGCAGAGCAGTTCCTCCTTACACTCTGCTCCATCAGCGAACTCTCGGCTCGGCTCCACCTCTGGGCGTTCAAAATGGATTATGAAACTACAGAAAAGGTAAGCACTTAGGAAGAGAGGCAGCCAGTCCTATACCCCCAGAGTTGAGAACGTTCATTTTTTTAACGGTAAACATAGTGAAGTATCATTCCTGAGACAGGGTTTGAAGGGTGAGGGTTTGATGGTGATGGGGTCATGTCTACACCGAGTGATGAGCAGCCTACCAGTGAGGGCTTATTCTACAGTGTCTGTCTGGCACCAGCCTCAGATACTTGACTGTTTAAAAAAAAAAACTATCAAATGTTTTTCTGACTCTATATGCTCATTGTAGAAAATTTAGCCAATACAGAAAGACACAATATGGGAAGTGACTTGCAATCCTTCTATCTGATGATGGTCACCTCACTGCCATTGACTTTGGCAACCAGCAGGTCACTGGGTCCCTTTGAGAGAGCATCGCAGTAGAAAATCTGAGATGAACAGATTGCAAGAGGTTGAGAGGAGAGTAGAAGGAAAGGGACCTTGACAGTGAAGGCATGGGAACACTCATCCCGAGTAGAAAGTGGAAGAAGCAGGTGTCCTCTCTGGATGGGTGAGAGGTGAGTATTTTTTGCAGGCTGAGAAGAAGGAACCATGGAGAGGACAAGGGAGGGATGGATGGTGAGCTGGAGGTGAGCTTGACTGAGAGCAAGTGCCCGGAGGAGGTGGAGAGGCTGTGTGGTCTTCCTCTTTCCACAAAGGAGGGAGCACGGTCCTTTCTGAGGGCCAGGCAGGTAGCAGTGGGCTAAGGCTGCTTCAGGAGGGAACTGCTATATTTGACTCCATTGGAGAATCAGGCAGGGCTGAAGAAGCCTAGAACTGCTAGGGTGACGTGGTTGCAGAACTAGTCAGCATGTTCAGGTGATTTTCTGGAGAAAAGTGAGGTAACTTCAGGGAGAAAACAGGTCATCGAGTCAGCCTTGGCTGGGGACTGGGAGGGCCTGCCTAGCAGAAGCGAGGCTGGAGAGAATGAAGCTGAAGCTTCTGGCTTTGGGGTCCATGCTTGGGGAGAGCCTCAGTGAGGACACTGAGGTGGGGGGTGGTTACAGAACAACAAGACAGAGGGAAGGGGAGACCGAGGCCATGAGGCTACAGGGCAGGCTAGACACCCGAGAGAGTGGGAGTTATGAAGAAAGCTGGAGTAAGAGGGCGATGGCCTTCTAGAACGTAACCCAGGCCAAGAGGTGGCCAGCCACAGAGTGCCTAGAGGGGAGGTTAGGAGACCTGGGTCCAGGGACAGTGAGACCACAGTTTCCAGTGTCATCTGCCTGGGAGGAGAAAGGCAAAGAGGAAGACTGGTTCAGATGCTGAAGGAACATGCAGGTGAAGAGTTTCATAGACATCAACCATGGTCAGAAGAGAGAATGAGAGGAGAGTATGACCTGAGTGTCCTGCTTGAGCTTGGGAGATGGGCAGGAACAGGGGAAGACAGAACAGATGTGACCCAACCAAGCTCCTGTGAGCCACAGGTACCCAGTTAGTCTCCATTGAGGAGACTTTGGGGCTAGACTTTCTCCTGCTGCCTTTCCGCTCTTTTCCACACCTGGGAGAATGTGCCCATCACATGGGATTGCCTTATACTGGGAGAACTCCACTGGTAATGACCTTGTACAAAAATTAAAAAGAACAAAGTAAAACCAAAATTCACGCTCTCTATCACCTTCTTCTAACTTTTTTTTAATTGAAAGGAAGTGGCAGAACCACTTTTGGACCTGAAGGAAGGAATAGACCAGTTGGAGAACAATAAAACCTTGGGCTTCATCCTGTCTACTCTCTTAGCCATTGGGAACTTTCTAAATGGAACTAATGTAAGTCTTTCCCATCCCTTTCCTCACAAAATCCCTGCCCTTCACAAAATCCCTGCCCTTCTCTTCCCAGTGGAAGTCGTACCTCTGGTCCTCCAAAGCACAATTGAACAAACAATTTTTGTGTTTTTTGGTGAAAATCTAGAAATTTTGTCCTTAAAATATCAGGGCCTATTTATTCAAGCCTGTATCTTGCTATAAATAAGAAAACTTAGAAAAATAAGCACTTTATTCCTTATGAAGCTTGGCTCCTCCCAAAATTGACTTTGGAGCTATTTTCTTCTACCCTGTTTTTTTCTTTTTCTCTTTTTTCCCCTTGAGCTTATCACTTAAATATTTATACTCATACACATTATAAACAAACTTTTGTTTGTTTGTTTTAATGGCCTGTCTTCGGCCAGGAAGTAGAAAAGCAGCAGGGAAGGGATTAGGGAAGTTGTAGATACCTACATGGCAGAGACCCCACCCCCTTCGCCCCATCCCAGCACCCTGATTTAGGAGCAGAGCCCTGGGATAGTCCGTGGCTGATGGGCGTGGTGGGAAAGGGCCGGAGGCTCATTTTGCTCTCAGGGTGGCTGGTCCGTGTGTGATCAGCTAAGGATGATGGAGCGCGTGGCCTGAGATGCTTCAGTCACAGAGGAACTAAATATTGGGCTCCTTCAAGAGAGCATTGATTCTAACCATTTGCGCCTTTCTGAGAACCTGCGTGAAACTTGTTCTTCCTGTCTTTTATTTAATGTTCCCCAAACAGGCCAAAGCGTTTGAGTTAAGCTACCTCGAGAAGGTTCCAGAAGTCAAAGACACCGTGCACAAGCAGTCACTTCTCCACCACGTGTGCACCATGGTGGTGGAAAACTTCCCGGACAGCTCTGATCTGTACTCAGAGATTGGGGCCGTCACCAGGTCGGCCAAGGTATGTCCGGGGCTCGGAAGAGTGGGCGTGCCTGTCCCCAGAGGCTGGCTCTGCATCAGTCATCTCTGCGGAGCACAGGCTCTGTTAACTAAAACGCCCAAGTAATGCTTGCACCCCCTGCTCTAAAGTTTGTGAATAAAACTCATCTCATGCCATTTCTAATGGACTTTTGAGATCATTTTCCCATCTCTGGTTCTCTGTCAGATTCTTTCCTGCTGAGGTATGTGAAGCAAGCCTGCCATCCCAGTCAGTCCTAACCCTGGCGTCCCCTGTTCAGCTGCGTTACTCACCAGGCTGGCTTCTCCAGAGCAGTGAAATCACCCAGCTGGTTTTAGGTGGGCAAAAATGTGCAAAAGTTGCAATTTGGCTCCTCCTCAAACTTCCATAGGACCCTGCAGTGAGGTGTGGAGCCAGGAAACTAAGGGTACGCCTGGCCCCCTGACCCCTACAGATTGGCCATGCCCATGATCTTACACCGAGGGAACAGTTTTATAGGGCTGTAAACAGTGTAGAGCGTTGGCCCCTCAGCTGCAAGCTCTTAAACTTAGTGCAGAGTTAAAATCTTCATGAGCTTATGGTTTAGTTGTAAGAGCTGGACAGCCAGCTGCCCCCGCTGCAGGAGCATCCCTGGGGCCAAACAACCCCAGAGGGATCCCGAACACAACAGAACTGGGAGATGTAAGGGTCTTGGAAGCAACAGGGAACTCACAGGGAGGGGCTTCAGTAGCGCCAGGTCAGTGTGGAAGAAACTCCCAGAAATACAACCTGGCTGGGGAGCTGAAAGTAGAACAACGTTCAGCTCTGAGACACGTTGGAATCTAGTGTGAACATAGGAGAGACTGTGGTGGGCAGAGGGGGGAAAGGGCTTTGCTAGGTTCCCCTTCAAGGAGCTTTCCCTCTCTCTGCCTTCCCCCACAGAGCTGGCTTGGGGACCTGGGGCCTGGGACCCTCCTTCACCTGTCTCAGGCCAGCAGCTGCCAGGTCCACTGAGCTGGGCGCCCTGAGCCAGCCTGACGGTGGCCCTGCCTTGAGGCAGAAACAGGCAAGGCCAGCGATCCCGCAGCTCTGAGAGTGGACAGACTTTTCTATTTCACAGGCGCTCTCTCTGTATTTACTCTGTGCCGGGCACTGTTCTGAAGTCTTTAGAAATATTACGTCAGTATTCCAAAAGCCCTTCTGAGTGTCCCAATGGGGGTCTTCTAGGTGCCGCATGAGCGCCTTCTCAGAAGACAGTTTATTAGTAATAATTGTTGAGATAGAGTCTGCCTATAATTCTTGAGACAGGGCTTCTGGATCCCCTTCATTTGGTCCTGTTTCCAGAACAAATCAGTTCCCTTTTTACAAATCAGTAGTGCTTTGTTCTTTCCAGGGCCTTCTGCTGCGTGGAGCCTGCTTGTGATGACAGTCGCCCTGGCCTAGGGGCCCTGACACCAGGCTGGCCCCCAGTGACTGCCCTGGGCCCCCTCAGTATCAGGCCTTTCCTTGCCTAAAGACTGGCTACACAAGCCAGAACTGCAGGTAGCTTCTCCCCATTAATCTCGGCAATTACGAAGGATGACTATTGACCCAGGTCCATGTGACTTACAACAGGATGCCAAGAGGGCATCTACCACCACTTCTTAGCCTTTACTCCCAAAGTTCTTGGGGGCTTTGAGGGGCTCTTATGTGTAGACAGGTACAAAATCAGCTTCAAGGACCCCCAGCCCCAGCTGCATTCATTCCGTGCCCTGGTGTGTCACTTTGGGTGTCATCACTGCAACCCCCGAAGAGCAGGTTACTCTGGCATCTGGAAGAAAACTGTCCCACCAGGGGCTGGTGGAAATGAGTGGAGGTGGGCATAGCTCTGGCTGCTCCTAGAGGGGCGGGGGGGACTCACAGGCTTGTGCAGAGTGCTGACAAGTCACGTTAGCTTTCAGAGAGCAACAGTGAATTGTGATCACTGACTTGACCCCATGGCTTCAGGAGTGGAGGCAGGTGACCGTGTAGGCGCTTCTTCCTTACATTTTTACCTGCATGTATTAGTTATCTACAGCTGTGTGACAAATCACTCCAAAAGCTAGTGGCTAAGGATAATGTATTAGTTTCCTAGGGTTGTTGTAACAAAGCATCACAAACTAGGTAGCTTAGAAAAACAGAAATAATTTGTTCCACAGTTCTGGAGGCCAGAAGTCTGAGATCAAGGTGTTGACCAGGTCAGTTTCTCTTGAGAGAGAAATCTGTGCCATGTCTCTCTCCTGGCTCCTGGTGGTTTGCTGGAAATAACCCCAGTTCCTGCCTTCATCTTCACGTGGTGTTCTCCTTGTGTGTCTATGTCCAGATTTCCCCTTCTTATAAGGATACCAGTCATATTGGATTGGGATCCACCCTACTCCATTGCAACCTCATCCTAACTTAATTAATTACATCTATAATGACCCTATTTCCCGATTCGGTCACATTCTGAGGTACTGGGAGTTGGGACTTCAACATATGAATTTTGACAATAGGAAACATTATTTCATGAGTGGTTCTGTCTCAGGTTCTCTCCTGGGGTTTCAGTCAAGCTGAGGCTGCAGTCATCGAAGGCTCGACTGGGGCCGGGAAGTTTTTCCCATGGTGGCTCACTCATCTGTTAGTTCTTAGAGAGAGGACTCAGTTCCTTCCCATGTTGGGGTCTCCCAGGGCTCCTTGAGTGTCCTCATGACTTCACAGATGGCCTTTTCCCAAATATGTGGTCTGAGACAGAGCACACAAGAGCTCCAGGCAGAAGCTCTTCCCCATTTGTGACCTAACTTTTACATTCTATTCGTTAGAACCAGGTCACTAAACCTAGCTCACATTCAAAGGGAAGGATTTTAGTCTTTACATTCTGAAGGGATGAGTGTCAAAGAATTTGCTGTTAAAGCACCAGACCACTCATCCTGTGTGTTTTCCCTACCCCGTCCCTTCTGCAGCCCCGGCTCTCGTCCCTGAGTTGGCCCGCTCCACCCCAGACTAACTTGATAAGACTTGACTACCTCACAGCACAGTTCCATGTCCTCCTACACACGGAAGGTGGCCCATGTGGAGCAGTCCTCAGGAGAGGGTTTCCTGGTGAGGACTTCCTTCTCACAACAGAAGGCCAGGCCAGCTCTCTCCCTGGGGTGGAACTTTTTAGGGACAAACCTAGGCTTAAGGCATGACGGTTGAGAACTTAGACTCTGGAGCCAGAGAGATGTGGGTTCAAATCCCAGCTCTACCACTAACCAGCTGTGTGCCTCTCACAAGTTCCTTAACCTTTCTGTGCAACAGTTTCTCCCCCATGAAGTGGGGCCAGTTACAGAATCTGAGGCCATGAAGTAACTGTGAAGACTCAGATCACGGTGGTTTCGTCAGCCCCAGCAGGCAGCCAGCTGAGGCAGCCTTCTAGCTCTCCTCAAAAGATGCTACATTAAGCTCCACCCTCAAACACCTTTTGGTCAAAGGCTCTCCACCTGGTTTCCATTGGCAGTGAGGTCACTTTTTTCTGCCACTACCTTTAAAGGCTCACAGTGGATTCTCTTCCCTGAAAACCATCTCTAACGTGGTTTCTGCCCGACCGCTCTGTACCCACTGCAGAGCTGGACAGGCATCACCTGGTTAGACTGTACCAAGCTGCTCAGTACATTCTGAGCTAAACTGAAGTTACTACACTTATTAAAGTTATTACAGATATTGTGGATCAAGGTTGCTGCCAGATGCAAATGAGGACAGATGGCGAAGCTATGATTAGACCTGTTACAGTTGGCATCAAACCTCCTAGACCTCTTAGATATTATGTGTCAATCCCAGACCATCTGGAACCCTTTCTAGGCTTATTCTTTGAACTATTCAGTCCTTCTTTTCAAAACCTGCGTTCCTTTTTCTTTCAGGTAGATGCCAGATTTTTTTCTAAGCTCCATTGTATCATAGGAAAATGGAGCTTTTCTAATCTGGATCCAGAATTCCTTTGTTTTCAGGCAAATTATTTTTCTCAAAGTCCCACGGTGCTCGCTGCTTACCTGAATCCCCAGCCTCTGCCTAAACTTGCCTTCTGTTTTTGGCACCATAGCACCCAAGAAATCCAGGACGTGTGAAGTCTTGCCTGGCCCCTTGGGCATCTCCTATGCTCAGTATACCTTCATCCTGTCTGGTGACAGATCTTCTCACGGATTCAACTTTTGTTGACTTGGCCTTCTCCATTGTCTTTCTCAGGGTGGGGCTGGAGGTCTGAGGTCACTCCAACCAGTCCCCTTGGGCACTCGCCTCCAAGCCTTGCTCTCGTGACCACAGTCACGGCATCTAAGTGATGGCGGCTTACCTCTCCCCACCTTCTCTTTCTCCTCCTGGCCTTTGTTTGCCAGGCTCTCGCCCTTTCCCACCATCCCTCACTCTCCATCCACCTCAGTCCCCTCCCTTCAGCCCACCAGTTTATCTATTTCTTCCTCCCCTCCTCGTCTTCTCAGTTTCTTTCCCCTATCTCACATCTCCCTCCATTAAATACCCTCAAGTGTATTATTTCACAGCTAACTCTCTGATTCCCATAATTTTTAGTCTAGAAATTCTATCAAAGCATTCTTTTAGAAAGCTTCATCTCAGTCCACTTTAGTCAATCCAAATTGGTCCCACTTCCCCGAAGAGCAAAGTGAATGTTCCGTCACATCTGTTCTTTGCACACGTGGTTTGCATCTGCTGGCAGATGGGATGGACCGCACACCCCGATACTCACCCAGACACAGAGGCCTGGTGGGTTCTGTACATCCTCAGTGCTCGGTGATCACCTGTCTGTACTCTGAGCCTCCTTGGGAATAGCAAGTTGGTCTCTTTCCGCATTGATCTTTGTCTTCTTCATACCTGGGATGGGGACTGGCATGCACTAGTTTTTCCCTGATTGTTGTTTGAATGAGGGAATGAATGGATAAATAAAGTAATTTGTCACACAATGTAAAAATGATCATGGTGAAGAGAAGCTCTGGCTGCCCCTTAACTGGCCCCAGCATATCAAGGCCATCCATGTAGGACTATGGTGCATTCCTCTAACCTCAAGTGAAATATCTAAAGAAAAAGAGAGCTCTGAAAAATTTTATGAGACATCTGCTCAGTTCATCTTGTACTAGATTCCTTGCTATCACGTTTTAATTTACAGTGCCCAAAGACTTTTCTTAAGATTTCTTTCCAAATACGGCAAAAAAAAAAAAAAAAAAAAAAGGGTGACACTTGCGTTGAGTTCATTTGGAGAAGTTTTATCACTAAATAATTTGATGTCAAGACATGTGGATAATTTTTAGGCCATAAATATATTTGTATTTCAAGATGTAAATTGGGTTTTGATGTTTGTTTCTTCCCAGAGGCAGTTCGGTTTCCTGGGTCAGGTTGATGTCCGGTTATTTCATTGCATTTGTAATGTTCTCTCTCTGATTTTCAGGTTGACTTTGATCAACTTCAGGATAATTTATGTCAGATGGAGAGACGATGCAAAGCTTCATGGGATCACCTCAAGGCAAT
Source organism: Balaenoptera physalus (assembly GCF_965194825.1). NCBI lineage: Eukaryota > Metazoa > Chordata > Mammalia > Artiodactyla > Balaenopteridae > Balaenoptera > Balaenoptera physalus. The sequence goes on along the minus strand of NC_138897.1, from coordinate 45,299,971 downwards.
TGCAAAACATGAAATGAAACCAGTTTTAAAACAACGAATGTCAGAGTTCCTAAAAGACTGTGCAGAGAGAATTATAATTTTAAAGATTGTCCATAGAAGAATAATTAACAGGTGAGTGGATTGAGGAGCTTATGCAAACATCAGTAAAATGGCATGTTGAAGATATTCTGCAAACCAAGATCTGAAGGTTAAATTTACTAACATCGTCCTGTAAATTCTTGGTACATAGCAAGTGCACCTTTGACAGACTTTTTTGTTTCATGAGTACTTAATTTTTCTCAAACACACACACACCCCAATAATATGATGCCGTTGAATCTTGAGATGGGAAGGAATCTCAGAGACGCTGTCATCCAAAAATCCTACTCAATCAGGAATTGCATCTGTAAGATCTCTGGCAAGTTGGCCTCTGCATCTTTGCATCTGCCTGAACAGTTTTGCCTACAGAAAGTACACATCCTTGGAAGGCAGCTTGACTTGTTAGGAAGGTTCCTTCCTCATATCAAGCACAGCCTGCCTTCTGAGACCTTTCTCTCATCGATTCTCGGACAGCTGCTCTGTGCTGCAGCCCTCCTAGAGACAGCCTGGGTCCCACCATGGGTCCTATCCTCTGGATCAGCCTTCCTTCAAGTCCCAGGATCCATGAGGACCCTGGGAGACACAGCAGTGATGTGTCAGGCCTTGCCTGACTACAGGGAGGCTGGCTGGGGTCTGGGACAGCTCCATGGCTGTCCAGAGCCGTCTCCCTTGTAAGTGGTGGCAGCACCAAGACTAGGTCTTCCAACTCCCCAGGTCAAGCCATTTCCTACCAGGCATCCCCCACTTTCTTCTCCTTTGTCTTGTCACAGAACATGGTTGCAGGTCCCTCACCCCGGCCTCTGGGTCTGCGTGCTGTGTGCTGGGCCTTGCACCTTGATGAGCAAATGTTCAGACCTACAGGCTGGGGTTTCCCTGGAGCAGGTGCTCTGATAACAGACGCTCTGAAACAGGCCTCCTTGCAATTCTGTTAAGGGAGCCCTCCCTTGGGGTCATCTAAACCACAGGCTTTCTCCAGAGAACTGCTCTTCAAGCCCACTCCCACTCTTGTGCTTGAGTACTTTATTATTATTTTTAAACAAATGTGTGGTATTTTCATTTATCCCTGTGCATTTCACATTTTTTATTATTTTTTTTCTCTTTTCCCCCCCTCCATACTCTGTCTTTCCTTCCTTCACCTTTCCTGAACCCATACAGAACTTTTAAAAAACCTCATTCTCTTGTCTGCCTGTGAGCCCTCTCTCAGCTTGTGTCACGTGCTATTTGGGTGATCATACCTCCTGGGTCTTGATCCAGACTTTTCTGGGTGGGGGGTGGAGAGGTGAGTCTTTAAATGTTAGACTGGATAGGAATAAGGAACAGAATCTGCCCTCCAGGTTGACAACTAACCATTACTCAGTACTTTTGGAATTTAGTTGTTCAACTGTAAATCCCCTTCCCTGTACTTCATCTGGACCTCACAGCTGCCTTCTGGGTAGGAGGATCTTATCAGAGATTTTGTCAAACTTCTTACTACAAGCAAAGTACACCCTGCTTTTAACATAGTTAAAAAGGGGAGGCAGAGAGTGTAAGCTGCTTTGGCCCTCCATGCTTTGTATGATACAAGCAATTTCCAACTTAAAACTACTCAAATAAACAAATAGTTTCCATTTGGAATGGCAGGAAACTGGAGCAGTTTTATGAAAGTCTTGTAAAGCTATTATGCCTGGTCACAGTAACCATCTTATCCCAGACAGTTTAAGACTCAGTTTGGTGATATAGCTGTTCCTTAAGCTAGTGTGTGTGTGTGTGTGTGTGTGTGTGTGTGTGTGTGTGTGTGTGTGTGTTTGTGTGTGTGTGTGTATGTGTATATATATGGCATGTGCAGATATGTATGCTATGCATATAGTGTTTGCTCTGATTGTCCTTTTCTCCCTGGTAAGCTGGTTGCCCAGATGCTGGTTGCTCTTGTGTGACCTGGATCCCTGATGCTCATTATTGGACACCCACCTGGCCGCCCACCTTCTCTGCTCCCCTCTGTCATGGAGCTAACGGGGCAGGCGCTTCCAGCTCCCTTTCCTGTCTGATGCCAGTGGCCCCTCTTAATAAAGGAGCAGAAAAAAGAACTTAGACAATTCTCTTTAGGCAAAACCTGACTTTCAAACTGTTGCCCGGCTAAGAACATCTTGTTCTGGATGTCCAAACCTGAGATTAACCTGCCCTTCTGCATTGCTGCGGTGACAGCCAGTTCCACTCTGTGGATGTACAAACCGACTTGCCAATTCCCATGGAGTCACTGGGCTGCAGTTACACCGTGGCAGACACTGCAGAGGGGACCAGGTGAGAGTGGGGAGAAAGGCCTTCCTGGGAGGCATGGAGAACTACAGCAAGGACCTGGCATTCCTCGGGCAGAGACAGGTGGAAAACAAGCGAACACCCACACACTGGCTTCCCGGTGCCCCAAATCCACCCCTCCGGGCCAGACACCCTACTCAGTGGCACCCATAAGGAAAAGGGCGGAAGGTGGAACATATCAGAGGTGTTTGGCTTGTGCCTCACGACACTGATGAGGGGAGCCAGCCCCTCCATAACCATAAGACCTTCTTGTCATGTGTTATGAAAGTTACAAACTCAACTAAGGAAAATCGCTTAAATGTTTTACTCCCTTAAAGGCATACCCACTTTGTTCTTCTGAAGGAATGCCACAGTTTCTTTCCTCTCAAAGGCACATCTGAATCTTTTGTCAGGTGCGCATTTTACTTGCTGCTTATTACTCCCCTGTTTATAAAATATATACAGTAAGTCCCCTACATACAAATGAGTTCCGTTCCGAGTGTGCGTTCCTAAGTCCAGTTCGTTCGTTAAGTCCAACAGAGTTAGCCTAGGTACCCAACTAACACAATCGGCTGTATAGTACTGTACCGTAATAGGCTTATAATACTTTTCACACAAATAATACATACATAAAAAAACAAACACAAAAAACAAAGAAAACACTTTTAATCCTACAGTACAGTACCTTGAAAATACAATAGTACAGTACAACAGCTGGCATACAGGGGCTGGCACGCATGTTCTCATCTTTGAAAGCAACTTGAAGGTTTGTATGTAGGGGACTTACTGTACTTGAATCATATCTCCAACTTATATGTTAAGATTGGATCCCCTCTAGATATAAACAATGTTCTGGAAAGCAGAGGATAAGGAATCTTGAGTAGTACTTATGTATAGAAGAGGACCCAGCTGTGGGCTGATTGATCCTCCCTCGATTCCTCTTACACACAGATCTTGAGTAGTGATAAGTGTCAATACATGCGTATATTACACTATCCTATCCTAATATATATAATATCATGCCATATCTCCAGTATGTAATGTCAGGTAGTAATAAGAGCCAGGAAGAAAAATTAAGAGTGTAAATGGGATAGGGAGTGACAAGGACACGCTGTTTTATGTAGGGCGGTTAGGGGAGGCTTCTCTGAGGAGGTGATATTTGGGCAGAGACTTGGGTAAGAGAGCCATCCAGGCAGCTGTCTGTGGCAAGAATGTTCTGGGCGTAGGGAAGAGCTAGCACTGGATGCCTTGTTAGGACCTGTGGTCCTCCCAGTGGAGTGGCCACCCCGCCCCTCCTTAGAGTCCCTGCAGGCTCTCAGCTCAGCTGTGTCCCCCGAGGGTCCCCTACACACCACACTGGGGGCCTGAGGCCCTGAGGTGGGCTTGTTCAAGGAATCACCAGGAGTCAAGTGTGACTGGCGTCCTAGGCAATGAGGTCAGAGAGGTAGCGGGGCCAGTTTTGTGTGGATACACCACATATTGTTTATTCATCTGTTGATGGACATTTGGGTCGTTTCCACTTTTTGGCTATTGTGAATAATGCTGCCATGGAATTTGTGTAGGTTTTGTGTGGACACATAGTTTCATTTCTTTTGAGTATATGTATAGGAATGAAATTGCTAGGTCATAGGTTAACTCTGTGTTTAACTCTTTAGGAACTGTGTCTTTTCAACCACAGCTGAACCATTTTGTGTTCCCACCAGTACTGTGTGAGGGTTTCAATTTCTCTACATCCTCACCAACACTTGTTATTGTCTGTCTTTTTTATTACAGCCATTGTAGTGATTGTGAAGTGGTGTCTGAATGTGGTTTTGATTTGCATTCCCCTAATGACTAATGGTGTTGAGCATCTTTTCATGTACTTATTAGCTATTTGCCAATAATCTTTTTGGAAAGGTCTGTTCAAATCTTTTGTCCATTTTTATTTGTCTTTTTAGTGTTGAGTTGTAAGATTTATGTATATATTCTGGATACAAACCCCTTATCAGACATGATTTGCAAATATTTTCTCCTATTCTTTGGGTTGTCTTTTCAATCTTGAGAGTATCATTTGAAGCACAAAAGTTTTTAATTTTGATGAAGTCCAGTTTATTGTTTTTCTTCGGGTGCTTATGCTTTTGGTATCATATCTAACAAATCATTTTCTAATCCAAAGTCATGAAAAGTTATACTTTATGTTTTCTTCTGAGTTTTATAGTTTTAGCTAGCATTTTTGGTTTTAAACAGCATTTTTTTATCCGCCTTTAAATGCATGTCATATGCTTTCCTTCAGTATTCTTCACAAAAAGAATAAGCCACTGTCCTTCATTTGAAAAATAAACCAAACCCCTATTCAAGCTGTACAAATTAGACTGATCAGAAAAGTTTTTTTATACAATTAGTGGTATTAGTTATATAATACTGTTTATTCTACATAAAAATTATCCTCTGTCTCCTAATATTTTCTTTCTCATTTCCTTAATAACTAAAAATTGGGAACTTCTTTGCTCATTTCCTTAATAACTAAAAATTGGGAACTTCTTTGCTCATTTAATTTCTTTTCCAAAAGTTTTAAGTAGATAGAATCCAGTAATTTTTAATTTATATACTAAATAGCTGAAATAAATTGATTTAGGGCTGCTTGTTTGGTGTGTCCTAATTAAATTAAGATTGCATATGATATTGCAAGAAAATATTTCAAAATATTTACTTATAAGCATCTTTTTACAAATCATGAATTAACATGTTATTCAAAATATGTTCATGTCAATTCCACGTATTCATTAAAGTGGGTTCCCAAAAAATTGCTAAGCAACATTTCTTTATCCCTTATTCAGTTTTCATATGATCTAGAAACTGTGCAATATTTTTCTTAAAATAGTACTTCATCATTTTTCTTATAAAAGTGTTACACACCAGTTTTGGGACTTCCCTGGTGGTGCAGTGGTTAAGAAAACGCCTGCCAATGCAGGGGACACGGGTTCAAGCCCTGGTCCGGGAAGATCCCTCATGTCGCAGAGCAACTAAGCCCGTGCGCCACAACCACTGAGCCGGCACTGTAGAGCCCGCGAGCCACAAACACTGAAGCCCGTGCACCTAGAGCCTGTGCTTCGCAACAAGAGAAGCCACCGCAGGGAGAAGCCTGCACACTGCAATGAAGAGTAGCCCACTCTCACTACAACTAGAGAAAGCCTGTGCGCAGTAACGAAGACCCAATGTAGCCAAAAATAAATAAATAAATAAATAAATTTATCAAAAAAAAAAAGTTTTACACCCCAGTTTTAAAAGACATTAAAACACAGATAAGCATGGAGAAAAGGTAATTAATCTGAAATCCCACCACCTCTGTCAGTGACAAAGTGAGTTGAACTTGATTTCTGGTTGCATTTTCATTCTTCAATCTCAGAGCCCCAAGAACGAAGAGCAGTGTCTTTGGCTGATTGGTTTTTTACTGAAAGTTTGCAGGCAACTGATTTTTGTTCCTTAAACCTGAAGCCCTTGCCACCGTTGTTTCTTCACTGCAGGTTCCACTCCTTTCTGCTCTTTATGGGTCACCCACCTTATGCGATTCGGGAAGTGAACATAAACAAGTTCTGCAGGATCATCAGTGAGTTTGCACTGGAGTATCGCACCACCAGGGAAAGAGTTTTGCAGCAGAAACAGAAACGGGCCAACCACAGAGAGAGAAATAAGACCCGAGGGAAGATGATCACTGATGTAAGTTTCATGAAACGAGTTTCTTTATTTCATTTATTCTGAAAGTCCGATCAACCATAAACCTCTCTACAGGGACTGCCCTGGCAGTCCAGTGGTTAAGACTCCACGCTTCCACCGCAGGGGGCACGGGTTCAATCCCTGGTCAGGGAACTAAGGTCCTGCATGCCGCGCAGCACGGCCAAAAAAAGAAAACAAAAACATAGAACTAAGACATAAATTAAGGATGCGTGGCTGGTGGAGGAACTTTAACCCACCACACAATTAATTAACTTGGTGTGTTGTATGATGCTGATGACTTTAAATGCTTGATTCCATTTTCAACCTTTGCGATGTGGATAGAATGGAAGAGGAGAAGAAAAAATACAAAAGATAACGGCACTTATAATAGGAAGACAAATGTACTGATTTGGGAATTGATTCAGTTAATAATCACAATGATACTATATAACCAATCAGCTGACACATGGACCACCCATTCTAGGCATCTGAATGGAGAAATCATTGATGTGGTTGCTCAAAGACATAATCTGATGGGCTCTTGGCAGTCCCTTGAGTTCGAGGGTATCAGGGTGGAAGGAGAGCCCAGAGGACAGTGAATTCATTCAGCAGGAGTTCCCAATAGCCCCATGGGGGGGCCCTGCACACTTGCATGCCTCTGCTGCTCCTGGGCTCCTCCCCCATCTCTTCTACTTCAGCCCTGAGCCCACCCACACCACGGGTGCAGTGGGAAAACATCAGATGGGAGATGCTTTGTAAGTGGAAGGCAAAGCAATGCGTGAGGATGCCAGAGACAGACAAAGACACAGTGCAGATGCCTCTCTAATGTGCCTTTATGAAACTTAGCCCATCTTTATATATATCTGAGCATCACATTGCCTCTCAGTGATCCAGGGACTGGATAGGCAAAGGAGTAAGCCATAGGGAGTGGCATCATCCTGGGGTTGCAAACCTCTGCCGAACCCAAGTCAGGCAGATTTCTTCGGGGAGGAATAAAATCAGTTAAGAACTCACTGAGGCTGCCTTCTGTGCCAGACGGGTGTTCACACTGTAGGAGAAACAGAAGACATATGGTTGCTATCCACGTTCCTGAGGGTGTAACTTTCTTGGATGCATTACAATTTTGTTACCATTTTAAGGCATTTCTAAGGAGAACCAGGGACTAATCCCCTCACCATTCACCCCACCCTTGATCCCTTGTTTCCTTGGAATTTTCTGGACCCTTAGGGAGTGCTCAGATCACTTTTCTGCAGAAGGGACCCTTTCTACGGACTGTTCTGAAGGTCAGTGCCATCAGCTGAGTCTTCTGTCTCCTCTCCTGAAATCTGGGTTCAATCGGATCTTTAGCTTCCTGGAGGACAGCAACTAAGGAAGCAAACTGAATCCATTTGGGCAAACTATAGCCCACATTTCATTCCAAAGTATTATTTTTAAAAGTTTTAAAAGGGAAGTGCTTATGTTTGTGGAAATGAAACATACTGGAGGGTGAAAAATACAAGACCAATATGCATATGCTTATAGTTATGAAAACACACCAGAATTTCTTGCCAAATTCTTCAGATTTTTTACAGATCCCACTAATTTTTAAGTTCTGTCCTTCTCTGAAAATATTCAGTCTTACTATTTATAAACAGGGGTAAATGTTTCTAGAATTGGATTCAAAAATATTTAAATTCTCATTAAAATCTGGACAGTGCAGGCTTTTTTAGGGTTCATCCTCAAGGTAGTCCCTGTTTTTAGTGGTCCAAGTGGCACCATTTATGTAGAAAGATTGCCATCTGCTGGAAGATTAGGATACTGTCATTCGAAGCAAAGTACTTAGCTTCAAGTTTTTCCAACTCTCAATTAAGCGCCTATAGTGTGCCCAGCAAGCGACACAGGGCACCGAGGAAAATGTGAGTGCAATAACAGACAAGCTTGTACCCCAAAGATGTCATGATCTGGATAGAAAACAACATAGATGCACAACTTAGACCACTGAAAACAAAACCAGGCAATAGAGAATCACAGAGCCCCTGAGCATTAGAGCTGGAAGTGATTTTTAGAGAAAACTGTAGTAAGTCATTTTTAATATAGATGCTGAATAATGATGGTGGAAGTGGTTGCAATTAAACAGAGATGACTTTAGAAACACCATTATTTTATAAGACACAGAGAAGTCTGGGTAAAATCTGAAGACCCTACATTCGTAGCCCCACATCTGCTTTGTGTGCCGTCTTTCCTCTTCTTTCTCTGTTTCTGAATATGCAGAAGGCTTCCTTTCTTACAATCCAGGAGTCCTGCCATGTAAGGTTCAGTGAGAAACTAAGTCATCCCTTGTTCCTTGTGGCCCAAACTAGTCCCAGGCAAAATGGTGACACAGACAAGGCAGCACAAGGTAAGTGTGGCCTTTTCTGCCGTCATCACACCCCAGACGGGTGGTGAGAATGCAGGCTGTCCATCCAGGGATTCCCACAGCCTAGCCAAGGGCCATGGTCATCCTGGGTGAGACTTAATCTCTCCCAACCGCAGCTTCCTTTTCTATGAAAAGGAAACACCAGTGACTGGGAGATATCAAGAGGGCTAGAGATTTGTATGTTCAGCACCTTGCACGTGTGCTAATTGCCAAAAAAATGCCAACCATCTGGTGAAATAAAGAAGCTCTAAGGTTGAAGATGGCGGAGTAGAAGGACGTGCGCTCACTCCCTCTTGCAAGAGCACCAGAATCACAACTAACTGCTGAACAGTCATTGACAGGAAGACACTGGAACTCACCAAAAAAGATACCCCACATCCAAAGACAAAGGAGAAGCCACAATGAAACAGTAGAAGGGGTGCAATCACAATAAAATCAAAGCCCATAACTGCTCGGTGGGTGACCCAAAAACTGGAGAACACTTATACCACAGAAGTCCACTGGAGTGAAGGTTCTGAGCCCCACGTCAGGCTTCCCAACCTGGGGGTCCGGCAATGGGAGGAGGAATTCCTAGAGAATCAGACTTTGAAAGCTAGAGGGATTTGATTACAGGACTTCGACAGGACAGGGGGAAACAGAGACTCCACTCTTGGAAGGCACACACAAAGTAGTGTGCACATCGGGACCAAGGGGAAAGAGCAGTGACCGCGTAGGAGACTGAACCAGACCTACCTGCTAGTGTTGGAGGGTCTCCTGCAGAGGCAGGGGGTGGCTGTAGCTCACTGCGGGGACAAAGACACTGGCAGCAAAAGTTCTGGGAAGTACTCCTTGGCATGAGCCCTCCTAGAGTCCACCATTAGCCCCACCACAGAGCCCTGGTAGACTCCAGTGTTGGGTGGCCTCAGGCCAAACAACCAACAGGGAGGGAACCCAGCCCCACCCATGAGCAGTCAAGCAGATTAAAGTTTTACTGAGCTCTGCCCACCAGAGCAACAGCCAGCTCTACCCACCACCATTCCCTCCCATCAGGAAACTTGCACAAGCCTCTTAGACAGCCTCATCCACCAGAGGGCAGACAGCAGAAGCAAGAAGAACTACAATCCTGCAGCCTGTGGAACAAAAACCACATTCACAGAAAGATAGACAAGATGAAAAGACAAAGGGGTATATACCAGATCAAGGAACAAGATAAAACCCAGAAAAACAACTAAATGAAGTGAAGATAGGCAACCTTCCAAATAAAAGTTCAGAATAATGATAGTGAAGATGATCCAGGATCTCAGAAAAAGAATGGAGGCAAAGATTGAGCATATGTAAGAAATGTTTAACAAAGACCTAGAAGAATTAAAGAACAAACACCTAGAAGAATTAAAGAACAAACATACAGAGATGAACAATACAATAACTGAAATGAAAAATACACTAGAAAGAATCAATAGCAGAATAACTGAGGCAGAAGAATGGATAAGTGATCTGGAAGACAGAATGGTGGAATTCACTGCTGCAGAACAGAATAAAGAAAAAAGAATGAAAAGAAATGAAGAAAGCCTAAGAGACCACTGGGAAAACATTAAATGCAACAACATTCACATTATAGGGGTCCCAGAAGGAGAAGAAACAGAGAAAGGACCCAAGAAAATATTTGAAGAGTTTATAGTCGAAAACTTCCCTAACATGGGAAAGGAAATAGCCACTCAAGTCCAGGAAGCACAGAGAGTCCCAGGCAGGATAAACCCAAGGTAAACACGCCGAGACACATAGTAATCAAATTGACAAAAATTAAAGACGAAGAAAAATTACTGAAAGCAACAAGGGAAAAACGACAAATAACATACAAGAGAACTCCCATAAGGTTAACTGCTGATTTCTCAGCAGAAACTCTACAAGCCAGAAGGGAGTGGCATGATATATTTAAAGTGATGAAAGGGAAGAACCTACAACCAAGATTACTCTACCCAGCAAGGATCTCATTCAGATTTGACAGAGAAATCAAAAGCTTTACAGACAAGCAAAAGCTAAGAGAATTCAGCACCACCAAACCAGCTCTACAACAAATGCTAAAGGAACTTCTCTAAGTGGGAAACACAAAAGAAGGAAAGGATCTACAAAAACAAACCCATAACAATTAAGAAAATGGTCATAGGAACATACATATCGATAATTACCTTAAACGTGAATGGATTAAATGCTCCAACCAAAAGACACAGGCTTGCTGAATGGATACAAAAACAAGACCCATATATATGCTGTCTCCAAGGCACCCACTTCAGACCTAGGGACACATACAGACTGAAAGAGAGGGGATGGAAAAAGATATTCCATGCAAATGGAAATCAAAAGAAAGCTGGAGTAGCACTACTCATATCAGATAAAATAGACTTTGAAATAAAGAATGTTACAAGAGAAAAGGAAGGACACTACATAATGATCAAGGGATTAATCCAAGAAGATATAACAATTATAAATATATATGTACCCAACATAGGAGCACCTCAATACATAAGGCAACTGCTAACAGATATAAAAGAGGAAATCCACAGTAACACAATAATAGTGGGGGACTTTAACACCTCACTTACACTAATGGACAGATCATCCAAACAGAAAATTAATAAGGAAACACAAGCTTTAAATGACACAATAGACCAGATAGGTTTAATTGATATTTATAGGACATTTCATCCAAAAACAGTAGATTACACTTTCTTCTCAAGTGAACATGGAACATTCTCCAGGATAGATCACATCTTGGGTCACAGATCAAGCCTTGGTAAATTTAAGAAAATTGAAATCATATCAAGCATCTTTTCTGACCACAACGCTATGAGATCAGAAAGCAATTACCGGGAAGAAAACGTAAAAAACACAAGCACATGGAAGCTAAACACTACACTACTAAATAACGAAGAGATCACTGAAGAAATCAAAGAGGAAATCAAAAAATACCTAGAGACAAATGACAATGAAAACACGATGATCCAAAACCTATGGGATGCAGCAAAAGCAGTTCTGAGAGGGAAGTTTACAGCAATACAAGTCTACCTCAAGAAATAAGAAAAATCTCAAATACACAATCTAACCTTACACCTAATGGAACTAGAGAAAGAAGAACAAACAAAACCCAAAGTTAGTAGAAGGAAAGAAATCATAAAGATCAGAGCGGAAATAAATGAAATAGAAACAAAGGAAACAATAGCAAAGATCAATAAAACTAAAAGCTGGTTCTTTGAGAAGATTAAGAAAATTGATAAACCACTAGACAGACTCATCAAGAAAAGAGGGAGAGGACTCAAATCAATTAAATTAGAAATGCAAAAGGAGACATTACAAGAGACACCATAGAAATACAAAGCATCCAAAGAGACTACTACAAACAACTCTATGCCAATAAAATGGACAACCTGGAAGAAATGGACAAATTCTTAGAAAGATATAACCTTCCAAGACTGAACCAAGAAGAAGTAGAAAATGTGAACAGACCAATCACAAGTAATGAAATTGAAACTGTGATTAAAAATTTTTCAACAAACAAAAGTCCAGAACCAGATGGCTTCACAGGTGAATTCTATCACACATTTAGAGAAGAGCTAACACCCACCCTTCTCAAACTCTTCCAAAATATTGCAGAGGAAGGAACACTCCCAAACTCATTCTATGAGGCCACCATCACCCTGGTACCAAAACCAGACAAAGGTACTACAAAAAACCAAAATTACAGACCAATATCACTGATGAATATAGGTGCAGAAATCCTCAACAAAATACTAGCAAAGAGAATCCAACAACACATTAATAGGATCATACACCATGATCAAGTAGGATTTATCCTGCATATGCAAGAATTCTTCAATATACCCAAATCAATCAATGTGATACACCATATTAACAAACTGAAGAATAAAAACCATCTAATCATCTCAATAGATGCAGAAAAAGCTTTTGATAAACTTCAACACCCATTTATGATAAAAACTCTCCAGAAAGTGGGCATAGAGGGAAACTACTTCAACATAATAAAGGCCACATATGACAAACCCACAGCAAAGATCATTCTCAATGGTGAAAAACTGAAAGCATTTCCTCTAAGATCAGGAACAAGACAAGGATATCCACTCTCACCACTATTATTTAATATAGTTTTGGAAGTCCTAGCCATGGCAATCACAGAAGAAAAAGAAATAAATGGAATACAAATTGGAAAAGAAGAAGTAAAACTGTCACTGTTTGCAGATGACATTATACTATACATAGAGAATCCTAAAGATGCTACCAGAAAACTACTAGAGCTAATCAATGAATTTGGTAAAGTTGCAGGATACAAAATTAATGCACAGAAATCTCTTCCATTCCTATACACTAATGATGAAAAATCAGAAAGATAAATTAAGGAAACAGTCCTACTTACCATTGCAACAAAGAGAATAAAATACCTTGGAATAAACCTACCCAGGGAGACAAAAGACCTGTATGCAGAAAACTATAAGACACTGATGAAAGAAATTAAAGATGATACCAACAGATGGAGAGATATGCCATGTTCTTGGATTAGAAGAATCAATATTGTGAAAATGACTATACTACCCAAAGCAATCTACAGATTCAATGCAATCCCTATCAAACTACCACTGGCATTTTTCACAGAACTAGAACAAAAAATTTCACAATTTGTATGGAGACACAAAAGATCCTGAAGAGCCAAAGCAGTCTTGAGGGAAAAAAACAGAGCTGGAGGAATCAGACTCCCTGACTTCAGACTATACTACAAAGCTACAGTAATCAAGACAATATGGTACTGGCACAAAAACAGAAATATAGATCAATGGAACAGGATAGAAAACCCAGAGATAAACCCACACACCTATGGTCAACTAATCTATGACAAAGGAGGCAAGGATATACAATGGAGAAAAGACAGTCTCTTCAATAAGTGGTGCTGGGAAAACTGGACAGCTACATGTAAAAGAATGAAATTAGAACACTTCCTAACACCATACACAAAAGTAAACTCAAAATGGATTAGAGACCTAAATGTAAGACCAGACACTATAAAACTCTTAGAGGAAAACATAGGCAGAACACTCTTTGACATAAATCACAGCAAGATGTTTTTTGATCCACCTCCTCAAGTAATGAAAATAAAAACAAAAATAAACAAATTGGACCTAATGAAACGTAAAAGCTTTTGCAAAGCAAAGGAAACTACAACGAAGACAAAAAGACAACCCTCAGAATGGGAGAAAATATTTGCAAATGAATCAATGGACAAAGAATTAATCTCCAAAACATATAAACAGCTCATGCAGCTCAATATTAAAAAACCAACCCAATCAAAAAATGGGCAGAGGACCTAAATAGACATTTCTCCAAAGAGATACAGATGGCCAAGAAGCACATGAAAACCTGCTCAACATCACTATTAGAGAAATGCAAATGAAAACTACAATGAGGCATCACCTCACACCAGTTAGAATGGGCATCTCAGAAAATGTACAAACAACAAATGCTGGAGAGGGTGTGGAGAAAAGGGAACCCTCTTGCACTGTTGGTGGGAATGTAAATAGATACAGCCACTATGGAGAACAGTATGGAGGTTCCTTAAAAAACTAAAAATGGAACTACCATACGACCCAGCAATCCCACTACTGGGCATATACCCTGAGAATACCATAATTCAAAAAGAGTCATGTACCACAATGTTCGTTGCAGCTCTATTTACAATAGCTAGGACATGGAAGCAACCTAAGTGTCCATCAACAGATGAATGGATAAAGAAGATGTGGCACATATATACAATGGAATATTACTCAGCCATAAAAAGAAATGATATTGCGGTGTTTGTAGTGAGGTGGGTGGACCTAGAGTCTGTCATACAGTGTGAAGTAAGTCAGAAAGAGAAAAACAAATACCATATGCTAACACATATATATGGAATCTAAAAAAAAAAAAAATTTGTCATGAAGAACCTAGAGGCAGGATGGGAATCAAGATGCAGCCCTACTGGAGAATGGACTTGAGGACATGGGGAGGGGGAAGGGTAAGCTGGGACAAAGTGAGATAGTGGCATGGACATATATACACTACCAAATGTAAAACCGGTAGCTAGTGGGTATCAGCCACATAGCACAGGGAGATCAGCTCGGTGCTTTGTGACCACCTAGAGGGGTGGGATAGCGAGGGTGGGAGGGAGGGAGATGCAAGAGGGAAGAGATATGGGGATATATGTATATGTATAGCTGATTCACTTTGTTATAAAGCAGAAACTAACACACCATTGTAAAGCAATTATACTCCAATAAAAATAATAATATAAAAAATAAGAAATAAAAAAAAGATGTGGTACATATATACAATGGAATATTACTCAGCCATAAAAAGGAACGAAATTGGGTCATTTGTAGAGATGTGGATGGATATAGAGACTGTCATACAGAGTGAAGTAAGTCAGAAAGAGAAAAACAAATATCGTATATTATCACATATATGTGGAACCTTGAAAAATGGTACAGATGAACTGGTTTGCAGGGCCGAAATAGAGACACAGATGTAGAGAATAAACGTATGGACTCCAAGGGGGGAAAGTGGCGGGGGTGGTGGTGGTGGTGGGATGAATTGGGAGATTGGGATCGACATGTATACACTAATATGTATAAAACGGATAACTAATAAGAACCTGCTGTATAAATAAATAAATAAAATTCAAAAATACAAAAAAAAAAAAAGAAGCTCTAAGGTTAAGAAAAAAATCATCTCTTGTCAGAAGGCCATTTGCCTAGAGGCAGTGCAGAACTGGAAGCATTTTGTCATTTCGGCTCCCAAAAGTTTAGTCAGTTCTCAAAAACCTGTGCCTGATTTGCTGGCCTGGCTTGTAACCTCGGTGGAAACACAAGTTAAATTGAGGGTGTGTTTGATTTAAAATTAAGAAATTGACATGACTTTCACCCTCAATTTATTTTTGGAAAAGGGATATTGTATTTAGTTACTTAAAGCAGTTTGTCTGGTGATAATTAAAAGAATGGCGTGTCAGTTCAGACAGCCTCCATGAAGGACAGGTAAGATTTTAAAAAGAACTGAATTTCATGTTTCTGAGGAAAGAGTAATAGGACCTGTTCTGCCCTGCAGTTGTCCTACTTGTCCTGTCTGGCCTGTCTGTAGAAGGATTCACGGGGACCCAGACCCAGCAGCCTGGGCAGAGAGAGGTCCAGCACTCGGGCTGAGAGGGGGGGACGACAGCTGATGGATGGAAACAGGCAGAGGGAAGCTGGTAAACTTGCTGAGGGCCTGATTGCTGGCAGGTGGTGGTTCCACGGAGCATGGCCAGCTGAGTGGCAGGGCACAGAGTGAGGTCTGTAATGGTCAGGGGACCAGGTAAGCCGGTTATCATCCTCCTAGGCAGCCTCAGGAGACGGGCCTGGAGCTCCAAGTCCCTCCCGACTTTGGTCAGGACCTGTCTTGGGGCTCTCGGAGAGAATGTCCAGACAGGAGGGCTTCGCAGGCAGGGCTCAGCAGCTCCCAAATCAACAGGGTGTACCCTGGTTGTGTTGGCTGAATTCTTTATTTGGAATTTGATGTGACAGTCAGATGATCTCATCTTTGCTGACTTCTGTGCCTTCTAAGAATCCCCTCTGTCTTTCCCATCCTGTCCTGTCCTGTCCTTTCCTCTCGAGTAGACTGATGAAGAGGATGAAGTTGAGGTAGGATGTTTATAAACACAAAGAATGCCACGTGTGACCTTCTCAAGCGTGCTGTAGAATCTAACCTGACATAAGCAGCATGAAGTGTCAGCCCTGTTCAGTGCTTTAAACCTTGCATGACTGTTTTCTGCTGGGTTTCCGTGTGATCACTAACCCCCTGACACAGGTTCTCATCATGATGTGTGTGCCAGGGACTGACTGGAGGGTAACTGCATTTTCCAAGCTGTCCCTGAGTTCCAGGCCCTGTCAAAAGTGGCAGGGTCAGCAGATCTCTTCCTGCTGCTGGACAAATGGACAGAGGGGTGGGGTGGGCAGTAGCTCCTCCCCCTGACCCTGGTGCAGATGCCAGAACCAGAGACCAAGGCCGGGCTGCTCAGCCCTGAAGGATGAGGAAGGAGCTGTGCAGATGGTACAAGTCACGGATGTGTCCCGGGCTCTAGCACCAGGGCTGAGACACTGGATAAAAAGAGAAAGCCAGAAGTCTATGGAGCTACTTTTTGTTATTCTAACTGACTTTTTATTTTTCATCCAGATGTTTGGCATTGTGTGCGTATGGCCCGATATTCTAGCATACCTCTTGTAAAACATATATGCTGTCTTTGTTCAGCTAGAATTAGAGAACATCATCATGCGAGTGTAATGCTTGTGAAAACAATTACATTTTTGACACAAGGAGAAGTCGTGAGTGTTGCCAAACTCAGTTTCAGCATGAATTTCTGTGCCATGTTCTGATCTGGGCCCTGAATCAAAGCCTTTTGGGGCCTTTGGCAAGTCACTTAATCTTGGATGGCCTCAGTTTCCTTCTCTTTAAAGTGAGGTGGGACTAGTTCTGGAAAAATCCTTCCCAACTCCTAACATTGTATGATTCTGTAACTGAATCCCACTTTTAAACTTCTACCGTCTTAAGTGATATATGAGAAACTTCTAACTGCTTTCTGGCACTACGTTTTAAAAAATAAATCTCACTATATTTGATTAACAAGCATATTTCAATGCTCCTATCAAGGCTGTGGTGTTAGAAACAGATTTGGTTTCTGAATTTTTCCCAGAGTTGAGGTCTGTTGCCCCTTGCCGGCTCCCACTGAGGGAATCTGCAGAGAGCTGGGAGACCCACTACCTGGAGGGATGGGTGTGGTCCTTCTGGGGCCAAGGCTTCTCTTTCGGATAAGAGAACTTCCTGGATATGCAGATGCTTTGTCATTAGTTCATTGACCCCTCATTGACTGCCCCGTTGCTAACTTGTCTGCAGAATGCGCGTAAACAAAAGACAGAGAAGAGAAGGCTTTCCTCACCTAAAGGTTTTCTAAGCTTGAGTTGGCTTTGGTCACCTCACGCCTTAACCCCCCTTGCTCTTGCAGTCTGGCAAGTTCTCCGGTGGTTCCCCGGCGCCCCCGAGCCAGCCACAAGGCCTGAGCTATGCGGAGGACGCTGCCGAGCACGAGAACATGAAGGCCGTGCTGAAGACCTCGTCCCCTGCCTTGGAGGACGCCACCCCCGTGCTGGGCGTCCGCACACGCAGCCGAGCAAGCCGAGGTAACGCCCTCTTCCAGGGTGGCCACCCCGTGGTGTCGGGTCCCCTCCACAGGGTACAGATTACTGTGCCCGGGAAGTGACCGCTCCGGGCCGTGCACTCCCCAGGGCTCTCCGTGCTGACGTCATCACACTTTCCTTCACTCACACCTTTGTGACCCACCTTCAGTAGCTTCATCTCAAAAACAAGCAACCCTTCCCAAAAGCACAACTTAGTTCGCACAACAGGAATCAGTAATGTAAACGAATCCTCATGGGTTAAAGCCCCCAGGCCAAATTGAGCCAGCCATTTATTCTTGTAAATAAGGTCTTATTGGAACACAGCCACCCTTCCTTCTGTGGTGTTGTCTAGGTGCTTTTGCACTGCGGTAGCAGAGTTGAGGGGTTGCAACAGAGACTACAGGGACCATAGAGCCTAATGTTTTTACTCTCAGGCGAGGTACAGAAAAAGCTTGATGACCCTTGGATTAAAACGCTATCCCTTTTTGCCTTTGAAATCCTTGGAGGCAGAGAGGAAACTAAAACTTCAAGATGGTAAAGACAGATAAGAGTTTCCAGGTCTGTTACATAACCTGGTAGGGATTTTTTGTTTTAATTAAGAATTGAGATGCACTTTGCATCTGAGAATGTTTACCCGTATTTCCCTGGTCTAGTCTGATGCCACACGAACCTTCCTAAGTTTCCTCGCTGCCTGCAGGATCCAGCGCACGCGGTTCATGCTGTTGTTTGAGGTTCCCTGGGGTCTGGTACCCTCCTGGCTCCCACACTTGGCTTTCACTCAGCCCCACACTGTGGGCAGTGCCCTACTCTGCACACCCTGTGTCCGCCTGAGCCCCTGCCGTTGCTCATCCCGTCCCCTCTCCTCGGCCTGTCCCCTCTTCACCTCCAGAATCCGCCTCCTCCGCGTTCTCTGCCTTGCCACGTACTCCTGAGACCCCAGTTTAGGTCTCAGGAACTTACAAACTTTATAACTAAAGAGGATGAACTCCTGGAGAGCCAGCTTTCTCCTCTTGGTGTTTGCTTAGCACACAAGCTAGAAGAAACCATGTATTTATTGCCCAAATTGGAATGCTTTAGTGTGTAAAAGGGGTTCAAGTAGTAATTACAGTGGGAAAATAAGTAAAACTGTGCAGTCTGGGTGAACTGGATCGTGGGTTACCTTACACGTCACAGAACCTTAGTAACAAATGAGTGTGTGCAGCGCCCATCAGGCCCTTGCTAGGCTCCAGCGAACATCCAGGCTCACAAGATGTTAGAAAGGCAGCCAGGATCTAGAGGGCTGTGATCTGGAGAAACTCCTGAGAAGACCCATCAGTGACTTCTATCTAGCTTTGCTGACTGCCCTTTTTTTTTTTTTTAATTTTAATTTTGCTGTTGTCAACTATGTTAAGTATTTAAAAATGATGATAGGAATAACAACTTTAACATAAAAGAAAAAACAAAGGCAGTTCCAGGTTTTCTTTGGCAGGAAGGGGGTCACGTGGTGCATATGGTTTCTTGTAGCTTCTTGTGAACCAAGGGCCACAAGCTGCTCAAGAAGAGGAGGGTTGAAGGGGCTTCCAGGCTGAGTTCTAGATCCGTAAGGTTTACACGGGATTCCCAAGTGAAGCTGCACTTCAGGCTATTTTATAAATGACCAAATGTTTTTCTTATTTCACGTGAGTACAGTGTCACTGAATCTAGTTCCTTCTCCTCTTCTTAACGTTGGACCTTTAACAGGGCTTTTACTTTGTGATATACAGCTTAGACTATGCCGGAAGAAGGGCTGCCTCCACCCACCCTTCCCCAGTGTTATCCTGACTGAGACACAGATGATAAGTAGAAAAGTCACCCCTCCTACTACAATCTTGATTCCCAAACTATACCCCAAATACATGCAGGTATTATTATTACATCAAAGAATCACAGATTAGGTTCTCTGGGATTTGGTCTTTCCAAACCCTCTGACTTTTAGGTAGTTTTGGATGTGTAATTAGGGAAAGAAAATAAATTACGATTTGGCAACACAAAGGCAGCCTTTTGGTAACCAACAGCAGACAGACGCAGCTGTGACAAACCACAGTACTGAGCACGTTGTGTGGGACATTCTGATTGTCTGGTTTTCTATGTGGAAAGAAAGGTGCCCTCTTCTTGGCCAGTGCTGTCTATAAAAAGCCTCCATTTCTGAGAAAAACCAAGAAGTGACAGGAGAGAAAGAGTGTGTAAATAAGACAGAATATAAGAGGAGAGAAGAAAGTGGGGAAGGTCAGAAGGTGAAGAAAATTATAGCATTAAATGCTGAGCAGTAGTGACTGTCAGTCTAGACAAAGTGTAAAACAAAGATAAAAATAAAATAAAGCAGCTTTGCAGTGTTGGGGGGTGTGGGGATGGGAATCACTGGTCTCCCAAAAGGCCTAGGACATCCCATGCATGAGTCTGTCTGTGCCCCAGCAGCTCTTGCAGGCTTTGTCTGCTAGGCTAACCATGGACACCAGGAGATCAAGGGCAGCATTAGCACCTGTGCCACAGTGACCCCAGCCATCAGGAGTTTTGAGCCACTGTACCTTGGTGGATGCAAGGGTAGTGCAGTGAAAGCCACCTTGGGAGATGGAGTCCAGTATCTCTAATGGAACGTAACACACTGTGCTAATTTTAAAAGAGAAAATAGAAAATCCTTCCTGACTGGAAAGTACAAAGAGAAAAAGATATTGCTGGGTTTGTACAATATGCGTTCCTTTTCACTAATTGATGAAAAGGATTAGAAAGGAAAGCTGTTCAGTTTCTCTGCACATGCAGAGACTTCTGCTTCCAGGTGGCATGTCGTAGGAAGGAACAAGCCACCACTCCTGCTGCCATAACCAGAAACTTTAATAAAATAACAAAAGCTTTCTCTCAAAATCCATCAGGGAACTGTGAAAGGGAAGAGGACTAGACAAACTAGAATTCTAGGTGAGCTGAGAGCACTTCTCTAAGAGCATTTGCCAAGTCTGGGCACAGGCTGAGAACTGGACTTGCCATGTGCAGAGTGACTTTAATAGTAAAGAGAAGCCAGCAGGACTTCTAGTGGTCACGTGAGCTGGCGTAAGAGTTTGGAGCTAGGGGAGCTTCAAATGCAGACAGTTTTCTCCATGAGACATTTGTTAAGTGCTGGGGCAGCATGGGGAGGGGGAAGCTGGGCCAGAAAGGCTGCAGGAAATCTCCTACAGTCTTGAAGTTCTGAGGAAACAAAGACAAGCTAGAGTAAGCGCCTTCAACAAATGCATACAGATAGTTAAAGACAGACTATTTAAAGACAGAGGTGGACTGATACTCAATAAAAACTGCTATCTGGCCCCAACCCTGCTCAGTCCTTCACTGTGTCTGCTTAACAGGAAAGGGTAAAGACTGGGGAAAAATGACACCGACTTCAGTCTCTGCATTCTTTTCTACACAAAGTCCAGTGCGTAGTCAAAATTATGAGCCAAGAGAACATGAAAACGTGGCTGACAAGAAGAAAAGTAGAGCAGCAGATCCACAGGTGATCCAGATGTTGAAATTTGCAGTCAAATTTAACCATTTATAAGTGTTAACAAAAATAAAGGAAAATAGAGACAAATTGATAAAAAGTTTGAAATTTATAAAAAAGAATCAAATGGAAATTCTAGAACTGAAAAAAAGAAAGATCTGAAATGATTAACTGTTATCATGGGTTTAACAGCAGACTGGTCCCAGCAAAAGAGATTAGTGAATTCAAACAACACGGGTTAATAGAAAATGTACAAACTGAAGCATGGTGAGAAAAAATAGAAAGAATGGAACAAAATGTAAGAGATATGTGGGACACAGTCAAATGGTCTAATGTGTCTGTAACTGGAGTACCAGAAAGAAAAGATGGGTAAGAAGAAAAATTAAAGAAACAATGGCTGAGAATTTCCCAAAGGCTCATGATAGATATCAACCCACATGTTTAAAACCCGTAACAAATCCAAGGAGAGTAAATGCAAAGAAAACCACATCTAGGCATACCATGGGCAAACTGCCAAAAACCAAAGATATAAATAAAATCTTTAAAACAGCCAGAGAGAAAAGAATGTACTAAGGAGCAACAGTAAGAATGATGACTTACTGTTGACAGAAGCTATGGAAGTCAGAAGAAAGTGGAATGGCATCTTTAAATTGCCAAAAAGAGAACTTTCTAACCTAGAAGTCTATACTCAGGGAAATTCTTTCAGAAACAAAGGTAAGCATTTATTACATTAATATAATATCTATTTGGATATAATTATTTTCCTTTTAGACTATTTCTTTAAGTTAGATTTTTAAGGGAAAAAATTAGTTACAGTGTTTTCTTTCAAACTACAGTTTACATATTTTCAAAAATGAAGTTCAAATAAAGTGGTATACTCCTATCATGGTCTATAATGCTTTATCCCCTCCACCATATCTCTATCTATATATATTTGTATATATTATATATAATAATTATATAGACATCTCAGTATATATAAATGCCTGGCTAACACTTGGGAGACCATGGGGAGCCAAATGGCCCCTTGGAGTCTGTAAGGTATGGGCAGTGTTCTCCTGTGGCTATATGTGAGTGCAGAGGTTCCAGAAAGAGAAACATATACACGGCCAAGAAGAATGGGCATAAATGGTAATCAGGCAGTGACGACAGTAACCAAGGGGAGAGGGGATAAGAAAGCAGAACCAAAATGAGGTCATGAGAAAATGATGGTGTCACAAAACTGAATCTGACAATCCTGGACAGATGGCGAGATGTTCCTTGTAAGCATCTCCTGACACATCACAGTGAAAGCAGATTCCCAGGAATGTATAAGATGAAAGTATAGGTAATTCTAATGGAAAGATCAGATGATGCCTTCATTTCTGGCTCATCAGGAGCAAATTATATTATATTATGAGCAAAGACAATTGAGCTTTGTGTGTTTTGGGAAGGGTAGCTTGGCATTTCAAAATGAGGCACAGAATTATAAATCTGTAGGTAAAAGGGAAAACAGGAAATTGCTGGGCAAAAAGCAATTGCTGTATTGATGGCTCTGCTATGAATAGGGCCATGGTTCGGAGGCTCTGCAGAGCCCCAGTCTGAGGTCTGAGAGCTGTGCCGCTATGAGGCCTCTTGCCTCCAACTTGAACACCTGGACCAGCCTGAGGATGCAGAAAAATTCAGCAATTTCAAATATTTGTTTCTGAGAAGAACATATTTTTAAAGGATTTTATGATGCTGAAAAAGTTAGTCTTCTGATGGAAGCAAGTAAATCAAATTCTCTTGGGCATAAGCAGAAAAAGTAAAATGTCCTGACTTTGTATATCCCAGTGTTGTAGGTATGCTCCCACTCCTAAAGCAAAACGATTTTTATAAATGACCACAACAAAAACGTTGTCATCAGAAAACATTGTTGTCCTATGGCCACAGGTCTCAAATAGTGCAAGTGGTCCAACACTGGAATCCTGGTACTCCTTTTGCAAAGTGTTTATTTAATTCAGTCATGTGAACTTTACTAGCAGAAATTATGACTAAATTATAGCATATTTGCAGTGAACTTTCAACCACAAACACATGTCTATAAAATGTGCAGTCTACTGAACCGTAATCAACTATTCCCAACTATTTCTATCAATAGCCGAACACTGAAAGTTTTGAAAAATTAGTATAGAAATATAGAATTCAAAATTTAAGATATATATTTACTAACATTTTTTTCACCTGTGGTTTGAGAAAAGCTGACTGTTCTTCAGCTTTAGCTGGACCTTGGTCAAGTTCAGGGTACCTGTGTTCCATAAACATAAAAGTCTGAGAACACTCACCTGCAGGCTTTTAAAGTGTATGTCTATTACAAAGAGAAGGTAGAGGAAATTCACAATTTTGAGCACACTGTACATCTTTTTTCTTACAGAAGCATATTTCCCATCTTAGAGAAGAGATTGCACAGGGAAGTTGGTCAGTCACAAAGGCACAGTTTTTGATGAATTAAAATAGCATTCATTTCTGAGTGTTTAATATGACTTGGGAACCCATGTTTTTGTGGTATTTTCTTCTTGCTGGTCTAGGGGCAGATGCTTTTATACCAGACTTGGACTGTCTTAACGTACAGCTATTTATAAACATATTTTTTTCTGGTCAGGGAGCAGATGAATGTACCAAAGAAAATGTTGTGTTAACTCCCTTTTCCTGGTAGAAGAGGGCAATCCTGTTACGATTTTTAAAGGCTAGTTAATCCAAAGATAAGCTATATGTTACAAAATCCATTGATTTTTATTTAACTGAATGAGAAGTTAGGGCTAATTGACATTCGCTAGGCACATACAACCACAGATGGGGAGCTGACTTAACAAATGGCTCTGGACATTTCTGGAAGCACTCTACTGGGTATCTGTGATGTACATAGCGGCACATGGCGTGGGAAGTCTGCCCTTCCACGACCACAGGACCTGGCAGGTGGAGGCACATCCAGGACAGTGAGAGATGACAACACAGCTGCGTGACAGGGTAGTATGACATAAGGGCCCCAGGTATGGATTCATGGGAGGTCAGAGTCTGGAGGGTGATGGTCACGGGTCACTGTGGTGCCCCTGCAGTGGGGATGGGGGAACACCCTTAGATCCATCAGGAGACTCAACCCTGGCTCTGGCCTCTGCTGTGCTCTGTTGCTGACGAGCTTTGCTGCTGCAGGAGCAGTGCTGTGTTTTCCTCCTCTCTGAGTACCTCGTGCTGTCTGGTTGTTTAATTCTTCAGGACCCGCTAGTTCGTGGACTATGGGAATGGATGACTCGCCTAATGTCACGGATGATGCTGCTGATGAGATCATGGACCGCATCGTCAAGTCGGCCACCCAAGTGCCCAGTCAGCGAGTGGTGCCGCGGGAGAGGAAGCGCTCCCGGGCCAACCGGAAGTCTCGTAAGTGCCTTGGAGTTAGGATGTGGGACTCTGCCTGCGGGACCAGCCCTCTGGTTCTGTATGACCCAGGAAGGGCAGGGACTCAGAGGTGGGCTCTGGTGAATTGTCAGTGGTGCCCGGAGGGCCCACCTGTGCCCATTGACAAAAGATTTCGTGCTGGACACTCAGCATTGGCCGCTGGGGAGGAGGGGTGCTGCAGTCACCTGTCCAGTGTATTTGCTATTTCTGGTCAGGCCTCCCCCAATTCACACTTTGTCCCCAGGAAGGTGTGAAAGGCCCTTAGATGACTCTGGTGTGCAGGGGTGGGCACAGTGGGGCCCGTTGCCAAGTACTGCCCTGGATGCTTTGCTGAGGCCATATTATTGCCCCTCACCCAGCATCAGGGGCTACTTTCTGGGCTGGAGACTATTCCCCCAGGGGTTCACTGCTGCCCATGAACATGCTGAAGGTGAAACCAGGGGTGGCAAGCGATTTTTGGTCCTTAGGATGCTTAAAATAGTTCATGTTAGCCTAGGTTGACCAGTTGTTTTTTTTTTCCTACCAAACAGAGGATTCAACTAAATCAAAGCGACTTATTTGCCCCCGTAGTCTCAGCCTGTTACCTGCCCCTACCCACTGAATGACAGGTGTGGAGTTGCCTCTGTGGGCACCATGCTGACTCTCACAGGGATGGCTCACTGTAGAGAAGCAGGACTCTCTGAACCTTTGACATCTGCCTTCATGGCTGTGGCCCTAGTGTGTTTCAGAAGAGAGCTCAGCTCCCAAGCTTTGGCCTGGTGCTGGTCACTCAAGGTCAATCCCTAGGACAGGGACTTATGATGTTTTGTAAAAAGGAAGTCTGGCTGCCTCCTCATTTCCTGGCTCCCGAAGGTGAAGGGAGGGAGAGTGACTGTGAGGAGGCAGGAGTTCAGTAAGAACTCAAACTCAGAGCCCCCCACGCGGTGCCACCTTTGAGATTCATACAAGAGGTGACTGAGTTTTGGGCTGCATACTTCGGACCCCTTGGTTCTGTTTGACCCGTTGACATGCCTTGTTTCCAGGGTAAAGAACACTAAACCAAATTGCTGCAGACTCTCGGACCCTGCTCCTTTTATATCATTGGCTTTAGATTCTGACAGGAATTTTTCCCCAGAAAAGAAAGTATCACTTGACACCTCCACCAGGGAGAAGCAGAGCTTCTCAAACCATGGAACTTGGGGGCTGGGGGATGTGATTCTCATTCAGTGAGATGGGTGCCTGAGAGTCTGTTTTCACCACACTCCTAGGTGAGGTCCATCCTGCTGGTACACATTTTGAGTAACTTCTTGAACTGTGGCTCTCAACCATGGCTGCACATTAGAACTTTCTGCAGAGCTTTAAAAATTCCAGGTGTCTGGGCCGTACCCAAGCTGACCACCTGAGAGCCTCTGCGGTTGGGCCCTGCCCAGGCCCCTCGGGTGATTAGTGGCCTTAGGAGAAGGACTCTTGCTCCACTCTGGCGCCCCCTGCCACATTCCCTCTATTTTTTAAATGGAAAACTGTCATTCAGGGGCACTGGCTTTTTACATCTTCAGGAATATGTTTGTGGGCTCCAACATCAATATCTAAGACCTTTACATTTATTTTTTCCAACATTTCACTATTTCCTGGTGCTGCTGTGAATTCTTTGCCATTCTCTTGGTGCGCCCATGTAAGAACTTGGCTAGGGACTTGCTATTTAAAGTTGTTCCTCAGACAGTATGGGCACCTCTTGGAGGCTGGTTAGAAATGCATATTCATGGGGACCTCTCCAGGGCAACTGATTCAGAATCTGCATTTAACAAGATCCCCAGGGGACCCCATGCACGATAACGTGGAGGGGGTCAATGGGGTGTGAGGCCAGGACTGGAATTGCAGGGTCCCCAGGTGTGCACATCCTGGGGGGCAAACTCATCTCCAAAGGGGTGAGGCTGACCCACACTCTCTCCACACTGCATGCTCCAGGCCAGGCCAGCACTTGCCTTTTTGCCTGTCTGAAGCATGTGAAATAGTATTCCTTACGGTTTTAACTTACTTTTCCCTGCTAGTGTACTAGGAAGGTCTAGCCTCCTGTGATTTGCATCTCTTCTTTTGTGTATGGCCTGTCCATACCATTTGCCTGTTTTTCTCTTGCTCTTTTTCATGAATAGAAATCGCTTTCTTAAATAGTTTTTTAAATGAAACTTATGAGAGGCTTTTTGAGGTGTCTTAAGTAGATTATCTTCAGTACTTGCCCTTTATTGCCCTCCTCTTATTTACTTCAATAAACCAGTAACCAAATGGCAGAAATTTTGCACCAGTTAACTCCTGGGCTTCCTGCAGTGGGCAACCTTAGTGCAAGAGTCTCCACTGGGAGGAGCTGGGAAAAGCATGTGGGGAATCAGACCATGGGAGAGGAGTTGAGAAAGGATGCCAGGTCAGGGAGTGCCCTCCAGAAGGTGGGCAGGGTTGGGTCAGGGACCTCAGAAAAGGAGATTGCCTGAGAGGGGCCTGGCCCAGGGTATGTACTCCTCCTATAGGTTACATGTCTGTGTTGGCAAAGAGTGTTGGCCCTGCCCTCTGATCTAGAGAGAACCAGATTCTTAGAGAGACACATAATGTCACTGGGAACAATAACACAGTCATAATTAGTTTTCCTCTTCAATCTGGCCAGAGAGATATTTTGCCTGCTTTTGTGGTTGACATAAGATAATTTCCTGTGGTGTCGTTTCCATTCCAATCTTATGCAAAACAGCCCTATATTCTTTTTATTTAGCCCAACACATTTTGTCCTGTGATGCAGTTACTACAACAAATACAACACTGCATGTATGTAAATGTTTATCTGTAACAGGTTTAATTAATTAGTAATGGCACCATCCACAGAAATTTAAGATGGGGGAAGTTACTTTGATTTCTGTTATAAAGGGATGTGAACTCTAGCTTTTCATAAGAAGTTAAAGGAATGAGAAAAAACCAATTTGCAAAATTGATGTGAAGTGTCAGGCTGGGGCCTCACCCTGAAACAATGCTGCGTTTGATTTGATTGTTTAATGGTGGCCATGTGGCAAGTGGATAAATGAATAACCAGCATATTTGGGCTATACCTCATTTGGCTAAAGACAAGAATAGTCCAGCTATTGTAGGAAACCAAACAGAATCCAGCTCATAACCTAGAAATTTATGACCTGCAAGCCCCTCAAGAATCCTCTGAGATACTTAAACATCTGCTTTCATGTTTGATCCTGGTGGCTAGGCCTACATCCGCCAAATGTCCTGCTTAAAGCCTGAAATATGCAGCCAGTTGGGACTCACCAAGGGCACCATAATGGATTCACAGGTTCCCAGGCTCTGCCCCTTCTGTTGTTTTCCCAGCTGGTGCCATCGGGGTCTCATTAAGTAAAATGTTTCGAATTGTCCAGTTGATTTCTAGCCTGTGAAATGTCAACACAATGCACCTCATATGCTTCCCCAGATTCTAGCCACGGCTCTCGAATCGGCTGGTGGAGATGGCCGAGGAGAACATTCTCCAAGGTCTTGGTTTTCTTCTTATTTTGGTTTCTCTTTTCATCATACTGGGGCAAGTCCTTTGTCCCGGGGCTACTTGTTATTTTAGGCCTCCCGGATGTTGGTCTTCCCTAGAAAACCCTGAAGCTGACGGGCATCTGAGATCTCCTTCCCACTGTGATTCTGCAGGACGGCCTGGGGAAGAAAAGGGCCCCTTGTGTTCTTTTCTGTGGGACACAACTTCGGAAGAGGGTCTCTGCCCAGCTGGCTGTCTGCGTGTAGCCATTACCCTGGACTATCACAGAGCAGAGCGGGGATTAGGGACTCATAGTTGGCCTTTTCCTCTTTCCTGCTGAGAGAGGCTGAATGCCCCCTCTCCTGTTGAGTTTCTCTTCAAGGGGAGTCTGGGCCCCACCTGTGACGTGACCGTGGAAGTTTTGGGCTCAGGGCTATATTTCTTTAAAAATGCAATCACTTCGATGTGACCTACAAATAATCTAACAGTGTCTTAGGAACATAAGGTTGGTCACCCTTACAAGAACAGTTTCTCAATGGGAAGGGCCAGAAGTCTAATTCTAGGGGCTGCTAGGAAAGGAACACTGAACTCTGACTTGACTTCATGCTGTCACTCTCACCTCATCTCTTATGAGGCTTCAACATTCCTCTTGAAGGCCATGTGACATATTCACGTTGATTCGATATAACTAAAATCTTATTTTACAGAATATTGAGGGGTGTTGCCATGCTATCTGTTAAGTAGGATTCCGTGGAGAAGGAGAATGAACGAATCTGAAAAAAAATATTGGATCTGTTTTAGGGAAAATGGGAGATATGCCTCACAAAATATTAGATTGAGCCCTGGAACTGATCAGCACTCAGCTTAGTTTAGTTGTCTCTAATTTTCCAAAGTGGTATTTGAAAATGTCCAGGAATTTTCCCACTAATCCCATTAAGAAAAATTTCGCTGTATGTTATTTACATAGTTCTTCCCTACTTAACAATTTTATATTCTTTTATAGGGACAATGGAATGGGCCAGAGACTTTAAAACGGATGCTCTTAGAATACAGTAAAATAAGATGTTAGTGGAAAGGACCAAAGTTTCTCAATCAAATTTTTGTCTTCTCAACATCCTTACTATCTACTCAGCACCTAATTGTTCTTCGAGCTCATTAAAGCTGGACTGATTCCTCCTCTAAAGACAGCTAAGGACAGCCACCCATGTGTACAGGACACATGACAGGAAGATAAATAGAATAAGTCCAAGAGAGAATCAAAATCTCTTCCCCAAACCCAGGTGGAGAGTCACTGCATTTTAGAGGGCCAACGTGAGGGTTTGTGCCTCTGGGGAGAAGTGCCACCCCCATCAGCGCCCACTCCAGGCTTCGGGAGTAGAGTGACCAGAAGGGGATGGAGCTGACAGTGGCTCTAGGATTCACGGGGGCTGACTTTAAACCTATGGTGGGTGTCAAGCCCTTTTCACTAGAAAAGGAAGACGGGGAAGTGAGGAAGGCATTTGCAGCCTGGCTCTGCATTGGGAAGGTCTTGGAGGCAGGGTTGGATGGACACAGGAAAGGGCCTGTGAAGGGGTTTGACGGCGGTGGGCTGGGAGGCATAATTAGAGTCTGTGGACTGGGGAGAGAAATGAGGCCCAAATCAGAGCAGGTGCTATCAGAACAGACTCCAAATCACCTGGAGGCAGGTCCTAAACAAGGGTGTACGGGCCTCGTACCCAAGCCCAAGGGGGTGGAAGCAGCCCCCTGCTCTAGAACAGGGTCAGGCTGTTAGCCAGGACTCTGATGTGGAAAGAAGCTTAGGTAGAAGCCTTGGGGTTAGAGAGGTGGTGCAGGAAGAGCTTGGAAGGATCTCACTGCCCTGAATGGCTCTCTGGTTGTTGTATTTTTGGACAAATCTCCTTCCAAATTGGAAGCTAGCACTTTGAAAAAGGAGGCTGGCTGTGTGTCCTCCACTGTGTCTGTCTGTATGCCAGGCACCCTTTTGCCCCAGAGTGGAAGTTCAAGAGGAGGGAGGATCAGTAAACAAGAGGAATCTGAGAATTTGTCTTTCCTGCGTAAGAGCAAAGTAGAGGGTTCTAGGAAGGGTGCTTTGGAAAGTGCCAAGCACCTTACTGGCAGGAGGTTACAGTAGTTCATTGCCTTTGCTGCTAAGTTCAGATGGAATCCAGTTCCGTGCTTGGGAATTTGCACAGTCATACAACCGATGAGGGCGGTCGTGCCAGCCTCCCGGGATGGTTGTGAGGGTTAAGCGGGGCACCTATGACGGGTTCTCAGCACCCTCCTTCCCTTCACACTGCTGTCCAAGGGTCCCAAACATGGTAGGAATATGAAGCTGCCTGCAAGCGTTTAGGAGCTGCCAGGGAAGTCACCCACGAGCCTGTGCACAGAAACCACACCTGCCCCCTTATCACTTTGTTACCATCACCCACCTGGCTCCTTGTCCTCCACTGGCCACCTCACTAGGCCTGCTGTAATTTGTAGACCAGACCCATCTTCCCCTCTCTTTTTACCCCCGGGACACTGGTGCCATGGCTTGCCCCTGTGCACGGAAGCCTGGGTTGTTAACATTGTATGTGTCTAGTATTGTTGTGACATCCCAGTAAGCACTAAAGAGCTAGACTTCATCTGGAAAGGCGGAAGGCAGTTCTGTCCCGCCCAGGACTTGCAATAATGCTGAGAACTCTGAGCTCAGAAAGCAATGGAGAGAACTGTTTCGTTTCTTTCTGCCCAGGCCAGATTCCATCCTCTCCCCGTCCTCCCCAACAACGTGACTCATAAGAAGCAGTCTGCTTTTGCATTCCAACTGATTGCTTTCTGTTCAGAGCTTACCTAGGAACCAAAGAGATTATTGAGGAGCACTGGATGTGAACGTAGCCACAGACGTAGGAGGGAAGTGGGGTAGGGGCACTGCGCAGCCAAGACTGTGGCCAGACCAGTGGCTGTAGAAAGCGCCTGATACCATAAGTATTGCTGAAAGCCATCTCAGCGTGAGTGAACTTAGTTCCGGGTGAGGCAGAACTCGGAGACTTCAGCCCTATCACCATAAAGGCTGTTGCCTTCAGGAGGGGCCCCCTTTCCCCGCATCTC
The DNA here is from genome assembly GCF_965194825.1 of Balaenoptera physalus. Classification (NCBI taxonomy): domain Eukaryota; kingdom Metazoa; phylum Chordata; class Mammalia; order Artiodactyla; family Balaenopteridae; genus Balaenoptera; species Balaenoptera physalus. The sequence goes on along the minus strand of NC_138897.1, from coordinate 45,268,850 downwards.
ACTCATATGGCAGTGTTCTAAGTCAGGGATCTGAATCTCCTGGGGAAGTAAGAATGCACTGTCGGGGCCTCTCCCAGAGACCTTGGTTCTTTGTGCCCAGGCTGAGTCTAAGAAGTCGAGTTTAAATCAACCAGGTCTGGGAACCTTGGCTTCTTGTCATTGTTATTCCATGTTTTATTTTTTTAGCTTTTGATTTTGAAAGAATTTTAGACTTAACAAAAAAGTTACAAAAATAGCACAGAGAGCTGCCTTACATCCTTCACCCAGCTTCCCGTCATGTTAACACCCTGCACACTGTAGGACAATGCATCAAAAAATTAACTCAGCTGCAGGCTTGACTCAGATTTCAGCATTTTCCCCCTAATGCCCTCTTTCTGTTCCATGATCCCACCCAGGGTCCCACGTTGCATTATCGTCATGTCTGCTTAGTCTCCTCTGATCTGTGGAGGACATTTCATGACCTTGACACTTTTGAAAAGTACCAGTCAGTTAGTTATTTTGTAGAATGCTGTCAATTTGGGAAACCTCTTCTTTTAATGGATGGGATTTTATGACGGAGGGTGGAAGTAAGAAAAATAACCCAAATGGTTAAATAATTGACGTTGACCGAAAAAACAAAAAAACCCAAACCCATGAAAATCCCACAGAATATCTAACATCGAATCACTAAGAATGATACACCTTAAAATGATTCCCAGTATTTAAGTCCAAAAGGCAGGACTGGACCTGCCATTTTTCTCCAGTCGCAAACAGGTCCCTCCAGGAACAAGGGCTGCACAAATGGGCAAGCAGCATTTGAATACCAGCAGGGCAAGTTACCTCCCAACCCCAAGAAACAAACACGTAAGATATCTTCAAGTTCTGATATGAGCCCCTGTCATCCTAGACACAGCGCTCTTAGTATACTCAATAGAACAATTTTTAGGATCTTAGGGATTACAAACAAAACAAAACAAAACACACACACACCACTTATTTCCAAATTGCTTGACATTATGTGCAAAAAATGAAAAAAAAAAAATCTGTCAGTGATCCAAAGGTGAAAGAGCACACATGTGGATTTCCGTCACATGGAAGTAAAACTCGGTCCATTTGCCATCAACATGAAAGACTGTCAGAACTTGTGCTGCCAGGCGCGTCAGGGCACAGTTGTTTCCAGGGTGGGCTCTGATTCAAACGTCCTGTCCCAAATCCTTCTCTTCCCCTTACTGTGTACGTAGGGGCCGGAGACTCGATCTCTCTGTGCCGCTGCTGCTCGTTCCCTGGGGGGACGATTACAGTCCCCACCTCATAGGGTTGCCACAAATATGGGGTGAAATGATCCATGGCAGTGCTCAGGAAATGGCAGCCACCACTGCCATTATTCTCAGATTCACATCAGCAAAGAATTGCCTGGGAGCACTTTGTAGGATCAAAACAGTTTTTTTCAATTCAAGGGAGGGGGGGAAAGAAAGAGAAAACGGACTTATGGTTTTTCCGTGAGCCCCAGACCCCGCCTGTGCTGCATGTTGACAGCAGAGGCACCTCTGCGTCAGACCCCGCTGCTGACATCGTGAGAGCTGTCCCAAGCGCCTGGGGCATCGAGTGGCCGCTGGTGCCAGCAAAGTGACCCATGCCGTCTATGGAAGGAGTGTGAGGCAGACAGGGATAAACATTTCCAGGGCCTGTTCTCTGTTAAGCAGCTGCGGGGAGGGGAGGCTGTCACATGTGACAGGCTGGCAAGCAGCTCTGCGGCAGCCAGGGCATTCAAGTGGGAGGCAGGAAGGGGGAGCAGTGGAGAGGGGCCCGGACGTTATCTTATCAGATGTCAGCCAGCCCTCCCCCCTGCACCCCTCTCCCCCTGCCCGCCAGCATTTGAGAAGTTCTAGTTGAGAATGCCCTATTTGATGGAAGGCTTGTTTCTGTTGTGCAAGTTCCATATCCTGCCAGCTCCTGTGTGTTGGTCCTCTCATTCTCATATGTCCTCAGCCCTTTTTTGCTTTCTGGAAACTTTCTGCGTGAGAGCCAACTCCTGTGCGGACAGGGTCTGCTGCCCTGCGCCCTTCCCCTCACTCCGTGTTCCTGTCAGCTCCCGGCCTCCTTGGTGGGACACTTGGCTCAAGGTGGAAGCTCACGTAGCATCTGTTGAATGAATGAATTAACTGACGAGCAGGTAGATGGAGAGACAGACACTGTAAGAGGCCCTTTCCATGCAGGACTCGAATCAGGGTACAAAGCTGATTTCAACTGATTACCTTCATTTCACACCTTCTTTCAAGAGTCTTTAACAAAGGAAGGGTTCAAATTCTTAAGGTCCTTTTCAGGGCTAGTGTATTTCTGGGAGAATTTATCTGAATTGTCATGAAGGCCCACAGAAAGTAGGACTCCATAAATGGGGCCGATTTTTCTATGAATACCTGCCTTTCAGGGACACATCTGGCAAGCAAAGGGACCTTCGCTTATACTGGCTTTTCCCCACAGCAGAGAAAAGCCCAGGCTGGAGGGGGCAGGAGGGTCCGCAGGGGTCTCGTGCATCAAAGCTGTGAATAGACCGTGAGGCTGAGGGCAGCAAGGCTGGTGCAGCACCATTAAGCTTTGTTCTGTTCTCTGAGCTGGTCCCAGATAGGCTGGCCTGATGCCCATATCTATTAGCAGATTATTGCCTGTTCCGTAAGGTGCCAGGGTCCTTACTCAAGTATTTACATGGACTGAACCCCATAGTTCTAGGGCTAAAGCAAACATGTGAACAGAACCGTTAGAGGCATCTTCCAATGCCACCAGTTCGTGGAGTCTTCTGTGGTCATTCGGCCAAGTGTGTATACCTGAAGGCACAAAGCTGTGGTTCCTAGCCCATGCCACCTCCTGCTGCTAAGGAAACGTAAGATGCCCTCCTAGTGCAGCATGGACTTATTCAGGCAGAATTTTGTATCTTGGATAAGAGGTCTCAGCAGTCCTTGTCAAGAATGAGAAATAGTTCATCTTGTTTTCTGGCTTTAAAATTATTATCTTTCTTTCACAAACACTTGAAGGAGTGTTTAAAGAACATAAAGGGTATTACAAACTAGTATTTTTATTGCTGCCCCATAGAACGAATTCCATTACTCAGTTAAATGCAATCTGCCTCCAGCCAAGGCTCTGGAGCCAAACATTTTGTCTGGATGAGTTAAATACTCAGTCTGGAGCCCAAGGGGTCCGGGGTTGCAGGAGGGTTAGCCAGTGTAGGGGCAGCTGCAGACGGGTGGCTCTAGGGCCCTGAGCTGTGATTGAAAATACAGAAGCGTGCCGGTGGCATGATCTGAGGGTCCCCCTCACCACAGAGCTTTGTGCGTCTATAAACCCATGCTTAATGTCTGTGAATCTTCCCTAAGTGTGTCCATTCTTTGAGTTAAAGTGCTGAGCGCACAATAGGTTCTCCATGAAGTATTTGTTGACTGATGGACTGATGGACTGGGTGTTGGCCCCTGTTCAGAGTGCTGATTCCTGGGAGAGAAGAAAGTACTTATTAGTAGATATTAGCCGCTGTTTGTTCTACCAGAGGCCTAGCTCTTTCAGATTCTTTGTCCATGGGCTAAGTGGGCTTTTGCCCAGGGGAGGCATCGATTTGGGTGTTGCTGCAGACACACAAGGTGGGACCCTCACCTCTGGGGAGGCCTCAGAGGACACAGGCCCCCTTGTCATAGAGGGGGCGTAGGGAATTAGGTCTGGCAAGGAAGGTGGGAAAACACTAAGGATGAGCTTTACTTTCTCCGCATTCTGATCAAGGGCCTTCCCTGAGGATCTCAGGGACTCCAGCTGACTGAGGATTTACGGTAGATGGTAGATCTGTAACACATCTCTTCTGAAAATAGAATACCCAAAACAATGTATGACTTCCATACAGAGTAGGCCAAATACAATTTATCAACTAAGGAAAATGTAATTAGGAACCTTTCAAATGAAAGGACCAGTCTTGGAAGGGGCAGCTGCCTCATCATGCAGCCTTATTCAGCCTTTATTTTGACGTCGAAATTGATCAACACTAAACAATGGAAAACCCATAATGTCAGGCTAAACATAAGCCAATTCTAAGTCAGTTAAATATGAGTGTGCCTCCAGCTGCCAGTTGTAAACCTCAGGGCGGGGAGGTCACTGGTCCTTCTTGAGCCTTGTGTGTTTCACAGAGAACATCCATCAAATCCACTCAGAAGTTTGGCAGTTTGCTCCTTGGCATCCAGTCAACAAGGAGTCACTGGTTATTCTCTGTAGAGGCCCTTTGATGAGTTGAGACTAAGACCCTGATGCTCGTGGAGAACTCATCCTGACAGCTACCCCTTGCGCCGGGTTCCGTTAATGCCTTGCTGTGGGGCCTCTACAGAGGTATGTCCCTGCAGATTTGCGGGATTATTTTACCTAATTTGCATCACTGGAGTCTGCATTTTCCTATGCTCAGTAATTCCTTTTCCAGCTCTGATCCACTCCTTATGCTCGGAAAGGCTGAGCTCTCAACATGCCACCTGCATTTTGTAGTTTGCACCATTTCTCAGGCACCTCATGACGGTGGGCCTCTCCTCCCCTACTCCCCTCTTACGAGGTCCCCTATCTGCCTGACTTTCCAGGTCAGTGCTTGTGTCATCTTCAGGTCAGTCCCTGGCAGCCGCTAGATTTTCCCTGCCCCGGCGGCCAGCCAGCCAGGGCACTTCAGCAGGAGTAGGACGGGGCCAAGTGTCTGTGAGCGCTGTGAGTCCTCTGGGAGTCCTCGGGGGAAGGAGGCCTGTGGCCTGACTGCCACGTGCCTGGCTGCTAACACCGCCTTCTCTTCTCGTCCCTTCGCCTCTGGTCTGCTGGCGCCACTGCAGTGCGGAGGACCCTGAAGAGTGGCCTGACTCCGGAAGAAGCCAGGGCCCTGGGCCTGGTGGGCACCTCAGAGCTGCAGCTGTGACCCCCTGGTGCCCTAAGGCGGATGCCCATGCAGAGTGCAAGCTCCTGCTGGAAGGAACCCCTCCGGTGGGAGGTGAGGAGGCTCTGACACCCAAAGGTTCTGAAAGGGGTGCCCATGCCTAGGTGTCACCGAGTGACTTGCGTAGCCCGCTGTGCACTGACATGGATCTTGGAGTCCCCTTCACAGACTTTCTTCATCATGTCAGCTGTGTTTCTCTTGTTTCCTTGACACCTGGCTTAGTAGTTCCAAAGCGTGACACCTTTTCTGTGCAAGGAACAGCCCTTTTAAGGAGCAAATCACTTCTGTCACAGTTACTATGGTCATGAGGCAGTTTGATTAGGTTCACAGACTGGGTCTTTCCGTAACACCAAAATATCCAGATGTAAACTCCAAAATTGTACACAAAAGAAAGCACAGATTGTTTACCAGTTGTGGATTTTAGATGTACTAAATGTTTATACAAATTCAGAAATGTACACCATGTTTCAAATACTAAATAAATAGAGTTTAATGCCATAACCGGAAATTTTCATTCTCCTGGTGCAGGACTTTAAACAGCTCCATAGGCTTGCCTCCTTCTGAATCAGCAAAGCCTTTTCTCGGGTTCATCAGAAGGACCCTGGCTTGGAATGGCCTCCAGGCCCTTTGGTTTCCTTTTTTTTTTTGTTAATTGAGTGAGAAGCACTGACATGTGCTCTTTGTAACTCCAGATTAATTAGGCATCAATCTTTGTGGCAGTACAAGTTAGCAATAACCTCATGTGTATCGCCTTACCCGTGTGCTTTGTTTTTGCTCCTTTGTGATGTAGAAACAAAAATTAGAGTAGCATTTTAAAAATCTGAACTATTCTGCAACTCATTCACTTGCTTGTTATGTAAAAATTCATTTTCTCAAAAAAATTTACTAAGTCACCAAAACAAAATGAAAATTTAAAGCTTCGTCTGCAGAGAACTTCAGAAGTGTTGTCCTTGGCACTCAAGTGCAGGTCATCAGCAGCTCAGGTGTCCAGAGGGGAAGGCGCTGTGAGGAGCTCTCAGCAGCCGCAGAGCCACGCTGAGGGGCCTGATGCCCAGGTGGTGGCCAAGCCCTCCACAGAGACCCTCAGCCCAGGGTCACATGGCTCCCTGTGAAGAAACTCTGCCTCTGAAAATAGGGAAGGGGTCAACAATTGCAGCAGGTATTCAATGGCGGCGGTGCCAAAAGATCATCAGGTCACCAATTCTATCTGTGCCTTCTTTTTTAAAATTAATTAATTAATTAATTTATTTTTTGGCTGCATTGGGTCTTCGTTGCTGCACGTGGGCTTTCTCTAGTTGCAGCGAGTGGGGGCTACTATTCGTTGCGGTGCGTGGCCTCTAGGCATGCGGACTTCAGTAGTTGTGGCACTCAGGCTCAGTAGTTGTGGCTCATGGGCTCTAGAGTGCGGGCTCAGTAGTTGTGGTGCATGGGCTTAGTTGCTCCGTGGCATGTGGGATCTTCCCGGACCAGGGCTCGAACCCGTGTGCCCTGCATTGGCAGGCAGATTCTTAACCACTGTGCCACCAGGGAAGTCCCCTGTGCCTCACTTTCAAAACATCTGTGACTGTGCATTCCTGAATCTGGGCAGATGTGATTTAGAGATAGGATGCAGTCCTGTAGACTGAAGAGCTGAAGATAATATATTCACCCCACAGGCTTCTGTGACTGTTTCCCCCCCATCTTCTGCATCTCCACTATCAGGGAGACAGGGAGCTCTTTCAAGTGGGCATTTGTCAAATAATACATGATGCATGTGAGCCCCCCAGAGAGTCTGGAACCTACAAGAGTTAGGTCTGTATATTCCAGACAATTGAGTTTATTTAATCACTTTATTGAAACGGGTGCATAGGGTATCAATGTTTATTTCCTTATGGTTCTAAATAACGTATAATATTCCACATGTGGTTTAGTGGTTTGTGAGAGCCTCGGCACTGAATATGAACATGGAATATCTGTATCACTGGGGATTGTGATGGGCAAACAGAAGGAAGACACCTTTTTTTTTTTTTCACCATTTAGTGAACAAATACTTTGATGCCCTTCTGGGGGCCCCTGGTGTTCTACTGAGAGTTACTGCTTTAGAATAAAAGGTCACATTTGGAAGGAAGTGACTGAATAAATCTAATGTTCATTTTATTTTAGGAATTAAAAAATTCTCAGAGGGAGCAAGCTAGGTCAACTAATTTCTTGGTTACCGCTAGGTAAAGCGGGTCTCTTTTTATTGGGAATTGGTTTAGTAGTTTTTAGTGAATCTGAAGGATTTTTTTCTATTGCTCACTTCCTCTCTCCTTGTCGCCACTCATTCTGGCTGCCTCTATTAGCGTTTTTAATTCAAGAAGTTAAATTTCTCTAAAAGACTTTTTAGAAGCATTAAAGTGAATGATACTTCACACTTGTGAGATGCTGTTGCTAATTGTGCTGGTCATCACCATACATATTCTTGTGTCTATTTCTTAATCTGGGTTGAAATTACAAAACTGCTGGTAAAGAAAGGCAAATACTTTAAAGATGCCTGGATTTTGGTTTCTTTGGAGTCTTAAGGTTTTTTCTTTCTATTTAAAAAATAACTTACTGAGGGATTTGGGGATGGAGGGGAGGGTGCACAAAGATATACCATGCTTATGGATTGGAAGAATACTGTTAAAACAACTATACTACTCACGGCAATCTACAGATTCATTGCAATCCCTATCAAAATACCAATGGCATTTTTCACAGCAGTAAAATAAATAATTCTAAAATTTGTATGGAAACACAAAAGACACTGAATAGCCAAATAGCCAAAACAATCATGAGAAAGAAGAACAAAGTTGGAAGTATCACACTCCCTGATTTCAAACTATACTGCAAAGCTACAATCATCAAAACAGTGTGGTACTGGCACAAAAACAGACACATAGATCAATGGAACAGAAAAGACAGCCCAGAAATGCCACACTTATATTGTCATAATTAATCTACAACAAAGGAGGCATGAATATACAATGGGGAAAATATAGCATTTTAAATTAATAGTGTTGGGAAAATTGGACAGCTACATGAAAAGAATCAACCTGGACTACTCTCTCATACCATGCACAAAAATAAATTCAAAATGGATTAAAGACTTAAATGTAAGACCTGAAACCATAAAACTTCTAGAAGGAAACATAGGCAGTATGCTCTTTGACATTTTTTCTTTTTTTTTTTGCTCAGGCAAGGGAAACAGAATAAACAAATGGGACTACATCAAACTGAAAAGCTTTTGCACAGGGAGAGAAACTATGAACAAAATGAAAAGGCCACCTACTGAGTGTGGGAAGACATTTGCAAACAATATACTTGATAAGGGGTTAATAGCCAAAATATCCAAAGAACTCCTGCAACTCAACATAAAAAAAAACCCAAAACCTGATTAAAAAATGGGCAGAGGGGACCTCCAGGGTGGTCCAGTGGTTAGGACTCCATGCTTCCAATGCAGGGGGCGCAGGTTCGATCCCTGGTTGGGAAGCTAAGATCCCACAAGCTGCATGGCACAGCCAAAAATAAATAAATAACAATTTAAAAAAATGGGCAGAGGACCTGAATAGACATTTTTCCAAAGAAGGCATACAGATGGTCAATAGGCACCTGAAAAGATGCTCAACATCACTAATCATCAGACAAGTGCAAATCAAAACTACAATGACATATCATCTCATACCTGTCAGGATGACTATTATAAAAAAGACAACAAATAAGTGTTGGGGAGAATGTGGAAAAAAGGGAAACCTTGTTGCTGGGAATGTAAATTGATGTAGCCACTATGGAAAACAGTATATAGGGTCCTCAAAAAATTAGAAATAGAACTACCATATGATCTAGCAACTCCACTTCTGGGTATTTATCTAAAGAAAACAAAAACACTAATTAGAAAAGATATATGCACCCCTATGTTTATTGCAGGATTACTTACGATAGCCAAAAATATAGAAGCAACCTAAGTTCCCATCGATAGATGAATGAATAAAGAAGATGTGGTGTATATATATATTTTCACACGCACACAATGGAATGTTACTCAGCCATAAAAAAAGAATGAAATCTTGCCAATTGTGACAACATGGATGGACCTAGAGGGTATTACGCTAAGTGAAATAAGTTAGACAGAGAATGACAAATACCATATGATTTTACTTTAATGTGAAATCTATACATGAAAACAAATGAACAAACATAACAAAACAGAAACAGACTCATAGATACAGAGAACAAACAGGTGTTTGCCAGAGGGGAAGGAGTTGGGGGAAGGAGAGAAATAGGTGAGGGAAATTAAGAGGTATAAACTTCCAGTTATAAAATAAATGAGTCACAGGTATGAAATATACAGTGTGGGGAATATAGTCAATAATTACATAATATTTTTGTATGGTGTCAGATGGTAACTAGACTTATGGTGATCATTTTGAAATGTATAGAAATATTGAATCACTATGTTGTACATTAGGAAATAACTAACATGGTGTTATAGGCAAATTATACTTCAAAACAAACTCTTAGAAAAAGAGATCAGATTTGTGGTTACCAGAGGCAGCAGGTGGGGGGAGGAGGAATTGGATGAAGGCAGTCAAAAGGTACAAACTTCCAGATAAGGTAAATAAGTACTAGGGATGTAATGTACATGATAAATATAATTAACACTGCTGTATATTGTATATGAAGTTGTTAAGAGAGTAAATCCTATGAATTCTTATCACAAGAAAAAAATACTTTTCTGTTTCTTTAATTTTGCATCTATATGAGAGGATGGATGTTCACTAAACGTACTGTGTAATCATTTCATGATGTATGTAAGTCAGATCATTAAACATATATAGGGCTATATGTCAATTATATCTAAATAAAACTGGAAGAAAATAAAGATATTCCACAGAGGATCGGCGCAGCACATTAAAGATATGGCATTAAATCCACCACAAGGTAAGTAGGACACCTTCTGTTCCTCTGTGTCAGCGGCAGGCTTTCTTGGACTGCGATAGGTCACTGCAGTACTTGGACTATTCAGTTGGCCTAGCTAAGCAGAGGCCTTGGCTATTGCTCTTTCAGAAAATAAACCAGAAGGCTCATTTTCCTTCAGAGAGACCCCTTACCCCTTAGTAGCATCTGCCTAGAAATGCTTTTAACCCTGCACTGCTTTCTGGGAGGGGGTTCCACAGGGTGACAGCCAGATATTTCTGGGCACGGCAGTGGGCTAGGAAACAGAAGCAATCACCCCTTCCAAAAAACATTTGAATTGAGTACCCAAGGGAGAAATTATATTTTTGTAAACCCCAAGTTTCAAATAAGAATCTAAAATGTAGCTATACAGAAAGAGATGGATACCTGGGGAAGCTTTTGTAGCTGTTCTATCCAGCCTCAGAAAAAAAGGTGTCCTTGATGGTATGCTGATTTAGGTCATTTTGACTGGAGCTCAGCACACAGCAGCTGGTGGTAGACCTGGCTACAGAATTAGAGGAATTCAATCAACATCAGAGCGCTTCTTGGCTCAGAAGATTAGGCATAAGATTGGAAGTGACAAGGGAATAAAGGAGTCCATTCCCAGTGTAAACCATCCTCAGATATGCAGTCTCAATGGAAGAAAATGGGCTCTAATCGAGGAGCCCGTCAGTAGGTGGTATAAAAAAATAACTTGTCTATCTATGGAAGAAGAACTTGTCCTGAAATTTGTAAAGGTTGTAGAAGTTTAAACAACTTCCTAAATCAACGTCTGTAAATGGAAGTTCACCTTTGGGTTAAATTAAACTTTATAAGCTTGTGTTTATAGAAGAATGTTGTAAGACTAATTTTTATATTTGTCTTGTGCTTGATTGAATTTTTCCTATTATTGATATGATAATATTGAAGGTGATTTCCCATTTTTTTAAATGGCCAAAAACATGATGTGTGAGGATGGTAATTAAGGCCACAGCAGTCTGTGTTAGAATCACATGTTTAAAGGAAAATAGTTTTTCTTATTAAGTTGTTCAATAAGCCTATATTCTAGAATCCCAACACTCTGTCTGGAACCTGTGTGGCCACAGTCTAGAGCCACCTATGGGAGCAGGTGTGCCTCGGGAACCACCAGAGATTTAAACAGAGATCCTCAAGTGCAATCTGTATCCCATCTCTCCCAAGGGATGACCTCATTTAAAAAAAAAAAAGTTTGAAAGTATAAAGTTGGGCACTGGAGCCTTGGTAAAGGTAAGCTGTTCTTCCAGAGGTTTAATCTTGTCCTTAATAGTTTGTCCCTCACCGTGCAGCTTTTGCTTGAGGGACGAGGTGTCTTCATTGGTCTTGAACTATACTGAGGCCTGTTTGTGTCCCTGCTCTGGTTGCTCTCCGAGGTATTCTTTGCCACTCTTTATGCTGTGAAAAAAGATAAAGGTCACTGATCCGTAGAGGAAGAGAAGGTGATTTGAGAAATGTCACTTCTTGAGCAATTACTTCTGAATTTGGGAGCGTGTTCTCAGTCAGGCCCACCTGCTCCCTGGGAGGGCAGAGGAGATGAACTGCTTTAAGATGTAGAAAATTTGCACCTTCATTTCCCTCAGCTTTCCATGCTGGAGACCGTGCAGAGCCCTAGAGGCTGAGTTGCTTCGGGGCCTTTGGCTACAACGCGGGGCAAAGCCCAGAACCCACGCTGGCCACTCTGCAGCCAGAGAAACGGGCCCTTTTCCAAGGTATGCAGTGGCATGCTGACTCATCCCTGGCCTTCCCTGTGAGCCAGGGGTTGTAAAAAGAATATTTAAAGTATGAAAGGATGCTGTATCTTACAAAAGTATATTAAATTGAGTAAATGTCCCTGTTCTTTGTTGAATATAGCATGTTATAAAAGGGCTTTGCAGCAGTTATTCTGAGATTTGTAATGTAAAAACAAGCCATGCGTGGTCTAAGACAGGGCTGCCCAATAGAAATGTGAGGATGGAAATGTTCTATATGTGCCCTATTCCAATATGGTAGCCACTAGACATGCGTGATTACGGAACACTTGAAATGTGACTAGAGAGACGAGCAGAATTTTATTTACGTTTAATGGCTACCTGTGGTTAGTCACTACTGTACAGTACTGGATATCACAGGTCTGAGAGAACGCATCTTTTTATGTACTTTGTTGCTGTTTATTCATTTTACAAAAAGGAAGTTTTTATGTGAAATTGTGTATAGAATTGCTTTGGACTGCCGTTCTATCAAGAACTTAAGTACAGTGTCTAAGAAGCTATGTCCACTGCCTGCCTACATTGTGTCCTGAGCCTTGGGAGTTCTTGTCCTCAGTGGAGAATTCTGTGATTGATGTTCACTGCCATCAAATACGCACTCTTCTCTCCCTACGTATCCCACCTAGAGGATGCGCTCTCTCCTCAGCGGAGTCCACATCAAGCCTGTATGCGTGACCCGGTGATACACGCCGTGGCCAAGAACACATCTCCAACAGCTAAATCCACCCTGTAATAAAGCTTTACAAAGCACCACTTAGTTCTTGTATTGCTTTCACCATGGTCCTCACTACTGCATTTCACCCTTATCATCTGGGAGGCCTACTCTCAATAGAGTTTATCCACGTGAGATGAATTGGTTGGATATTGGCAAACATCCAGTTGGATGGGTGCGTTTATTTGAAGTGCTGCCTCTACCAAGGTGGGTATTGGGCAAGGCCTGGGTGTTGGGTGCTATAGGAAACATAAGGATGTGTGCCCACAAAGATCCCACTTCTGAAACCACAAATAGAGGGACATTGTCTGATAAAAGATTTCTGAGTCACAGCCGGTGAGTGGCAAGAGGCAGTCTGGGAGAGACAGTTTGGATGCCAAAACATTGGCATACCAGCAACATATTGCATTACAACAGGGTCTTCTGAGAGAGGTGGTCTCTGAGCTGAACCAAGATGTCCTGCCTCTAAAATAAAAGCAGTGGTTGCATTTTGAGGATTTAAATGAACATTTAAACAGAATTTTCACAGCTTTTTTTCTCATTATTTGGTAGTCTGTTCTATTGGTCTATCCTGGATTTAAGTATGTGGCAGCTCCTGATTCAGCACAAAATTATGAATTAAGTTTAATCTAATATTTCATGTGGTTTCACAATAAGCAGCATAGCTTGCACTGGTAAATTAAGGCCCCCATCTCAACTACCATTGAGGACACAGAGGAAACAAGGCAAGATGATCAAAAGTTAACCGAGTGGTACAGGCGTGAAGCGCTCCCCCCTAGAGTGGGCTCTCCTTGTGAACTCAGCTTCTCAGAAGCTTTGAGGTGGAGGTAGACTGGAGCTGGACCTTGGAAGGAAGACGTGGCACAACTGGCCAGCACTGGCAGGTAGGAAACTATAGGTATGAAGTCGCAGAAGGAGAACCACACTGGTGTTTAGGAAGCAAAGTGAGAGGATCAGTAGGCAGAGCCAGATGGCTCATGTAGAAAGTTAACGGCTAGAAAGAAAGGTTACAGTCACATTACAAAGGGAGAAGGGACTAAACTTTGAGTTCTTACCTGTGTATTTAATCTTCACAGTAACTCCATAATGAAGGCTGATGTGTTAACCAGAGAATGCTTGGTGGGAAAAACAGAATCCAGTCTAGGCTGGTTTAAGCCAAAGAAGGAAATTAATCACAAGATCCCAATTTGGATTGGTACTCACCCAGTGTCAGTCAACTGTAGTCAAGGAGGCAGAGTTATACTACACAAATGTGGCTACCAGGGACCCTATGTATATATAAGTGGCTACTGTGTTGAACAGAAAAAAAGTTAAGAATACATATTGTAATCTCTAGAGCAACTGCTAAAATATAATGCAAAGAAGTATAACTTAAAATCAACAGGTAAGTTAAAATGGAATTATTTAAAAATTAAAATTAGAGGGATAAAGAACAGGGGTATAGATAAAATATGATTTGTCATAAGCTGATAATTGTTGTAACTGGGTGATGGATACACGGGGATTCATTATACTATTCTATCTTTGTAAATGTTTAAAATTCTCCATAATAAAAAGTTTTAAAAATGGATGTATTTCATATAGAAACTAAAAGGTCCCTTGGTTCTTCTGTTCCAGTCATTGTATATGCTTCACTAGATTAAAAACATTTTGAGATCTTCTCCTGCAATGAAAGCAAAACCACCCAGACCCATTAAGTAGAAAGTTTCAGAGTCAGTGAACATTACTGTCATCATTGTGGTTGATTAAAAGCCCTGATGCTTGGAATCTTTCCTTGCAATTTTGATTTAGTAGGTCTGGAGTGGGATCTATGCATCTTATTTTCTACACACGATTCCACTGACACTGATGCATGTCCACGTTTGGGGAGCACAGGAATAACCCATGTTCTGTGGATTATCCTGTGCAAGCTGCCCCTTGTCATGCCTATCCTTGGCTTGGGTACTTCCCTGCTGTAGGACGCAAGCAGCATGATGATGTGGCACTTCATGCACAGTCTTAGCTACATCAATGCATCGTGAAGCACCCTGCCATTTATTCTCTTTCTGTAATTCCAGCATAGAGTCTTCTTCCTGGGCGGTTGATTTATAGTAGTGCCTATTGCCATTTTAATTGCTTTAGTTTCAAAACATTAGTATCCTTGTGAGCTTTTCCCCCATGTAACCCACTCAACCTATGCATTGTCTGAAGCCTTTCACCAGGAATGCTCCCTTCCCCCTTCACCAGGGCCAGCTTCATGGGCATGTGACCTGTGCAGTCACACAGAGCTCCACACTCAGAAGGCCTCACACTTGGTTTAATGCTCTCCTGTTACTGCCTTGAAATTCTTAGTTTTATCTTTGAACTTGTGTTTTGTAAGTCAAGCGTGATGAAACAAGCATACACATGGGCAGAGGAGATATGTGAAATATGTGTGTCCACTGTTCCTTACCACCTCTTTCATTTACAGCCATCGTGATTCTCGTGAGCACAGAATTCTAGTGGGCCCACCATACATGAGAGTCCAGGGAGGTTCAGAGTTAAGTACAAGGCAAGCATGTTATGTCTACAACTGAGAAAATGGGGACACAAGGGCCCCAAAAGGTCATACTTTCTATTTGAACCAGACTTGATTTGAATGCAAAAAGAAGATAATGGCATTCTAAGAAGCATGAATGACCATGGCACCCAAACATTCCCTTTCTTACTCATGTTACTTTCCTGTATTAGCCAACCACTTACGCTGAAATGATGACACAGAAGAAAAGGAAAACATAGGGCAGCTCAAAATTTCTCTTTCTTTCAGTCCTTCCTTAGTCATCGGTAAGTTGAGGGTGTTGATAGAATGTGTACATATCAAGAAGTGAAATATCAGTTGAGCTAGTTTTGCATGTTGTTTCCACTGTTCTGATAAGAATGAAACATATATGCATACAAAAGGTATAAATAATTGTGTAATTTTTGGTAATGCTGTACATGAGTTAAATGCTCTGTAGCTGCACTAAAAACTGGAATAGCACAATACAAAGAGGAACGATAAAATTAACGCTAATAATTTAAAGTTTTAATTTTTCCTAGAACAGCATCAAGTACCAAACAGATAAAACACTGTAACAAGTTGTGAGAGAAACCACAGAAGAAAGGTAAAACAAATTAGTACTTTTAACAGCTTTATTGGACTATAATGGCTTTACAATGGTGTGTTAGTTTCTGCTGTATAACAAAGTGAATCAGCTATACATATACATATATCCCCATATCTCCTCCCTCTTGCGTCTCCCTCTCACCCTCCCTATCCCACCCCTCTAGGTGGACACAAAGCACCAAGCTGATCTCCCTGTGCTATGTGGCTGCTTCCCACTAGCTATCTATTTTACATTTGGTAGTGTATATATGTCCATACCACTCTCTCACTTTGTCCCAGCTTACCCTTCCCCCTCCCCGTGTCCTCAAGTCCATGCTCTATGTCTGCGTCTTTATTCCTGTCCTACCCCTAGGTTCTTCAGAACCTTTTTTTTTTTTAGAGCCCATATATATGTGTTAGCATACGGTATTTGTTTTTCTCTTTCTGACTTACTTCACTGTGTACGACAGTCTCTAGGTCCATCCACCTCACTACAAATAACTCAATTTCGTTTCTTTCTATGGCTGAGTAATATTCCATTGTATATATGTGCCCATCCTCTTTATCCATTCATCTGTCAATGGACACTTAGGTTGCTTCCATGTCCTGGCTATTGTAAACAGAGCTGCAATGAACACTGTGGTACATGGCTCTTTTTGAATTATGGTTTTCTCAGGGCATATGCCCAGTAGTGGGACTGGTGGGTCATATGGTAGTTCTATTTTTAGTTTTTTAAGGACCCTCCATACTGATCTCCATAGTGGCTGTATCCATTTACATTCCCACCAACAGTGCAAGAGGGTTCCCATTTCTCCACACCCTCTCCAGCATTTACTGTTTGTAGATTTTTTGATGATGGCCATTCTGACTGGTGTGAGATGATACCTCATTGTAGTTTTGATTTGCATTTCTCTAATGATTAGTGATGTTGAGAATCCTTTCATGTGTTTGTTGGCAATCAGTATATCTTCTTTGGAGAAATGTCAATTTAGGTCTTCTGCCCATTTTTTGATTGGGTTGTTTGCTTTTTGGATATTGAGCTCCATGAGCTGCTTGTATACTTTGGAGATTAATCCTTTGTCAGTTGCTTCATTAGCAAATATTTTCTCCCATTCTGAGGGCTGTCTTTTCGTCTTGTTTATGGTTTCCTTTGCTGTGCAAAAGCTTTTAAGTTTCATTAGGTCCCATTTGTTTATTTTTGTTTTTATTTCCATTTCTCTAGGAGGTGGGTCCAAAAGGATCTTGCTGTGATTTATGCCATAGAGTGTTCTGCCTATGTTTTCCTCTGAGACTTTTATAGTGTCTGGCCTTACATTTAAGTCTTTAATCCATTTTGAGTTTATTTTTGTGTATGGTGCTAGGGAGTGTTCTAACTTAATTCTTTTACATGTAGCTGTCCAGTTTTCCCAGCATCACTTATTGAAGAGGCTGTCTTTCCTCCATTGTATATTCTTGCCTCCTTTATCAAAGATAAGGTGACCATATGTGCATGGGTTTATCTCTGGGCTTCTATCCTGTTCCATTGATCTATATTTCTGTTTTTTTGCCAGTACCATACGGTCTTGATTACTGTAGCTTTGTAATATAGTCTGACGTCTGGGAGCCTGATTCCTCCAGCTCCATTTTTCTTTCTCAGGATTTCTTCGGCTATTTGGGGTCTTTTGTGTTTCCATACAAATTGTGCAACTTTTTGTTCTAGTTCTGAAAATGTGAAAAATGCCATTGGTAGTTTGATAGGGATTGCATTGAATCTGTAGATTGCTTTGGGTAGTAGAGTCATTTTCACAATGTTGATTCTTCCAATCCAAGAACATGGTATATCTCTCCGTTTGTATCATCTTTCTTCCATCAGTGTCTTAATAGTTTTCTGCATACAGGTCTTTTGTCTCCTTAGGTAGGTTTATTCCTAGGTATTTTATTCTTTTTGTTGCAATGGTAAATGGGAGTGTTTCCTTAATTTCTCTTTCAGATTTTTCATCAGTAGTGTATAGGAATGCAAGAGATTTCTGTGCATTAATTTTGTATCTTAAAACTTTACCAAATTCATTGATTAGCTCTAGTAGTTTTCTGGTAGCATCTTTAGGATTCTCTATGTATAGTATCATGTCATCTGCAAACAGTGACAGCTTTACTTCTTCTTTTCCGAGTTGGATTCCTTTTATTTCTTTTTCTTCTCTGATTGCTGTGGCTAAAACTTCCAAGACTATGTTGGGCACCTTTGTCTTGTTCCTGATCTTAGAGGAAATGGTTTCAGTTTTTCACCATGGAGAACGATGTTGGCTTTAGGTTTGTCATATATGGCCTTTATTATGTTGAGGTAAGTTCCCTCTATGCCTACTTTCTGGAGGGTTTTTATCATAAATGGGTGTTGAATATTGTCAAAAGCTTTTCCTGCATCTATTGAGATGATGGTTTTTCTCCTTCAGTTTGTTAATATGGTGTATCACATTGATTAATTTGTGTATACTGAAGAAGCCTTGCATTCCTGTGATAAAGCCCATTTGATCATGGTGTATGATCCTTTTAATGTGCTGTTGGATTCTGTTTGCTAGTATTTTGAGGATTTTTGCATCTATGTTCATTAGTGATATTGGCCTGTAGTTTTCTTTCTTTGTGACATCTTTGTCTGGTTTTGGTACCAGGGTGATGGTGGCCTCATAGAATGAGTTTGGGAGTGTTCCTCCTTCTGCAATATTTTGGCAGAGTTTGAAAAGGATAGGTTAGCTCTTCTCTAAATGTTTGATAGAATTCACCTGTGAAGCCATCTGGTCCTGGGCTTTTGTTTGCTGGAAGATTTTTAATCACAGTTTCAGTTTCAGTGCTTGCAACTGGTCTCTTTATATTTTCTATTTCTTCCTGGTTCTGTCTCGGAAGGTTGTGCTTTTCTAAGAATGTGTCCATTTCTTCCAGGTTGTCCATTTTATTGGCATATAGTTGCTTGTAGTAATCTCTCATGATCCTTTGTATTTCTGCGGGGTCAGTTGTTACTTCTCCTTTTTCATTTCTAATTCTATTGATTTGAGTCTTCTCCCTTTCTTTCTTGATGAGTCTGTCTAATGGTTTATCAATTTTGTTTATCGTCTCAAAGTACCAGCTTTTAGTTTTATTGATCTTTGCTATCATTTCATTTCTTTATTTATTTCTGATCTGATCTTTATGATTTCTTTCCTTCTGCTAACTTTGGGGGTTTTTTTGTTCTTCTTTCTCTAACTGCTTTAAGTGTAAGATTAGGTTGAGATTTTTCTTGTTTCTTGAGGTAGGATTGTATTGCTGTAAACTTCCCTCTTAGAACTGCTTTTGCTGCATCCCATAGGTCTTGGGTCGTTGTGTTGTCATTGTCATTTGTTTCTAGGTATTTTTTGATTTTCTCTTTGATTTCTTCAGTGATCTCTTGGTTATTTAGTAGTATATTTTTTAGCCTCCATGTATTTGTATTTTTTACAGATTTTTTCCCTATAATTGATATCTAGTCTCACAGCATTGTGGTCAGGAAAGATACTTGATATGATTTCAATTTTCTTAAATTTACCAAGGTGTGATTTGTGACCCAAGATATGATCCTGGAGAATGTTCCATGAGCACTTGAGAAGAAAGTGTATTCTGTTGTTTTTGGATGGAATGTCCTGTAAATATCAATTAAGTCCATCTTGTTTAATGTGTCATTTAAAGCTTGTGTTTCCTTATTTATATTTTCATTTTGGATTATCTGTCCTTTGGTGAAAGTGGGGTGTTAAATTCCTCTACTGTTATCGTGTTACTGTTGATTTCCCCTTTTATGGCTGTTAGCATTTTCCTTATGATGTATTGAGGTGTTCCTATATTGGGTGCATAAATATTTACAATTGTTATATCTTCTTCTTGGATTGATCCCTTGATCATTATGTAGTGGCCTTCTTTGTCTCTCGTAATAGTCTTTATTTTAAAGTCTATTTTGTCTAATATGAGAATTGCTACTCCGTATTAGTACTTTTAATGGTACTGTTTATCTGATTTTTGGACAAAGGCCCCCACATTTTCATTCTGCACTGGGTCCTACATATTGGGTAGCCATTCGTGCTCTTGAGTGCTCTGCTCCTCCTGAGGCAGGTTTCAAACATTTCCTTGTTGGAACCCCCTTCTGTCTACAGCCCTTTGGGGATTCCACCTGATTGTCACTGATTTAAAGAGTGCCATTGTTTTGTGGCTCCTCTGCTGCTTCATTTATGAAATCCAGAGCTGGACCAGGACTTGAGAAATAATTCAGGGGCTCCATGATCTCTAGAGGAAGGACACCTGCCACAGTGGAAGATGATGCAACTTCTCAATCCCCTTCTAACCCTGACTTGGGGAGGCAGCCAAATGCTGGAATCTCTTATCTGGCACTGCTGGTTCTCCCTTTGATGAGTTTTGGCAGAAAAATGCTTCTGGAAGACTAAACCTCAGCTATTATCCTTGACAACTTGGTTCCTCTCTATCCTTTTCTGCTACCCCATGAATTGTTGAGCAGTTGTGAGTAGGCAGAGCAGGTGGAGGCTCTTGTCAACAGTGACTGATTTCATCAAAACTCTGCATGAAGAGTCCTGGCAAAGCAATGCTTGGGAGGTTTTGTTTTGTTTTGGTTTTAATGGTACAGCAGAATCACCTCTTCTTTAAAAAAAAAAGTGATAAAGATAATTTTGGCAAATGTGCAACTATCACATCACAAAACTGGAAACAAGAAACTTTATAGGAAACCGATGAAGATGAGAAACTATAGGAAACTGAAAATGAGCAAAGCAAGATCTGTTTGTGGTAAAGGATATAAAGAACACAAAAATGTATATTCAAGGTCTTTCATGGAACATTATAACCCATCAAATTAAGGTATCAATATTCTCTAACAACAAAAATTAACTGATCTGAGGAAGGGTAATGCAGAAGTATTCTAATGCAGTGCTGCCCAATAGAACTTTCTGTGATGATACAGAAATGTTTCATCATCTCTGTGCTAATACAGAATCCACTAGCCACATGAATACTCCCATTGTGGCTAATATAACTGAGGAACTGAATTTTTAACATGGCTTAAATTTAGCTGCTTTAAAAAGTGGCTACCAATTGAGCAGCATAGTTCTAATGCCTCATAGGTCAAAACCAGTGGTTTCTATGGGGGACTTCTCTAATTACTGTTGAGGGGTAGGGGGTTGGAGTAGAAAGAGAAGAAAGCTCTTAAGAGATCTACTTAGTCACTTACAAAACACCTTACATTCGCCACAGCTTCCAGAATCAGTAGGTGGCACAACCTGCTGTAAGGGGTATGAGGGAAGGATTCTTGGGGAGACCTGAGTATGCCCTTCCAACTCCTGGCTCAAGCCAATGGCAGTAAAAGGCCTAGGATTTTGTCACTCAGATGGGGAGAGGACTATGGTTCCACACACAGAATCTGAGGCTTGGGCCACGCCTGGGGCATCTGTGCATGGAAATCGTCGCTGTGGGGCTGCCAGGGAGCTGGAGGTGGGGCACTCATTTTCGGACAGGGTTTCCAGAGCCAGAGGAGGACCTAGAGGTGGAAGGAGGACCTGCGGGCCCTTTCTGGCCACCTGCAGGCTGAACAGACCCTTTCTTTTTGGGGATTAAGGTCTTGTTCTTGCTCTTGAACACTTTGCTGGGATCCAGCTTGTTCACAAAGGAGTCGGTCTCTTCCGTGAGTAGGTTTGTGTTGTAGGTGATGGGTTTATACATGTTGAACCATTGCTGTAAGGCAGAATTAGGAGAGAGGGTCACAATTCAAAGGAGAAGAGCATATGTTTATGTTCTTTAGGGGAGATACAGGGGTAGAGAGCTGGGGAGATGAGGCAGAGTAAAAGACTTTGGGAAAAACTGCCTCTAAAATCTATTAGCACTTCCTTTAGGTAAAAGGGAAGACAGACACACATTGCTTTATGGGGTCTCATAACCTTTAAACATGAGGACTAAGAATCTGAGTAAAGGGAAGTTGCTGCTCTCTTCCCAACAGGCTTTCTGGGCAGCTGAGGGCAAAGAGCATCTACCTTTATTTTCATTGATCACAACCACCCACTATGTTGCCTGGATGTATGTCACTGTCATGTGACATTTGAGGAAAGTGAGGTCCACTCGATGAATACACACATTCATCGAGTCCCTCATTTTTTGCCACCCAGTCAAAAGTTCTTCTAGACACACCTGGTGCTCTCAAACCAGGCAGTATATCAGCATTACCTGACATCTGTATGTTTAAAATGGTGTCTGGATCTATAATATAAATGAGGCACATCCATACTTTGAAATACTCTATATCATTGAAAAAGACAGCTCTCTATATATTGATAGGGAATGAGCTCCAACATGGAGTTAAGTGAAAAGAAGGTGCAGAACAATGTGAATAGTATATCGCACTTGTGATTTAGAAAAAAGGAACCAAAAACTGTATGCATGCATGCTTTCTATCCAATAAAGTATCTCAGTGAGGGCACAAGAGAAACTAACAGTGGCTACCTGTGAGGAAGTGGATGGGGAAGCTGGAGAACCAGTGAATAAGAGACTGATATTTCACTGTTGCTGTATGCATGTACTGCCTATCCAAAATGAATGATCAAACCTAATCTCCCCCCACCACCAACTCCTTTTTATTAGAAGTAAAAACTCCCCAGGTGATTCTGAGTATCAGCCAAGTTGGGAACCACTTAACTAGATTAGTATAAAGTGAGGTTGTCCACCTAAATTGGAAGCACCTGCCTTGCTTATTGAACATATAGGCTCCTGGGCTCAACCCCAGATCTGAATCAGATGAGGAAGCTGGGAATCTGCAATTTAAGCATTTCCTCCGAAGATTCTGATACATTCTACAGTTTGAGATGACAGGTGGTCCCCCCTTACCTTGGCCTGTGGGCTAATGCCATAGCTGGTGAAAGCATACTGCCACTGGGGCAGGCCCAGGTGGGTGATAAGCAGGCGATAATAGGCAGTAAAGGTATCTGTGAGAAAATGCCAGTATAATGCTCTGTCCAGGAACCAGATCTCAGTGTCTTGTGCTAATGCTGAAATAGCAGACAAAGGACATAAAGGAAGGAATGGCTTAACACTTTTTTCCTTTTATCTATAAAGTCAACATCTACTCATGGTTAAAACAAATTTCAATAGTAGAAGGAATGTAAACTATAAGTAAAAGTTCCCTTTTTTCCCTTCCAACCTCCCAGTTCTGTTCTCCAGTGGCCACTGTTACTGGCTTCTTTATATTCTTTTACAAATTCTTGATCAGTCAGTCGACTGATCTATCTGCTGGGCTTTGGCCATCTGTGCATTCAGGCTATCTAAGCAGCACTCCTTTCTTGTGCGGGCTCAACACTCCCCCTCCCCCAATAGGTACATACTGTGGTCTCAGCCTTCCTGATGGAGAGACACTCTGTCTGAATAGTTCTGGCTTTCTCAGGAGGTCTGTCAGGAATTAGAAGTGCTGTGAGAAACCACCATGGAGGAGCCCAGACCAGCTTCCTCTCCTGGGACTCCTGCCTGTGCGGCTGTGTGATGTGCTGGTTGAGCTGAAGCAGGCACTATTGTACCAGCTCCTGCCTCACGCTTGTTCCTGACCGTCCATTCTTAGTACTCCTAGTTCATCTCCTAGGCCTCTCCTATTTCATCTCCTGTCTAATGGCTGTAACATCTCCCTAAGTGGCCTCCATCCTCCAGTACCTTCCACTTCCATTTCTGCTTGTGGTCACATTTTCATTTGAATCCTGCCATACTTCTGCTAAATAACCTTGACTCCCCACCTACTTCCACATAACGTCCAAACTCCTTCACCTGGCTTTCAAAACTCCTCAGGAAAGGGAATAACTGGGCTTCTGGTGTCATCTCCTCCTCATCCACAAGATGAACCATGTGGCCAATGAACTGGAATTGTCATTCCTCCCAAATCAGGTGCGTTCTCCCATGGCATGGCTTTTACCCATATCCCTTTGCTTGGATGCCCCCTTTTGCCCCCCACCCCACACCCCCCATATCTCATTCAGACCTATACTTCAAGATGCAGTTCATTAGTTGCGGCTCACTGGCTCCTTAGTTGTGGCACACGGGCTCTTTAGTTGTGGCCCCACGTGCTGCAACTAAGACCCAGTGCAACCAAATAGATAAATAAATAAATATTTAAAAAAAAAAAAAGATGCAGCTCAAAGGCTACTTCACAAAGACTCCTCCAGCTGGAGATGATCTCTCCTTTCCCCCAGAGGTAAACCCTGGTGTGTCTTCTCACCCTTTGCAGGCAGAAAGCTACTTGAAGAGGCCTGGACCTTGTCCAACTCTGTAGTTCCTAGGGACTGAATTGCTGTTAGGGGGCCAGGTGATGCCCACTGCTCAAGAAGCCAGAGCCTTTTTCTCTTGATTTCCCATCTGGGATCTTAGATTGAGGTCTAGTAATTCAGGTCTTTATTGCTGTTAATTGGCCTACATAAATACATGTAAAAGACAGACAATGTTTTTCCTGGATGCTTTTCTAATGCATGAGCCTGCTGGAGGAGTTATAAACAGAATGACTATTTCTTTTAGCTTTTATTCACTTATTATCCTAATCTTATTATTTTGCAGTAACTCACAAGTGACACAAATGACAATAGCTTAAAAAGACTCTAGTAACTGGCCTGGAGGGGGATGCTCAGAGAGGACCAAAGGGGTTTTCTGGGTCTTGGCATCTACAAGAGACCCAGCAGCACCTCAGGAGGTCGGGGAAGAGCATGCCTTTTGTGTGATGGCTGGAGAGCAAGGTCAGCCAAGGCCATTCCCAAACTACAGGACCATGCCTGCCATGATTCTTACCTGGTTTCCCTCTTTTGTAGACAAGGCAAACCTTCCCATTCCCGTTGCAAGGATCCAGCTCAAATATTACACTGCGAGAATCAAAGTGAGGCTTCTCTGGCTGGTTCTCACTAGCTGCAAACCCAGAAGTTAATGGTAATGTTCAAACACACTCAGCTCAAACATACTTATTCATCCAGCTTTGCTTGGATGAAAAAAACAGAGGGAAAAAAAGCCTTATCTCAAACATATTCTTAACTATTATTTTCAAATGTGGACCAAATGTATTCTATACTCTAAATGCCCTGGGTCTTATTCATGGTCTAAGCCTCTGTCTGGGCTCCCCTACCACCAATAGACAGTGTCATGGAATCTGGGGAAGGGGGCATGAGGACAACAAACTGAACTTCTTAGGAGTGGGACTACATAAGTCAGAGTAATCTGAACAACTTTTTTCTTTTTCCCCAGATACATGCTTTCCCCTCGTTTATAGCACTTCATGATCTTTTGATTAGAATCCTTTTTCCTCTGTCTAAAATGTATATTTGTGGCATTTTATGTTTATTTCTATTATAATTATAACATTATAATTAATGCTAAGTCTGGCTCTGTTAGAAATACCTACCTAGAAATGAAATACCATGATGTAACAGAAAAAAAGATAAATTCTTAGAAATGCAAGCATCAGAAACCTTCTCTACTGCTTCTTTCATTACAGCAATTATGCAATAATGATTAGCATTAGTGACTGGGGTGGAAAGGGTTTAACAAACCTAGGAGAGATTGGATAAAACAGAGTATATAAAAATAATATTTTTGATTTACACATATACCCATACATATAATTTTACATAAAGGCATAAATATTTACATTTCTAAATAAGAGGGCTTTTTGTGTTTTTGTTTCTTTCTTTAACATGGTTTTACCCTCCCCTGGTGGTTATACCTTCATATTCTTCATCTCATATGGTCCTAGGCAGACATATAGGTATACATTTAAATTCTGTGAGATCATTTACTATATAAAAATGGGATACCACACATGTTACCTGAATCTTACTTTCTATACAATACCATGTGGAAAGCCCTCTAAGGGTTGTAACTCTAATGCATTCTTTTTAATGGCTGCCTGACGTCTGTGGGAGTGGATGCACCCTAATTTATCCTGTCAGCCACCTATTGATAGGGGGCCAAAATTATTCTGCTGCAAATGCTACAGTAATCATCTCTGTATCTGTCCCTTTGTTCTGGTGCTTTTGTTATATGGCTAGACACCCTGAAGTATTATAGAATGGACGTTGCCAGACTGCTTTTTGAAAAGGCCTTTGTTTTTGAAAGATATTTTCATGGGGTATAGAATTCTAGGTTGACAATTGTTTTCTTTGAGTATTTTACATTTTTTTTAATCAAATGAATTTGCTTAAAGAATATTTTATTTTTTAATTTTTAATGTATTTATTTTTTCTTCTGGTCTAACAGCATGATTTTCCTCTGATTTTTTCTTTCTTTCTTTCTCTTTATTGGAGTATAGTTGATTTACAATGTGTTAGTTTCAGGTGTACAGCAAAGTTAATCAGTTATACATATATCCACTCTTTTTTAGATTCTTTCTTTTCCTATATAGGTCATTACAGAGTATTGAGTAGAGTTCCCTGTGCTATACAGTAGGTCCTTATTAGTTATCTATTTTATATATAGTAGTATGTATATGTCAATCCCAATCTCCCAATTTATCCCTCCCCTCTCTCTGAGTATTTTATCTTGATTGAATTGTTTCCAATGAGAAATATGCCATTGTCCTTATCTTTGCTCCTTTGTATGGAATTGTCTTTTCCCATCGACTGCTTTTAAGATTTTCTCTTTATCCCTGATTTTGAGCAATTCATGTTTCCTAGTATTGTTTCTTCATGTTTCTTGTTCCTGGCTTGTTAAGCTTCTTAGATAATGGTTTAAGGTTCCAAGTAACTGGTACAGTTTTGAGCCACTATTTCTTCAAATAGTATTTCCTGGTCCATCCCCCTCTTTTCAGGGACTCCAATTATACATACATTATACCATTTGTTGTCCCTCAGTTCACCGATGCTCTTTTAAAATAATTTTTTATTTTCTTTCTGTGTTATTTTGGATTGTCTATTGTTATGTCTTTAAGTTCTCCAGTCTTTTCTTTGGCAATATCTAAACTATTGTTAGTCCCATCCAGTGTATTTTTCATCTCAGAAACTAGTTTAATCTCTAAAAGTTAAGTTTGGAATTGTTTTTTCCTATCTTCCATGTCTGTACTAAGTTTTTGGACATATAGAATATAGTAATGACTGTTGTAAAGTCTGTGTCTGCTAATTCTAAACTGTATCTCAATTCTGGATTGGTTTCAATTAATTCTTCTCCTCATTATGGTCATTTTTTCCCTGCTTTTTTGCATACCTGGTAATCTTTGATTGGATGCCAGAAATTGTTAATTTTGCATTGTTGAGTGCTTGCTATTTTTATATTTCTATAAATATTGTTGAGCTTTGTTCTGAGACACAGTTACATTACTCGAAAACAGATACTTTCCGGTCTTGTGCTTAGTATTTGACAGGCAGAACCCAAGGCAGCATTTAACCTAGGGCTAATTTTTTCCCCATTACTGAGGCAGGACCCTTCTGAGTACTCTACCTAATTCTATGTAAGCCATGAGGTGTTTCAGCCTGGCCGGTAGAAACGGACACTATTCCTGGTACAGTGTGAGTACCAGGCATTGTTCCCTCTAATCTTCTTGGGTGGTTTTGTCCCTGGCCTTGGGCAGTATCTTCACATGCTCATCAGTTCTTTCCTGAATACTTGAGGAGGACACTCTGCAGATCTCTGCAGTTCTCTCTCTATGCAGCTCATTCCTCTCTGTTACTCAGTCCTGTGAACTGTACCTGTCTTCATCCAGCTGGGCTCTTAG
Organism: Balaenoptera physalus; assembly: GCF_965194825.1. Lineage (NCBI taxonomy): Eukaryota > Metazoa > Chordata > Mammalia > Artiodactyla > Balaenopteridae > Balaenoptera > Balaenoptera physalus. Next base: position 45,241,712 of record NC_138897.1, on the reverse strand, counting down.
TTCTGTCTTCTCAATTAACAGGTACAACATGTTCTCCTTGGGTTCCCTTCTCTACGCTGTCGACTGGAAACTTTCAGATAATAAGCTAGGGTTCACCTCATTTGTTTCCCATCATTCAGAGCTCATCGTTCTTCTCTGTGTGATGGTCAGTATCTTGACAACATCCATTGTTTTATATATTTTGTCTGTTTTTGTTTTTTCTGTTGTTCCAGGTGGGAAGATAAATCTGGCCCCTACTATTCCATCTTGGATGAAATCAAAAGTCCAGACTGTAGGATCCCACCAAGTTTTAGCAGCCTTGACTGATGCTGACTGGGGTCTGCCCTCAGGTGAAAAGTTATAAAAATAGGAAAATCATTCAGTGTGGTTCCCTTCTGCCATTTGTAGATGCCACTCCAGTTTCTGCTTATTTTTGGTTACTCTCCAGTCCTTTTAGGTAATTATTTTAAAAGTTTCCCCAGAGTTTAGAGTATTATCTCCACAAATCCTGATCTGGTAAAAGGTAGTATGCCACATGGCCAGAATCATAAGGTCAAATCTACAATGTCACTGTCATTAGTTCTTCACTGAATTTTTAGTTTGGTTTTATCTCCATGTGCACATTAGCACACTGTCCTACAGTCTGTGCCTAATAATTTCACCCTCAGGAATAACAGTGGATATCTTTCTGTTACCTGTTATTTGTGCTGGTTCTTGTTCATGGTGTTGTGTTTCTTCACGTGCCTGGTTCTTTTTTAGTAGGATTATTTTTGAAAAATTATTTATAAAAACAATGAGGTCTAGGATAATATTTTCTTCCTCTAGGGAAGAATTTTATTTTTATATGAGTTTTATACTGAGATATAATTCACCTACCATACTATTCACTTAAAGTGTACAATTTAATGGTTTTTAGTATATTTAGAGCCGTGCAACCATTAACACAGTCAATTTTAGTACATTTCTCTGGAGTGAATTTCTGTTTTTTTCTGCCAGGCCCCTGAAGAGATTAGTAATCTGGAATCAAATTAGTCCAATTTTGGGATTTAACGTTTTCTGGGATGCACAGGTGACTTATACTTGGGCTTCGGTCCATGTGAAGAGTGGTTATTTCTGGTTCATTCTATCTTCTAGAGTATATAGCTCCTCACGGTGCTAACCAAAAGGGTAGGGTAGTTTTTATGGGTGCCATCTTTTGTAGGTTCTAGACTCCATTTTATTCTTCTAGTCTCACATATGGGTCAAATTCTCAATTTTTCAGTAGCCTCATTGCCTCTTTTGAAAAGGACAGTGTATCCTAGGCAAAAGCAACCCTAAACATTGAGCCTCTGTCCTGGATTTCTGTCTTCTTCTGGATGTTGATCTGGTGCTATCTCATCATCTTATTAGCTCTTTGATGATTTTTATATGTTCCCTGACTTTTCAATTGTCTTCAGCAGGAAGACTGCTCTGAATTACCTATCTATCTGCCATTATCAGGAGGCCTCTTCATCAGTTTAAGTATGCTCCTGAAAATAACATATAGATGAGCTTTGCTTTTTATATCAATCTGATAGTTTCTGCTTTTCAAAAGGGAAATTCAATTCCAGCACACTTAACATAATGATTTATCTGTTTTATTTTATTCCTCTTAATGTTTTGTTGCTTATTTTATAATGTTGTTTCTTTTCCCTTTTTCTTATTTTTACTCATGTGATTCAACATTCCCTTTATTAGGTTAGAGATTCTAGAGTAATTTTTTATTCCTTTAATGGTTATCTTCCTTTTTGTTATGTATTTGCATGACTGGATCCATATGATTCTACCCTTACTTGAAAACAATATGCCATTGTTTCTCTAACCAAATGTGGTATGCAGAATTCTAAGATGGCCCCCAAGATTCATGCTTGTGTGTATACACACCTGTACAACCTCCTCCCCTGAGTGTGGTCAGGACCTATAATATGATGGAGTAGTCATTCCCTTGATTAGGTAACATTATGAAACTCTGTTGTAGCAGACTGGAGAGAAATATTCCTGCTGGCTGAGAAGCAAGTGGCCATATTGTGAGAGGGTCTTGTGGCTAGAATCTGAGGGCAGCCTAAATGAGCCAAGAGCGAGCCCTGGCCAACAGGCAACAAGAAAACAAGGACTTAGTCCTACAGCTGCAAGAAACTGAATAAGGTCAACCACCAGTGAGCTTGGAAGAGGCCCTTATGCCTCAGATGAGATCACAGCACCAGCTGACACCTTGTTTTTAGCCTGAAAAGATCCTAAGCAGAAGACTCTGCTAATCTGTAGCTGAATTTCTGACTCATGAAAACTGTTAGATAATAAATTTTTAGTGTTTCAAGCCATTAAATTTGTGGTAATCTGTTATACATGAATAGAAAACCAGTACACCAAGACACTCTGTTTCCCCCAACAAGGCATACTATTTCTTTCCTACAGTAGGATGAGGCTTCCACTTTCTACTTCCTTTCCTCTTTGTCCTACATTTTCTATTAAAAGGACTCTCTGGAACATTCTTTGTATTAGTTGCTAGGGCTACTGTAGCAAAGTACCACAAACTGAATGGCTTGAATAGCAGAAATTTGTTATCTCACGCTTCTGGAGGCCACAGATCCAAGGTCAAGGTTGGTTCCTTTTGAGGGCTGTGGAGAAGAATCTGTTCTATGCCTCTCCCCTAGCTCCTGGTGGTTTGCTTGCAACTTTTAGCTTTCCTTGGTATGTAAAAGTACCACCCCATCTCTGTCTTCATCTTCACATGGCTTTCTTTTATATCTGTATCTCCAAATTTCCCCTTTTAAAAGGTTGTCAGTCATATTGGATTAGGGCTCCACCCAACTCCAGTATGACCTCATCTTACCTACTTACATCTATAATGACCCTATTTCCAAATAAGGTCACAGTCTGAGGTAGTGAGGTTAGGACTTCAACATATGAATATTTTTTGGGGGGAGGGGACACAAATTAACCCATAAAGATCTTATATCTTGCCTCTCTCTTTTCTGTTAGGTTTAGCTGAGAGTATACATTTAAACATATTCTATGCACTATGTCCCCTCTTTTCCAAGAGTTCTTATGTAAAAGTTGTATACATTCCTGGATATTAAGATTTAATTTAGTCTTTCTCTTTCATAGGAGGTTCACTAATCTCTTGTTTCCCTTCCTCTTTATATATCTGCATCTTGAGATCTCCATTCCATTTCATCTGTCTTTTGGTTAGAGTATTTATGTTCTTGAAGTTTTACACATCCTTTAATATTCTTCTAATAACCTGAGACGTATGTTTGGTCTGTATATACAGGACTCTTGATTTTCACTCCTTTTATCTCAGTAACCTGTTTATGTTTTTTTACTGCCTTCTAGTTTCCACTGTTGCAGGTGAGAAGTCTGATGTCAGTCTGATTATTCTCTCTTCACAAGTAATTTGTTATTTTTGCCTAGAAGCTTGTGATTTTTTTCTGCATCATGTAATGCCTAGGTGTCTGTTTTCTCCTGAATTCAATTTGAGTCTAGGAGAGCCCTTTCAATCTGCAGATTGAATAAAAGTTTTCGTTTATTACTGTTTATTTATTATTCCCTTTCCAGCTATTCTTTTTCTCTTTTTTGAGCACCTATAATTCCAATGGAAGGTCACCTGGATGTACTTTCTATTTGTCTTACCCTCCACCTTTTCACTCATTTCTCCTTTTAAAATTTATTTATCTGTCTTTTTAGATATTTCTTGCACTTGCTTTTTCAGGCTACTAACTCAGGTCTCAATATTTATACCCGTCTTCAATTCATCTAGTCAGTTGTTTAATCAAGAATTTTTACTTTTTTTCTATAGGAGGTCTTTGTGCTGTCTTAAATGCCCTTAAGTGTTCTTGATTTTATTTAGGTTTTCATCTGTGTCCTCTAGCAGTGTTATTTCTCTGGTTGTGTATTCTGATATTGCTTCCTGATTGTCCTCTTTCTAACTGCTGAGTCCCCTGAGAAAAGTCAGCATTCTTCTACTTAAGTTTAATGAAGCTTAGGTCTAATTGTTGGACTATCCTAAAAAGCATGAACTCAGAAGGTGCCAGAAGCCCACGTGGTTTTTATCCCCATCAGTATGTAGGACAGTGCGGTCTCTACCCCTAGCTCAGTCCTTTGCTGAGGTCCCTTGAAATCCTGTCATCTAGTCTACCTTTATCTACCAGCTTCAAAAGCAGGGTACACCCATTCTACTTATTTAATAACTCTTTTGCCTTTTAGGGGTTAGAGAGCCCCAGTACACACATATGAAGCAAATGTGACCTTTATCTTATCCTTGAGGATTCCACACATTTCTGAGTGACAAACTCTTCCCAAGGCCCAACACTTTCCAGGCTCAGCTCTTGGACTCCTCCTCCTATTGTCCAGCTGCTTGTCCAGTTGAAGGAGAAAGCCTTGCATCAGTTCTCTCTGTCAGAACTTCAATGCACTCCAAGGCATTAGTATTGGAGACACTAGTTGCCTACTGAATATTCATTCTCCCTTTTTAAAACTCCAGTTCTGTTTGATGAGGCAATACTACACAGCTAATCTCCTCAAATTCCCTTGCACTATAGGTAACCTTTTGACTCTATTCTGGCCAATGGTTATTGGGAGGGGCTTCTGGGAAAACTATTATTTTTCTGACAAAAAGGAAAATATTCTGCCAAGAGACAGTTATTTTGCCCTTTACTCTTCTTTTTCCTGCCTGGAACATAGACTTGAAGCTTGGAGGTAGAGCCCACATTCTTCAACCATGAGGATGAAAACCAAACACAAAGGCTGGTGTGCCAGGAATCCAGAGGGAGACTTTATCATTGAGTTTCTCAAGCAGCTACACCAGCCTAGTTCCAGATTTCTTATTATGAGAAAAATAAACTCCTATTTAAACATTGTAATGGGGGTCTGTTATATGCAGCCAAACACAGTTCTGACTGAAGAAGTCCTCACTTATACATAGTTGATCATAGCTTTAGCAGCCATTTGAATTATAAGCCATTTTAATCAGAAGTGGCAAAGAGCCTGAAGGGAGGAAGGGAGCTGCATTTAGACTGTCACGGTCCCTGAAACCTCTCAATACTGAAATGTGGAGTGAAGTTTAATCTGTAACATTCATTCACTTACCAGGTATTCATTAACTGCCTACTATGTGCCAGGGACTGAAGTGGGTGCTGGAAACAAAGATCCCAACCCTGGCATTTTCTTCATGAAAATTTCCTTTTTTGATACAGGCTGGTTTTTTTTTGTTTTTGTTTTTAACCTTACTCCCATGGTTCAGAGAAGCCATAAATGGGAAGGGTTGGGTTTAGGGGAACATGTTACAATGCCACAATGTCTTCCTATTATTTTCAACATTATAAAATGGAAACAAGCAGGCTGATTTCTAACTCAAAGCAGAAGCCCATCCAGTTACCTTCTTGTGTATCGTCCTCCAGGTCTGCAAGAGTTGGTGCGTTAGGAAGTGAGTACAGGGAAGACTGGTTGAGTTGAGTCAGTTTTGAGATGCTGTTAATTGCCATGCTGCCCAATGGAATGGTATGTTCTATGGGAACGTTAACAAAAAGAGTTACATGGAGTAATAAGCTAGTTACCATGGTCATCAGAAGGGTTTCTGCTTGACTAACTTAAGCCCAGCTATTATTTGATCCCAGGGCTGAGGAACTGAATGGAAAGTGGAAAGGAGAGAATCAATGCACTACATGCTCCAAAGCACCAGCCTTTTATGCAAAAAAAAAAGCAAACAGCTGGGGCCATGAGTGAAGAGTCCCCACTGCACGTGTTAGGGCGGAGCACCAAAGGAAATTTTAAAAGGGGATTCTCAAAAAGAACTGGGAATTCTAGGGTAGGGGCCCTAGTTTGAAGATCAAAGGACTTAAAAATGTTTTTTGCTCCCGCCATCCCTTGAATGAAGGGTTATACTTTCCAAAGGAGTAACAGCTTTGATTATATAACTGACCGCTTCTACCCTTCCTGTCATAAGCTTTCACTATGGAAACTATCTCCCCCTCTACCTGTCATTTTTTCTTACTCAATGGAGCAAACTGTCTTGAAAGCCTTCTTGCTTGGTTCAGTCGTCTGTGATTCAGGTGTAAACAAGAAACAGGCAGACTATGTATTTTCCTTATCTATCATATAGAATCCTTATAATATAGGGTGTTGGACATGGGATGACACACAAAGACTTGGACATATGACTGCTAAAAATCTGGCATAACTGAAGGCAATAAAACAGCTGGTGTACAGATCATGGAATGTCCAAGAAAAGACCGCTAAGGAGGTAAACATTGGAAGCTGCCTTTGCTGGCTTTTCTGATAATGATTTGAGCCATCCAGTAAATGGGTACAGCAATGCAGATAAGGATAAGAAGATGGGTTGGGAGGATTACATTAGAAAAAGTATTAATAATGAATAGGGACTCATTCATAAAACCTTCATGAAATGTTTCTTTTCTGATGCAGGCTTCTGAAGGGGCCAGCCTGTCTCCGTGATGTGGGCAAGGGAAAATCTGACAGTCACTCTAGCCTCTGTCCACTCTCTCTGTTGCTCCAGACTCCAAAGGCCATGGCCATGAGGGTTTCTGATGTTGGTGACAACAATGGTTTCTAGACCATCAGAGGAAATGATTCTAAGCCAAAAGTTCATGTTAAATACTTAGTAGTAAGCTATAAAATATGCCTCTGGTCAGCTGCGAGAAAAACAGGAAGGTCTGGGGAGTCACCAGAACAAGGGAACCTAGGAGGTAGCGGCAATGAAGGGGAGGAGTCAGTTCTGCAGGTTAGCTGTGTCACAGAAGTGACTGCATTCTTAGTGGCAGCAAGGAGACATATAGGCTGATTCCCAAGGACCAAAGTAGATCTGGGGATGTGGCTGGAGTTTGGAGATAATAAAGTCCTCTTGAGGACAGGGAAGTCTGTGTCAGGAATGAGCTGGACTCCAGTGGCTAGATCCAGATTTCCTAGTCTATGGAACGTTACTAGAGTCTTCACCTAAATGCACAGCACTGACTTTCATGCCTGCATAGTACCTGAATCTCTGACATGTACCAAGGTGTGATTTCCCACATTCACGATAGAAATGTTTATTCTGGACGTATTTAATACCAAGGATGATAGCCTGCGAACTAAGGTGGTTGATGACTCAGGCTGAGGAGATGTGAGGCAGAGAAGGAAAGGCTCTGGTCTGAGGGTCGGAGCCCTGAGGTCTCCACCGTGCTGGGAATGAAGGAAGGAGCCCCTCTTATGACCACCAGAGGCTGTCACTGCAGCTCATCCTGAGGAGGCCGCTCCAAGGTGGACTCCTCAGAGGCTTTAAGTTCGAGGTGGCTCAGGATTTTTGTGTAGTGACTAATTTTTCCCTCCACCTCAGGCCATCAGGAAGCCTCTAAATTGAGCTTCCAGTTAAGTACTGGGTAGACCCTGGCACGGGGGCTGGGGAGGCAGTGGGTGAAGCAATGATGGCATGTGTTAGCTTTGGGAGATAATCACAGCTTCTGGACACTGCACTTTAGAAGAACCCACAAAAACTGTCCAGATTCAAAGACTCACAAGTTGTAAAGGCCTTCAGAGTTGTCTCCTCTAACCTCTCAGCCAGGGAAATGTTCCTCTAGAGCAAGGGGGCTGACTCACCATCCAGCTTCACATTCCATGTCATGTGGAAGCCATTGGTCATCAGGTAAAAGTTCTTCAGATCCTCAGGCAGCACACAGTTATTTTTCTAGAACCACAAAGCAGCAGACTGTTAGGTCAGGGCTGGGAAGGAGGGCGTAGGGCTCTGCCTCAAAGCATCTGGGGATGCTATTTACTGTGTTTCAGATCCCCAAAACAGGAAAACTCTGAATAATTACCTATAAAACTCTATTGGAGAGTTCTGGATTGAGACGGCAACAAAGCAGCCTCCTCCACTTGCCTCGTTTCACTGACACACTGAATCTACAGCTACAAATTGAACAACAATCCCTCTGAAAGAAATCCAGAAACTAGCTGAGCGACTCCTACTCATCGGGTGAACAAGAAGACACACTGAAATGGGTACGAGAGGCTGATCACAACCTTGCCATAAAACCCACTCCCGGCAGGGCGACATGCAACCAGGAGGGAACTCACAACTCTTGGATTCTCCCTGAGGAGCAAAGGGCTTGGACCCTACATCTAGCACCCCAACTTTTAAGACTTCCACCTGAGAGACGGGCCCCCATAACATCTAGCTCTGAAAGCCAGTGGGGTTTGGGTCCAAGAGACTCACAAGGCTGTAGTGAACTAAGAGATAGTTCTTAATGGGCTCTCATGGACTTACCATGGATATACCCCCAGGGCCCAGTACAGAGGCAGCAGACTAAACTGCCCAGTCTTTTCGTTAAAGAAGCCTATTAGCTTATTTTAAAAGCTTTGGCCTGAGGGGGCAGGCTTCTAATTTAGTACACATCTAGATGCCAACTGTAATCCTCTCCAGAGACCAGGGAGGCTAGTGGGCACCATACCATCTTCATGCTCTCCTTCTGCCTCACTAGCAGGTATCTTCTGGAAAGGAGCTTATACACACGTCTGGCACCCCAGCTTTTGCAGCTACTGCCCAGGGGACACACCTCTTGATTGCCTGGCTCTGCTGGCCAACAAGGTTTATGTTCCTGGGTCCCATAGGACTCTAATAAACAGAGTAGCAGATCTTAAGCTATGCCACCAGGGCACAGGGCAGAGGCAGCAGACTGAAATGCCCAGTCTGTAAGTGAAAGAGGCCTATTTATAGATCTTAACTGCAGCCTGAGGGTCAGGCTTATAATTTAACAACATCTAGGGGCCATCTGCAATCCTCTCCAATGACTGGGGAGGCCAGTGGGTGCCATCTCTGCACTCTCCCTTTGCCCTGCCATGGGTCACCAGTGTTTCTATGAATGGAGGTTGTGCAAACATCTGGTGCTCCAGCTTTTGTGGCTGCTGCTCAGAGGACACATCCCTTGATATCTGGCTCTGGTGAGCAGCACAGCTTGTGTTCATGGGTTCAATGGCATGGTAGCAAACAAAGAAATAGTTCTTAACCTGCTATCCCCCTAGGGCTCAGTGCAGAGGGAGCAGACAGAATGCCCATCTCTCAGTCTTCTCCTGAAAGAGGTATACGGGCATACTTTAAAAGTTACTGCCTGAGTGTCCAGCTTCCAATCAGCCTGCATCTAGGTGCTGAGATCCTTCTCTTTGGGACACTGACAGGTCTTGGTATACCCTCAACTACTGGGAGCCACACTAAGAACAAAGTAGGCTGGACATTCACAAAGGTTTGAGAGACAACCAAGAGCCACGGCAGGGTTGAATAATAAGGTTCATCTCTTACATGAGGCCACTCCTTCAAGACTGGTTATTGTATCTAATGCATAGGAACCAACACAGAGAGTCAAGAAAAATGAAGAAAGAGGAATATATTCCAAGTGAAAGAATTAGATAAAACCCCAGGAAAAGACCTTAATGAAATTAAGATAAGTAATTTTTACCTGATAAAGAGCTCAAATAATGTCATAAAGATGCTCACAGAGGTCAGAGAAACAATACATGAACAAAGTGAGAATTTCAACAAAAAGAAAATATAAGAAAGTACTAAACAGAAATCACAGAGGTGAAGGATACAATAACTGAGCTGAAAAATTCAATAAAGGGGTTCAAGAGCAGACTAGATGAAGTGAAAGGATCAGTGAACTAGAAGACAGTGTATTGGAATTCATTCAATCAGACCAGCTAAAAGAAAAAAGAATAAGGGTGAATAGAGTTTAAAGGACTTATGGGACAACATCAAGCAGATCAATATTCACATTTATAGGGGTGTCAGAAGAAGACAGAGAGAAAGGGGCAGAAAGCTTATTTGAAGAAATAATGGCTGAAAACTTCCCTAACCTGGGGAAAGAAACAGACTACCTGGAAATAAATCCAGGAATCCCAGAGAGTTCCAAAAAAGAAGAATCCAAAGAGACATTATAATTAAATTGTCAAAAGTTAAAGGAGAAAATCTTAAAAGGAGCAAGAGAAAAACAACTTGTTATGTACAAGGGAACCCCCATAAGACTATCAGCAAATTTTTAGGTAGAAACTTGGCAGGCCAGAAGAGGGTGGCACAATATATTCAATGTGCTGAAAGAAAAAAAAAAAAAACAACCTGACAACCAGGAATAATCTACCTGGAAAAGCTGTCCTTCAGAATTTAAGGAGAAATAAAGTTTTCCAGATAAGCAAAAGTTGAAGGAGCTCATCACCACTAGACCAGCCTTACAACAAATGTTAAAGGGACTTCCTTAAGGTGAAACAAAAGGGTGCTAATTGGCAACAGGAAAAAATATGAAAATATAAATCTCACAGGCAAAAGTAAATGTATAGTTAAATTCAGAATAATCTAATGTTGTCATGGTGGTGGGTCAATCACTTATAGATGTAGCGTGAAGATTAAAAGACAGAGTAAAGTAACTATAGTAAAAGTAGTAAAATACACTATATTTTAGTAGTAAAAATAACTATAACTACCATAATTTGTTAATGGATACACAAGATAAAAAAATGTAAATTGTGACACCTTTTAAAATGTGTGGCGGGGAGAGTTAAAATGTAAAGCTTTAAAATGCATTCAAACAAGCTGTTATCAGCTTAAAATAGACTGTTACATTTAAATATAAGCCTCATGGTGATCACAGAGCAAAAACCCATAACATAAAAGGAGTCTAAGCACAGCATTACCAAAAATCATCAAATCACAAAGGAAGCAAGAGAAGAAGAAAGAAACAGAAGAATTACAAAATAGCTAGAAATCAATGAACAAAATGGCAGTAAGTCCATACCTATCAACAATAACTTTAAATGTAAATGAACTAAATTTTCCAATCAAAAAACAAAGAGTGACTGAATGGATAAGAAATGAGGCCAAACTATGTTGTCTACAAGAGATTCACTTCAGATGTAATAACACATAGACTAAAAGTGAAGGGATGGAAAGATATTCCATGTAAATGGAACCAAAGAAAGCTGGGAGAGTTATACAAGACAAAATAGACTTTAAGACAAGAATCTAACAAGAGACAAAGAAGGGCATTATATAATGATAAAGGGGTTAATCCAACAAGATGATATAATATTTACAAATATTTATGCATCCAACACAGATGCACCTAAATATATAAAACAAATATTAGTAGACATAAAGGGAGAAAAAGACAGTAATACAATGAAGCAATGGGCTTAAGTGACACGTTAGACCTGATGGACTTAACAGACATTTACAGAACACTTCACCGAAAATCAGCAGAATACACACTCTGCTCAGGTGTACATGGAATATTCTCCAGAATAGATCATAGGTTAGGCCACGAAATAAGTATTAACAAAATTAAGAAAACTGAAATCATATCAAGCATCTTTTCTGTGCACAATGGTATGAAACTAGAATCAATTATAGTAAGGAAACAGGAAAATTCACAAATATGTGGAGAGTAAACAACATGCTACTGAACAACCAATGGGTCAAAGAAGAACTCAAAAGAGAAATGAAAAAATATCTTGAGACAAATAAAAAATAGAAATACAATATACCAAAACTTATGGAATGCTGCAAAAGCAGTTCTGGAGGGGAATTCATAGCAATAAGTGCCTGTATCAGGAAATAGGAAAGTTCTCAAGTAAATAACCTAACTTTACACCAGAGAAAAAAGAACAAACTAGGACCAAAATTAGTACAAGGAGGGCAATAACAAAGATCAGAGCAGAGATAAATGAAATAGAGGCTAAAAAGATAATAGAAAAGATCAATGAAACTAAGAGCTGATATTTTTAAAAAACTATAAACAGACAAACCTTTAGCAAGACTCACCAAGAAAAAAAGAACTGAAAAAATTTAGACATCAAAGAGGAGACATTACAACTGATACCACAGAAAGACAAAGGATCGTGATATTATGATGAACATCATACACCAACAAATTGGACAACCTAGAAGAAACAGATGAATTCCAAGGAATATACAACTTGTCATGGCTGAATCATGAAGAAATAGAAAATCTGAACAGACCAATTACTAGTAAGGAGATTGAATCAGTTATCAAAACCTCCCAAAAAAAAAATTATAGAAACAGATAGCTTCCCTGGTGAATTCTGCCAAATATTAAAGAAGAAATAACACTAAACACCTTTTCAAACTAGTCCAAAACACAGAAAAAAGGAACACTCCCAAACTCCTTTTATGAGGCCAGCATTACCCTGGTATAACCAGACAAGGACACTCCAAGAAAAGAAAATTACAGGCTAATATCCTTGATGAACATAGATACAAAAATTCTCAACAAAATATTACGAAACTGAATTCAACAATACATTAAAAGGATCATATACCATGTGGAAGTTATTCCAGGGATGAATGGATGGTTCAACATCTGCAAATAAATCAATATGATATACCCATAACAAAATGAAGGATAAAAATCATATGATCATCTCAATACATGCAGAAAAAGCATTTCACAAAATTCAACATCCATTCATGATAAAAAAAAACCTCTCAACAATTAGGTATAGAGGGAACATAACTCAACATAATAAAGGCCATATAATTAGCCCATGGGTAACATCATATTGAAGGGTTAAAAGCTGAAAGCGGTTCCTCAAAGATGAGGAAGATAAGGATGCCCACTCTTGCTAATTTTATTCAACACAGTATTGGAAGTCCTAAGCAGAGCAATTAGGCAATAAAGAGAAATAAAAGGCATCCAAATCAGAAAAGAAGAAGTAAAATGATCACTATTTGCAGATGACATGGTATTACATAGAGAAAATTGTAAAGACTCCGCCAAAAATCTTTTAGAACTAATAAACGAATTCAGTAAAGTTGCAGCATACAAAATCAATATAAAAAAATCTATTGCTTTTCTAGGCAAGAATAACCAACTATCAGAAAGAGAAATTAAGAAAATGATCCCATTTATAATTGCATCAAAAAGAATAAAATACCTAGGAATAAGTTTCACCAAGGAGGTGAAAAATCTGTACACTGAAAACTATAAGATATTGATGGAAAAAAATTGAAGAAAATACAAATAAATGGAAAGATATTCCATGTTCATGTGTTGGAAGAATTAATATTGTTACGTCCATACTACCCAAAGGAAACTACAGATTTAATACAATCCCTATCAAACTTCCAATGGCATTTTTCTCAGAAATAGAACAATCATAAAATTTGTAGGGAACCACAAAAGACCTCAAATAAATCTTGAGAAAGAAGAACAAAGCTGGGGGAATCACTCTCCCTGATTTCAAACTGGAGTAGAAAGGGAGAGTAATCAAAACAGTGTATTGACATAAAAACAGACACATAGATCAACAGAACAGAACAGAGACCCAGAAATAAACCCACACATACATGGTCAATTAATTTATGACAAAGGAGTCAAAAATACACAATGGGGAAAGAACAGTCTCTTCAATAAATGGTGTTGGGAAAACTGGACAACCACATGCCAAAGAATGAAACTGGACCACTATCTTACACCATATGCAAAAATCAACTCAAAATCGAGTAAAGACTTGAATGTTAGACTTGAAATCATAAAATTTCTACAAGAAAACATAGGGACAAGCTCCTTGACATTGGTCTTGACAATAATGTTTTGGATTTGACACCAAAAACAAAGGCAACAAAAGCAAAAGTAAACAAGTGGGACTATATCAAACTAAAAAGCTTCTGCACAGCAAAGTAAACCATCAACAAAATGAAAAGACAACCTAGATAACAGGAGAAAATATTCACAATGTTCACTGATTGTGAAAATTTGCTGATAAGAGGTTAATATCCAAAATATATAAAGAACTCATACAACTCAATAGGAAAAAATGAAACAACCTGATTAAAAAATGGACAGATGAAGTGAACAGACATTTCTCCAAAGAAGCCATACAAATGGCCAATTGTATGAAATTGGTAAATGAAATTGGTAAATGAAAAGATGCTCAACATCATTAATCATCAGGGAAATACAAATCAAAACCACAGTGAGATATCACAGCACACGTGTTAGAACGGCTATTATCAAAAGAGACAACAAATTAACAAGTGTCGGTGAGGATGTGGAGAAAAGGGTGCATTCACTAGTGGAATGTAAATTCATGCAGCCACTATGGAAAACAGTATGGAGGTTCCTGAAAAATTAAAAATATAACTACTATATGATCCAGCAATTCCACTCCTAGGTATTTATATGAAGGAAATAAAATCACTATCTTGAAAAGATATCTGCACCACTATGTTCACTGCAGTGTTATTTACAATAGTCTAGATGTGGAAACAAGCTAAGTGTCCATCGATGGATGAATGGATAAAATATGGTGTGTGTGTGTGTGTGTGTGTGTGTGTGTGTGTGTATATATATATATATATATATATATATACACACACACACACACCAGAATATTATTCATCCATAAAAAAGGAAATCCTGCCATTTGTGGCAACATGTATGAACCTTGAGGGCATTATGCTAAGTGAAGTAAGTCAGAGAAAGACAAATACTATATAACCTCACTAATATGTGGAATCTAAAAGAAAACTGAACTCATAAATACAGAGACTAGATTGGTGGTTGCCAGAGCTGGGGGGTGCGGGTGAGCGAAATGGGTGAAGGGGGTCAAAAGGTACACACTTGCAGTTATAAGATAAACTAGTCTTGGGGATGTGATGTACAACAAGGTGATGACAGTTTACAATACTGTACTGTATATTTCAATGTTGCTAAGAGAGTAAATCTTTAAAGTTATTCATCACAAGAAAAAAAATCTGTAACTCTTGCGATGGGTGTTAATTGCACCTGTCATTTCACAACATATGTGTGTGTGTGTGTATATATATATATGTACACACACATATATATCACATCATTATTTTGTAGACATAAAACTAATAAAATGTTATATGTCAAGTATATTGCAATAAAAATTAAACAACAAAAAACTCTATTAGAGAGACAGAGCAGAGCCCCCAGTTTGATCTCTTTTTTGCCTCACCTGATAAGGCAGAGTAGGCATGTGTTCTGCTGTGGTAATGCCTCTCTGGAGAGCTAGCTGGAGAAAGGGGATCAAAGGAACAAGAGGAAGAGACCTAGAGGAACGTGGTGTGAGAGGAGATCCTACACAAAGTTTTGATGATGCTGGAGCAAAGCAATCACTTCTATACATTTCAGACCCAGGCTCATAAATTATTTCCTGAAACAAATTATTAGCTCAATGAGAACATCTTAAAGGTAAAAAGTATATACTTCTAGAGCATTTAATGCAATGAACCTAACAGTTCTGAAAGTTCTTAGAAAGTAAAGAAGCACAACAGGATATAAACAAATATTTCATATGAACAGCAAATCATCCAAACTGGTGTGGAAAGAACAAAGGAACAGCTTTGATTCCTTTTAGGAGGTACTAGGAGCGCGCATTAAATTCTAAGTAACTCACATCTGTGCACATGTCTGGCCAGTCTTCTCTAGCCAATCAGACCACTGAGTACAGAAGGATGAGTTCTCCAATAACTTTTCTGACTTCTTATCATGTCTTATGTTTACACAGGCGGAGGGGCAATTTCCAGACTTTTTGATTATTGGACCCTTTTGAGATGTGCTACTGAACACTGCTTATATCAAGTTTGCTTTAGATCATAGTGTCAGTCAATTCCAGGTACCCAATTTGTGTGGAAGTTGAGTGTACCAGTACGGTCTGAATTTATTTCCCATTTCTGCCACTAGCTGAGTGACCTTGAGTGTCAAACTCTGTGAATCCAGGTTCAAGAATAATCTCTTAAGATTGAGTCTACAAAACACTGGAGGTGGGAGGAGGTGGAAGCCTGGGAGGAAGAGAGATTAGATAATCAGGGTAATTATTTTGGTTTTAGGGCATAGCATCTTCAAGAACTATATGTGAGAAGCAAGCTTCAAGCTTGCAGGTAATTGTAAGCAGTGTTTTTATATTGTTAAATATACAATAGTTGCCATTTTAATGAAACAGGTTTTTCATTTTCTTGATCTAAGAACTAAAATATGCATTCTGATCTTTTTTCTCTCTTCACCATCTAGTTCTCAATTTCAGAGATGAGTAACGTAAAGAACTCTCTGACTCCTTGGGCTAAACATTTATTTTCCTGCTCAGTAAGTTATTTGCAGTTTAGGGCTTTCTCCTAATGCCTCCAAGTATGGCACATTCTCTGTGCTTTCCGAGAGAAAAAGTGTGTACGCAGAATGCCTTTCTCCCATCCCTGGGACCCTAGCCCAGGAAGCCTATAGTTATCAGTGTTCTGACAAAGTTCTTGCTCCCTCTGTCATCCCCAAAGGCCAGCATCCAATGTGAGATTTTGGTCACTAGTGCCATCTAGTGGTAGAGACAAGGAAACTACTGTCTGTAAGTCTTTCTTAAGCCAGATTCCATGAGATCCGAGCCGAGATGGGCTGGTAGCATTGTTCACCTTTAAGTTAGGCTGGAGAGTTTCAATAGTAGTGATTATAACATTTATTACAGTATTGATTTCACTCAAGAAAGAAATTTTGGTAATACTTTATACTGGTATTTTAAAAATTATTTGAAATTCATAAAAATAGAAAAAAAAACAGTGAAATAAAATATTTAATACAATTCAAACAATAACATAAACATGCAAAATGTCAAGTAAACCAAGTTCGTAAAAAAACATTAAACCTGCATTGTCATTTTCATATAAATCACTGTGGCCCCAGCTGTGCTGCCTCCTTGCTGTAGACCTTACCACCTGGCAGCCTGCATGGTGGGGCTTCCTTCTGAGTGAGGCTTTCAGGGCACCACTTTCAGGTGGCTCCTACACCCTGGCCAGTAACTCAGAGTTGCTGCCATTTTAATTTCTCTCCTGCCCAGTGCGGGAAGAGACTGCTCTTCTGCGGGGAGTAATCTGCCCACTTCAGAGGGCTTCTCTTGCCAGATTCAGGCTCAGTCTCTATTTTGAGGGGATGAAAAAGAAGGGGGAGGAAGAAGACTGGCAGAAAGCAAATGGAAGTCGGGGTGTAAGGATTAGAGAGAGGATCTGGGAGAAAGTCAAGAAGGGAGAGTAACACTGCTGACCAGTGTTTGAAATAACAGTGGCATCAACATGGTACTGCAATCTCCCTGTACCCCAGTGATGATTCTGTCACATAACTCCCAACTTTTGATTTTTTCCCCTCCTCCTGAGGAGGCTATTTACAATAGTCTCTTTAAGCTATGCTAGGAAGAGTCCACCACAAGCTGTGTTACTGCTTCATCAGCTGGACCGTAGAGCCACTCTGACGTTTTAGGAGTCGTCAGCTTGATTCCCAGAGAGCCTTCCTGAGCATTGCCTGAGCCTTGAGGGAAGGGTTAAGGGCCGTCCACAGCCTCCTGCTCACCTGCTGTACTTCTGAGAATCCTGTGGCCCACTGTCCCCTCGCTTTCAGAGGCCACTTCACCAGGGAAGGGGACTGGTGGGGAGATGCAGGATCAGGTTGGCGAAGAGGCCAGGGGCCAGAGCATGGAAATTAATGTTTCTGTAGGTGCTTATCCACAGTGGACAGGCTCTCCATGAGTCCATTTGCAACAACAGCAGAGGAAGGGTTGCCCAGAATGCCCATCGATGAGGAGCACTAAAATCTAACCGGAAACGTGAGGCAGTGAGGACACCTGCATCTACTGAAACTCTTCTCAGGGAGGATGTCCCATGCAATGGAGGAAAACCGGGATGGGTTGTGGAGGGATGGGGTGAGATCCTCAGGAGAAGTCTCAAGTATATTCTCAAACTCTTTCCTAAGGAGAGGGGGAAGGCCTGGTTAACTGGAACCTCTGGTCTTGGTGGGTCAGGTATAAAAGTTTGGGGACAGAGCTGAGTTGCCTAAGACGCAGAGGAGAGGTCCTTTCTAAGTCCTTTCTCCACGCAGCCATCAGTCTCCCTCTAAAAATGCATGATAAAAAAGAATATAAATACTGGCCTGTCTGGGGCACCGCATGTCTCGGTGAAACTCTGTATAAGGCAGACATCAGCCAAGACAACCTTCCGAACAGCAATGCCCCCAGGCGTAACTAGTCCTTAGGATCTTACAGACGGGGACATTAGTGGGGGAAGCCTTTGCACCTGCGGCCGCCTTGCTCCAGAGATGGTGGCTGTGGCGGCCTCACTCTCGGGACTCAACTAAGAACTGCTTATGGAAAAGAAGCTGGGTGACCTTGGGTAAGTTCTACACTCTTTCCCACCTTTGTGTTTTACCTAATTCACTCATTCATTCAACATTTATTCATGTCTGTTGTGGAATAAATACTGTGCTGGGCACTAGAAACAGAAAGGAATGAGGCAAGGTGCAGAGATGACTGTGGCAGACACATGGGTTGCATATTCAAATCCACCTTCTTCTACTTCCTCCTTGACAGAACCCTCATTTTGTTTGAGATGGTAATGTGCCCGGCTGAATACTTGTCTTCAGAATCTCCTCTGTAACTAGTGCTGGACATTAAAATGTAAACCCAAGTCCAATGACGGGGTTTCTAGGAAACTATCACTTCCCGATTAAAACGTGACAGGTGTAGCTGGCAACATCCCTTACCTTTTCCCTGCCTTGAGCTTGGAGGTGACAGGTGGGGCCTTAGTGGTCGTTTGGCCACCATAAAGGAAAAGACCAAAAGAATTACAGAGATAATGGCTGAACACTGTCAGGGCCAATGAACAATTTACAACTGCTTACCTCAGATCTTGCTATGTAAGAAAAGTTAACTACCATTTGTTTAAGCTATTTTTAGTTTAATATTATACCTCTTTGAGCCAAACGTATTCCTACTTGATCCAGAGACAAATGTGTAACAGAGGAGTGTTGTGGATCTGTAGAGGCAGAGATAACTAGGAAGGAACAGTCAGAAGGCAGGGCAAGAATCAGGGAGGGTGGAGCTACAGAATCCAAGGGAGGAGATAGCTAGGCATAGGAGGGTGGTTAACAGCAAGAAATGCAGGAAAGATGTCAAGCCAGAAGATGGCTTTAACAATGAAGAGGCCCCTGGTGATTTTTGACACAGCGGTGTCCATGGAATGGTGGTGGAGAAACAGAGGATGCAAAAGGGTGAAGTGACTGGGAAGTGAAGGAAGGGGACAGTAATTTACACCAGGGGTCTCTGCCCTGCCACCTGGTTTTGTAAATAATGTTTAATCGGAACCCAGTCACACCCATGCATTTTAGTACTATCCATGGTTGCTTTTGGTGCTACAATGGCCGATGAGTAGTTGAGATACAGACTGTACAGCCCACAGAGCCAAAAATATTTACTATGCGGTCCTTTAAAGAAATCATCTGCTGACCCCTGATTTAGACCATTTTTCTACGTGCTTGGCTGTGCAAAGCAACAAACGGCCAAGCAGCCAGAGGGAGACATAAGGTTGAAAGTTTTGTTTTTGTCTTTAATTTTAAAGAGATGGGGAAGACCCTCTAGGGCAGTTGCCGGTGCAGAGGGAGGAAGTGAGGCACTGGAGAGAGGGGGCTTACCTGTCACAGAAGAGCTACTGGGGCAGAGTGAGAGCACAGGGTGAGGGGCTCCACAGTGAAAGGATGCTGTAGGCTGCTCTCTCCCACCAGGGGTGCTTAGAATAAATTCATAGCAGGGGCATGTGAGGGACACATTTGCAGGAAGGTTCAGAACCCACTCTCTTCTCTGCAGACTGTAGAAAAAGTGAGGCTAAAAAGAGAGGGGATATTCTGCCAAATTGTTTGGTCTCTTGGGCCATAGTTTCACCACCAGTAAATTGAATTTTTATCTGGGGATTGAAAAGTCTAACCAATCAAGAATTGTACAGCACTCCGCAACTATGAAATGTCACTGAAATGTTTAATAACAGAACGCTCCTGACCCCAGGATGCTGTGAGGATTAAGAGGCAGATGCTTTCATAGTGATGAAAAGCTTTGCGTAGACATTACGTCTTACTAACTACCATCATTACAAAAGGCAGGTAGCAGGCACAGTGAACATGAATCATGTAAGGGCACAAAACCAGGCAGTTTGAAACTGCCTTTTATTAAAATAAAAAGAGGTTGTTCATTTTTTTCTCTAACCTTAGGAGACTGCAGCAGGTATATAGTCATTTAGATTTTAGTTTCAACCTTTTCTTCTGCATTTGCAACAAAGAATCACGAAATATTGGAAGTGGATGAGTCCTTCAATAACACTAATGTCAAGGGCTCCAATCAAGATGGCAGAGTAGAAGGATGTGGAACTCACCTCCTCCCACAAATACATCAAAAATGCATCTACAAATGGAACAATTCTCACAGAACACCTACTGAACACTAACAGAAGACCTCAAACCCCTTAAAGGACATGAAAGATCCCCATGTAACCGGGTAGAACGAAAGAAAGAAAAAAAGAAAAGACAAAAGGAAGCAGGATGGGACCTGTGCCGGGGGGCAGTGGGGAGAGAGGATAATGAGGAAAGGTTCCTGCACCCTGGGAAGCCACTTCACCAGTGGGGAGATCAGCTGGGACAGAGGGGAGCTTCAGAGGCTCAGAGGAGAACGCAACAACCAGCTTGTAGCAGGCAGAACTGAGAGAGACTTGCACAGACAGTCCGCGCCACTGCCCTTTATGCCCCAGCCTGGGACACATCTGCTGGTATGGGTGGGGCTGGGTGCTGGAACTCAGGGTTTAGAGAACAGACCTGGGGAAAGGACTGTTGTTGGCTGCGTGGAGACAGCCTGAAGGGGGTGGAGTGTGGCATAGCTGGAACGGGGGTGTTCGTGGAAAAAGCCTGGGCCTTCCACAGAAGTGAAGCGCCATTGTTAAGTGGTGCATGAAGGGAGGGGCGGGGCTGCCATTACAGCCTCCTTCTCCATGTGCCGGCCCCGCCTCCGCGGGCTCTGTGAGAGCATGCCCTAGCTGCTGCCTGGGGGCTCCTGCATCCGAGGGCTCTCGCGTCCCAGCTGCCGCCTCGGGGGCACTGGGAGCAGATGCCAGCGGGTTGCCCACTCACAGAGGTGGGGCTGAAACAATAGCTGAGCCCCAGGGGCCATGCAACTTAGGAAGTAGGGTTGAAATCTCACCCTGAGGTTGTGCGAGCCACAGATTTACACCTCCGCCACTGGCTCTGTAAATTTAGTGCCTGCAGGACATCCGAGTAGACAGCAGGTGTGCCTACAGCTGGGATGGCTCTGGCTTAGCAGCTGTGGGCTTTGTGGGCACGTGCATGGGGGGGCTGGGCTGGGCCAGGGTCTGAGCTGCCTCCATAGCTCCCACAGCGGGTCCAAATGTGTGACTAATGAGGTCCTGGGACCTGACTTTGGTGGATCTGCACTGGTGGCCTTGTGAAAACAATGTCTGAGGGACACCAAGGTTGAGATGGGATTCCCAGGGTTGAGACAGCATTCCCAAGGTTGAGACGGGCCAAAGGCAGTGCCAACAGCAGTGTACTTTGTGAGCCCGCACAACAGGTGACAGGTGATACAACAAAGCACACTCACTGGCGAACAGCTCTGGCAGAGGAATAATTAGTGGCTCCTCTCCCAATGGGAGCGCTCCAATCCCATCTATCTCACGCTGCAGCTCATAAATGCAGCTCAGAAACGGATCTGGGGGCTTCTACTCCAACAACTAGGGAACAGACCCAGCCCCTGACAGGGCAGTGACAACCACAGGGCAAAGAGGAGGCCCCACTCAATATCCAGTGCAGGCTCTGGTCACCATAACACCAGTCACTCCTCCTATCAAGGGGATAATGGCCAGCACATACTGAGGAAAGAGGCGGCAGACAACCACACTAAGAACAGCCCTCGCACCAAAAAATATTATGCCCACACAGGCTATACAGGGATACTCCCACATAAAAATAGCCCTCCAAGACCACAGTAGATAATTGTTTCTCCTAATAAACTCATATAGCAAGAGAAATATAAGTAAAATGAAGCAGAAGAACCACTCCCAATTAAAAGATCAAGAGAATTCCCCTGAAAGAACAAACAATGAAACAGACCTCTTCAGTCTAATAGACACTGAGTTCAAAAAGGAGATAATAAAAATACTGAAGGAATTAAGAAGGACTATTGATAGAAATGCAGATTACTATAAAAAGGAACTACTGTAGAAACTATAAGGAGGAGCCAAGAAAAATTAGAAAATTCATTCGCCAAGATGAAAGCTGAGCTAAAGGTAATGAATAGCAGAATGAATAATGTGGAAGAATGAGTAAGTGATTTGGAAGATAGAATAATGGAAATCACCCAATTAGAACAGCAGACAGAAAACTAAATGAAAAAAAATGAAAGCAATATAAGACACCTATGGGATAATATAAAGCATGCCAATCTACAAATAATAGGGATCCCAGAGGATAAGAAAGAGAAAAGGGGATTGAAAATGTATTTGAAGAATTATGGCTGAAAACTTCCCAAGCCTAAAGAAGGAAACAGATATCCAGGTAAAGGAAGCACAGACGGTCCCACAAAAGGTAAACGCAAACAGACCTACACCAAGACATATTATAATAAAAATGACAAAAGTTAAAGATAGAGAGGATTCTAAAGGCAGCAAGAGGAAAACAAAAAGTTAATTTCAAGGGAACTCCCATAAGGCTATCAGCTGATTTCTCTACAGAAAGGTTGCAGGCCAGAAGGGAGTAGCAAGATATATTCAAAGTCCTGAACAGGAAAAAACTGCAACCTAGGATGCTCTACCCAGCAAGATTATCATTTAGAATAGAAGGAGAGATAAAGACAAGCAAAAGTAAAAGAATACAGCAATGCTAAACCTACCCTAAAAGAAATATTGAAAGGTCTTCTCTAAATAGAAAATAAGTAAGAATCTACAGGAAAGAGTAAATCACTTAAATAACCCAGTACACTGATTAAAACAAAAAATCAAAAAACTTCTGTGAAAGTGATAACCACAATGAACAGCAAAAGAATTAAAATGAAGATGTAAAAGAGGATCAAAATCATAAAATGTGGGGGAGAAGAGTAATAAAATGTAGATTTTTTTTTTTTCCTAGAATGTGTTTGAGCCTATATGACTACCAGTCTAAGGCAGGTAGAGGGACCTCCCTGGTGGTGCAGTGGTTAAGAATCCACCTGCCAATGCAGGGGACATGGTTTTGATCCCTGGTCCAGGAAGATCCCACATACCATAGAGCAACTAAGTCCACTTGCCACAACTACTGAGCCTGCACTCTAGAGCCCATGAGCCACAACTACTGAGCCTGCGAGCCACAACTACTGAGCCCACACGCCTAGAGCTCGTGCTCCACAAGAGAAACCACTGCAATGAGAAGCCTGCGCACCTCGATGAAGAGTACCCCCCCTCGCCACAACTAGAGAAAGCCCGTGTGCAGCAACGAAGACCCAACGCAGCCAAAATAAATGAATAAATAATTAATTTAAATAGATTAAAAAAAATAAGGCAAGTAGATATAGGAAGTGGTTAACATACTTGAAAACAGGGTAATCACAAAGCAAAAACATGCAATGGATTAAAAAAAAACAAAAAAAAAGAGAACATGAGTATAATACAAAAGAAATTCATGAAACCACACACAAAAGGAAAAACAAAAAGAAACAGACAAAGAAGAAATATAAAAGCAAAGGGAAAATAAAGTTTAAAATGGCAATAAATACGTATCTATCAATAATTACCTTAAATGTCAATAGACTAAATGCTCCAGTCAAAAGACACAGAGTGGTATATTGGATTAAAAAAAACAAGAGCCTACATTATTCTGCCTACAAGAGACCCACTTTAGGACAAAGGACACACAAAAATTGAAGTGAGGGGGTAGAAAAAGATATTTCACGCAAACAAATGACAAGAAAGCAGGGTTGCACTACTCACATCAGACAAAATAGACTTTAGAACAAAGGCTATAAGGAAAGATAAAGTAGGACAGTATATAATTATAAAAGGATCAATACAAGGAGAGGATATTATACTTGTCAACATATATACACCCAATATAGGAACACCCAAATACATAAAAAATTACTAACAGACATAAAGCGAGAAATTGATGGGAATACACTCACATCAATGGACAGACCTTTGAGACAGAAAATCAACAAGGTAACAGAGATCTTAAATGATACAATAGCACAGTTAGACTTAATTGATATTTTCAGGACATTATATCCAAAAAAAAAGCAGAATACACATTCTTTTCAAGTGCACAAGGAACATTCTCTAGGATTGACCACACACTAAGGCACAAAACAAACCTCAACAAATTTAAGAGTATAGAAACTATTTCAAGCATCTTTTCTGACCACAACAGCATGAAACTAGAAATCAACACAGAAAAAGAAATGAGAAAAAAAAAACAATTACATGGAGACTAAACAACATGCTATTTAAAAACCAATGGGTCAATGATTAATTTAAAGAAGAAATTAAAAAATACCTTGAGGCAAATGACAATGAAAACACAACTATACAAAATCTATGGGACGCAGCAAAAGCAGTTCTTAGAGTGAATTTCATAGCAACACAGGCCTTTAAGAAACAAGAAAAGTCTCAAATAAACAACCTAACCCACACCTAAAAGAATTAGAAAAAGAAGAACAAAACAAAACCTAAAGTCAGCAGAAGGAAGGAGCTAATAAAGTTCAGAGAGGAAATAAATAGAGATTAAAAAACAATAGAAAAAAAACTCAGTAAAAACCAAGAGCTGGTTCTCCGAAAGGGCAAACAAAATTGACATATCTCTGGCCAGGCTCACCAAGAAGAAAAGAGAGAAGACTCAAATAAACAAAATAAGAAATGAAGGAGGAGAAATCACAATTGATACCTCAGAAATACAAAAAACTATAAGCGAACAATTATATATCTATTATATGAACAATTATACGTCAACAAATTCGACAACCTAGAAGAAATGGACAACTGTCTAGAAACATACAGCCCACCAAAACTGAATCAAGAAGAAATAGATAACTTGAACAGACCGATGATTAGAAGTGAAATAGAATCTGTAATAAAAAAAAAAAAAAAAACCTCCCTACAAAAGTCCAGGGCCAGATGGCTTCACAGGCAAATTCTACCAAACATACAAGGAAGAACTTATACTGATCCTTCTCAAATTCTTCCAAAAGATTGAAGAGGCAGGAACACTCCAGAAGACATTCTAGGAAGTCACCATGACCCTGATATCAAAACCAGACAAAGACACTACAAAAAAAGAAAATTACAGGCCAATATCTTTGATGACTATAGATGCAAAAATTATCAACAAAATATTAGCAAACCCAATCCAACAACACATAAAAAAGATCATACACCACAACCAAGTTGGATCCATTCCAGGGTCGCAAGGATGGTTCCAGCAAACACAAATCAATCAGTGTGATTTGCATGTGTTGAACCACATGATACACCACATAACAAAAGACAAAAACCACATGATCATCTCAATAGATGAAGAAAAAGCATTTGATAAAATTCAACATCCATTTATGATAAAAACTCTTACCAAAGTGGGTAGAGAACATATTTCAACATAATACAGTAAGTCCCCGACATACAAACCTTCAAGTTGCGAACTTTCAAAGATGCAAACATGCATTTGCATGTCCAATCACATAAATTAGTTGTATTTGAGGAGGCACTGTTAGTTTTTGAGGCAAGGGACCCGAACACAGAATGGTACACGAAGGCTGCAGCAGCCATTCAGAATGCAATCCAGTGCTACTGGGCCATCTATGACGAGAAAAAAAGAGGTACTATCCAGACATCACTGGATCATTTTTTCAAGAAGGTGGATAGAATTGAATCCAGCAAAAAGCCAGAACCTATGCCATCAACATCAGGTGTGAGTGAATTTGCAGCTTGCCCTCATCTCCTATTGCTGATGATCCTTCAGCTCTACCATCTCCCACCTCCTTTTCCTCCTCCAGTCAGTAACTCTTCTTGCCTGTTCACTCGATGCCAGCCCCGTATGCCAGCTGTTGTACTGTACTACTTTACTTTTCAAGGTACTGTAACATTAAAAATGTTTTCTTTATTTTTTGTGTTTGTTTTTTATGTATGTATTATTTGTGTGAAAAGTATTATAAACCTGTTATAGTACAGTACTATATAGCTGATTGTGTTAGTTGGGTACCTAGGCTAACTTTGTTGAACTTATGAACAAATTGGACTTATGAATTCGCTCTTGGAATGGAACTCGTTCATATGTAGGGGACTTACTGTAAAAGCTATTTATGACAAACCCACGGCCAATATAATACTCAATGGTGAAAAGCCGAAAGCTTTCCTGCTAAATTCTGGAATAAGACAAGGATGCTGACTCTCACCACTTCTCTTCAACATAGTATTGGAAGTCCTAGCCACAGCAATCAGACAAGAAAAAGAAATAAAAGGTATTCAGATTGGTAGGGAAGAGGTAAAAGTGTCATTCTATGCAGATGGCACGATACTATATATAGAAAACCCTAAAGAATCCATATAAAAACTACTGGAACTGATAAACGAATTCAGCAAGGTAGCAGGATACAAGATTAACATACAGGAATCAGCTGCATTTCTTTACACTAACAATGAAATATCAGAAAGGGAATGTAAACAGTCCCTTTTAAAATTGCATCCAAAAAAAAAAAAAAAAGGAATAAACCTCACCAAGGAGGTGAAAAACTTATATGCTTAAAACTACAAAACACTAGTAAAGGAAATTGAAGATGATTCAAAGAAATGGAAAGATATCCCATGCTCTTCGATTAGAAGAATTAATATTGTTAAAATGGCCATACCACCCAAAGCAATCTACAGATTCAATGTGATCCCCATCAAATTACCCATGACATTTTTCACAGAACTGGAACAAATAATCCTAAAATTTATATAGAACCGTAAAAGACCCATAATTGCCAAAGCAATCCTAAGGAAAAAGAACAAAGCAGGAGGCATAACCCTCCCAGACTTCAGACAATAGTACAAAGCTATAGCAATCAAAACAGCATGGGACTGGCACAAAAACAGACATATGGATCAATGGAACAGAATAGAGAGCCCAGAGATAAACCCACACACCTATAGACAATTAATCTTCAACAAAAGAGGCAAGAATATATAATGGGGTAAAGACAGTCTCTTCAGCAAGTGGTGTTGGAAAAGTGGGACAGCCAGCCACATGTAAATCAATGATTTTAGAACATACCCTCACACCATACATAAAAATAAACTCAAAATGGCTTAAAGACTTAAAAATATAAGACATGACACCACAAAACTCCTAGAAGAGAATATAGGCAAAACATTCTCTGACATAAATCGTACCAATGTTTCCTTAGGCCAGTCTCCCAAAACAATAGAAATAAAAGCAAAAATAAATAAATGGAACCTAATCAAACTTAAAAGCTTTTGCACAGCAAAGGAAACCATAAATAGAATGAAAAGGCAACCTATGGACTGGGAGAAAATATTTGCAAATAATGTGACTGACAGGCCTTAATTTCCAAAATATACAAACAGCTCATACAACTCAAAAACAAAAAAACAGACAACCCAATCGAAAAACGGCCAGAAGACCTAAATAGACATTTCTCCAAAGAAGACATACAGATGGCCAATAGGCACATGAAAAGCTGCTCAACATCACTAATTATTAGAGAAATGCAAATCAAAACTACAATGAGGTACCACTTCACACTGGTCAGAATGGCCATCATCAAAAAGTCTCCAGGGCTTCCCTGGTGGTGCAGTGGTTAAGAATCCGCCTGCCAATGCAGGGGATGGGGGTTCAAGCCCTGTTCTGGGAAGATCCCACATGCTGCGGAGCAACTAAGCCCGTGCACCACAACTACTGAGCCTGTGCTCTAGAGCCCGTGAGCCACAACTACTGAGCCTGCGTGCCACAACTACTGAAGCCCACGCGCCTAGAGCCCGTGCTCCACAAGACAAACCATCTCAATGAGAAGCCCGCGCACCGCAACGAAGAGTAGCCCCCACTCGCCACAACTAGAGAAAGCCAGCGTGCAGCAACAAAGACCCAATGCAGCCAAAAATTAAAAAAAAAAAAAAAGTCTACAAATAATAAATGTTGGAGAGGGGGTGGAGAAAAGAGAACCCTTTTACACTGCTGGTGGGAATGTAAATTGGTGCAGCCATTATGGAAAACAGTATGGAGGTTCCTCAAAAAATTAAAAATTGAGTTGCCACATGATCCAGCAATCCCACTTCTGGGCATATACCCAGAAAAAAATATAATTCAAAAAATACATGCACCCGTATGTTTATAGCAGCACTATTTACAATAGCCAAGACATGGAAACAACCTAAATGTCCATTGACAGATGAATGGATAAAGAAGATGTGGTGTGTATGCGTGTCTATATATATATATATAGAGAGAGAGAGACACACACACACACACACATACATACACACAATGGAATATTACTTGGCCATAAATAATGAAATAATGCCATTTGCAGCAATGTGGATGGACCTAGAGATTATCATATCAGTCAGAAAAAGAAAGACAAATACCATATGGTATCACTTATATGTGGAATCTAAAATATGATACAAATGAACATATCTATGAAACAGAAACAGCCTCACAGACATAGAGAACAGATTGCCAAGGGGGGAGGCAAGGTGGGAGAGAAGGACTGGGAGTTTGGGATTAGCAGATGCAAACTAGTGTATCTAGGATGGATAAACAACAAGGTCCTACTGTACAGCACAGGGAGCTATATTCAATATCCTGTTATAAACCATAATGGAAAAGAATATGAAAAAAGAATACATATGTATAACTGAGTCACTTTGCTGTAGAGCAGAAATTAACACAACATTGTAAATCAACTATACTTCAATAAAATTTAAAAAGAATAACACTAATGTCAAACCACTTATTTTATGGATGATGAACAGGGGACACAGAGAAGTTATGATATTTAGCCAAGGGCCTGAGCTGGCACAAGACTCCTACTCTAGGCTGTTTTCCTCACATCAGTGCCTCCATAGCCTTACTATTATCTTATCTCAATGGGCTTCCCAGAGGGCAGGGCAGAGGCAGTGGGCCTCTTCTTGGAAGGAAAAAATATGATCTGGCTATATAGATGCAGCTGTAGACAGCAGGTTTACAACATGATGGCTGTGCTCTGGCTGGGCCGTCTCCAAGGACACAGTTCTCAAGGGTCAGTCCCCTAGAGAAGAGACTTACCAGCTCCTTGGGACCCTCCTGCTCCTCTGGTACAGGTACTTCTGGGAGCAGGCACGAGTCAGAGGAGCCCGGCCTAGCTTGCTCCTGTGGAAATGTGCTCTTCAGTTAACCCTCGGGTGAAGAAGTGGGGTGGGTACGTTTCAGACCAAAACTTCTGCTCTCCATTGCTTAAGCGACAAAACGGCACATAGTATATTGCCTCTAGTTTGAATGTAAAAAAAAAAATCATACAAAAACATGTTCTTAAGGTTTATGGGGTTATGAGCCCCTTTCAGAATCTGAAGATCTTTCCACAGAAAAATGTACATACTTCATAAATTGACACATATTTCAAGGAGTCCATGGACCACTTTCCATTCACGGGCTCTTAGGGGGCTTCCTGGACCACTAACCATTGCCCACCCTCCACCCACAGCCAAAATTACACTAACAGTGGTTACCTCCTAAGTGGTAACATCCTAGAGGACTTTTCATTTTTAAAAATCATTTTTTGTATTTTCCAAATTTTCTATGGTCACCATTTTTTTTGTTTAGTATAATCACAAAAAGTGTTATATAAAAACATAAAAGTACCCATCCAAAACTCCTATCGTCTGTGTTCATATGTTAGCTTTCAAGCACCTCATAGCCCTTCATAAAGCTCAGACATGCCAACCGCTCAAGTGAATTTTTACGTTACTGATCCTAATACTGTTTGTACTGATACTTCAGATATGGCATATTTTACTGTACTTAGGTCTGAGATATCCAAATCTATGTATCTTATTATTGTAGGTGCTTTCACAAAACTTCCCCCAACTGAATATGTCTGAAGAAAATGTTCCATTGGCTATCTCGGTTAGTTAAAAATCTCTTTCTCTCGTGCGTGCCCTTTAATTCTTTCAGACTGCTGATGAATATTTACTCAGCTCTACAACTGTATTCTCCTCAATGTCAGTCTAAGCTAAATGGGAACCAAAAAAAGTTGTCTTGTCCAGGAGGCAGATTAGATCCCAATGACACCGGATGTAGACTCTAGCCCTGAAAAGCAGACATGGAAGGTATACTTCCAATGAATAAGCTACAATATCATAAGTAAAACTGGAACAAATGGGTGAAGTCATCTTAGAGAATTCTGGGGAATATCTGGCATAAGACACAGGAAGAATATGCCTCAGAAATTATCTCAATAAATAAGTGACATAATATGACACAGCCTTAATGGCGTTCCACCCCAGACAATGCATTCCTGTCCTCTCATTCTCCCATCCAGGTCTATGACTGGGTTTCTAAGCCAGGAGTCTCCTCTTCAACAGACAGAAACACCTCAGAATCTTATTCTTAAAAAGAGTCCCGAGGCAGTTCTCCCTAAAGGGTTGACTTAAGCCTGTTAAGGATCAGGAGGGATGTAATCAACAATGTCAACAGGCCAGGCTGGCATAGCCACAGCTGCACCAGGACTGATCAGCCAGTAAGAGTTTAACAGATAGACGTTGCTCTGGAATTCCATTTTCTCTTATGCGCTGTGAGTGAAAATGGGAGTGGGAGTTGAGTGAGCCCATGATAAACGTTGAGCTGCTGCTGAGCCGAGGTCATGGAGAGAAACCTTGATTACCAGTTACTGAGATTCCAGTGAAGCTGCTACTGGCTCAGCCCTGGGAGAGTGAGCGCTGTTGGCAGGGGCTGAACATGTCCACATACCTGTGGGCTGCTTGGCTGGCTAGGGCAAGGCTGCCACAGTGTTGCCCTCTATAGGAGGGGCAGTCTGCCAGAGCAGAAAGCGCATGCGCTTAGAGGCAGACAACTGAGTTCACATTCAGGCTCTGCCACTTGGTAGCTATGTGGCCCAGGACAAATTCTTTGACCTCTCTGACCCTCAGCTCCTTCATCTGTAACACAGAGATATCAATGCCTATCTTGCGGGATTATCTTGAGGGTTCCATGAAATAACTTATCTGATACGTGTTAGCAGAACTCACTAAATGGCAAGGTAACTTCTTGCTCCCTCGTTAAATCCACTTGCTGCTACTCAGCCACAGTGATTTTCCAAGGCAGAAATCTGACTTCTCTGCTTAAAACATTTCAGTGGCTCCCCTTTTCTCCCAAGATAAAGAACAAAATCTTGATGATCTACGAAGCCCTGCATGTCCTGGTCCTGGTCAACCTCTCTCCCTTGTTCTCCTGTGCTCTAGCCACATGGACCTTCTTTATGCTCTCGAAAAAAGTAGTCCTTCCTATCTTGAAGACTTCACACAGGCTAAAAGCCCCTTCTTCCCAGATCTCACCTATCTGGTTAACAACTTCTCATAACTTCTTTGGGAAAAACGTTTCTCAACCTCCAGACTAGGTCAGGCCTCCTGACAATGCTCCCTTTACCTCTCTTTCACAGAACTTGATCTGCTTTGTAATTATACTTGGAATGACTTATACTATGCCTTAGACAGTAAGATCAAGAGGTAAGACACTGTGCTCTTTTTTGATTATCACTGAATCTCCAGGACTCAACATCAAGCACAATGCCTGGCCCATTTTAGGGGCTTAAAACGTTTACTGAATAAATGAATGAATGGAAGTTCAGAGGAGGGTTGGAAAGCATTCACTATTAATCTGGTTAGTATTGATACTTCTCTGCAACATTTAACCACGTTCTGCCCCGCATGCTTATTAACATTTAATTCTTCCTTTCCTCGCTGGATTTTCAGCTTTGTTGTATATACAACTTCAAACGTTCCACTGCCTGCATAGGACAGGCTCAGAGGAGCTGCTCTGTGTTGGGGAGATGGCATGGAATGGAAGGGAGTGTTAAATGGCCTGAGCAGGAACAGAGAGAAAGGTGAACTCTACCTTGAAGGTGGCTGTGGCCTGAGATAAGAATAGGTTTCCTGTCCAATCTTTCCTTCTCAGGGGCATTTGAGTTGACCTCCCTCTGTTGGGAGGTGAGAATTCAACAGGGCAACACTTACTTGTTCCCATGAAGAAATCATATGACGTTCAGCAGGTGCCTTTTCTATGATGGTCACCTCTGTCACACCTGGGGATGATTCTGAAAGAGGAAATACAGAGTCTGTAGAGCTGCAGTTGGTCCATTCTCACATATTTCTACACTAGAGGTTGACTAACTCTTGAAGACTGCTCTAGGAATACCAGATCCCTCTGAGGAGCATTTGTTACCCCTGTGAGGAAAGCAATTGGTCCCTCGAAGGCACTTGGTCCCATAACCTAAGACCATGTAGTCTTCCTGGTAATAATTATGCCAGTATCCTTTCTATGCATCATAAAGTTTCCCTCAAGTTTTCAGAAGGCTCAAATCTTGGGATGCAGCAATAGTCCAATATGCCAGCTAAGAATTCTGGACTCCACCTATCCTAGTCTTGTTTTATGCATTCACTAGTTGTGTAATCTTACATGAGTGTTCACTTCCCTTTGCATTTAGTAAGACAAGAATTACAATAATACTTTCCTTGATAAGCGAAGCAGAGGAAACAGAAATGAAGGTTCTTTGGAAAAGCAAAAAGTACCATATATACAATTTTTCTTCTGCCTTCTGTTCAGTGTCTTCCTAATATGTTGGGAAGCATGGTACTATGTTAGAAAACCACTGTGAGCTTCAAGCCATTTGACCTGGGGTGAGTCCTTGCTATCCCCATGATTGGTTAGGATGGAAGACACTGTCTTGTCCCTTCAAGGGTGGTCCTATTTGGCACTGTTCCACCAAAGCCAAGATAGTGACTAATAAATGTTATTATTCAATTTTACAGCAAGGACACTGAGCCTGAGAGGTAAAGCCACAGAGCCAAGCCTCTGACTCCAAGTATGGGTCTAGGTGAGAAATGAAGAGCATGTGCAGAAGTCACTACATGGCCCTTGGCACAGCCCTTTAAAGCAGTCATCCTACGCAAATGCAGAGTCTAGCTTTAATCAGTCTTAGTAACCTACCGCTCCACCTGCAGTGGGACAGAAGAATATAGAATTCCTTGCCAACAAACCAGCTGGTTACATAGGGATGTCATCTGACTATCCTCACAGGGCAATCTAGTGTCTAGGGTTGCAAGAGGACACACAGCTAATGTAAGTGCCTGACATTAAGTTTTGCTGAGGCATCCATTTCAAATACATCCATCTTGAATAAACAAATTGCCAGCTGTATGACACAGCTACTAACTAAGTAACTAGGTAAGGAACCAGGCCACCCCCACCCATGAAGTTCCCCTTTTAGAAAGCCCTGGGTAACGGACCACTTGAGTGGTCACCCACCTTTTCCCTTCTCATGCCTTAATTCTTGCTCTTATGTTTTAAATTCACCAATAAAAAGTGAACCCGCAAAACCCTAGACACAAAGTCCTGGGACCCTAATAAAGACAAAGACCCAGCTCTGCTTGCTCACTCCCAGCTACCTGGCTGTGTGGCCCTGGGCATACCATGTATCCTCCAGGACCTGTGCGTAATAAAAAATTTTTTTTCAAAGTTCCCTGACAGTTGTTGCTGAGGTGTATCTTCAATCATAATAAAAACCACAATGGCTGGTCCAGCCACACATCAGCTCCAGTCAGGGAAATGTCTGCAGAGCTCATCCAAGTAGTACAGACCGAGGTGAGTGCCTCAGGTATTCCTAGCCAACAGCATCGCTATCAATAAGCTGAGACAGACACAAACACACCATTCTTCAGTTTATAACAGACCTACGTGGAGGGGCTACAGGCTCAGACAGAACTGCTGTGATACACTTCAGATGAGAACATTTCATTTTCAACCTTTGAACACCTCCGGGATAGGACAACTGGTCAACGTACTGACTTTAAAAACTTTCATATAACAAGTTGCTTAGGAAGTACCACCCACTGCAAAGACTCCGCTACCCAATACTTCAGCACTGATGAGGAGTAGGTGCTGGGGATGAGGAAGAGAGAGACGCACAATAAATTCCATTTGTATAATGCTCTATTTCTGGGAACTGGTATAAGTTATCTCATTTACTCTTTCAACAATCGTGTGAAGCAGGCATCATGACTTTATTAAATAATCTCACAGAACTAAATCTCTGACCACAGCCTCAGATACCAAGCCTAATGCTTTTGCTACCATGTTGCCTTAGTAGCTAATTCCAACATGAGGGGAAGTTTTCCCCTCACCACCAAGCAATTCTCAGACACCAGCTGGGTGTCCTACAATTCAACTCAATCCTGGCACTATCTACCAGGAGAAGGTATCAGATCCCACAGGTTAAGAGCTCAGTCCCACAAAACTGCCCTTACTTCAGATGCTAATTGCAGGTCCAGGGTGTTACCTGTGCTTCTGACAGACTGGCTATAAATCAGGGGTTCCTGTGATCCCCTCCCTGGGTTTGATTAGTTTGCTAGAGAAGTCAGGAAACCCCTTTACTCACCAGGTTGCTGGTTTATTATAAAGAATATTACAGATCAACAGGGAGATAAGATACATAGGGCAAGGTCCTGAACAAAGGGGCTTCTGTCCTCGTTGAGTTTGGGGCCTGGCACAGTGACAAGAGTAAGTGTCTGGCTAACCAGTCTGGAAGCTCTCTGCACCCTCTCCTTTTGGTTTTTTATGGAGGCTTCATTACATAGGCATGCTTGATTAAATAACTGTCCCGTTGGCAAATGACTCAACCTCCAGCCTCTCTCCCCTCCCTGGAAATCAGGTGCGGGAGTGAAAGTTCCAGCCCTCTAATCCTGGTTGGTTCCCTTGGGAACCAGCCCCATCTTTAGGTTACCCAAGGACATTCCAAAAGTCACCTCATTAACATAACAAAAGACACTTTCTTTTCTCCTATCACTTAGGAAATTCGAGGGGTTTTAGGAACTCTGCCTGAAACAGGGATGAAGTCTAAATATATGTTTATTATAAATCATAATACCACAGATAACCAAAAACATCATGAGGATGTTTAGAAAGCAACAGCAATAACAAGTTGTGTTTGGTTTATTAATATGCCACATGAGAAGTAGTATCTGACTAGATATAGCCATCCCTACTCTCCTGCCTTTGTGACCAATGACAAGCATTTGTGAGCTGCCTAGCTGGAATAATCTGTATGGCAGAGTATGAAATGAAATACTGAATGAAGATATGAAGGTCAGGTCTTCAGACACGGCACAGTCTGCTCTAGGTAACTATGACATGCCACAGATGAAAACTGTGGTAGCCTACTCCAAAGTTGGGTGCTATCACTTCCTTCCTTCACTCCCTGCCCACACCAGCTCCCCAATGAAAGGTGAAGTCTATTTCTCTGCCTCTGTGAAGAGACGTTAACACGGGTTAGCCTGTGACTGCCTTGACCAATAAAATACGGCGAAGAGACACCATGCAAGTTGTGGACTTCAAGAGGACTGGCAGGTTCCCGTTTCCTCTTTTTGCTCTGGACCGTCACATACTAAATCCAAGCTACTCTTCTGGACAGAGAGGCCATGCTGAGGAGCTCGGAGGGGCCAGACATGTGAGTGCAGAAGCCATCTTGGACTTCCAGCCTAGTTGAGCCATCAGATAATTCCAGCCCCATCTGCTATCTCATTGCATACACTTGAGAGACTCGAAATGAGAATAGTCCCACCTGGGCCTAGTCAACCCACAGGACTGGGAGAGACAGTAAACTGCTGTTTCAAACCACTGTTTTGTGGTGGTTTATTACCCAGGAATAAATAAGTGGAACAGACTGCCTAGTAGAAAACAGTCGCTGAGTCAATAACCTCT
This sequence comes from Balaenoptera physalus, assembly GCF_965194825.1. Taxonomy (NCBI): domain Eukaryota; kingdom Metazoa; phylum Chordata; class Mammalia; order Artiodactyla; family Balaenopteridae; genus Balaenoptera; species Balaenoptera physalus. The sequence continues at coordinate 45,205,923 of NC_138897.1, read as the reverse complement.
GAGGTACTCAATGAGGACCTGCTGTCACAAACTATGCACAGTTGATCTGGGCCTTGAAGGACGACATGGCCATTCCTGCGGATTGGCTTAATTAACACCTACTCCTGCTCCTTCCAGTGTGCTTTCCTGTATTTTAGAGACTGGCTGGCTAAAGACTACATTTCCCAGATTCCACTGCAGCTAGGCACCCTCTGGAGGCCAAGCTTTCTGCAGGGAAACCGGCTCCCATAAAACCTTGAAGGAGGGAATGAGCAGGTGAGGTAGAGGGGCACATGGGGAGACTGGCTCTTTTCACAGTCATAGTTGCAAAGGTATTTTGATCTCATGGGGTTGAGAGTTGTGTGGCAGAAGCAGCAGCAACTTCTCAATTCTGCAGCTTCCTAACCACACTAGCTGCAGGTACGCCCCACTTAGCATCCCCTTTTCAGTTTGGTTCTCAGCTTAGAATCTGTTCCGCTTAATCTTCCAATGATTTTATGGGCTAATGCCCCTTAATCAAGCCCTTTCTGCCTTAACTAGCTAGAGTGTACTTCTAGCCTTAAACTAGCTATGTATTCTATGGTCTGCCACTAAGAACCCTGATAGACACAGACAGTTTGCATCTGTAGGTTCACTTTCAGGACAAGTGAATATGTGCAGGTCAGAGGAAGTGGTCATTTATATGATTTAAAAATTGTGGCCACGGAGCCAGACAAAAAAGTGTGAGAGGTTTTGGAATCCAAGATATGACACTGAAGGTCTTTAGAGTCAGAAAAGAAAACTTAAGACTACATACGATTATTCAAAGAGAACAAGTTAACAGTTTATTACACAAATCAAAGAATTGGGTAAGGAGAATACATGAAGCTAGAGCTTGAAGGTGAGGCATCTGGAGGGCTGGGGGTGGAGTAGGGTAGACTGCAGATAGCCAACCTGAGGTTAATATCTTTAGAAGGACCAGCTTGTAGGGTTCACTTGTAGCTGGTGCCTGGCAATCTGGCCTTTGCATGTGTTCTACATTGATAAGGCTGTTTTGCCCATCTTTGGCTAAACCAATAAACATCTGCTATCCTTTTGGGAGTCTAAAATTTCCATAGTGTCATGGGCAAAGCTCATTAACAATTCCCAGGAAATAAAAATAGAATCTGGATAATAAGGTAAAGTCTAATCTTTTTTTTTTCCTTTCGCCTTGGTCTAGTTTCACTTCCTTAATAGGGTACTGCGTGCAGAGGCCTTGTACCTGGCACCTCAGACCAGAGTTCCTAGTGCAAAATGGCTGCACCTGACGTTTCAGCTTGACTCCACACCAGTTTCAGGTTTTAGGAAGTTCTAAGGGAACAGAATAGTTATCCCCTGGAAGGTTGATTCAAGTTCAGGCTATGCCTTTAGACCACCCAGTGGCTACCACAAAAACCTGTCACACACTAAATCCTGCCACCCTGCTACCCACAGAAACAGGGCCCCTGGAGCATAATCGTATAGAAACCACAGACACAATCTATTCCAGTTGCCCCGACCTAGGAAGTAAGCCTCTCCCAAATGCCAAAGAGGAATGGCTCACAGATGGGAGCAGTTTTATGAGAGAGGAGAAAAGGCTGGTGGGACATGCAGTAACCTCCCACACCCAAGTAACAGAAGTGAGAAGCTACCCACCCCTGTCCCCCCACCGGGACTTCCACCCAAAAGGTGGAGTTGATAGCCCTCATCTGAGCCCTAGAGCACGGGACAGGGAAAATCTTAAATGTTTACACAGATTCCTGGGTATGTGTATGTCATCCTACCCACATACAGGGCTAGCTGGAAGGAACAAGGTATGCTTACTGCAGGGAATAAACAGGTGAAACGTGGCTTAAGCATACTGAAGCTCGTAGAAGGAGTACAGCTTCCAAAACGGGTGGCAGTGATTCATTGTAGGCCTCACGAAAAGGGAATACAGAGGTAATAAACGGAAACAAAGCAGCTGCAACTGCCAAAAGGGTGGCCCTAGAACCTGTAACTTGGCAACTACCCCTCATACCTCAAAGGCCAGATCCATCCAATTATTCCCCAATCTACACAAAGACTGTACAAAATCTACAAAATTAGACAAAGACTGAAAATTGGGCTTCAACAGAGATCTAGGAGGCCATGTGTGGCTAGCTAATGAACATGGTCAATACTTCTTTTCCCAAACTGTAGCTTGTCAAGCCATCAGAGAGGCTCATCAAAAGACTCACTACAGGAGGGAAGCCCTATATAATTGGTTAGTTGAGCTCATGGTAACTCCTGGCATGAAAAGTATAATCAGTCAGATGAGACATGCCCCATCTGCACAATGAACAACCCCCAAAACAAGACCCTCCAGAGGCCACCAGATAAGGCCCATTCAGACCAGAGGGACATATCCTGGAGAAGACTAGCAGATTGATTTCACCGTCATGCCGAGAGTACTGGGCAATTTCAGGTATCTCTTGGTGCTAGTAGACACAATTTCTGAGTGGATAGAAGCATTCCCTGCTAGAACTGAAATGGCAGCTGAAGTGGCTAAGGCATTACTAAAAGATATAATCGCCAGGTTTGGGCTCCCAAGATACCTGCAAAGCAATAATGGTACAGCACTGGTGTCTCAAGTGACAAAGGAGGTAATGAGTGCCCTGGGCATAAAATGGACCTTGCACTCAGTCTGGAGACCCCAATCATCAAGAAAAGAGATCCAATCAGACCTTGAAACTCAAGGTCCAATCAGCCTTAGCCAAGCTATGTTAGGACCCTCAAGAAAACTGGATTAAGTTGCTTTCGATAGGTCTGCTCTGCATGTGGTTACCCCAAGGGATAATTAAAGTTAAGTGAATTTGAACTCATGTACGGTAGACCCATTCCCCAAGTCCAAGAGAAGGGACACCTTAGCCCCCTTGAAATGAAACAACTCAAGCATGCCCTCCAGGTAGGAGAAATAATGAAAGCTCTCACAGAAGATGGTGACCAGGTGCTGCCCACATCCACTGACCTGGCCCTCCACTCCTTCTGGCCAGGAGCCTGGGTGAACCTAAAGATCTCAAAAAACAGCAGCTGCAAGATCAGCTCATGGCTAAGTGGAAAAGAATCCACTTGGTGACCCTAACCACCCACTCTGCCCTGAAGTTGCAGGGATCACTCCATGGGGATGCTACACTCAAGGAAAGAGACCCCCGAGCCCCAACCTGTAGAGAGACAACCTGGGTCAATGGCCCCCTGACCACTCGTGTGATCCTCTCTAAGACCCTAAGCTTTTCTCCTGTAAAACAACCAAAGGATGACCAGGGAGACGCAGCCCTGGCACTGAGCCTTGACATCAGGGCAGACTTGTCCACAGGCCGAAGACCGAGATACTTTCATTTTTAGGAAAAATTTGACATGTCACCATTATTCTCTTGTCATTTGACATGTAACCACTGTTCTCTTAGGCCATGTATCTTAAATTGTCTGAAGTCCTTTGTCTCCAAAATGTTAGACAAATGGTGGTTGCTCAGGGCTACAAACAGGGCCAAGGCCTGGGGACAACCACACAGATCTAAAGGCAGCTGGGGACTTCCACTCCTCCACCCGGGGTGATGACAGTGCCTCAAATCAGCAGGAAGTAGTTACAGAAGACAGACCTGCACCCCTCAGCACCCCTCGAGAATGAGGAACAGGACAAAAAGCAGGGGGGGTTTGTCACCCGCAAAGCCGGAATTAACAATTCCCAGGAAATAAAAAATAAAATCTGGGTAATAAAGTCTAAGCTTTTTCTTTTTCCTTTGTGTTTCATCTTGTTTCACTTGTTCATAGGGTACTGTGTGCAGAGGCCTCGCACCCAGCACCTCAGACCAGAGCTCCTGGTGCAAAATGGCTGTGCAGACACCTCAATGGACTGTGTGCACCTCTGTGCACAACACCTAAACTCAAGATGGCCTCAGCAGGCCGTGTGCACAGAGGCTGCGCCTGGCACTGCGATCTGGAGCGCAAACAGCACAGCTGTGCTGCCATGTGAGAACTCCACCCCCTTCCCTCCCCACTGACTAGAACCCTATAAAGCAGCCCCACCCACAGCCCATGAGGGAGAGCTGGACTCTAGAGTGTGAGCTGGCACCTTTCCATTCTTTGACCAAAGAATAAAACTTTCCTTTGCTTCTGAACCAAACTTGGTCTTGTTCTATTGGCTCTAAGGATACTGGGCAGAAGGACCCTTGTTGGGTCCTAACTCAAAGGGTTGGTAACAATAGCTGTGGCTGGTTGTTTTGCCTACCTGACCAGGCCCCAATAAAATCTCTGGAATTTGAGTCTTAGGCAGGCTTCCCTGGGCAGAAACACTGCACACATATTGCAGCATTTCACTGCTTAAGGAAGGAGTGTATTCTATGTGACCACTCACAGCAGGGAAAACTGCAGAAGCCTATACACAGCTTCCTCTAGATGCCACCTGATATGTCAAAGGTCAGATTCCCAGGCACCAGCTGACTGATATTAATAAACTATAGCTGGGAGTCCTGTCTGCATCCTGTAAGTCCTTCTAGTGAATCACTGAACTTGTGGACAGTTGTGGGACCCCAAAACATGTATCCATCTCTTCATGTTTAATATTTCTGAATTAGTTTGCTTTAGTTGTTTTGGGAAACAGCAAAAAGTTGGGTTTTGTAAGCTAGGTTTAAAATCTTTTTCTATTACTAGGTGACTTAAGCCCATTCATATTTGTTGCTATGAGGGATATGTCTGGTCTCAGCTTTATCTTAATATTTTATAATTACATGTATTATATTTACACTTATATTTCTTTTTGAGATGGGTACCATTCGTTCTTTTCTTTAAAATATTTGGGGGAATGCATCATTTTCTACTGATGCATGATAAATTACCACAAATTAGCAGCTTTAAACAACACCCATGTCACAGTTGTGTAGCTCAGAAGTCTGGCACAGCATGACTGGATTCTCTGCTGAGGCTGAAATCCGTAAGCCAGGTGCACTGACTGCTCAGGTGTCAGCTGTTCTGTTTTCATCTGGTGCTCCAGGTCATCTTCCATTCCTGTTACAGGCAGCATTCAACTCCTTGTGGTTGTAGCAATGAAGTTTCCATTCCTTGCTTGCTGTCACCTGGGGCCACTCTCAGCTGTATTCTTTACCATGTGTTCCCATCTACCGTCAAGGCAGCAACAGCATAACAAATCTTTCATGTTTCAAATCTCTTTGACTCCCCCTTCTGTTAACAGCATGTTGTAAAAGGCTCATGTGATTAGATTAGGCTCACCTGGAGAATCTCCCTTTTGCCATTTAACACAACAAATCACAGGTGTTATATCTCATCAGTTTCATAGTCCTGGTGCAGGAAATCTTGGAGGGCTGTTTTTAGGATTCCTTTTTATTTAAAAAAAAAAAGCCTTATTGAGATATAACTCACACACCATAAAGTTCACCCTTTTAAAGTATATAATTCAGTGGTTTTTAGTATATTCACAGAGTTACGCATCCTTTCCTGAAAAAGTAACCTTGTACCATTTCCCACTCCCAGCATCCTCTGGCAATCACTAATTTACTTTAAGTCTCTATAGATTTGCCTACTATAGATCATATAAATGAAATCACACAACACATGGGCTTTGTAACTCTTCTTTCATTTAGTTTTCAAGGTTCATCCATATTGTAGCATGTATCAGTACTTTACTCCTTACTATTGCCAACATTTTCTATTGTATAGATATACCACGTTTTTTAGACCCATTCATCAGCTGATGGACATTTGGACTGTTTCTACTTTATTACAAATAATGCTTCTAAGAACATTTGTGTACATATTTTTGCATGTAAATGTTTTCATTTCTCTTGGGTATATAACCAGAAGTGGAATTGCTGGGTCACATGGTAACTATGTTTAACTTTTTGAGGAAGTGCCAAACTGTTTTCCAAAGTGACAGTACCATTTTACATTCCCACCAGTGGTGTATGTGTGTCCCAGTTTCTCTACTTCCTTGCCAACACTTAGGTCAGTCTTTCTGATTATGGGCATCCTAGTGGGTGTGAAGTGGTATTTCACTGTGGTTTTTTTTTTTTTAATTAATTAATTAATTAATTTATGGCTGTGTTGGGTCTTCGTTTCTGTGCAAGGGCTTTCTCTAGTTGTGGAAAGTGGGGGCCACTCTTCATCGCGGTGCACGGGCCTCTCACTATCGCAGCCTCTCTTGTTGCGGAGCACAGGCTCCAGACGCACAGGCTCAGTAGTTGTGGCTCACGGGCCTAGTTGCTCTGCGGCATGTGGGATCTTCCCAGACCAGGGCTCGAACCCGTGTCCCATGCATTGGCAGGCAGATTCTCAACCACTGCGCCACCAGGGAAGCCCTTCACTATGGTTTTGATTTGAATTTCCCTAATGATCAATGATGACCATCTCTACATGTTCTTATTGGCCTTTGTATATCTTCTTTGGACAAATGTTTATCTATTCAGATCCTTTTAAATTGGGTTATTTGACTTTTTTTTGTTGAGTTGTATGAGTTCTTTATAGATTCCACCCAAAAGTCCCTCATTGTATATGTGATTTGCAAAAAGTCTCTCCTTTTCTGTGGATGTCTTTTCACTTTCTTGATGGTATCCTTAAAAGCACAAACATCTTTTATTTTGATGAAGTCCAATTTATCTATTTTTTTTGGTTTGTTTCTTGTACTTTTGGTGTCAGATCTAAGAATCTATTGCTTAATCCAAAGTCATTAAAAACGAATCCAAGGCCTATGTTTTAGCACTTACATTTATATCTAAGATCCATTTTGAGTTAATTTTTGTATTTGAATTGAGGTAGGAGTCCAACTTCATTCTTTTGCATGTGGCTATCCAGTTGTCACAAAACAATTTGTTGAAAAGATTGTTTTTCCCCCACTGAATTGTACAGACATCCTTGTTGAAAATCAGTGGACCATAAATGTGTTAGTTTAGTTTTGGAGTCTCAATCCTATTCCATTGATCTATATTTCTATCTTTAAGCCAGTGCCACAGTGAAGACTATTGTAGCTTTGGAGTAAATTTTTTTATCATAGTAAAATATACATAAAATTTGCCATATTAACTATTTTGAAGTGTACAGTTAAGTACACTCACATTGTTGTGCAACTATTACCACTATTCATCTGCAGAACATTTTCATTATCCCAAGTGTAGTAAATTTTCAAATAGTGAAGTTTAAGTCCTCTAACTTTTGTTCCTCTTTTCCAAGATTGTTTTGGCTATTCTGGGTGTCCCTCATTTCCATATTAATTTTAGGACTGGGTTATTTGTCAATTTCTGCAAAAGAGGCAGCTGACATTTTCATAGGGATTGTAGATTTACATCAATTTGGGAAGTATGGGATTCTAACAGTGTTAAGACTTCCAAACCATAAACATGAGATGTCTTCCAATTTATTTAGGTGTTCTTTAATTTCTTTACATAATGTGTTGTAGTTTTCAGTGTACAAGTCATGCACTTCTGTTAATGTGCTCGTTTACTCCTTAATTCTGTTAATTTAACTTTTTACTAAGTATTTTACTGTTTTGACCCAATTGTAAATTGAATTGTTTCTGTAGTTTTATTTTTGGATTGTTCATTACTAATGTGTAGGGTTTCTTCCCTTTTTTTGGTGGATTTCTTAGGACTTTTTTAATATACAAGAGCATGTTATCTGCAAATAGCTCTTTACTTCTTTCTTTCCAAATTGTATGTCTTTCGTTTTCTTGTCTAATCGTTCTGACTAGAATCTCCAGTAAAATGCTGAATAGAAGTTGGAAGAGGGGAGTTCTTATTGTGCAAAAAAGAGTGAACACAGCATGCCTGAGACTGCAATATTTAGAAAGGCCTGCTTGGAAGGTTGGTTCTTGGCTGGCATCTGGGAACTTGGATTTCAGGAGGGTTCCCACCATTGCCTGGTAAGAATGGCTCACTTTATTTAAAAAAAAAAAAGAATGGCTCATGGTACCTACCTGTTGTTACAATATGGTTTATGCTGAACACAAGCTTTCCGCCGGGAGTCTCAAATTTGGTACATACTAGGTAGAGGATGTCTGAATGATGGATTTCCAACAAAAGGTCTGGACTTCTGGGCTCAAATAAGCTTCCCTAGTAGACAACATTCCAGATGTGTTGTCACACGTTGCTGGAACAACTGTGTCCCATGTGATTTCACTGAGAGAGGATTCTTGAAAACTTACATCTGGTTTCCTTGATTTCCCCACATGCACCTTTCCCTTTGCTTCTGTTGTAATAAATCACAACATGACTGTCTCCCAAGTCCTGTGATCCTCCTAGTGAACTGTCAAACCTGGTGTGGTGCTGGGGATCCCATGAATATTTGTCTTGTTCCTGATTTTAATGGGAAATCATACAGTTTTTCACCATTGAGTACAATGTTAGCCGAGGATTTTTCATAGATGCCCTTTATCAGGTTGAGGAAGTTTGATTTCTGTTTTTATGTTTTCACTCTATCCCACAGTTTGGGTGTGTTCTATCATCAGAGAACACACTTTGTATGATATCAATCCTTTAAAATTTATTTCAGCTTGTCAAACATATGGTTTATTCTTGAGGTTACTCCATGTGTACTTTAGAAGAATTTTTATTCTACTCTTTTCGGGTAAAGTGTTCTATGGATGTCTGTTAGGTATAGTTGATTTACAGTATTGCTTAAGTTTACTATTTCCTTGTTGACTTTCTGCTTAGGTGTTTTATCCATTGTTATAAGTAGGGTGTTTAAGTCTCAAACTATTATTGTTGAATTGTCTACTTCTCCTTTCAAGCCTGTCAGTTTTTGCTTCATGTATTTTGGGCCTTTGTAGGTGCACATAGATTATAATTGTTTTGTCTTTCTGAGCACTGACACCTATTATCATTATGAACTGTCCTCCTTTGTTTCTAATAATGAACTTTGTTTTAAAGATTATTTTGCCTGATATTACTATAGCCACTCAAGCTCTACTTTGGGTTCTATTTGAATGGTATATTTTTCCCCCATCTTTTCACTTTTAACCTATTTGTGTCTTTAAATACAAAATGTGTCTCTTGTAGACTGGGTATATTTGAATCATGTTTTTGTTTTTCTAAAATCTTATGTCAATTTCTGCCTTCTCATGGGAGTGTCTAATTTATTTACATTAAATGTAACTACTAATAAGGTAGGATTTATTTCTGCCATTATGCTATTTCCTTCTGAGTCCTCACCAGCAGTATTCTCCATATTGTTATAGTCCAGATTTCTGTTACAGTCTTTTCATGGTGATTTAGACTTTATCAAGTTCCTGAAAGTTCCTCCAGCCTCCACCCACTTCCCAGTTCCAAAGACACTTCCATATAGGTATATGTTACAGCAGCACCCACTTCCAGGTAATAAAATATGTACTAGTTTTCTATGCTGCATAACAAATTACCACACTTAGCAGTGGTAGGACTGAGGATCCTGTTCTCTTGATGACCATGAGCTAGGAGGTTGCTCTCAGCTCCTAGAAGCCACTCGCAGTTCCTTGCTATTGGCCCTCTCCTAGGATCTCTCACAACATGGCAGCTTAGTTTTTCAAAGCCAGGAGGAAATCTGTCTGACTTCTATACCCTCTTTTAGAATGCTCACCTGATTAGGTCAGGCCTACCTAGGATAATATCGCTTTTAAGTCAAAGTCAACTGATTAGGTACTTCAATTACATACACCAAAAAATCTTTGCCTTTGTCATATAATGTAACCTAAGCCATAGAATGACATTCATCATCTTCACAGGTCCTGCCCATTTTCAAGAGTAAAGTATTATACACAGGTAGGTGGCATTGGAGGTCATCTAAGAAATCTGCCCACCAGTTACATTGTACTTATACCCTTTCAAATGCCCTTTTAATTTGTCATAATAGATAACAACTGGTACATCATTCTTCCACTCTCCTCCCACCTTTGTTTTAGTCTTATATGTATGTATTTACGTATGTTCATGTGTATGTGTCTGTATGAAAATGATGCTCAGCATCAGTCTTTTTGCTGAAGGTTTCCCAAGCTATATTTGATTCGATGAAATCTATCCTCCAGCAGATTCCTCAGGAAGGGTTCATGGGTGTAGAAATCCCTAAGTTCTTTTATTTTAAAGACAGTTTGGCTAGATATTATATCCTTGGTTCACACTTTCTTTCATTGAATTTTCTATACTTGTTCATGTATTTTAATTTTGTTTGGAGTTTAGACTTACCATTTTCTTCTGCTTCACAGTTGTTTTTTGGTAAGAGTTTTCCTCAGTTGTCTGTTTGACATTTTATTTCCTGATTTCAGCATTAGTTCTCTATGGGTTTTACTTTTCTCTCCTTCATTTTGCATTATTGTGTTGTTTAAAAAGATTTCTAGGTTAGTGACGCTAGTTTCTAGTTTCTGTTGATTGTTCCAACTAGCCTCTTCATGGGTCTGTCTGCTTGTCACAGAGCCTTCTAGCAGTGAGGAAGGGCGGCAGGAACAATTAGGGTCTGGCCCTGTGATTTGTTGCTTTTTCTCTTTTTATTCAGCCATTCTGCACAGTTGGTATTCTCTGTCTTTAAGCAATGCTGAGAGTTTGGTTTTGGATAAAAATGCAATTGTGGAGTTATTTCATATCTTTTAGGGAGGTTGTTTACCATACACCCACCACTGACTTCAGCTGCCTTGTTTTAAAAAAATCCCCTTAATATATTATCTTTTCAAACAAAAAACAAATGTGAAAAAATAATATACAGGCATACTCATTTTACTATGCTTTGCTTTATTGTTTTTCTCAGGTACTGCATTTTTTACAAATTGAAGGTTTGTGGCAACCCTGCATTGTCAGATGATATTTAGCATTTTTTAGCAATAAAGTTTTTTTTAATTAAGGTATGTACATTTTTTTTAGACACAATGATATTGCACACTTAATAGACTACAGTATAGTGTAATCATAACTTTTATATGCACTGGGAAACCAAAAATTTGTGTGGCTCGCTTTATTAGGATATTCACTTTATTGCAGTGGTCTGGAACCAAACCCCCAATATTTCTGAGGTATGTCTGCAAATGATTTTTGACTTGTGATTATTAACTTGAAATTATTAGGTTTTGATTAAGTTTATAAATAGACTGTTTACAGGAGGCTAGATTTCCTGTAAGTTTAATTAACAGAGTCGGTTAATTCCTTACGTAGTTTTTGACTTGTAGCTATTACCAGTTTGCCAAACATCTGAAATGCATAATAGATAGAATATATTAAGTGCATAAATGAAATTTAAAATGTTTACAGTCACTTAATTATTTAGGTCTTTAAATTGAACTGACAGCTTAAGGGAAATTTAGTTGGCTTGACTTGAGTAGATTAAACATTTATCAAAAGAAAATAACTTCTTATTTAGAGAAAACTTCCTAGACTTATAAAGATACGAATGAAGCATGCCTGTGGAATAGCAAGACCTGCCTAAGTCCAGGAGTACAAGAAGGAACAGGGCAGAAGTTTCGATAAGAATGAGGAGATAGAATATGGGTGGTCTTGATGATTAGATCTCTCCTTGCCCTACTCTATAATTTCATTTCTAAAATCTATCACTTCTCCCAAACACATCATGATGTTTCATGCCTCATTTACTGTCTTAGGCACTGGGGAATAGAGGGAAGAGCAATATGAAGTTCCTATTCTCATGGACTTCTACTACAGAAAAAAAACAGACAGAAAAACCAACCAAATAAATATATAATTTCAAGTAAAATATATAATTTCAAGTAGTGACAAAGCCGTGAGGATAAAAAAAAAAGTGGGATAAGGGAACAGAGTAATAGGGAAGGGTGTTATTAAGACTATATTCAGGAAAGGCTTCTCTGAGCTCGCGATATTTAATCAGAGATCTGAATGAAGTCAGAGAGAGACAATGACAGGAAGAGAATTCCAGATGCAAGGTCTAGTAAATCGCAAAAGCCTTTAAGTGGGAATAAGCTTAGTGTGCTCATGGTACAAGGAGGCTACTGCGGCAAAGCCAGAGTGAAAATAAAGTCAGAAAGACAGATGAGGGCAAATTATAGCAGACTTGTGGGCCATGGTACAGAATTTGGATTTTATTACGAATGCGATAGGAAGGCACTGAAGTATACTGTTCGGCCTGCTTAGATTGCCTTTCTCCTTAGTTATCTGGTTAACTCCCATTTGTCTTTCAAAATTTAGCGTCATCTCCTGTGGGCCGTATTTCTTAACTCTCCAGATAAGGTCAATCACCTCCTCCTGTGTGCTACTTCTGAGCGATAATAGATTACTGAACTGTGTTTGTGTTTTATTTCATTTTATTTTATTGTTGCCCAGCATGTAACATAGCGGTGGGTACTAAGTAAAGGTTAGTGCTTAGTAAAGGTTAGTAAAGGAAAACCACCCATTCATTCAATGGTGCCAGCCTTGATTCCTCTGGACCACTTCAGGTGCCATACACGGGGAGGCGCATGGGAGTTGGTACCCTGGGAGGTTGGCTGCAACATTCCCCCAGCTCTCTCTGCTACCAGAGGCCAAAAAGGCCTCTCGGGACAGCCAACCTCCCAACTGTCAGGTGCCTGCTGTCTCCCCTTTGCACATCTATGCCCGACCTTCTTGGGCCCTGCAGTGGGACTTCGAGTGGGGGGACCTTCGAGCTTCACATCTCTGTATCCACACTCCCCGCAAACCTTTCCTCGGCCTAGTCAAGCACCCCGCTCCCCACTTTCCTCTTTAACAACGTAAGTTACAGCCGCGATGCCCACTGGCCTACAGGGTCCGGCTCTTGCCTTCCCTCCGTGCTTCCACTGCACACCCCTCGTCCCGCAGTGGCCCCCACGGTCCCCCGTCCCACTCACCGAGGATGCGGGTGACCCCCAAGGTCAGCTTCTCCAGGTGCGGCTTGTTGCTGCCCAGCAGCGGGGGCGGTGTCTCCTCCATGGCTCGCGTCCCAGCTTTGCGCGCGGTCGGAGGAGCGGCTGGGACAGGGCGGGGGAGCGGGGCGGCTGGGAGGGCCGGACTCCGCCCGGGAGGCGCGGCCGTCAAGTTCACGGCATGCCGGGAGTTGTAGTGCTCAGAGCCTGAGAGCACGGCGGGGCGGAGATGGGGGGCCCGGGCTGCTCTGGGAGTAGCAGTTCCGCGTAGCGCTCGTTCCCGCGGCCCCGGCGGGGGCTCCACGCCACGCCGCCGGGACACAGCGACTCCACCGCCCGGACCCTCCCGCCCCGCCGGGGCCGGCTGCGCAAGCGGGGGCGGGCCTCTGCGCAGTGCGGCCAATCGGGACCGGGCCTGGAGGCCGGGGTTGGACGGCCCCGGCGGGACGCCCCGAGTGGCGGTTGTTTCAAGATGGCGGACGTGGCGGGTCACTGCCGCCCCGGCGCGGCGGCGTTCTGGAGCCGCGACTGTATCCTTTGCCCGCCTGGCAGGGGGCGCCGGCGCTTTCCCTGGTGCGGCGAGCGGTCGCGAGGGACGCGGAGTGCAGAGGAGAAGCTCGCCGCGGACCCCGGTGGCGGGGCCGTCCCGTCCGGCCGCCGTCCGGGTGCTGGGCTATGCTCTTCCTTGGGTATTAGGTGTCAGAGAGCCTGCACTGTCTCCAGGCTGGAGTTCAGGCGTGGGGACTCGGCACAGATGTTTCCCAGCCCTCCTTGGCGGTGAGCTCTGGAAAGATGGCCTAGAGTCTTGGCCTCTCCTGGGGCTGGAAGGGTCCCTCTGCCCGAGATGACCTCCGGCCGGCCTAGTCTGTGCGGAGTGAGCTTGTGGAGGAGGGCATGGTGTTGGGTGGTCCAAGAGCTTTTTTTCTTGGTTTAGGAGTGTCCCCGGTCTGCGTTGTTAAGAGTAAGTCAGGACCTTGTCGGACTTAGAAGGCCTGTCAGTGGTGATTTATTTTCATACTGAGATCTTCGGAGAAATGTGGACTTGGTTTCACGCGGACATGATCTGGTGATGATGATTATGGAATAAGACGCGATGCAGATTTTAGGGCCTGGAAGTAGTGTTGATTTGCATGTAGATTGCGGGTCCCACTAGCAGGACTGAAGTTCTTGGGTTGTTTTATGGTAGAGAAGCTGTGGCGCTTTTATCCTTGGGGTAGTATTCCCAGATTAGTATCTATGATGAGATGTGTGACAAAACTGGTTCTTTCCCTGTGTTAGGTAGACTGTTCTAGGCTGATCTTTGGTTCTGATAATTGGCTTCATGTTAGAGGAGTGTTACCTGAAAGGAAGGCATTCAGTGTATTGGGTGCCCGCAGAGGCAAGTCTTTTTGTCTGTTTACTAGGATTGGTGATGGCATTGTTGGAGGCATTGCTCTTAACTTTGGCAGAATCATTCTTTGCACATTCTACTTAGCTCTCAGTAAAACTTAGAAAGTTGCATTATCAGTTACCCTTGTTGAATTACTAGGATTAAAGTGTCATGCCGTGGAGAGTGAGATATTTTTGCATTTCTTGCTGCTCCGTGTTTAGTGTTATGCACTTTCTAAACATAATTACCACTTGTGTGTGATAGGTTGGTGAGAATCAAGTGAAATCGTGTCCATACACGGTGGGTAAAAGCACACTGATGCACTGTGCAAATCAAATATTTTTTTCTTTACCTATAAGGAGAATATGTACACTGGGAACAAGTGGGCTGAATTAGGAAGTCAGGAAATTGGGATGAGTCATACTTTCTCGTGAAACATTACCTCTGCATTGTTAGAATTTTGTGATAGAGATATTTGAAGATTATTAGCTTATAATGTGCTTCTTTAGTGTAATCATTTTCATAACCATCCATGTGGCTTTGGTTATTATTCCTTAACTTTCTGTATAACCAATGCTATTGTGCTGTTACAGAATATATAAGAATATTGTTCTGATATAGAGTGTGTGTGGGGCGTGGGGAGGGGAGACAGTCTGTTGCAGTGGGTCTGATTAAGTTAATAGGTATGTAAACTGAATCTATGCTCTTGGTCTTAGCAACCCTGTACTCTCAGTTATTCGTGTAGTCATATTACTCCCTATTTCATACAGAAGTCACATAGCCTTCCTTTTCTCTTACACTCTCCCTTACTCTAAAAATTTATGTAAAATACTAATCTTCCCATTCAAAGTGGGGAGTTGAAATTATAAGGGGAAAATGGTGGTGATTACATTCTGTAGAAATTCACATGCTTGAAAGGAATTGCAAGGTTACCAGTATCACTCTTCCTATTCTACATAATGACCAATTAATATCCAGCCTCAGATATTTTCATTTTAATCTCTATAGGACATAAAAGCAATGTCAACTATAAATTTGTTACTGAATCTTTGCTAAAAAGCATAACAATAATTATGAATCATTTGATTTAGTCACGTGTCTTTTGATCTTGATCTCTTTTCTTGTCACAATGATGACTTCCCAGACCACCCCAAAGCATTTATAGTTAGAACTTTCAATAGAAAAAGACCAAAAAGTATGCACCTATAATCTGGTATTCTTTTCACACTATTGAAAGATTTTCAGTGTTTCACCTAAACAATTAGAGAAATATGGTTGAGCGATTTCCTAGTCCTGGATGTTTCCGTCATGTGAGGACAGATCGTCTGTGACTGAATATCGCCTTTTTCATACTGTTGTTCTTATGAGTTCTGTATCTCCTGCACAGTAAGATTCAGCAGTGCTGTTTTGCACAAGGTATGTCTTTTTACCCAATGTGTAAACAATGAGTATGCCATGTTGTCATTTATGGCTTAAATCTGCAAGTAGAGTATGCCCCTTCGGCCATAAACTGCTTTCCTCCTTCATTATAGCTCCTGGTAATATCAAAAGAAGTTAGTGTTTCTGCAGTATCTAAATTTGCTGAAGTGCACTCAAGTGTATTATCATTAACAGTATTATGAACTTGATATTAACAAATATGAACTGTAAAGGACCTGGTCGAAACATTACGGTAGCTGTAATCTCTGCCATTGAGTTTTTAATTAAAAATGGAGACTTTACGTTGATGTTAAAATAATATACTAGTCAGGAAAATCATTGTGGTTAGTAATAATAATACACACGTTGTTGGTAAGTGATTGAAACTCATAAGGTTAGGGTAGAGTGGGAAGTACTACGTTTATTTTCTTCAGATCCTGGTGATGTAGGGTAGGTATACTTATTTCTCTCTACCACTTCTGCCTTGGGTTTCTCATTACTACTTTAATTCCGGAAACTTGGGCATTAAAGGCTCTTTATAATTTGCTGTACTTGTCTTATTGAGGCACTTCCAAATGAACCAAGTAGAACTAAGGTGGCACATAGAACCCAATAAGAGGTCCAATATACATTTGATATATATTGTGTCTCTTTGACTTTCCCATAAAATATATATTTGTTGGGAATCTTTGTATTTGAGGAAGGTAAATATTTGGGTTCTTAAGATAATGAGCTGAAGATAGATTACATATGATTAGAAAAGATAGGATGGAGGCAATTTCGAATATTTCTATCTTATTTATAAAAAGTTTTGTTAAGGTCTGTTTATTTAGCGTTTTTATACTTGAAAAGAAATTTGGCATGGATGTAGCTAGTGGGTTTTGTGTGCATATTTTGAATAGGACAAAAAGAGGAGGATAACACTGAGTTGTTGGACAGTGCCTCATAGGATTAAATAAATATCAATTTCATTCATTCATAGATGGTTTACCATGAACCAGGCATTCTTTGACCTTAGGAGATACAACATTGAGCAAAACGATGTAAATCTTCACCCTCTTGGTGCTTACATTTTAGTGAAATGAGATGAGTTCATGAATAAGTAAAATAATATATGTCCAGTGATTACAGGTGCTATGGAGAAAAATAAAGCAGGAAAAGTGTAGCTATCATGGGGGTCTTTTGTGTCTTTTTTTATGCCAGTACTGTACTGTTTTGATAACTATAGCTTTGTAATATTTTGAAACCAGGAAATGTGATTCCTCCAGCTTTGTTCTTCTTTCTCAAAATTGCTTTGTCTAATTGGGGTCTTTGGTGGTTCCATACAAATTTTAGGATTGTTTGTTCTATTTCTGTGAAAAATGGCATTGGAATTTTGATAGAGATTGCATTGAATCTGTAGATTGCTTTATGGACATTTTAACAATAGTCTTTCAATTCATGAGCATGGAATATCTATTTATTTGTGTTTTCTTCATTTTCTTTTATCAATGTCTTGTAGTTTTCAGTGGATAGGTCTTTCACCTCCTTGGTTAAATTTATTCCTAGATATTTTACTCTTTTTTTGATGCATTTGTAAATTGGATTATTTTCCTAATTTGTCTTTCTGATAGTTTTATTCTTGTATAGAAATGCAACAGATTTTTATATATTGATTTTGTATCCTACAACTTTTGTTTATAAACAAACTGAATTTATTTATTCGTTCTAACAGTCTTTTGGTGGAGTCTTCAGGGTTTTCTATGTGTAGTATCATGTCATCTGCAGATAGAAGCTTGTGGAAGGCTTCTACAGTTTGTTCTTCTTAAAGAAATAGGAAGCAAAGTTATTAGCTTAGAGTAAGGATTGGGGAGGTGGCATCAGGTTTGAGAAGAGAGGAGAAAGTGTAAAATACTTGATGAGCTTCCAAATCAAGGTGCAGCTGAGTGGGGTCCTCAGTGGCTGGTCTCTTCCAGCTGTTGAGCAGGCTCCTTTGTGAATGATCCAGAGAAGTGTAGTATGTTTTCCAGGACTCTGTTATGTCAGTCTTTCCATAGGTCATCCTTGGAGATGGAGAATATTCTGCAAATTCATCACTACTTTATACTCTAATTGAAGACACTGCCGTATGGAACCTGTCCTGGGTCATCTTGAATTTTTTCCCCTGGGTAGTTTTTCCCATGTGTATATTTCCAACAGCAAATGATTAAACATTTATTGAGCACCTGCAGTGTGTGCAGTCCTAAGGGATGTAAAAAATGAATCTGCTGTTAAAGAGCGTGCACAATTTCATCTTGTAAGGATTTTTTTTGGAGTGTATGTCAGTGAATTTAGAAATTCTCTCTCTGCTCCAGTGTTAGTGGCAGTCAATTTCCTTGGACTTGTGGGGTCTGATTTTTTGCTTGTTTACTTGTCTTATGTGCCTCCTAAAATTTTCTAAGCTCCATCCCTGATGTCTAAGGGAATTTAAAGTCTTTAGTGGCCCTATCAGCCAAAAGCTTGAAGCTGTGAGAGTGCTGCAGAGAGCTGGTAGAAACCACCTGGCAGCTCAGACAGTAAGCACCATCTTTGTGTTCCATAGGGATTCTAGGCATTTCCAATCAGCATTCCTTGAAAAGATTCCATTACTAGAATTGATTCTGAACTGAAATATATTGACTTTTTAACATGTTATTAATCCACTGTTTTATTCCAGCCTTTTCCCAGGAGGAAATAGTTAATAATTGGTTTGTCTACAAATTTTGGAAAAGAAAGTGTTTTATAAAGTAACAGAAAACTTTAGTATTTTCTAGATCATTTGGAAAAAATTGTTTAGATACTTACTTCCTGGAAGTGTAATAGAAGGTTATCAAATGGTGGACATACCTGGATTTAGATATAGTTCTGAATAAAATTTTATTTCTGGAAAGTAAACTTTCTTATTATATTGGTTCCCTTTCTATAGCGGTGTTCTAGCCTTTCTGAATTTCTCCTTTTGAAATTCAAAATAGTTCTTTTTGTCTTAAATTTCTTCAACTTGTTAAATAGTAGGGCTTCTTGAGACATTTCATGAATATACTGCAGAAGAATAAAAAATGTTTTTTATGTTTGCATGATTGACTTGCCCTCAAACAGTGTTTGTTCTTCAAAGCTGAAGCTCACTTTGAAATTACAAATTCTTTTTTTTTAATATATCTTTATTGGAGTATAATTGCTTTACAATGTTGTGTTAGTTTCTGTTGTACAACAAAGTGAATCAGCTATAAGTATACATATATCCTCATATCCCCTCCCTCTTGAGCCTCCTTCCCATCCTCCCTATCCCACCCCTCTAGGTCGTCACAAAGCATCAGAGCTGATCTCCCTGTGCTATGCAGCAGCTTCCCACTAGCTATCCATTTTACATTTGGTACTGTATATATGTCAATGCTAAAGCTTACTTTAAAATTAAAAGCTAAAGCTCAGTTTGAAATTACGAATTCATGCCTAAAATAACTTGTCATTCATCAATGATGAGCAAAATGGAGTATTTAACTCCTTGTTTACGAAAGGAAAGAAAATGAAAGGAAACTAATTTGTAGTGTATCTCACTTGGGAATAAGCATGGATAAAACTTTTATGGAACAAGGCCTTCCAGAATTTTTACAAAGCAGATAGTTGTGAATATATAAAGAACTTTAAAAGATTATTAATTTTGCTACATTTATTTTAATTATGGTGCTTTCTAGTTTTGTTTTTAAAAGCTAGTTATAAACTCCCAGGTCAAAAGAAATTACAAATTATAACAGAAGTACAGAACAGCAATGTTTGGATGTTGGATAATCTTTTCTAGTATTTTCCTTTATATCTTCCTACATAGTTTCTGATGAAGAACAATCAGTAGTGTATGTTCCAGGTATGATTTTCTGCATTAATTTGGTAAACTTACGTTGCTTCTTAAGAGTTAGGAGAAAATAAAAACATTAGGATAACTTTGTAGGTATAAGTAGATGCAAAACAGTTCATCAGAACCTAATTTTTTTTTTTTTTTTTTAATGTTTGGTATGACCCCACTGAGGTTTGAAATACTGCCTTATTTTAGGGGCTGGCTGGGCAAGTCAGCTTTTGATGAATTTATAGAATACTTCATTCACGTGTTAAAGAGCAAGAGATTCTTTTCTTGTCATATTACAAATAATAGTTTAAATTTTATGTTTCAAAAAAAAAGTGAAAACTTCTTTATATAGTGTTTATGTAATAGACTTTAAAGCTTACTTACTGGTTGTTAAGAGATGAGTAGTAAAACTGAACCACTGGAGGCACCCTAATTATGTGAAAAATCAGATTTTTAATTTCCAATAAGTTAAGGTATGTATGGTATGTTGTAGTTTATTGGTTTTAATGAGACTTACGGATGTTCACATCCCCAGTTAAAAATACTTCAGTTGAATCTTTGCATGCAAAATATCGTCTTTTCATGATTCATTATTTATTAACAGAGCCTTAAAACGAAGTTTATAAAGTAAGAGATTTCCCCATCAGGTGCCATAAGTAGAGGATATCAAGGAAGAGGTTGGTGGGGGGAGGGTTTAAGAGAATGAAAAGATATAATTTTGAAATCTTGTTTGATGGAAATCCTTAGGAATTTCTACAGAAGGGAATATCAGATCAAGACACAAGATGGTGAATCCAAAAGCTGATGTTAAACTTAAGACTTCCAAGGTGACTGCTACTTCGGTCTCCATGGAGTCTTTAAAAGGTGCAGGAGATTCAGTAGATGAACAGGTCAGTAATTTCTTTTTTTCTTTTTCTGTTTTTTTTTTTTCCTTATTCTCCAGTCTTTATAAATGCTGACCAGTAAGTCATTTTTTTGTGCTGACCAGTAACTGATAGATAAGGGTAGAAGAGCCCTTGAAAGAACATTAGATGATCTACAAGCATTTTTAAAGATACAGAGGATTCTAGGATGCTTTGCTTAGTATGAATATAAAGTATGCATATTACTCATTTTGTTCCAAAATGTCCAGGCTTGCTTTAAGCCTTAGTTAAGAAACATTGATCGTCTTAGTATGTCTCCAAAGACTTACATCCTGATCTGTATGGAGTTAGTAAATCAGATTGACAATTTTTTTCTTTTATTGGGTGTCCTTTGTGATTTTTGTTCATGTGAATTTGTTAGTTGATGATGGATAAACCTTTGTATATAAGAAAATACTTTATTAAAACAAAATCAGCCTGTATTATTATTGTTATTATTATTATTTCCTTCGTTTGGCAAATAATATCATAAAGACTTTATTTTTATAGCTCAGTCATTGATTTCTCCCTTGTCTTTCTTT
Organism: Balaenoptera physalus; assembly: GCF_965194825.1. Taxonomy (NCBI): domain Eukaryota; kingdom Metazoa; phylum Chordata; class Mammalia; order Artiodactyla; family Balaenopteridae; genus Balaenoptera; species Balaenoptera physalus. The sequence continues at coordinate 45,185,072 of NC_138897.1, read as the reverse complement.
GCCTCTGTAATAGTGTCTGTACATTCCTTTGGTATATGCTCTATCTGATTGGTTTATTTCACTTTACTTTCTGTTATATTTTGTCTCCCCAACCAGAGTTTAACTCAGGGTTTGGCAATCTATGACCTGTAGGCCAAATCTGCTTCTTCCTGTTTTGTGAGTAAAGTGTTACTGGAACACAGCCACTCTCAGTCTTTTAGTGTTATGTTATTGCCACTTTCGTATTACAATGGCAGAGGCCCTGTAAAGACGAATGCTCACAAAGCCAAAATCATTTGCTATCGAACTCTATATAAAAAATGTTTTTCAGTACCTGGTTTATGTTCAGATATTGAAATTTTCAATGTCTAGTTTGTTACTAATTACAGTTGACCCTTGAACAACACGGGTGTTGGGGTGTTGAACCCTGGGCAGTCGAATATTTGCATATACCTTTTGGCTCCCCAAAACTTTACTAATAGCCTACTGTTGAATGAAAGCCTTACTGATAACATAAATAGTCAATTAACACATATTTTGAATGTTATATATATATTTACATACACTTCACGCATTCATGACACACCTTTTTTCTTAATTTCTTTTTATATTTCTTAGGCTGTGTGGTTCATCTGCAAGCTTATTCAAACTGTTGTAAATCTCCAAAAAGTTTTCCAATATATTTATTGAAAAAAACTGCTTGTACGTAGACTTGTGCAGTTCAAACCCATGTTGTTCAAGGGTCAACTGTTTTACGTTTAGTTATCTACAGGATTTAACTGTGATTAGCTCAAAAGGCCTGCCTATGTTACTTTTATCCCCAGTGTATACACTTCACACTAGGATGTGAATAGTTGAATTTGCAAGTTCTTATCAAAAATTGAAAGTACTTTTTCATATAATGGTTTGTGTGTTTTATAGTGAACAGAGGCTATTCCCCATTCATATCAGCTCCTGGCAACCACTAATCTGCTTTTAGTCTCTCTGTATTTGTTTGTTCTGGACATTTCATATAACTGGAATAATGTAATATGTGGCCTTTTGTGACTGGCTTTTTTCACTTAGTATGGTGATTTCAAGTTTCATCTATGTTGTATCATGTATCTTTACTTCATTCCTTTTTATGGCTCAATACATATTTTGTTTAACCACCAGTTGAAGGACATTTGGGTTGTTACACTTTTTGGCTATTATCAATAATATTGCTGTCAACATTCATGTACAAGTTTTTGTGTGGATGTATGTTTTCAATTTTCTTGTGTATACACCTAGAATTAGAATTGCTGGGTCATATAGTAATTCTGTGTTTAACCTTTTGATGAACTACCAAAGTAGCTATACCATTTTACATTCCACCAGCAATGCATGAGGATTCCAGATTCTCCACTTTCTCACCAACACATTATATCCATCTTTTTTATTTATAATTGTCATAGTGAGTGTGAAGTGGTATCTCATTGTGGTTTTGATTTGTATTTTCCTAATGGCCAATAATGATCATCTCTTTATGTGCTTCTTGGCCATTTGTATGTATTCTTTAGAGAAATGTCTATCCAGATCTTTTTCAGTTGGGTTGTTTGTCTTCTTATTGATGAGTTGTAAGAGTTCTTTATAGATTCCACCTCCAAGTTCCTTGTCAGATATATGATTTGTAGATATTTTCTCCCATTTTGTGAATTGTCTTTTCACTTTTTATTTTTTAAATAAAATTTATTTATTTATTTATTTATTTTTATTTTTGGCTGCATTGGATCTTCACTGCTGCGCGCGGGCTTTCTCTAGTTGCGGCGAATGGGGGCTACTCTTCGTTGTGTTTTGCAGACTATTGTTGTGGACGGAGCACAGGCTCAAGGCAAGCGGGCTTCAGTAGTTGTGGCTTGCTGGCTCTAGAGCGCAGGCTCTGTAGTTGTGGCACATGGGCTTAGTTGCTCTGCGGCATATGGGATCTTCCCAGACCAGGGCTTGAATCCGTGTCCCCTGCATTGGCAGGCAGATTCTTAACCACTGTGCCACGAGGGAAGTCCTCTTTTCACTTTCTTATTGGTGTCCTTTGAAGCTTGAAAGTTTTAAATTTTGATGAAGTCCGACTTATCAGTGTTTTCCTTTTATTTATTTAATTATTTATTTGCTGTCATATCTAAGAAATCATTGACTAAACCAAGGTCTCAAAGATTTATACCAATATCAAGGAGTTTTGTAATTTTAGATATTACATTTAGGCTTTGATCCATTTTGATGTAATTTCTGTACATGCTGTGGGTAGTGACCCAACTTCATTCTTTTGCATGTGGATTTCCAGTTGTCCCGGCGTCATTTGTTGCAAAGACCATTCTTTCTCCTTTGATGGTCTTGCCACCCTTGTTGAAAATCTGTTAAACATAAATGTGTTTGTTTCTGTAATCTCAATTCTATTCCATTGATCTATATTTCTGTTTTAATCCCAATACCACACTGCTTTAGTATACTGTAGCTTTGCAGTAAGTCCTGGAATCAGGAAGTGTAAATACTCCAAGTTTGTTCTTCCTTTACAAGATTGTTTTGGCTATTCTGGGTCCTTTGCATTTCCATAAGAATTATAGAATCAGCTTGTCAATTTCTGCACAAAAGTTAACTTGGATTTCAGTAGCAATTGTGTTGAATCTTTTTTAAAAAATTAAAAAAAAATTTTAATTCAAATATAGTTGATTTACAATGTTATGTTAGTTTCAGGTGTATAGTACAGTGATTCAGTTTTTTATGTGTATGTTGTATATATACCTATATATTATATATGTATATATATTTTTCCTTTTTTAGATTCTTTTCCCTTATAGGTTATTACAAAATATTGAGTCTAGTTCCCTGTGCTATACAGTAGGTCCTTGATGGTTATCTATTATATATATATAGTACTGTGTATATGTTAATCTCATAAATTAGGAGATTGGGAATCTTTTTTTTCTTAATTAAAAAATTTTTTTAATACAATTTTTAAAGGTTACTTTCCATTTACAGTTATTACAAAATATTGGCTATATTCCCCGTGTTGTACTATACATCCTTGAGCCTATCTTACCCCACAGTTTGTATTTCCTACTCCCCCACCCCTATGTTGTGTTGAGTCTTTAGATCAATTTGGAGAGTACTCTCAACTTAATACTATTAAGTCTTCCAGTCCTTGAATATGGTGTGTAAAATGTCTTTCTATTTATTTAGGTCTTCTTTAATTTCTTTCAGTGATGTTTTATAGTTTTCAGTGTACATGCCTTATACTCCTTTTGTTAAATTTATTTTCAAGTATTAAGTGTTTTATACTTTTTGATACTACTATTAACGGAATTGTCTCCTTAATTTCATTTTTGGATTTTTCACTGCTAGTGTCCAGAAACACAGTTGATTTTTTATCCTGCAACCTTTCTAAATTCATTTATTAGTTCTAATCTAATAGTTTTTTGGTAAATTCCTTACAATTTTCTATATATAAGATCATGCCATCTGTGAATAGAGATAGTTTTACATACCCCTTTTCAGTTTGGATTCCTTTTATTTCAGCTGTCTTCTAAAGAGATTTAAAAATGCAACAAACTTTATAGCAAGTTCATTTTTCCATACTGATAGTCTGTTGGTCCAGTATCATTTATTAAGGGGACCATTCTTTTCCCCATTGAATTGCCATGATGCTATTGTAATTCAAGGAGAGACTTAAAATTTCACAAGTCTGGCAACTGTGAGAGGAGAAAGAAAGAAAGATTGACTAGGAAGAGCCTCAGACTTCCTTGCAGTCTGAGGTAGTGTCTGTCTGTAGAGATGTATCCTTCCCTTATTATAGCATAGCGTCTTTTTTGGTAATCTCTATCCTGAATTTTGTGTTTGTCATTCTTTTGTTTTTCTATATCAGGGGTTGGCAAACTTTTTCTGTAAAGGGCCAGATGGAAAATATTTACCCTCTGTGAGACACATGGTTTCTGTCTTAATTATCTAAGTCTGCCACTATAGTGTGGAAAAAGCCATATGTATGTCAATGTATAAGAGAATGTGCATGACTGTGTTTTGTTTTGTTTTTAATTAATTAATGTATTTATTTTTGGCTGTGCTGGGTCTTTGTTGCCTCACGCGGGCTTTCTCTAGTTGCGGCAAGTGGGGGCTACTCTTTGCTGTGGTGCGTGGGCTTCTTAACTGCGGTGGCTTCTCTTGTCGTGAAGTATGGGCTCTAGGCGCTCAGGCTTCGGTAGTTGTGGCACGTGGGCTCAGTAGTTGTGGTGCACGGGCTTAGTTGCTCCACAGCATGTGGGATCTTCTCGCACCAGGGCTTGAACCCACGTCCCCTGCATTGGCAGGCAGATTCTTAACCACTGTGCCACCAGGGAAGTCCCCCATGGCTGTGTTTTAATAAACCTTTTTTACAAAAACAAGCTTTGGGCCAGATTTGGCTTGCAGTCGTAGTTTACCAACCCCTGTCCTATATGGTCTAAACATGTATTTATTTTTTAAACAATGTTTAGTTTTATATATATTTCAAACTTTATATAAATGATCTCGTATTGTGTGATTTGCTTTTTTGTTCAACATTATGTTCCTGAGATTTATTTATGTTGCATATAGTTATATTTCATTTCCTTTCACTGATATTTCAGTCAGGGTTTAGTCAGTTATTTTAACTGAGAGTATTTAATTTAAAGACTTGTTAAATTGGTGCTGGAGAACTGAAAAGCAAAAAGGGCACACTAAGTTATCATGTAGGTAGTAACTGCAAGAAACAACCACCATCTTTAGGGCTGGGAAATCAGATAGAACAAGTTGGAATTATTAAAACCTAGAAGCTTGGAGGGGGAGCCACTTAGAGCTGGAACTTTGACCTCCGATGATGGGAAACCAGCCTGACTGGTATTGCTGTCCCCAAGCAGACATGATAAAGGCTGGTTCTACGAGGGCTGGAAGAATTACCAACTGGAATCAGCTGTTCTTGCCAGGGTAAAGATCTCTGACAGGGGTGGCACTGACAGAAACAGGAAGCAAAGAGAAAGGAATGTGTCCTTTCTTCCTCTAAGAGCCTCTAGTTCTTCCTGTTGGCAGAGTTTAACAGAACGTTGTGGCAAAGAAGAAATGAAGTTTCCAGAGCCTCAGCCTCAGCATCACAAAACAGAGCATTGGGGATGGGTTTGAAGATGAATGTCAACAGCGTAACAACCAGTAGCTACAGAATTCCATTGTATAAATATACCACAGTTTAACTCTGGTTGACAAACATTTGTGTTTTCAGGTTTTTGCCTAAACACAATGCTGCCGAAGTTCTTGCCTGTGTGCAAGGGTTTCTCTTGTTTGTTTACTGAAATTTCTTTTAAAGGGTTTTCAGCAATTTTTCACATTGCCAAATCCAGTGACTTCTTTTTATATTCTGTTTAACTTTTTTGATCATCAGCACCATTAACCCCATATTCTTCTTGAAACTTTTTCTCCCACAATGTCATATGCTTCTGATTCTCCTCTTGTCTTTTCAAAAACCAATTTTAATTTATTTTCTTGGGTTAGGAGATGACTTTTAAAAACTAATATTTTTTTCTTAACTTTAAGGAAAATTTTAAAACATAGAAAAGTATAAAGAAAATAATAAAAATCTAAACATTATCAATAATAACATATGGCTGAACTTTAAATCTTTAAAACTCTGCCTTGAGAGCCAGACCCACATTTCTAACTTCCTGACTAAACATTTCCACATGAATATCCTCCTGGCATCTTAAATTGACCATATCTAAAATCTAAAACCAAATCCATTTAATTTTTTTTTTTTTTTTTACCATATCCTCTTTCCCATTTCCTTTTTCTCCCCTGTCTTTTCCATATTTGGGTAGCAGTAATTCCAGGATTCATTTTAGGGGTATTGGATTATTCCTGGTCACCTGAAGTAATTGGACTAACCGACTTTGTGGTTACTCAAATGCCAAGGATTCTTTTTTTTTTTTTTAACATGTTCCTTTTACATGTTACCTCCAGTTCCCTTGTGAATCCCTAGGTTTCATGGCTTTAAAGCCCCCTTTTGATGTTCAAGTACTAGGAGAACTTTTTATAGCACAAGAGATAGGATAGTTCAGTGGGTAAGAACATAGACTCTGGAATCAATGCTTGAGTCTTGATTTTGCTACCTAACTGCTATATTCCTAGGCAAGATATGTAACCTCCTTGTAGAATAGGAATAATACCTACCTAATAACGTTGTGAAAATTAAATGGGTAAGTATAAAATACTTAGAATATTCCTAATAATACTAGGTATAATGTTATCTATTACTCTTTGGTCTAATATTCTTTGGAATGAACCTTTGGATATATTGAGAGCTTAGAACTGGTGCTTCTGCTGCCAGCCTTAGTATACCTTTAAGCAGCCATGGGGCTATGTTGTAGGAAAGGTTCTCAGTATCTTCCATTAGGTGTTTGTTTCTGTGACATTCACCAAGGGAAAGTTGTTTCCTTAATACTCCCTAACACTTAAGCAGGCACATTTCTGCCTAAGCGTTCTTTCTGTGTGCTTTTCTGTGTAAATTTCAGATGTCCCCTGGTGGACAGATAGTTCCTTAGCCTGTGTTGACTTCACAGTAGGTTTAAATGAAATGGGTAAATAGTGTTCTACCATATAAAAGAGATCCAAGAAATTTCATCTACTGTGCTTATTTTAAGAAATTTATCAAAAAGTCTTAAAAATTGTTTTTTGTGAAAGTTGATCAGAAGGATTTTTTTTTTTTTTAAAGAATTTCTGCAGGGGAGGAATAAAGAGTGCATCATTGAAGGATTTATGTCTTGAAGACAAAAGACGCATTGCAAACTTAATTAAAGAACTGGCCAGGTGAGACAAAACCTTATATGAAATGCATTACTATATGAGAGACGGTGGTTTTTTTGAAAATAGAAAATTACAAATATGTTCTGATGTCATTGTGTCATTGTGTCATTGATCTTATGGGAGCAGTGGCTTTTAGAAAAAAAGGTATTCTGTGGTGCCAAAAAGAAAAGTAGAAAAAAACGTAAAATGGAAAAGAAACACTCTCCAATTTATGTTTTCTGGTTTATTTAATTTCCCAAATTGTTTCATGGAAATATCTGCAGCAGTCATTTATCAAGAGGGAACATTTTGAAACTTAGCTCTGCTATTGATGTAGGTTTATATTGTAATCAGAGGCATAACACTTTGGTTTTGCTTTAGTATCTGAAACAGAAAAGAACATTCATTTTATTGTCATCTTTCACAAGAATACTAGTTGTCATTTTGCTAACTTCTGATACTTTCAAATAAGGGATTTTAAATTTTGAGAATGAGAGTTCTTAGCTGTTTGGATGTACTATTCCAGTTTATTAATGATGTGTATGAAGCATATTTACTTTGTATAATTTTTTTGTTAATATACATGTCAAGTTTTGGGGTCTTAAATAATAAATGAAGATGCCTATAGAGGAATGTATTAATATAAATTATAAATGTTAAGTTTAGGGGAAGGCCATACCTAAAAATTGATAAAATTGTATTTATTTTTATCATTGAATTGCATGTTTGGAAATAGTAGGTCTTTTTCTTCTTTCTCTATTTTTAATTAAAGATAACTACATGAAGTGTTTCATTTTGAGACCTTAAAAGAATGTTTGTAGAGGCTTTTCTAGAAAGACCGAAGTTAAAAATTACCTTATTAAATCATAGAATCACAGGTATAAAAGATGACAAAAATCAGTGATGTTTTGGGGGCTTAGGTTACAAGGTATGAGATTTCAAACTACATGCCTTAGTCTGAATGTGATATGCCACCTGAGATAAGCAGTAACCTCTTTCACTAGAATTCTTTGACTGTTCTGTTCCCTGAAGTAGAATTTTCATGATCTCAAGTAGTGTTTTTTGTATTGGGAAAACATTTAATGGTTAAACATTTAATTTATGATCATCTCACAAGGCTTTTTACCACGAAGATGGATGTGGATGTCCTTAAAGCAATTACAATTAGTTTGACTTCATATATACTGGTCCTGAATTGCCATTATTGTCCTGACTGATACATTTTCAGCTACCAGGCTTAGAGAGTACTTGACATCTTAGAGTATATTGTTTTGGTTTCAGTAAACTTCTGCTTTCTAGCAAAGTGCTCAATTCTTGGTAGAAGGTCATTGTGTTAATACAAGGTTAATATTAGTACAAATTTCACTGCTAAAAACCCCTGTTATTACTATATTAACTATTAACATACAGGTATATGGGAATAATGTATTCTAGGTTCCTTGAATTTGCTACGTTTCCTCTGCTGGATATTTCAGTCTATGTTTTTCTACTTACAGTTGCCAAACCGTTTTTTTTTTTTTTTCTTCAAGACAGTTTTGTGCAAGTGGGAAAGTAGAGATAGAATTCCATGTACCTCAAACACTGGCAACAAAATATTTCTAGCCTTCATGTTCTTTTACCTCTGAATTTTCAACCTGATTTCAAATAACTGGTTTCCTGTTGGCATTAAATACAGTCATTTCTCTTTCACCTTGAGAAATAAAGTACATACTCCTTTGACCAGATATTTCCCTCTAGCTGCTACCTTCTTTGTACTACAACATAACCTCATTCCTAGAAAAGAGTCTGTAATATCTATAATACTGTTTTCTACTCTGTTGCATTTCATTCCCTCCTCAAACTTATTCATTTATTTTAAAATATAATGTATGGAAATGCAATTTATATACGATAATATGTACCCGTTTTAATTGTATATTTCACTGAGTTTTGACAAATGTATGATTACTCCAAAAAGTTACATTGAGAACTTTTACAGTCAGTCCCCTCTTCTAGCCTCCATCCCAGACAGCCATTAATGTGATTTCTATTATTACTGCTTAGTTTTATATGTTCTGACACACCAGTATAAATGGCCCAACAGTATGTACTTTTTTCTGTCTGGCTTTTTTCCCTCAGCAAAATGATTTTTGATGTGTGATAAAATATACATAACATAAAATTTACCATCTTAACCATTTTTAAGTGTACAGTTCAGTGATATTAAGTACATTCGTGTTGCTATGTGACCGTTTCTGCCATCCATTCCCAGAACTTTTTCATCACTGAAACTTTGTCCCCGTTAAACAATAACTCCTCACTCTCCCCACTGCCTATTCCCTGGTAACCACTATTCTATGTGCTTCATGAATTTGGCTATTCTAGATACCTCATATAAGTGGAATCATATAATATTTGTCCTTTTGTATCTGATTTATTTCAGAGCGTAGTGTTTTTGAGACTTTTTAAAATTTGTTGTGTATAGGAGTAATGCATTTTTTATCATTGAGTAGTATTCCATTGTATGCCTGTACCTTAATTTGTTTATCTGTTCATCTATTAATGGACATTTGGGTTGTTCCAGTATTTACCTTTTATGAATGGTGCTACTCTAACATTCATGTACAAGTCTTTGTGTGGCTATGATGTTTTATTTTTCTTCTGTAAATACTTAGGAGTGGAATTACTCAGTTATATGTTAAGTGTATATTTAACTTTATAAAAAAACTGCCAAACTGTTTCCCAATGTAGTTGTGCTATTTCATACTCCCACTAGGAACTTATGAGAGTTCCATCATTCTGCATATTCAATAACTCTTGGTATTGTCATTTCTTTACATTTTGACCATTCTCATGAGTATAGTGATATCTCCTTGTGGAATGAATTTGTGTTTCCCCAATGATTAATGTGATCATTGGCCAGTCTTTTGTTAAGTGTCTGTTCAAATCTTTTGCCTGTTGTTTTTTTTTTTTTCAATCACCCCCTTCCTTCTTGACATTGAAGTATTAGAGTTCTCTATATATTCTGGATGTAAGTTTTCAAATATTTGTTTTTTCCTCCCAACCTGCAGCTTGCTTTTAATGCTCTTAATATTTTCTTTTGAAAAGCAAATTTTTTTTTATTTTGATGAACTTCACTTCATCAGTTTTTTCTTTTATGGTTCGTGTTTTTAGTGTTCCATCTAAGAAATCTTGCCCATCCCACAATAGCAAAGATTTTTTCCTATGTTAGAAAAGACTATATCTTTTCTGCAGAATTAACCTCCGCCTCCTTGTCAAAAATCAGTTGACCATATATGCATGGCCTATTTCTGGGCACTTTATTTCATTCCATTGACCTATATGTTGCCCTGATGCCAATACCATACTAACTTGATTACTGTCATTTTATAGTAAGTCTTGAAATCAGGTAAATCCTATTGATTTTTTGTTCTTTTTGAAAATTGTTTTGGCTCTTTGAGGTCCTTTGCATTCCACTAAATTTTAGAGTCAGCTTATTAATTCCTAAAAGAACATTGCCCCCTGGAATTTTGTTTGGGGTATATTGAATTTACAGATCAAAGTGAGGAAAATTGACATGCACTGAGTCTTCCAATCTATGAATATGTCATATCTCTCCATTATTTTTTTAGATTTTCTTTCATTTTTCTCTGCATGATTTGTAGTTTTCAGGGGTACAGGGTGTAAAATATGCTCATATTTTGTTGTATTTATCCTTAAGTATTTTATGGTTTTTGATACTATTATAAATGGTGTAATTTTAATTTTATATTATACTGTACACTTAATTTTAAATTTTATTTCATTTCTAATTTTAAAAAAACAATTGATTTTAATATTGACTTGGTATCCATCAACTGCTTAAAATTCACTTGTTATAGTAGTTTTTTTTGCCAGAGTACTTTCGATTTTCCACATACAGGATTATGTCATCTACAGATAAAAACAGTTTTATTTCTTCTTTATAATCTATAGATTCTTTGTTTCTTTTTCTTGCCCTTTGGCATTGGCTAGAACCAGCAGGACGATAGTGAATGAAAGTGACGAGAGTCGACATCTTTGCCTTCTTTTTCTTATCTTAAATCTTTAACTATTAAGCACAATGTAAGCTATAGGTTTTTTGTAGATGTTCTTTATCAGGTTGAAGATATTTATTTTTGTCCCTAGTTTGGGGAGGTTTTTTTTTTTTTTTTTTTTTAAGTCATAAATAGGAGTAGAATTTTGTCAAATGATTTTTCTTCATTTACTGTGCTGATAATATGTTTTTTCTCTGTTATACTCTGGTAAAATACGTTGATTGGTTTTTGAATGCTTAGTTTACCTTGCCTTCCTGGCCTAAGCCTCATTTAGTCATGGTGGTTTTTGGTTTTGTTTTTAATCTATTACTGAGTTTGATTTGCTAATATTTTATTAGAGATTTGTGTAACATGAGAAATGCTTGTAGTTTTCATGAAATGTCATTATGTATTTTTTTTAATTAATTAATTAATTTATTTATTTTTGGCTGTGTTGGGTCTTCGTTTCTGCGCGAGGGCTTTCTTTAGTTGTAGCGAGCAGGGGCCACTCTTCATCACGGTGCGCGGGCCTCTCACTGTCGCGGCCTCTCTTGTTGCGGAGCACAGGCTCCAGACGCGCAGGCTCAGTAGTTGTGGCTCATGGGCCCAGTTGCTCCGCGGCATGTGGGATCTTCCCAGACCAGGGCTCGAACCCGTGTCCCCTGCATTGGCAGGCAGATTCTTAACCACTGCGCCACCAGGGAAGCCCCCTATGTATTTTTTTAACTTTATGTTTTAATTATGGTAAAATACACATAACTTAAATTTTACCATTTTAACCAGTTTTTAAGTCTACAGTTCAGTTGTATTAAATGTATTCACGTTGTTGTTCAGCCAGTCTCCAGAACCCTTTTCATCTTGCAAAACTAAAACTCTGTGCGCATTAAAGCTCCCCATTCCTCCCTTTGCCAGCCCCTGGTGCCAGCAATCACCATTCTACTTTCTCTGTCTGCGAATTTTACTATTCTAGTACCTTATATATATAAGTCAAATCATTGTGTTTTTTACCATAATGTGGTAAAATACATATAACATACAACTGACCCCTCGTGACATTTAGTACACTCACAGTTTTGCATAACCACCACTTTTAAGTTCCAGAACATTTTCACCCCAAAGGAAACTGTACCCATTAAGCAGTTGCTGCCCATTCTCCCTTTCCACCTAACCCCTGACAATAGCTAATCAGTTTTCTGTCTGTATTGATTTGCTGACTCTCGATATTTCGTTTAACTGGAATCATACAGTATGTGGCCTCTTGTGTTTGATTTCTTTCACTTAGCATAATGTTTTCAAGGTCGGCTTAAAAATACCCCATTGTGTAAATACATCACATTTTGTTTCTCCATTCATTCGTTTATAGACATTTGGGTTTCTACCTTTTGACTATTGCGAGTAGTGCTGCTATGAATATTCATTTGCAAGTTTTTGTTTGAACACCTGTTTCAGTTATTTTGGCTATATACCCAGGAGTGGAATTACTAGGTCTTAGGTTATTCTATGTTGAACTTTTTGGGGAGCTACCAATCGTATCCACAGCAGCTGAACCACTTTATATTCCCCCTAAAAATGTACAGGGATTCCAATGTTTCTATATCCTCACTAACACCTGTTGTATTTCATTTTTTTGATAATAGCCATCCTAGTAAGTATGAAGTGTTATCTTATTTGTGGTTTTGATTGTCATTTTCCTAGTGGCTAATGATGTCAACATTTGTAAGTCTTCTTTGGAGAAATGTCTATTCAAGTCCTTTGCCCATTTTTTAATTGGGTTGTTTGTCTTTTTGTTGTTGTTGTAATAGTTTTACATATTCTAGATTTTAGACCATTAAAAGATACATGATTTACAAATAATCTGTCATTATGTAAGTTGTTTTTTCACTTTCTTGTGTCCTTTGAAGCATAAAAGATTTTACTATTGATGAAATCTAAATTTTCTAATTTTTCTCCTGTTGATTGTGCTTTTGGTAACATATCTAAGAAACTACTGCCATATTAAAGATCATGAAGATTTAACCCTATGTTTTCTAGCTCTTTATTCAGGTCTTTGGTTCATTTTGGTTTAATTTTTGTGTATGGTAAGAGGTAGTGGTTCAACTTAATTCTTTTGCATGTGGAAATCCATTTGTCCCATTTGTTGAAGAGACCATTGTTTTCCCATTTAGTGGTCTTAGCACCATTGTCAAAAAATGATTGACCAGAGGTGTATGGCTTTATTTCTGGACTCTCAGTTCTTTTCCATTGATCCTCATGTCTATTCTAATGCCCATGCAACACTGTTTTTTGGTTTTTTAAAAAAATATATTTATTTATTTATTTGGTTGCAGCTGGTGGGCTCTTCAGTTGCAGCTCACTGGCTCCTTAGTTGCGGCCTGCATGTGGAATCTAGTTCCCTGACCAGGGATCAAACCCAGGCCCCCTGCATTGGGAGCCCAGAGTCTTCACCACTGTGCCACCAGGGAAGTCCCCAACACTGTTTTGATTAGTGTTAACTTTGTAGAGAACATAAAATACAAATCCTACAACTTTCTTCTTCCTTTTCAAGATTGTTTCAGCTATTCTTGGTCCCTTGCAATTCTGTATGAATTTTAGGATCAGCTTTTACATTTCTGCAAAAAGGCAGTTGAGATTTTGATAGGATCACATTGAATCTATAGATTGCTTTGAGGAGTATTGCCATGTTAACAGTATTAAGTCTTCCAATCCACAGACATGAAATATCTTTCAGTATTTAGGTCTTCTTTAATTTCTTTGAGTTTTATAGTTTTCAGTGTACAAGTCTTTCACTTCCTTGGTTATTTCCAAGTGTTTTCTTCTTTTTGATACTCTTAGAACTGTTTGATTAATATTCTTGTCAGATTGTTCATTGCTGCTGTATAGAAATACGAAAGATTTTTTTTAAAATAAATTTATTTATTTATTTATTTATTTTTGGCTGCGTTGGGTCTTTGTTGCTGCTCGCGGGTTTTCTCTGGTTGCATCCAACGGGGGCTACTCTTTGTTGCGGTGCATGGGCTTCTCATTGTGGTACCTTCTCTTGTTGTGGAACACGGGCTCTAGGCAGGTGGGCTTCAGTAGTTGCAGCACGTGGGCTCAGTAGTTGTGGCTCGCAGGCTCTAGAGCACAGGCTCAGTCTTTGTGGCGCACGGGCTTAGTTGCTCCGTGGCATGTGGGATCTTCCCGGACCAGGGCTCGAACCTGTGTCCCCTGCATTGGCAGGCGGATTCTTGACCACTTCGCCACCAGGGAAGTCCCCGAAATATTTTTGTATGTTGTATGAAACTTTGTTAAATTTGTTTATTAATTAGTTCAAATAATTTTTTTGTGCATTCTCTATGGATTGTCTATATATAGGATTGTGTCATCTGAAAATAGAGATAGTTTTACTTCCTCCTTTCCAGTTTGGATGCCTCTTGTTTCTTTTTCCTGTTTAAGTACTCTGGCTTGAAGTTTCGAGCCTGAATGAAACTTATTGAATGGAGTGGTGGAAGCAGGCATCCTTATCTTGTGGGAAAGGTTTCAGTTTTTCATCAGTGGGATAAAATGTTAGCTGTGTTTTTTTCATAAATGCCCTTTATCATGTTAAGGAAGGTTCCTTCTGTTCCTAGTTTGAGTGTTTTAGATTTTGTCAAAAGCTTTCTCTGTATCAACTGATATGATCATAACTTTTTTGTTTGTTTGTTTCCTTTTTTGTATTAAATATGGTGTTTCAATTGATTTTCTTATGTTGAACAATTCTTGTATTACTGGGATAAATACCAATTGATCATGTTGTATAATCCTTTTAATATGTTTTTGGATTTGGTTTGCTGGCATTTTTGAGGATTTTTGAATCTATATTCATAAGGGATATTGGTCTGTAGTTTTCTTTTCTCATAGTGTCTTTGTCTGGCTTAGATATCAGGTAATGCTGGCCTTATAGTATGAGCTAGGAAGTATTCCCTCTCCTTATGTTCTTTGGAAGAGTTTGAGAAGTATTGGTGTTAATTCTTCTTTAAATATTTTGTGGAATTCATCCGTGAAGTCATCTGGTCCTTGGCTTGTCTTTATTGAGTGGTTTTTGATAACTGTTTCAATCTCTTTTACTTGTTATAGATCTGTTCAGATTTTCCATTTGTTCTTGAGTCAGTTTTGGTAATTTTTGTATTTCTAGGAATATGTTCACTACATCTTGGTTATCCAATTTGTTGACATATAATTGTATGAACTATTTTCTTACAATCCTTTTTATTTCTGTATAGTTAGTAGTAATGTGCCCACTTTCATTTCTGATTTTATTTATTACATCATCTCTCATTTATCAGTCTAGCTAAAGAATTTTAAATTTTGTTAATCTTTTCAAAGAACCAGCTTTTGGTTTTGTATATTCTCTATATTGTTTTTCTATTTTCTATTTCATTCATCTTTCCTCTAATCTTTATTATTTTCTTCCTTTTGCTACTTTTGGGTTCGAGTTTCTAGTCCTTAAGGTGTAAACTTAAGTTACCAACTTTAAATCTCTCTTCTTTATTTTAATTTCTTTTTTTTTTTTAAATTTTATTTTATTTGACCATGGCTCACAGCATGCAGGATCTTAGTTCCCCCACCAGGGATCGAACCTGTGTTCTCTGCATTGGGAGCGCCGAGTCTTAACCCCTGGACCACCAGAGAAGTCCTTAAATCTCTCTTCTTTTTTAATGTAGGCATTTACAGCTATAAATACCCTCTGGGCACTGCTTTTGCTGTACCCTATAGGTTTTGGTATGTTTTATTTTCATTTTCATTTCATCTCAAAGTACTTTCTAATTTTCCTTATGATTTTTTTCTTTTACCCATTTGTTGAGTGTGTTTTTAATTTCCATATATTTATGAATTTCCACTCTTCTTTCCCTTGATTTTTAGCTTTATTTTATTGTACTGGAGAAGATACATTTTTTTTTAACATCTTTATTAGAGTATAATTGCTTTACAATGGTGTGTTAGTTTCTGCTTTATAACAAAGTGAATCAGTTATACATATACATTTGTCCCCATATCTCTTCCCTCTTGCATCTCCCTCCCTCCCACTCTCCCTATCCCACCCCTCTAGGTGGTCACAAAGCACCGAGCTCATCTCCCTGTGCTATGCGGCTGCTTCCCACTAGCTATCTATTTTACGTTTGGTAGTGTATATATGTCCATTCCACTCTCTCACTTTGTCCTAGCTTACCCTTCCCCCTCCCCATATCCTCAAGTCCATTCTCTAGTAGGTCTGCATCTTTATTCCCATCTTGCCACTAGGTTCTTCTGACCATTTTTTTTTCTTTTTTTAGATCCCACATATATGTGTTAGCATACGGTATTTGTTTTTCTCGTTCTGACTTACTTCACTCTGTATGACAGTCTCTAGGTCCATCCACCTCACTACAAATAACTCAGTTTCGTTCCTTTTTATGGCTGAGTAATATTCCATTGTATATATGTGCCACATCTTCTTTATCCATTCATCTGTTGATGGACACTTAGGTTGCTTCCATGTCCTGGCTATTGTAAATAGGGCTGCAATGAACATTTTGGTACATGACTCTTTTTGAATTCTGGTTTTCTCAGGGTATATGCCCAGTAGTGGGATTGCTGGGTCGTATGGTAGTTCTATTTTCAGTTTTTTAAGGAACCTCCATACTGTTCTCCGTAGTGGCTGTATCAGTTTACATTCCCACCAACAGTGCAAGAGGGTTCCCTTTTCTCCACACCGTCTCCAGCATTTATTGTTTCTAGATTTTTTGATGATGGCCATTCTGACTGGTGTGAGATGATATCTCATTGTAGTTTTGATTTGCATTTGGAGAAGATACTTTGTATTCGTTCACTCCTGTTTAACTGTATTGAGATTTGTTTGTGAGATTTGTTTGAGATTTGTTTGTGATTTGTTTGTGAGATTGAGATTTGTTTGTGACCTAACATATAATTTATTCTGGAGAATGCTCCATGTGCACTTGAAACAAATGTTGCTTCAACTGTTGCTTGGTAGAGTGTTCTATATATGTCTTTTAGATCTAGTTGGTTTATAGTGTTGTTCAAGTCCTCTCTGTTCGTATTGATGATATTTCATCTAGATGTTCTATTCATTGAAAGTAGATTATTGAGGTCTCCAACTATTATTGTAGAACTGTCTACGTTTCTCTTCAATTATGTTCATGTTTTCTTTATATATTTTGGGTCTCTGATGTGTAACGTGTTTACTTTTATAATTTTTACATATCCTTAGGGAATTGACCCATTTATAAATCTATGACATCTGTCTCTTTTTCTTGTAACATTTTTTGTTTTAAGGTTGATTTTGGGTGATGTTAGTAAAAAGCCAACCCAGTTCTGTTTTGGTTACTATTTGCATGGTATTTGCATGAAATATCTTTTTACCATATTTTAGCTTTCAAACTTTCTGTCTTTTAATTTAAAGTGAGTCTCTTGCAGGCAACATATAGTTGGACTGTGGGGTTTTTTTTTAATCCATTTTGCCAGCCTCTTTTTTTCATTTGGTGGATGTAATCCATTTACATTTAAAGTAATTTCTGTAAGGAAGTACCATTTTGCTTTACACATATGGGTGTGTGTGTGTGTATACATTTATACACATATATATATACACATGTATATGTGCATATATGTGTGTGTGTGTGTGTGTGTATATATATATATATATATATATGTGCATATATATATATTTTATATGCAGATATACCTCAGACATATTGCAGGTTCTAAACCATCACAGTAAAGCGAGTATCACAGTAAAGTGAGTCACACAAACCTGTTGGTTTCCCAGTACATGTAAAGGTTATATTTACACTATACTGTGCAATAACATTATGTCTAAAAAAAAAACCAATGTACATACCTTAATTTAAAAATACTTTATTGTTAAAAAGTACTTACCATCATCTGAGCTTTCAGCAAGTCATGATCTTTTTGCTGGTGGAGGACCATACCACAGTGTTGATGCCTGCTGACTGCAGGGCGGTGGTTCTTGAAGGTTGGGGTGTATGTGACAATTCTTAAAGTAAGACAACAATGAAGTTTGCTACATCAGTTGACTTTTCCTTTTACTAGCGATTTCTCTGTAGCATGCAATGCTGTTTGACAGCATTTTACCCACAGTAGAACTTCTTTCAAAATTGGAGTCAATCTTCTCAAACCCTCTTCTGCTTTATCAACTAAGTTTATGTAATATTCTAAGTTCTTTGTTGTTATTTCAACAATCTTCATAGTATCTTTACCAGGAGTATATTCCATCTCAAGAAACCACTTTCTTTGCTTATTCGTAAGAAGCAACTCTTTTTCCATGAAAGTTATCATGAAATTGCAGCAATTAAGTCACATCTTTGGCTACTTTTCTAATTCTAGTTCTCTTGCTGTTTCTACCACATCTGCAGTTACTTCCTTTACTGAAGTCTTGAACCCCTCAAAGTCATCCATGAGGGTTGGCATCAACTTCTTCCACACTGCTGTTAATGTTGATATTTTAACCTCTTCCCATATATCACAAATGTTCTTAATGGCATCTAGAATAGTGAATACTTTCCAGAAGGTTTTCAGTTTACTTTGCCCAGATCCATTAGAGGAATCACTGTCTATGGCAGCTTACAAAATGTATTTTTTAAATAATAAGACTTGGAAATTGAAATGACTCCTTGCTGCAGAATGGATGTTGTGTTAGCAGGCATGAAAACAACATTAATCTTTGTACATCTCCATCAGAGCTCCTACATGACCAGTCTCATTGTCAATGAGCAGTAATATTTTGAAAGGAATCTTTTTCTGAGCAGTAGTAGGTCTCAACAGTGGGCTTAAAGTATTCAGTAAACCATGTTGTAAACAGATGTGCTGTCATTCAGGCTTTGTTGTTCCACTTATAGAGTGCAGGCAGAGTAGATTTAGCATAATTCTTAACGGCCCTAGGATTTTCAGAATGGTAAATGAGCAGTGGCTTCAACTTCAAGTCACCAGCTGCATTAGCCTATAACAAGAGAGTCAAACTGTCCTTTGAAGCTTTGAAGCCAGGCATTGACTTCTCCTCTGTAGCTATGAAAATCCTAAGTAGCATCTTTTCCCAATAGAAGGCTGTTTCATCTCCATTGAAAATCTGTTGTTTAGTGTAGCAACCTTCACTAATTATCTTAGCTAGGTCTGGATAACTTGCTACAGCTTCTGCATCAGTACTTGCTGCTAACCTTGCACTTTTATGTTATGGAAGTGGCTTCACTGGAGTGTTCACTGGAGTAACACTTTTAATTTCTTTCAAGAACCTTTTCTTTCCATTCACAACTTGGCTAACTGTTTGGTGCAAGAGCCCTACCTTTTGGCCTATTTTGGCTTTTGACATGCATTCTTCACTAAGCTTAATTACTTCTAGCTTTTGATTTGAAGTGAGAGATGTGTGACTCTTCCTTTCACGTGAACCCTTAGAGGTCATTGTACAGTTATAAATTGGCCTAATTTCAATATTGTAGTGTCTCAGGGAATAGGGAGCGCCAAAGAGAGGGAGAGACAGGGGAATGGCCAGTTGATGGAACAGTCAGAACACACACAACATTTATTGATTAAGTTCACTGTTTTATATGAGTGTGGTTCATGGCACTCCAAAACAATTACAATGGTAATAGCAAAGATCACTGATCACACATCACCATAAAAAATTTAATAATAGTGGAAAAGTTTGAAATATGGCAGGAAATACCAAAATGTGACGTAGAGACACAAAGTGAGCAGATGTTGTTGGAAAAGTAGTGCCTGTGGAGTTGCTCAACACAGGGTTGCACAAACCTTCAAATTTGTAAAAATGCAATATCTGCAAAGTGCAAAAAAGTGAAGTGCAATAAAACAAGGTATGCCTGTATATAAAACAGCAAGAGTTTATGTAAAATATACAGATGAAAAAAGACATTTCTTGTTCCTCAGTTACTTTAAAAGTACTATCTTTTCTGTTTGATTTGTGTGTGTGTGTTTGTGTGTGTGTGTGTTGTGTGTGTGTGTGTGTGTGTGAGAGAGAGAGAGAGAGAGAGATTTTCACTAGCTCCCTGATTCTTTTTTGGTAAAATTTTTCGTTCTTTTCTTAGTGGCTAACCTGGGGATTACAGTTAACTTCCTAAATTTTATAATAATCTAATTTGATTTCATAGCAACTTATCTTCACTGGTACAAAAAAACTGTACAGCTGCATTCCCCAGTCTTTATTTTGTTTTTGTCACCAATTACATCTTTATACATTGTGTGCTTGTTATGTACTGCATTGTGACCCCCCCCCCCAAATTCGTATGTTGAAATGCTAACCCCCAGTACTTTAGGGTATAACTAGAATTGAAAAGAGGGCCTTTAATATGGTTATTAAGGTAAAATGAGGTCACACTGTGGTTAAAGACTTGTGCATTTTACTTCTTAGTTTTGTCAATTTTTGCCTTATATATCTGATCCTATGGTTATTAGTTGTACTCAGTTATAGTTTGCATTTTCCTGTTAAGTGAACCTCTGGTCACCCTGGATATTTGTAACATGCATCCTTGACTAATAGCAGTCTAATATTAACTGGTAGTTTTAGCCCTCCTAAGCGATTTAAGAACTCTTGATCACATGAGCTTCATTTTCCCTCCTGTGTGCCATTATATAGTATATCATAATTTCTTCTCTATATACATTTTAATTCAATGTAATATAATCATTACTTTTTTGTATTATTTTTTAGGGTTACAGAAAAGTTGCAAAAAATAGTACATTATTGGGGGAATGAGGAATTGGGAGTAATTGTTAATGAATATAAGGTTTCCTTTTGAGAGGATAAAAATGTTTTAAAATTAGATGATGGTGATGGTTGCAGAACTCTGTAAATATAAGAAAAGTCAGGGAATTGTACACTCTGAGTGAAACTTACTGTATGTAAATTATATCTCAATAAAGCTCCTAAAAATTAATAGTATGGGTGACTTCCCTGGTGGCGCAGTGGTTAAGAATTCGCCTGCCAATGCAGGGAACATGGGTTCGAGCCCTGGTCTGGGAAGATCCCACATGCCGTGGAGCAACTAAGCCCATGCACCACAACTACTGAGCCTGCACTCTAGAGCCCACGAGCCACAACTACTGAGCCTGTGTGCCACAACTACGGAAGCCCGCGCACGCCTAGAGCCCATGCTCCACAACAGGAGAAGCCACCACAGTGAGAAGCCCGTGCACCGCAAATAAGAGTAGTCCCCACTCGCCACAACAAGAGAAAGCCCACATGAAGCAACAAAGACCCAACGCAGCCAAAAATAAATAATAAATAAATAAATTAATTAATTAAAAAATTAATAGTATGGAGGGTTTGGATACCTTTCATATAGCTTTCTCCAACCATAACATCCTGAGTAACCATAGTTTAGTTATCAAAAATTAACATTGGTATATTAGTACTAATTAACTACAGAGTATATTCATATTTTGCCAGTTTTTCCACTAATAATTTTTTTCTTTCCAGTATCACCTTTGTATTCAGTTTTCATGTTTCCTTAACCTCCTCCCATTTGTGGCATTTCCTTAGTCTTTCCTTGCCTTCCATGACTTTGACACTTTGAAGAATACTGATCAGGTATTTTGTAGTATTTCTTTTTTTTTTTTTTTAATTAATTACTTTATTGATGTGATTATTTTTGGCTGAGTTGGGTCTTCGTTGCGGTGTGTGGGCTACTCATTGTGGTGGCTTCTCTTGTTGCGGAGCACGGGCTCTAGGCGTGCAGGCTTCATTAGATGTGGCACGTGGGTTTAATAGTTGTGGAATGCGGGCTCAGTGGTTATGGCTCACGGGCTCTGGAGCACAGGCTCAGTAGTTGTGGCTCACAGGCTTACCTGCTCCGTGGCATGTGGGATCTTCCCGGACCAGGGCTTGAACCTGTGTCCCCGTATTGGCAGACGGAATCTCAACCACTGCGCCACCAGGGAAATCCCAGTATTTTTTTCAATATGCTTTTTTCTCATGATTGTGTTGCATTATGATATGTTGTACTGGGGGTATGTGATGTTGATATGTCATTATTGGTGGTTTTAACTGTGGTTAACTTGGTTGATGTAGAGTGTACTAAGTTTTCACTCCTCAAAAGTTAATTAATGAGCACCAGAGGGCAGACAGAAGAAGCAAGAAGAACTACAGTCCTGCAGCCTGTGGAACAAAAACCACATTCATAGAAAGATAGACAAGATGAAAAGGCAGAGGGCTATGTACCAGATGAAGGAACAAGATAAAACCCCAGAAAAACAACCAAATGAAGTGGAGATAGGCAACCTTCCAGAAAAAGAATTCAGAATAATGATAGTGAAGATGATCCAGGACCTCGGAAAAAGACTGGAGACAAAGATCGAGAAGATGCAAGAAATGTTTAACAAAGACCTACAAGAATTAAAGAACAAACAAACAGACATGAACGATACAATAACTGAAATGAAAACTAGACTAGAAGGAGTTAATAGCAGAATAACTGAGGCAGAAGAACACGTAAGTGACCTGGAAGACAGAATGGTGGAATTCACTGCCACAGAACAGAATAAAGAAAAAAGAATGGAAAGAAATGAAGACAGCTTAAGAGACCTCTGGGACAACATTAAAAGCAACAACATTCGCATTATAGGGGTCCCAGAAGGAGAAGAGAGAGAGAAAGGACAAGAGGAAATATTTGAAGAGATTATAGATGAAAACGTCCCTAACATGGGAAAGGAAATAGCCACCCAAGTCCAGGAAGCACAGAGAGTCCCATACAGGATAAACCCAAGGAGAAACACGCCGAGACACATAGTAATCAAATGGTCAAAAATTAAAGACAAAGAAAAATTACTGAAAGCAGCAAGGAAAAAAAGACAACATACAAGAGAACTCCCATAAGGTTAACAGCTGATTTCTCAGCAGAAACTCTACAAGCCAGAAGGGAGTGGCATGATATACTTAAAGTGATGAAAGGGAAGAATCTACAACCAAGATTACTCTACCTGGCAAGGATCTCATTCACATTCGATGGAGAAATCAGAAGCATTACAGACAAGCAAAAGTAAGAGAATTCAGCACCACCAAACCAGCTCTACAACAAGTGCTAAAGGAACATGTCTAAGTGGGAAACACAAGAGAAGAAAGGACCTACAAAAGCAAACCCAAAACAATTAAGAAAATGGTCATAGGAACATACATATCGATAATTACCTTAAACGTGAATGGATTAACCAAAAGACACAGGCTTGCTGAATGGATACAAAAACAAGACCCATATATATGCTGTCTACAAGAGACCCACTTCAGACCTAGGGACACATACAGACTGAAAGTGAGGGGATGGAAAAAGATATTCCATGAAAATGGAAATCAAAAGAAAGCTGGAGTAGCAATACTCATATCAGATAAAAGAGACGTTAAAATAAAGAATGTTACAAGAGACTAGGAAGGATACTACGTAATGATCAAGGGATCAATCCAAGAAGATATAACAATTATAAATATATATGCACCCAACACAGGAGCATCTCAATACATAAGGCAACTGCTAACAGCTATAAAAGAGGAAATCAACAGTAACACAATAATAGTGGGGAACTTTAACACCTCACTTACACCAATGGACAGATCATCCAAAATGAAAATTAATAAGGAAACACAAGCTTTAAATGACACAGTAGACCAGATAGATTTAATTGATATTCATAGGACATTCCATCCAAAAACAGCAGATTACACTTTCTTCTCAAGTGCACGGGGAACATTCTCCAGGATAGATCACATCTTGGGTCACAAATCAAGCCTCAGTAAATTTTAGAAAATTGAAATCGTATCAGGCATCTTTTCTGACCACAACACTATGAGATTAGAAATGAATTATAGGAAAAAAAACGTAAAAACACAAACACATGGAGGCTACACAATACGTTGCTAAATAACTTAGAGATCACTGAAGAAATCAAAGAGGAAATCAAAAAATACCTAGACACAAATGACAATGAAAACATGACAATCCAAAACCTATGGGATGCAGCAAAAGCAGTTCTAAGAGGGAAGTTTACAGTGATACAAGCCTACCTCAAGAAACAAGAAAAATCTCAAATATACAATCTAACCTTATACCTAAAGGAACTAGAGAAAGAAGAACAAACAAAACCCATAGTTAGCGGAAGGAAAGAAATCATAAAAATCACAGCAGAAATAAATGAAATAGAAACAAAGAAAACAGTAGCAAAGATCAATAAAACTAAAAGCTGGTGCTTTGAGAAGATAAACAAAATTGATAAACCATTAGCCAGACTCATCAAGAAAAAGAGGGAGAGGACTCAAATCAATAAAATTAGAAATGGAAAAGGAGAAGTTACAACAGACATTGCAGAAATACAAAGCATCCTAAGAGACTACTACAAGCAACTCTATGCCAATAAAATGGACAACCTGGAAGAAATGGACAAATTCTTAGAAAGGTATAACCTTCCAAGACTGAACCAGGAAGAAATAGAAAATATGAACAGACCAATCACAAGTAATGAAATTGAAACTGTGATTAAAAATCTTCCAACAAACAAAAGTCCAGCACCAGATGGCTTCACAGATGAATTCTAAGAAACATTTAGAGAGGAGTCAACATGCATCCTTCACAAACTCCTCCAAAAAATTACACAAGAAGGAACACTGCAAAACTCATTCTATGAGGCCACCATCTCCCTGATACCAAAACCAGACAAAGATACTACAAAAAAAGAAAATTACAGACCAATATCACTCATGAATATAGATGCAAAAATCCTCAACAAAATACTAGCAAACAGGATCCAAGAGCACATTAAAAGGATCATACACCATGATCAAGTGGGATTTATCCCAGAGATGCAAGGATTCTTCAATATATGCAAATCAATCAATGTGATACAGCATATTAACTAACTGAAGAATAAAAACCATATGATCATCTCAATAGATGCAGAAAAAGCTTTTGACAAAATTCAACACCCATTTATGTTAAAAACTCTCCAGAAAGTGGGCATAGAGGGAAACTACCTCCACATAATAAAGGCCATATATGACAAACCCACAGCCAACGTCGTTCTGAATGCTGAAAAACTGAAAGCATTTCCTCTAAGATCAGGAACACGACAAAGATGTCCACTCTTGCCACTATTACTCAACATAGTTTTGGAAGTCCTAGCCATGGCAATCAGAGAAGAAAAAGAAATAAAAGGAATACAAATTGGAAATGAAGAAGTAAAGCTGTCACTGTTTGCAGATGACATGATACTCTACATAGAGAATCCTAAAGATGCTACCAGAAAACTACTAGAGCTAATCAATGAATTTGGTAAAGTTGCAGGATACAAAATTAATGCACAGAAATCTCTTCCATTCCTATACACTAAAGATGAAATATCTGAAAGCGAAATTAAGGAAACAATCCCATTTACCACTGCAACAAAAAGAATAAAATACCTAGGAATTAACCCACCTAGGGAAACAAAAGACCTGTATGCAGAAAACTATAAGACACTGATGAAAGAAATTAAAGATGATACCAACAGATAGAGAGATATACCATGTTCTTGGATCGGAAGAATCAATATTGTGAAAATGACTATACTACGCAAAGCAATCTACAGATTCAATGCAATCCCTATCAAATTACCAATGGCATTTTTTATGGAACTAGAACAAAAAATCTTAAAATTTGTATGGAGACACAAGAGACTCTGAATAGCCAAAGCGGTCTTGAAGGAAAATAACGGAGCTGGGGGAATCAGACTCCCTGACCTCAGACTGTACTACAAAGCTACAATAATCAAGACAATATGGTACTGGCACAAAAACAGAAACATAGATCAATGGAGCAAGTTAGAAAGCCCAGAGATAATCCCACGCACCTATGGTCAACTAATCTATGACAAAGGAGGCAAGGATATACAATGGAGAAAAGACAGTCTCTTCAACAAGTGGTGCTGGGAAAACTGGACAGCTACATGTCAAAGAATGAAATTAGAACACTCCCTAACACCATACACAAAAGTAAACTCAATATGGATTCGAGACTAAATGGAAGACCGGATACTGTAAAACTCTTAGAGGAAAACATAGGCAGAACACTCTTTGACATAGATCACAGCAAGATCTTTTTTGACCCTCCTTCTCGAGTAATGGAAATAAAAACAAAAATAAATAAATGGGACCTAATGAAACTTAAAAGCTTTTGCACAGCAACGGAAACTACAAACAAGACAAAAAAGACAACCCTCAGAATGGGAGAAAATATTCACAAACGAATCAACAGACAAAGGATTAATCTCCAATGTATATAAAGAGCTCATGCAGCTCAATATTAGAAAAAGAAACAACCAAATCCAAAAATAGGCAGAAGACCTAAATAGACATTTCTCCAAAGAAGACATACAGATGACCAAGGAGAACATGAAAAGCTGCTCAACATCACTAATTATTAGAGAAATGCAAATCAAAACTACAATGAGGTATCACTTCACACCAGTTAGAATGGGCTTCATCAGAAAATCTACAAACAACAAATGCTGGAGAGGGTGTGGAGAAAAGGGAATATACTGCACTGTTGGTGGGAATGTAAATTGGTACAGCCACTGTGGAGAACAGTATGGAGGTTCCCTAAAAATCTAAAAATAGAATTACTATATGATCCAGCAATCCCACTACTGGGCATATACCCAGAGAAAACCATAATTCAGAAAGACACATGCACTGCAATGTTCGTTGCGGCACTATTTACAATAGCCAGGTCATGAAAGCAACCTAAATGCCCATCGACAGGCGAATGGATAAAGAAGTGGTATATATATACAATGGAATATTCCTCAGCCATAAAAAGGAATGAAATTGGGTCATTTGTTGAGACGTGGATGGATCTAGAGATTGTCATACAGAGTGAAGTAAGTCAGAAAGAGACAATGAAATATCGTATATTGACGCGTATATTTGGAACCTAGAAAAAT
This sequence comes from Balaenoptera physalus, assembly GCF_965194825.1. Classification (NCBI taxonomy): domain Eukaryota; kingdom Metazoa; phylum Chordata; class Mammalia; order Artiodactyla; family Balaenopteridae; genus Balaenoptera; species Balaenoptera physalus. Next base: position 45,158,316 of record NC_138897.1, on the reverse strand, counting down.
GGTACAGATGAACCAGTTTTCAGGGCAGAAATTGAGACACAGATGTAGAGAACAAACGTATGGACACCAAGGGGGGTAAGTGGTGTGGGGGTGGGGGTTGTGGTGTGATGAATTGGGCGATTGGGATTGACATGTATATACTGATATGTCTAAAATTGATGACTAATGAGAACCTGCTGTATAAAAAAATAAAAATAAATTTTAAAAAAAGTTAATTAAGGAATATTTTGGAAGAGGTTCCTGGGGACTATTCAAATACACTGTTTTTTCTGAAACTTTACCCTCTACTATAAGCATCCATCAAAGGAGCTTGCCTGTAACCACTATAACTGTGATATTGTAATGGTACTTTATATTTCCCTTATTTTTTTACATTTATTAATTGGAATTCTTGTTTAAGGATGAGTTATCCCTTTTGTCCTGTTTACTTGCGTATTTATTTCAGTATTTATTTTGTTATTTATTTTTATCACTACCAGGCTCATGGACATTTTATTTTATTCTAATCCAGGACTCACAGAAATAAAAATGGAGTAGCACGGTGGTACATTTTTAAAAAAGAACACTGTTTGTTTTGAGGTAATTGTAGATTCATCTGCAATGGTAAGAAATAATACAGAGAGATAGTCCATGTTCCCTTTACCCAGTTTTCACCAATGGTAGCATTTTTATTAACTGTAGTGCAATATCACAACCAGAAAATTGATATTGATAGAATTCATCAACCTTGTATAGATTTCACATGTACTTATTTGTGTGTATATTTAGTTCTGTGCAGTTTTATCACATGTGTAGATTTGTGTACCATCACCACAGTCAAGATACAAAGCAATTTTATTACAAGAGTCACTCATGCTGTCCTTTTATAAAGATAGCTATTTTCCTTTGTACCGCTTTCTCCTTCCCTAATCGCTGGCAACCACTGATCCACTCTCCATCTCTATAATTTTGTCATTTCAAGAATGGTATATAAATGGAATCATACAGTATGTAACCTTTTGATATTGGCTTTTTTTCCCACTCAACATAGTTCTTTTTAGATCCGTCCAAGTTGTTGAATGTATCAATAGTTTGTTCTTTTTATTGCTGAATAGTATTCCATGGTATGGGTGTACTACATTTTATTTAACCATTCACCTGTTAAAGGATTGTTTTCAGCTTTTGACTGTTAGAAATGAAACGGCTATGATTATTCAATGTATAGATTTTTGTGTGAACATAACATTTTCATTTCCTTGGAATATTGTGTCATAAATGCATGTATAGTTTTGTCAGAAACTGCTGAACTATTTTCAAGGAGGGTTTACCATTTTACATTCCCACCAACAATGCAAGAGAGATCTACATCCTCTGCATTCTTGCCAACGTTTGTTATAATTATTTTGTATTGTAGCCATTCTGATAGCTATTTAGTGTTATCTAATTGTGGTTTTAATTTGCATTTTTCTAATGGATATTGATGTTGGACATTGCTTCATGTGCTTATTTGCCATCTTCTTCAGAGAAATGTCTGTTCATCCTTTTTGCCCATTTCCTGTGTAATATTTGGGCTTTTTTATTGATGAATTTTGAGAGTTCTTCATATGTCCTATATATAGAGCCTTTGTTGGATATGTAATTTGCAAATACTTCTTCCTAGTCTGTAGGTTGTCTTTTCATCCCTTTTGTAGAGTCTTTCATAGAGCAAATGTTTTTAATTTTAACTAGGTCCAGTTTATCAGTTTTTTCCTTTTACGGACCATGCTTTTATTGTCAAGTCTAAGAACTCTTTGCCTAGCCTTAGTACCTGGAAGATTTTCTCCTATTTTTTTCTAAAAGTTTTATAGTTTTATGTTTTGTATTAAGTGCATGATCCATTTTGCAATAATTTTTGTATAAGGTGTGAGGTTTAGGTTGAGGTTCCTTTTATTTTGCCTGCTGTGTTCAATTGCTCCAGCGCCATTTGTTGAAATCTTTTTTATACTTTTGTCAGAAATCAGTTGGACATATTTGCATATGTCTCTTTCTCATCAGTTGGACATATTTGCATATGTCTCTTTCTCAGTTCTCTTTTCTAATCCATTGATCTATGTCTCTATCCTTCTGCCAACTGTCTTAATTGCTGTAGCTATGTAGTAACCCTTAATATTGGATAGAATGATTCCTCCCATTTCATTCTTTTTCAAAATTATTGTAGCTCTTCTAGTCCTGTGCCTTTCCATGATAACTTTAGAAGATTTTCAATGTCTATTAAAAAAACTTGCTGGTATTTTAATAGCTATTACATTAAAGCTATAGATAAGTTTTGGGAAGAATTGACATCTTTACTCTGTTGAGTCTTCCGGTCTATGAATATAGCAAGACTCTCCATTTATTTAGCTATTTGATTTCTTTCATCAGCATTTTATAATTTTCAGGATATAAATCCTGTACGTGTTTTCTCACATTTATATCTAAGTATTTAATTTTCTTTGGAGCAATTATAAATGTATTGTGTTTTAAATTTTGGTTTTCACATTTGTCGTTTCATGTTTGTTTGCTGTTTGAAATGTGATTGAAATTTGTGTGTTTATCTTGATTCCTTGGAGCCTTGCTGAACTCACTTACTAGTTCTAGAGGTTTTACTGTTGATTCTTTGGGGCAATGACAATTATGTCATTTGCAGATAGGGATGGTTTTATTACTTTCTTTTGAATGTGTATGCTTTTTATTTCTTATCTTATGATCCTGTCTAGGACTCCCAGTGCTATGTGAATAGGAGTGTTCAGAGAGGATATGTTTACTATGTTCTTGATTTTATGTGGAAAGCATTCAGTCTATCATCAAGTATGATGTTAGCTGTAGACTTTTTGTAGATACTCTTTTTAAATTTGAGGAACTTTCTCCCTATGCTGAGTTTTTGTTATGATTCCATGCAAGGTTTTGTAAAATACATTTTTCTACCTCGATATCATATGAGTTTTCTTTAGCTATTGATTTGGTGGGTTATGTTAATTGATTTTTAAATGTTGGACATGTCTTACATACCTGTAATAAATCTCACTTGTTATAATTGTTTTTCTACATTGCTGGACTTGCTTTTCTAGTATTCTGTTTAGAATTTTAATTTTTTTATTTTACTTTTTTATTTATTTATTTTTTGGCCATGCCACGCATCTTGCGGGATCTTAATTCCCCAACCAGGGATCAAATCTGGGCTCCAGCAGTGAAAGCAGTGAGTCCTAACCACTGGACTGCCAGGGATTCCCTGTTTGGAATTTTTACATAAAAGTTTGTGAGAGGTATTAGACAGTAGTTTTCTCTTTTTTTATTGCTTTAGTCTGGTTTTAGTACCATCCTTATAAAATGAGTTAGGAAGTATTCTCTCCTTTTCTGTTTTCCGGAAGAAATTGTATAAAATTGGTGTTAGTTCTTCTTTAAATATTTAATAGAATTTTCCAGTGAAACCATCTGGGCCTAGATATTTCTTTTTAAAGAGCTTTTTAATTACAATTTCAATTTGTTTAATGGTTACAAGATTATTTAAGTTGTCTATTTTGTCTTGGTTGAGTTTTGGGAGTTTGTGACTTTTGAGAATTGTTCCATTTCTTCTAATTTATGTCAACATAAAGTTGTTCATAGTAGTCTCTTATTATCTTTTTAATGACTTCAGGGTCTATAGTGCTTCATTTGTGATATTATTTGTACCTTCACTCTTTTATTTTTGTCGGTCTTGCTAGGCTTGTCAATTTTAGAGATTTTTTTTCAAAGAACCAGCTTTTTCTGTCATTGATTTTTTCTCTATTTTTCCTGTTTTCAATTTCATTGATTTTTGCTCTTATCTTTGTTATTTTCTTCCTTTTTATTTTATATTTATTTTGTTCTTTTTCTAGTTTATTAAAATAGAAACTTGAGACTATTCTTTTTTTGATATAACTATTTAGTCCCTCTCATTACAACTTTCAATGCATCTCACATGTCTTGATTTTTTGTATTTTCATTTCATTCATTTCTATGTATTTTTAAAAAAATATTTCCTTTGAGACTTCCTCTTTGACCCATGGATTATTTAGAACTGCCCTGTATAATTTCCAAGCATTTGGAGGTTTTCCTCTTGTCTTTCTGTTACCAATTTCTAGTTTGGTTCTCTTATGCTAAGAGAACAATTTAAAATTTTTCTTTTTTTTAAGATTTATTTATTGATTGATTGATCGATTGCTTGCTATGTTGGGTCTTCGTTTCTGTGCGAGGGCTTTCTCTAGTTGTGGCAAGCAGGGGCCACTCTTCATCGTGGTGTGCGGGCCTCTCACTATCGTGGCCTCTCTTGCTGCAGAGCACAGGCTCCAGACGCGCAGGCTCAGCAGTTGTGGCTCACGGGCCCAGCTGCTCCGCGGCATGTGGGATCCTCCCAGACCAGGGCCCGAACCCGTGTCCCCTGCATTGGCAGGCAGACTCCCAACCACTGCGCCACCAGGGAAGCCCCTAAAATTTTTTTTGAGGTTTGTCTCATGGCGCAAGATATGGTTGATCTTGGTGAGTGTTCATGAGTGCTTGAAGAAAATGTTTATAATTGTAATTCTCCCAGTTTACATTGAATAACCTGTTTTATATTATCTTTAATGTATTTCCTTTTTTTGTTTGATCATTCTGTATGTAACTAATCCTCCATCTCTGCCTCTACCCCCTCTCCTGCACAGAAGCCACCTCATCCTGCTGGAGCCTGGACTCCCAATTACCGTCCACCAGTTTCCCTCTCAAGGATGCCCTTTCTCTCTGCTTACATTCCAGCACACCAACCCAGGCCACACTCTGCCTGAATGTCCTCTTCACTGCACTCTGGTTCTGACTCTTCATGTTGAGATGTCTCCACTCCTTGGATGTCCTCTCCTCTTTCCTCTGATTAGGCTTTCACACCCTACACCAAGACACCCCTTTGCAGTTATGTCCTCCTTACCTTTCTCTGGCTGTGACCTCCACATGCTGGTCCTCTCCTTTGTGTGGATGCCCTCCTTCTTCACCTTGGCTCTGACATTTCACCAGCTCGCCCCTTCTTGAGATTGACCCTTCTCACTCTGCCTGGGCTCTGATACTACTCACGGGGCTGCCCTCTGAGTGTGTGTCCTTTTCATCCTCCTTGGGCTGTGATAACCTGCTTCAGGTTAACACTGTGTGGATGCTCTCTTTACTTTTTGTAGACTACTCTACACCAGCACCCACTCCCAACCCCTGCATAGACCCCTCTTCACCATAAGGGGGCTCTGAATCTCAATGCTGGATCACTCCCATCCTCTTGCAAGGATACCCACCTCAAATACTTAGGCTCTGACACCCATGCTGGGCTACCCCTCCACATGGATGCTCTTCTCATCTCGTTGAGGCTCTGCTGCCCGTGCTGGATTACCCTCACTTGTTGATGCCCTCAGCTAGCTCGGCCAGTGACATCCCACTGGGCAAACCTTCTGTGCACCTCTTGATCTCATTCTGATTCTGACTCTGCCCTGTGTCATGGTTTTAGGACTTAATTGTTCAGGAAGAAAAAGAAAAGTTGAAAATGAAGAAGAGAAATAGAAAATGAAAGCTCAGCGTTCAGTTTAGAAGAGAAAAAGTTTTATCTTTGTGTAAAGGACATTTAGATGTATTTCCTTATTCTTGAAGAAACACATTGTTTTATATTTATATACTTTGCTTTCCAACTCGTGTCATATAAAATAAGACAAAAACTCTGATTCTTTTGTGTTCTGCCTACCTTACCTGGTACATTGCTTTTTTAAAACTAATATGCTTTTGAATAAATAGAGAATAATGAAAATGTATTAATAGAGCGTTATTAGGAGGCTAAAGTTTTGAAAGTTGTTTTCATTCATGTGATTTCAGTAAAAATTAGGCATAAAGAATGGAGGTTGTTTTGGTTGTGATAAAGGTCAAACCAAATGGGGAAAGTGTTGGAAGATTTAGGAAATCTTACGTATTCCTATGTCATGTTCAAGTATAGTATGCTTAAGAATTTCAGCTGCTATGCAGATCTACTAACATTGTTTTAGGAGAGAAGTCACTGAGTGCTTAGCACCCAGTGTTGACCATTAACAAGTTTATTTTCAGAATTCTGTAGTATTCAGTAACTCTCAGTACAGCATACAAAACAAATAGCGTGTTTGCAATTGCAGAGTGACATGCAATATAAAGGCAAAGTGATAACTGTATCTTTTTTTTAATGTTGCCTTTGAGGTGAAAAGCATTCTTACCAAAGCATAGCCTTTTTAATAAAAACATGGCCTTGACTTTATCAGTATAAGAGGGAAAACCAAATATATCCAAATTCTAAGACTGGCTTACGTATATCTTGGGGGGATCCATTGAGAATCTAGCTGTGAGGTCCTTTTTAGTCAGTATCTTTATTGGTGTTATGTATGAAAGAATAAAAAAGATGCCTATAAGATTTATTGCTGTTTCTAAATGAAAATAAATGTTAATAGAAGATATAAATAAAATTCAGAATTGGTATAAGAGCTTGGAAAATGGTTTCATTCAAGCAGGATAGAAGACAGTAGTGACAAGTACAGGTTATTAAGTGCCTAGGATAAAAATAAATTAGAAATTCATTTTAGAGAGAGGCTTACTGGTTAGGCCCAGTGAGTGAAAGAAAAAAATGCATGGTTCCTAGTTAAATTTAACCTGAACATGAACAAGCAATATTATGCTATTTGGCAAGAAAACAAATAGATAAAAACACTTGGTGTGAGTTTTTAATCTGTAGATGCCTCCTTAATAATCTGTATATGCTCAGAGAACTTTTTCACTTGTGTTAACTACACTAATAAAATAATAGACTACAAATACAAATCAAAATTTGCAGGCTAATGGATAACGCATACCACAAAGATAAATTAGGAATATTATGCATTATTTAGTTTGTAGAAGAGAGTATAAGAGATGACTTGATATACCAGTTTCAAGTAAATAAAGGGGTTTCCCTGAGGTGTCCAGCATTGATTTACATTTGCAGAAGCATAAGTGGAATATTGATTAATCTTTGTAAGAGGTATTAGGTTAGAGAAAATTCTTTTTGTTCAAGATTGCTGAATTAAGTGACCTCAGAAAGTCTTTTACAGTAAAATTAATGAATTGTTTGCATGGATGGGAAAAGTAGTGTTATTTATGAGGACTTGAAAAATGAATGGCTCTGCAAAATATTGTAGCTTGTGCTGAAAGATGGTGACAGTTCTTTATTTACGCATTTGCATTTTTTTACTGAGACTTTTTAAGATGGGGAGGGGTACCATAGACTAATGCACAAACCGTACTATAGCTCATTCTTTAAAGGGAAAAAAAAGTTTTAAAATAATCCTGGCTACAATTTCAGTTTTTGATGTATATGAGCCATATTCTAAGAAGCCTTAGAAAACCTCCACTATTTCATGTTCTGAGCCCACACTGTCAAATAATGCATGGTTCCCTAGTGAATACCTGTGCGCTAACTCATTTCAAGACAGGGTTCTTTTTTAGGCTCAGATACTCTGATTTTTCCCAGAGGACAGTTTGCTATTTCTACTTAACATTTCTCAGAAGAAAAATAGAAAGTGTAGCACCATTAGGTTCCCATTGTAAAATGAGTAGGTCATCATTATTTTATATTTATTCCGGTCTTTTATTTTTTGAAACCAATCATAATTTTGGGTCATAATTAACTGTACGTTGCAGTACAATAAGAAGGTTAGACTTTAATTTTTCAGTGACTCAGTTTTTTGTCTTCCCATTGGAAGCCTTTATGGATTTGGCGCGGGGTATAAATAGAATTTATAATGGATTATATAGTAAATTTCAAGAAAAGATAAGGGATTTTTAAATTGCTTTAGGTAGAAAGGCATTCTCTGAACTTTAGTGTATCTCGATGCTGTAGAACAGTTAATATGCCAAAATGCATTCTCAGATTGTCGATTCTGAGCTCTACAATTGAAAGAATAGTGTTTGAGTGACTAGCGTACAGTCTTTCTCTTGGTTCTGGCCGGATACCTCTTCCTAAAAGAGGTTAATTTTTCTATAGCATTTTTTTTCTCCCTTCTGCATGGCCTCTGGAAACATGCACAGTGCCATTTGAATGTGGACAGGCTCCTCTGACCCTGCTGGATCTACACAGAATTATGCCTGCTTGACCTACTTAGAATTATGCTTGGGCCACAGTTTGGTTATGAAAAGTTGAAAGGCCACAATTGTAGGTACATGTGATATGTAAGTATATGCAGTAGCTTTTCATTCTTTTCTCAGGCAATTGTTATTTTTTTTACCAAGAGGCTTTATATATGCTGATTATTCTCTTTTTTTTTTTATATGCCTGTTTTAATGGATTCAGATTTCTTACATCTGAAATCAACAGGAGAAAGGAAAACATTGAACTAAGGGAAGAGTGAAGAGTATAGATTACCAGAAATTCTTATACAACTATTTTCTTAGATTGGTGTCTCAAAATTGGAACTGTAGCTCAAATTATGATATTTGAGATTTGAGTATTGTCAGGTTAGTACTTTATAATTGAAAGTGTTTATTCTTACCATATTAATTACCCAGTTTTTATTGAAAAACAATTATTGAGTATTTGCTACGTGATGATCTACTCTTTCAAAGCATTTGTGGAAGAGGTAATCAATTTTTGTCATATATTATGCTGAATATTTTCTAGTAGTTTTTATTTTTTTAACATCTTTATTGGAGTATAATTGCTTTAAAATGGTGTGTTAGTTTCTGCTGTTTAACAAAGTGAATCAGCTATACATATACATGTATCCCCATATCTCCTCCCTCTTTCATCAACCTCCCACCCTCCCTATTGCACCCCTCTAGGTGGTCACAAAGCACTGAGCTGATCTTCCTGTGCTATGTGGCTGCTTCCCACTAGCTATCTATTTTATATTTGCTAGTGTATATATGTCCATGACACTCTCTCACTTCGTCCCAACTTACCCTTTCCCCTCCCTGTGTCCTCAAGTCTATTCTCTACATCTGCGTCTTTTTTTTTTCTAATTTAATTATTTTTATTTTTTTATACAGCAGGTTCTTATTAGTCATCAATTTTATACACATCAGTGTATACATGTCAATCCCAATCGCCCAGTTCATCACATCTCCACCCCCATCCCCCCGCCGCTTTCCCCCCTTGATGTCCATACGTTTGTTCTCTACATCTGTGTCTCAATTTCTGCCCTGAAAACCGGTTCATCTGTACCATTTTTCTAGGTTCCACATATATGCGATAATATATGATATTTGTTTTTCTCTTTCTGACTTATTTCACTCTGTATGACGGTCTCTAGATCCATCCACCTCTCTACAAATGACCCAATTTCATTCCTTTTTATGGCTGAGTAATATTCCATTCTATATATGTACCACATCTTCTTTATCCATTCATCTGTCGATGGGCATTTAGGTTACTTCCATGGTCAGGCTATTGTAAATAGTGCTACAATGAACATTGCGGTGCGTGTGTCTTTTTGAATTATGCTTTTCTCTGGGAACATGCCCAGTACTGGGATCGCTGGATCATATGGTAATTCAATTTTTAGTTTTTTAAGGAACCTCCATACTGTTCTCCATAGTGGCTGTATCAATTTACATTCCCACCAACATTGCAAGACGGTTCCCTTTTCTCCACACCCGTTCCAACATTTGTTGTTTGTAGATTTTCTGATGACGCCCATTCTAACTGGTGTGAGGTGATACCTCATTGTAGTTTTGATTTGCATTTCTCTAATAATTAGTGATGTTGAACAGCTTTTCATGTGCTTCTTGGCCATCTGTATATCTTCTTTGGAGAAATGCCTATTTAGGTCTTCTGCCCATTTTTGGACTGGGTTGATTGTTTTTTTAATATTGAGCTGCATGAGCTGCTAATATATTTTGGAGATTAATCCTTTGTCCGTTGATTCATTTGCAAATATTTTCTCCCATTCTGAGGGCTGTCTTTTCGTCTTGTTTATGGTTTCCTTTGCTGTGCAAAAGCTTTGAAGTTTCATTAGGTCCCGTTTGTTTATTTTTGTTTTTATTTCCATTACTCTAGGAGGTGGATCAAAAAAGCTCTTGCTGTGATTTATGTCAAAGAGTGTTCTTCCTATGTTTTCCTCTAAGAGTTTTATAGTGTCTGGTCTTACATTTAGGTCTCTAATCCATATTGAGTTTATTTTTGTGTATGGTGTTAGGGAATGTTCTAATTTCATTCTTTGACATGTAGCTGTCCAGTTGTCCCAGCACCACTTGTTGAAGAGACTGTCTTTTCTCCATTGTATATCCTTGCCTCCTTTGTCATAGATTAGTTGACCGTAGGTGCGTGGGTTTATCTCTGGGCTTTCTATCTTGTTCCATTGATCTGTGTTCCTGTTTTTGTGCCAGTACCCTATTGTCTTGGTTACTGTAGCTTTGTAGTATAGTCTGAAGTCAGGGCATGTGATTCCTCCAGCTCTGTATTTTCCCCTCAAGACTGCTTTGGCTATTCAGAGTCTCTTGTGTCTCCATACAAATTTTAAGATTTTTTGTTCTAGTTCTGTAAAATATGCCATTGGTAATTTGATAGGGATTGCATTGAATCTGTAGATTGCTTTGGGTAGTATAGTCATTTTCACAATATTGATTCTTCCAATCCAAGAACATGGTATATCTCTCTATCTGTTGGTATCATCTTTAATTTCTTTCATCAGTGTCTTATAGTTTTCTGCATACAGGTCTTTTGTTTCCCTAGGTGGGTTAATTCCTAGGTATTTTATTCTTTTTGTTGCAATGGTAAATGGGAGTGTTTCCTTATTTTCTCTTTAGGGTATTTCATCATTATTGTATAAGAATGCAGGAGATTTCTGTCCATTAATTTTGTATCCTGCAACTTTACCAAATTCATTGATTAGCTCTAGTAGTTTTCTGGTGGCATCTTTAGGGTTCTCTATGTATAGTATCATGTCATCTGCAAACAGTGACAGCTTTACTTCTTCATTTCCAATTTGTATTCCTTTTATTTCTTTTTCTTCTCTGACTGCCATGGCTAGGACTTCCAACACTATGTTGAATAACAGTGGTGAGAGTGGACATCCTTGTCTTGTTCCTGATCTTAGAGGAAATGCTTTCAGTTTTTCACCATTGAGAATGTTTGCTGTGGGTTTGTCGTATATGGCCTTTATTATGTTGAGGTAGGTTCCCTCTATGCCCACTTTCTAGAGAATTTTTATCATAATTGGGTGTTGAATTTTGTCAAAAGCTTTTTCTGCATCTATTGAGATGATCATATGGTTTTTATTCTTCAATTTTTTAATATGGTTTATCACATTGATTGATTTACATATATTGAAGAATCCTTGCATCCCTGGGATAAATCCCACTTGATCATGGTGTATGATGCTTTTAATGTGTTTGCTAGTATTTTGTTGAGGATTTTTTTTGCTTCTATATTCATGAGTGATATTGGTCTGTAATTTTCTTTTTTTGTAGTACCTTTGTCTGGTTTTGGTATCAGGGTGATGGTGGCCTCATAGAATGAGTTTGGGAGTGTTCCTTCCTCTGCAATTTTTTGGAAGAGTTTGAGAAGGATGGGTGTTAGCTCTTCTCTAAATGTTTGATAGAATTCACCAGTGAAGCCATCTGGTCCTGGACTTCTGTTTGTTGGAAGATTTTTAATCAGTTTCAATTTCATTACTTGTGATGGGTCTGTTCATATTTTCTATTTCTTCCTGGTTCAGTCTTGGAAGGTTATACCTTTGTAAGAATTTGTCCATTTCTTCCAGGTTGTCCATTTTATTGGCATAGAGTTGCTTGTAGTAGTCCCTTAGGATGCTTTGTATTTCTGCAGTGTCTGTTCTAACTTCTTTTTCATTTCTAAGTTTATTGATTTGAGTCCTCTCCCTCTTTTCTTGATGAGTCTGGCTAATGGCTTATCAATTTTGTTTATCTTCTCAAAGCACCAGCTTTTAGTTTTATTGATCTTTGCTACTGTTTTCTTTGTTTCTATTTCATTTATTTCTGCTGTGATCTTTATGATTTCTTTCCTCCTGCTAACTTTGGGCTTTGTTTGTTCTTCTTTCTCTAGTTCCTTTAGGTGTAAGGTTAGATTGTATATTTGAGATTTTTCTTGTTTCTTGAGGTAGGCTTGTATCACTGTAAACTTCCCTCTTAGAACTGCTTTTGCTGCATCCCATAGGTTTTGGATCGTCGTGTTTTCATTGTCATTTGTGTCTAGGTATTTTTTGATTTCCTCTTTGATTTCTTCAGTGATCTCTTGGTTATTTAGTAACGTATTGTGTAGTCTCCATGTGTTTGTGATTTTTACGATTTTTTCCGTGTAATTCATTTCTAATCTCATAGCGTTGGTGGTCAGAAAAGATGCTTGATACGATTTCAATTTTCTTAAATCTACTGAGGCTTGATTTGTAACCCAAGATATGATCTCTCCTGGAGAATGTTCCGTGTGCAGTTGAGAAGAAAGTGTAATCTGCTGTTTTTGCATGGAATGTCCTATAAATATCAATTAAATCTATCTGGTCTACTGTGTCATTTAAAGCTTCTGTTTCCTTATTTATTTTCATTTTGGATGATCTGTCCATTGGTGTAAGTGAGGTGTTAAAGTCCCCCACTATTATTGTGTTACTGTCGATTTCCTCTTTTCTAGCTGTTAGCAGTTGCCTTATGTATTGATGTGCTCCTATGTTGGGTGCATATATATTTATAATTGTTGTATCTTCCTCGATTGATCCCTTGATCATTTTGTAGTGTCCCTTCTTGTATCTTGTAACATTCTTTATTTTAAAGTCTATTTTATCTGCTATGAGTATTGCTACTCCAGCTTTCTTCTGATTTCCATTTGCATGGAATATCTTTTTCCATCCCCTCACTTTCAGTCTGTATGTGTCCCTAGGTCTGAAGTAGGTCTCTTGTAGACAGCATATATATGGGTCTTGTTTTTGTATCCATTCAGCAAGCCTGTGTCTTTTGGTTGGAGCATTTAATCCATTCACATTTAAGGTAATTATTGATATGTATGTTCCTATGACCATTTTCTTAATTGTTTTGGGTTTGCTTTTGTAGGTCCTTTTCTCTTGTGTTTCCCACTTAGAGAAGTTCCTTTAGCATTGGTTGTAGAGCTGGTTTGGTGGTGCTGAGTTCTCTTAGCTTTTGCTTGCCTGTAAAGCTTCTGATTTCTGCATCGAATGTGAATGAGATCCTTGCCAGGTGGAGTAATCTTGGTTGTAGATTCTTCCCTTTCATCACTTTAAGTATATCATGCCACTCCCTTCTGGCTTATAGAGTTTCTGCTGAGAAAGACAATGTATTGAAAGCAGCAAGGGAAAAATAACAAATAACATACAACGGAACTCCTTATGGGAGTTCCGTTGTATGTTATTTGTTATTTTTCCTTTGGTGCTTTCAATACTTTCTCTTTGTCTATAATTTTTGCCAATTTGATTACTATGTGTCTCGGTGTGTTTCTCCTTGGGTTTATCCTGTATGGGACTCGCTGTGCTTCCTGGACTTGGGTGGCTATTTCCTTTCCCATGTTAAGGAAGTTTTCAACTATAATCTCTTCAAATATTTTCTTAGTCCCTTTCTTTTTCTGTTCTTCTTTGGGACCCCTATAATTCTAATGTTGGTGTGTTTTATGTTGTCCCAGAGGTCTCTAATACTGTCCTCAATTCTTTTCATTCTTTTTTCTTTATTCTGTTCTGCAGTAGTTATTTCCACTATTTTATCTTCCAGGTCACTTATCCGTTTTTCTCTTAGTTATTCTGCTACTGATTTCTTCTAAAGAGCTTTTAATTTCATCTATTATCTTCTAGGTCCTTGTTAAATGTTTCTTGTATTTTCTCCATTCTTTTTACAAGATTTTGGATCATCTTTACTATCATTACTCTGAATTCTTTTTCAGGTAGACTGCCTATTTCCTCTTCATTTGTTTGGTCTGGTTGGTTTTTACCTTGCTCCTTCATCTGCTGTGTTTTTCTCTGTTTTCTCATTTTGCTTAACTTACTGTATTTGGGGTCTCCTTTTCACAGGCTGCAGGTTCATAGTTCCTGTTGTTTTTGTTGTCTGCCCTCAGTGGCTAAGTTTCAGTGGGTTGTGTAGGCTTCCTGGTGGAGGGGACTAGTGCCTGTGTTTTGGTGGATGAGGGTGGATCTTGTCTTTCTGGTGGGCAGGACCACGTCCAATGGTGTGTTTTGGGGTGTGTGTGATCTTATTTAGGCAGCCTCTCTGCTAATGGGTGGTGTTGTGTTCCTGTCTTGCTAGTTGTTTGGCATAGGGTGTCCAGAACTGTAGCTTACTGGTTGTTGAGTGGAGCTGGGTCTTAGTGTCAAGATGGAGATTTCTGGGAGGGCTTTCACCATTTGATATTATGTGGAGCTGGGAGGTCTCTGGTGGACCAGTGTTCTGAACTTGGGTTTCCCACTTCAGAGGCAGAGTCCTGACACCTAGCCAGAGCCCCAAGACCCTGTCAGCCACATGGCTCAGAAGAAAAGGGAGAAGAAAAGAAAGAAAGAAAAAAAGAAAATGAAATAAAGTTATTAAAATAAAAAATTTAAAAGTTATTAAAAATAAAATAAAATAATTAAAAAGTAATAAGAAAAAAAAAGAAAAAAGAAAGAAGGAAAAGAAGAGAGTAACCAATCCAAAAAACAAATCCACCAATGATAACAAGCACTAAAAACTATATTTAAAAAAAAAAATGGACAGGTAGAACCCAGGACAAATGGTAAAAGCAAAGCTATACACACAAAATCACACAAAGAAGCAAACACATACACACTAAAGGAGAAAAAGGAAAAATACATATATATCTATATATAAAATAAAAAACAAAAAAAGGAAGAGTGCAACCAAATCAGTAAACAAGTGTACCAATGATAATAAACTCTAAATACTAAACTAAGAGAAACATAAAATCAGAAACTAGTCATTCGCATACAGCAAACCCCAAGTCTACTCTTGCTCCAAAAGTCCACCACCTTAATTTTGGGATGATTTGTTCTCTGTTCAGTTATTCCACAGATGCAGGGTGCATCAAATTGATTGTGGAGATTTAATCTGCTGCTCCTGAGGCTGCTGGGAGAAATTTCCCTTTCTCTTCTTTGTTCGCACAGCTCCTGGGGTTCAGCTTTGTATTTGCCCCCGCCTCTGCGTGTAGGTCACCTGAGGGCATCTGTTCCTGCCCACACAGGGCGGGGTTAAATGAGCAGCTGATTAGGGGGCTCTGGCTCACTCAGGCTGGGGGGAGGGATGGGCACAGAATGCGGGACGAGCCTGAGGCAGCAGAGGGCGGAGTGACGTTGCAGCAGCCTGAGGTGCACCGTGTGTTCTCCCGGGCAAGTTGTCCCTGGATCATGGGACCCTGGCAGTGACGGGCTGCACAGGCTCCTGGGAGGGGAGGTGTGTATAGTGACCTGTGCTTGCACACAGGCTTCTTGGTGGCAGCCTTAGCGTTTCATGACTGTCTCTGCTGTCTGCGCTGATAGCTGCGGCTAGCGCCCGTCTCTGGAGCTCGTTTAGGCGGTGCTCTGAATCCCCTCTTCTCGCATACCCCGAAACAATGGTCTTCTGCCTCTTAGGCAGTTCCAGACTTTTTCACGGACTCCCTTCCGGCTAGCTGTGGTGCAGTAGCCCCCTTTAGGCTGTGTTCACGCAGCCAACCCCAGTCCTCTCCCTGGGGTCTGACCTCTGAAGCCTGAGCCTCAGCTCCCAGCCCCCACCTATCCAGGCAGGTGAGCAAACAAGCCTCTCAAGCTGGTGAGTGCTGGTTGGCACCGATCCTCTGTGTGGAAATCTCTCTGCTTTGCCCTCTGCACCCCTGTTGCTGCACTCTCCTCCGTGGCTCCGAAGCTTCCCCCCCGCCACCCCCTGTCTCTGCCAGTGAAGGGTCTTCCTAGTGTGTGGAAGCTTTTCCTCCTTCACACCTCCCTCTCAGAGGTGCAGGTCCTGTCCCTATTCTTTGTCTCTCTTTTTTCTGTTTTCTTTTGCCCTACCCAGGTACTTGGGGAGTTTCTTGCCTTTTGGGAAGTCTGAGGTCTTCTGCCAGCGTTCAGTAGGTGTTTTGTAGGAGTTGAACATTTACATCCACATGTAGATGTATTTCTGATGTGTTTGTGGGGAGGAAGGTGATCTCCACGTCTTACCCCTCCTCCATCTTGAAGGTCTCCCTAGTAGTTTTTAAATTAATTGATTAGGACACAACAAAGGGAGTTGGATAATATTGAGTGATATTTTATATTCGCTCTTACAGAGCCAGAAATTGCATCTTTATTCACTCTATGGTATACCTTTCCCCCTAATTTTAATGTAGTTACATGAATATTAAAACTATCATTAAAAAAAATTGCAATAAAGTAAAATCCTTCTTTGACACTCTCCCTCCTTCCCATACCCACTCTGTTTATGTTTGGGTTGAGTTTGTTTCTTTTTAACCTTTTTATTTTGAAATAATTTTAGACTTACAGAAAAGTTACGAAGATAGAATTTCCATATATTCTCTACTCAGCTTTCCATACTGTTAACATTTTGCATTATCATAGTACAGTTATCAAAACTAAGAAATTAACAGTAATGTAGTATTGTCAGCTAAACTATAGACTTTATTCACATTTCACCAATGTCATGTCACTGATAAGATTTTTCTAATCCAATATCCAGTTCAGTATCTCGCATCATATTTAGTTGTCACATCTCCTTAGCTTTCTCTAATCTGTGATAATTCTTTGGTCTTTCATAACCTTGGCACTAATCAGATATTTTGTGCAATGTCTCTCAATATGGATTTGTCTAGTGTCTTCTCTTGATTAGATTCAGATTATGCATTTTTGGCAAGAATACCACAGAAGTGATGTGCCTTTCCAGTATGTCATAGCAGGGGCTACCTGAAATTAATATGTCTTTTTACTGATGATATTAACCTTGATCACTTCATTAAGGTGGCTTCTGCCAGGTTTTTCCACTGTGAAGTTATTTTTCTCCTTTTAAAGTAATATGAAATTAATTAAATAAGGAGGTCATTAGCCTGAGGAGGCTTTAATGCCTTAGGAGCCTAAATAAGCGAACTGAAACCTATACCTTTAATGCCTCAAGGTTAAGAAATCAAAACCTAAGGACAACCCATAACAAACAACCACCTAGGCTTTTCTAAATAAGGCAGTTGCTTACACTGTAGCCAGGAAAATACTCTCCTTGCTTGGCTTCCACCTCTTCTCTATAAAAATCTCTTTCTTAGCTCCTGTGGGTAATGTAATAATGCCTCAGGTTATCTTTTAACATTAATAAATATCATAGTTCTATGGGTTATAATCTAATGTTATAGTTATTTTGTTGCTAAAATTGTTCCAGCTTTGAAAATTGGGAGGAAAATAAGAGTTTTGAAAAATAAATTGAGGCATATCACATTTTTAAGACTTTATTTGAGCAAAAATCAAATAGGTCAGCCTTGAACCAGAAGTCGTTGGGAGCCCTGTACGCACAAGAGTGAGAGGAGAGACTTTATTATAAAGCAGGCTCAGAAGCAAAGCAAGGAAGGTATTTGATTGGCTGTAGCTTAAGCAGTTGCCTTATTTGGGAACACCTAGGTGGCTGTTTGTGATAGGTTGTTCTTGTGTTTTTATTTCTTTTTTTTTTTTTAATATTTATTTATTTATTTGGCTACGTCGGGTCTTAGTTGCAGCATGCAGGATCTTTTACTTGCGGCATGCAGGATCTTTTAGTTGCGGCATGTGGGATCTAGTTCCCTGACAAGGGATCGAACCCATGCCCCCTGCATTGGGAGCACGGAGTCTTAGCCACTGCACCACCAGGTAAGTCCTGGGTTTTGACTTCTTAATCTTGACACATTATAGGCATAGGTTTTGGTTTGCTTAAGTAAGTTTCTACGGTACTAGAAGCACCTCAGTCTAATGGCCTCCTTGTTTAATTTAACAGGAGCAAAAACAAATATATAAATATGTATAAATTATTATGTAGCTAAGTCTACATGACTGTAAAGAATGTTGCTCCCAACCTTACACTTAAAAATAAGGTGGAACAAACGGCAAGCTCTGGACATTTCTTGAAACAGAGCGCTCAGTTCAACCAGCTAACTCAAAATCTCAGGAAAGACCTGTGCCTACAGGGAAAGATGAGGTGTGAGCACTAGCTTACATGGGGCAGACACCTCTGGAAATGGGTAAGAACATTTCAGCTACAATAGGCAACAAATTGGTAGAGGCCAGATGTGGGCAGGTAAGAATGGGGAGCCCCTTAGGGCAGCAAGTATAGGGGCAGCTTGAACTCTCTTGCAAACTTTTTCTCCATAGGCCCCACTTGATGAGAGCCCTGATAAAGCATCCCTCCTGGTACAGGCCTGGGAGGAGGAACAGCAGTTGTTATGGAAAGTGCACAAAATATTTCCTGGATCCTTCTCCTGTATCTTTGCTATGTAACAAAAACCGTAAGTTTAGGAAGAGGGATTCCGTAAAATGTAGCCTATATGACACTGGTAAAAACCACTGAAGCGGGTGGTGGTGGTGGGATAAACTGGGAGATTGGGATTACATATATACACTAATATGTATAAAATAGATAACTAATAAGAACCTGCTATATAAAAATAATAAAATTTTTTAAAAAAAGGATCAAAAAAAAAACCAACACTGAAGCTGGGGGTAGGCAGAAAATAACTTGGTGGGAGGGCAGGGTTACATGCTGATCACAGAACTATGGAGGAGAGACAGGAGCACTTTTAAGACTCAGGCATACAGAGTCTGATTAGCAAAAGCCTAATTAGTATAATAGAGAACACCACTCCAATCCAGATCCCCACCCCTAGACTAATAAGTGTCTAATAAAAGTAGCAGTTGAATACTAATGAGAACCTCACAAGAGACGGACCCTCTAGAGGGGAAGACTGAAAGCTAAGGGTGGAGCAGACATTGAGGAAAACATCTGGTCCACCTGAGGGGGTGGTTATGCCTAGAGGAATTTGAAGCCTGTGGTGTACTTAGGGTAACCGTAGCAACAGTAAACCTTAAACCTGCCTAACATGTGATTAGATAAACACAACCCCTACTCTAGACACCTGGCCAAAGGAAAAGTCTGCTCATTACCAAGCATAGAAATTATTTGCCTCAGTTACTACTGTCCTACCCAAGATATCCAGATATTAATAAAACTATGAGTATGTGAAAATGCAAGAGAAAACAACATGTTGGAAAGAGATAAAGCAGCAGCAGTTGCAGGTGGAATGATCTGATGAGGAATTTAAAGTGACTGATTAATATGTTAAAATCTGTATTAGTTATCTATGGCTGCCTAACATTATCACAAAATTTTAGCCTTTTAAAATACTAGTAAGCTTCCCAGAGGCCCCATTGTTTGAGAGAATTTGTGAAACCCAACCTTAATGTCTTCAAAGTGCTTTTCATTTGACTCTATTGAGGCATCAACTTTGATGTTTCTGAGGTCTTCAACAGAAGTTGTTACCTAGGCTTTATCTCCAGAGCTTGTTTTTCCTGGCAGTGTCCTGGTTTTGAAATCTACTCAGAAGACATTTCTTAATTTTAGCAGTTTTGCTATATGGAGAGGCTGAGAATTTTTGAAACTATGAAAATCCTGCCTCATTTTGGTTTAATAGTCTTTCCTTCAACTTATCTCTCTCTTCTCCCAATTTACTGTAAACACCAGGAAGAAACCAGGCAGCACTTTCAACACTTTACTTGGAAATCTCCTTAGATTAGTTACCCAGTTCATTAGGCATGTTTCCTCCTTTCCACATTTCTAAGGATGTTGGTAAACTTTCTGCCATCACCTGTAATACTTCTCCTTCCTACAATTTCCAGTTATGTCTTCCTGAGACTGAGTTTCTCAGTTCCTTGCTGACTATTGGCTAGAGGCCTCCCTTAGTTTCTTGTTTCAAGGGCCTTTCCATATGGTAGATTACAGCTTGGCAACTGGCTCCCATCAGAGTGAGCAAGAGCAATCAAGACAGAAGTCACTATATTTTGGTAACCTAATTTCAGAAGTTACATTCAGTTAATTTTGGTACTCACTAGGTCAGCCCATACTCCGGGGGGGGGGTTGAATTAAAGAAGGACATGAATAGCAAGAGACAGGGATCACCAGGACCCATTTTAGAGTCTGGCTACCACAATAACATTGTGATTTTCCTAAATTTACTTGTTCTGATATATTTTCTGTGATTCCTTAATATTGTCTACATAACAATCACATCATTGGCACATAAATTTTACTTCTCTCTTTCCAATCTGTATGCATTTTATTTTATTTTCTTGCATCATTGCACTGGCTAGGACCTCCAATCATTATTGAATAGAGGTAGTAAGAGTTGACACTCTTGCCTTATTCCTGAAGTACAAAGAAAGGGACAAAGTGCTCTTTTTTCATCCTCATAGATATGATACTGGAGGTTTTTCATGGATGTTCTTTATTCGACGGAAGAAGTTCCTTCAGTTCCTAGATTGTAGAAGAGTTTTTATTATGAATAGGGTGAAGTTTGACAAATGCCTTTTCTGCATTTAGAGATGATCATGTAAGATTTCTCCTTTATTCTATTAATATGGTGAATAATATCAGTTAATTTTCAACTCTTAAATAAATCTTGCCTTCCTGGGCTAAACTGAACTTGGATATATTTTCTTTTTGTAACACTGGATTTGCTTTGCTAATTGTTTTTTAGGATTTTTTCAGTTATATTTATTAGATAGATTGGACTATAATTTTTGTTTTCCATAAGTCCTTGTTAGATTTTGGTATTAAGATTATTATGGCTGCTTCATAAAATTAGTATATACTTGAACTGAAAGAAATAACCAGTGAGTATTAGAACGTTAACTTTTGGGGGGTTCAAATTTAAACATGAATTTAAATTATCAGACATCTCACAGCTTTAAGTATTATATATCATGCTGCCTCTTATGCTTTGTTCCTTGGAAAATGTGTTTTATTCTTAGGGCTTTTAAAGCAACGTGTTTTTTTATAGTTTTCTCTATACCTGATCTTTCTTCCTGTATTCAGATTCATTTTTGTCATTTCCATTTTTGATGTCTTAACTATTATATTAATTTTAGGGGAAATCATGCATTCCACCTTTCATCTCAGACTTCTTATTTCAGGTATAGTTGATGTACAATATTGTATAAGTTTCAGATGTACAACATGTTATTTGTGTTCTTTTTGATGGTAGCCATTCTGACAGGTGTGAGGTGATATCTTATTGTTGTTTTAACTTGCATTTCCCTGATGATTAACAATGTTGAGCATCTTTTCATGTGCCTGTGAGTCATCTGTATGTCTTCTTTGGAAAAATGTCTATTCAGATCTCCTGCCCATTTTTTAATCAGGTTGTTTGCTTTTTTGATGTTGAGTTGTATAAGCTGTTTATACATTTTGAATATTAACCCCTTATCAGTCATATCATTTGCAAATATTTTCTCCCATTCGGTAGGTCTTTTCGTTTTGTAGATGGTTTCCTTTGCTGTGCAAAAGCTTTTAAGTTTAATTAGGTCCCGTTTGTTTATTTTTGCTTCTGTTTCTTTTGCTTTAGGGGATAGATCCATAAATATTGTTACGATTTATGTCAAAGAGTGTTCCGCCTGTATTTTCTTCTAGGAGTTTTATGGTTTCTGGTGTTACATTTAGGTCTTTAATCCACTTTGAGTTTATTTTTGTGTATGGTGTTAGAGAATGTTCTAATTTCATTCTTTTACATGTAGTTGTCCAGTTTTCCTAGCACCATTTACTGAAGAGACTGTTTTTTCTCCATTGTATATTCTTGCCTCCTTTGTTGTAGATGAATTGACCATAAGTGCATGGGTTTATTTCTGGACTCTTTATTCTGTTCCTTTGATCTATGTGTCTTTTTTTATGCCAGCACCATACTGTTTTGATTAGTGCAGCTATGTAGTATAGTCTGAAGTAAGGGAGTGTGAGTCCTCCAGCTCTGTTCTTCCTTTTCAAGATTGTTTTGGCTATTCGGGGTCTTTTGTGTTTCCCTACATTTTTAAAAATTATTTGTTCTAATTCTGTGAAAATGTCCTTTGTATTTTGATAGGGATTGCATTGAATCTGTAAATTGCCTTGGGTAGTATGGTCATTTTAACAATATTAATTCTTCCAATCCACGAACACAGCATACCTTTCCATCTGTTTGTGTTGTCCTCAATTTCTTTCATCAGTGTCTTATTGTTTTCCGAGGACAGGTCTTTTACCTCTTTAGGTTGGTTTATTCCTGGGTTTTTTATTCTTTTTGATGCAATTGTAAATGGGATTTTTTCCTTATTTTCTCTTTCTGATAGTTCATTGTTTGTGTATAGAAATGTGACATATTTCTGAATATTAATTTTGTATCTTGCAACTTTACCAAACTCATTGATGAGGTTTAGTAGTTTTTTGGTGGTGTCTTTAGGATTTTCTATATATAGTATCATATCATCTGCAAACAGTGACAGTTTTACTTCTTTCTTCCCAATTTTCATTCCTTTGATTTATTTTTCAGTTTTTTTAAAGTGTATTTACAGAGTTGTGCAGTCATCACCACAGTCAATTTTAGAACATTCTCATTACATCAGAATGAAATCCTGTACCCATTAGCAGTCACTCCTCACTTCTCACCAACCTTCCTGTCCCTAGACAACCACTCTTTAGTTTTGTCTCAATGAATTTGCCTATTTTGGATATTTCATATACATGGAAATATATAATATGTAGTCTTTTTAAACTAGTTTCTTTAACTTAGCATGATAATTTCAAGGTTTATTTCTGTGGTAGCATGTATTAGTATCTCATTTCTATTTATTGCCAAATAATATTAAATTTTATAGGCAGTACCATATTTAACTTATCTATTCATTTATTGATGGCATTTGGGTTATTTATACTTTTTGATTATTATGGAAAATGCTGCTGTGAACATATATGTGTAAGTTTTTGTGTGGACATACATTTTCATTTCTCTTGGGTACATGTCTAGGAATGCTGGGTCAAATAGTAACTCTGTTTAACTTTTTGAGGAACTGCCAGACTGTTTTCCAGAGAGGCTGCACCGTTTTATGTTTCCACCAGAAATCTATGAAGGTTCTTATCTGTCCTTTTACATAATGGCTAATGATGTTGAACATCTTTCCATGTACTTTTTGGCTATTTGTGTATCTTCTTTGAAGAAATATCTATTCACATCCTTTTAAATTGGGTTGTCTTTTTAAATTTAATATTTATTTATTTATTGGCTGCGTTGGGTCTTCGTTGCTGTGTGCAGGCTTTCTCTAGTTGCGGCGAGCGGGGGCTACTCTTCGTTGCGGTGCACAGGCTTCTTGTTGCAGTGGTTTCTCTTGTTGCAGAGCACAGGCTCTAGGCATGCGGGCTTCAGTAGTTGTGACACCCAGGCTCAGTAGTTGTGGCACATGGGCTCTAGAGTGCAGGCTCAGTAGTTGTGGCAACATGGGCTTAGTTGCTCCGCGGCATGTGGGGTCTTCCTGGACCAGAGTTCGAACCCACGTCCCCTGCATTGGCAGGCGGATTCTTAACCACTGTGCCACCAGGGAAGTCCGGGTTGTCTTTTTATTGTCGAATTCTCAGTGTTCTTTATATATTCCATTTACAAGTCCTTTATCAGATATATTATTTGCAAAAATTTGATCCCATTCTGTGCATTGTTTTTTCACTTTCTTGATGGTGTCATTTGAAGCACAAATGTTTTTAAATTTTGATGAAGTCCAGTTTATTTTTGTTGTTGTTGCTTGTGTTTTTGGTGTCATATCTAAGAAACCATTGCCTAATTCAGGGTTGTGAAGATTTATACCTATGTTTTCTTCCAAGAGTTTATAGTTTTAGCTGTCACATTTTGGTCTTTAATTCACTTAGAGTTAATTTTTGTAAATGCTGTGAGTTATAGGGGCCCAACTTCATTCTTTTGCATGTGGATAGCAAGTTGTCCCTGCACTGCATGTTGAAAAGACTGTTCTTTCCCTTTGATTTACTTGTTACCCTGGTTGAAAAATCAATTTATTATAAAAATGAGTGTTTATTTATGTTTAATTCATCTATATGTCTGTCTTTATGCCAGTACCACACTCTCTTGATTATTGTAGTTTTGTAGTAGGTTTTAAAATTGGCAAGGGTGAGATCCCCATTTTTTTCTCCTTTTTCAGGAATATTTTAGGTATTCTGAGTCCCTTTCATTTCCATATGAGTTTTAGGATTGGATCAATTTGTCAATTTCTGCAAATAAACCTGCTGAGATTTTAATGGAGATTGAGTTGAATCTGAAGATCAATGTGGGGAGTACTGCCATCTTAACAATATTAAGTCTTCCGGTCATGAACATGAATGTCTTTCCATTAATACAGGTGTTTAATTTCTTTCAACAATGTTTTTATAGTTTTCAGTGTCTTGCTTCTTCTGTTGCAAAACTTCCAAGCAAGTCTTGCAAGTTTTCAAGTCTTGCTTCTTCTGTTGAATTTATTCCTTTGTATTTTATTTTTCTTGATGCAGACGTACATGGAATTGTTTCCTTAATTTCTTTTGGGGGTTGTTCACTGTCATTGTATAAACATACAGTTGACTTTTATATATTAATCTTTTATCCTGTAACCTTGCTGAACTCCTTTATTAGTTGTAATAGTTTTTAAGTGGATTTTTTAGAATTTCTGTATACAAAATTGTGTCATGTAAAATAGAGATGGTTTGACTTCTTTCTTTAGAATCTAGGTACCTTTTATTTCTTTTCCCTACCTAATTGCCCTGACTATAATCTCTAATACAAAGTTGACTTGCAGTGGTGAGAGCAGACATCCTTGTCTTGTTTGTGATCACAGGGGGAAAGCACTTAGTCTTTCACCATTAAATATGGTATTAGATTTGGGTTTTTCATAGATGGCCTTTTTCAGGTTGAGGAAGTTTCCTTTTCTTCCTATTTACTGAGTTTTTTTTTTAATCATGAATCATTCATTGTTGGATTTTTTTCAAACACTTTTCTGCATCTATTTGGATGATCATATGGTTTTTGTCCTTTATTTTATTGATATGGTATATTACATTAATTGATGTTTGATTATTAAACCAACTTTTCATTCCTGGGTTAAATCCCAATTAGGCATGATGTATAATCCTTTTTTTTTTTTTTTTAATGTTCCTGGATTGTGCTTGCTGGTATTTTGTTGAGGATTTTTGCATCTACATTCATTTGCTGTTGTTTTGTAGTTCTTAGAGCTCTTTTGACATAGATTGCTGTGTTTCTCATTTCTTAAAGCACCTGTGTTCCTTTAGACAGTACATTTTAAATTACAATCAAATGTTAAAATTTGTAAAGAGGGCATTAAGATGATTTCACTGCCATATATATATATTTATATAAATATATATTTTTAACCATGAAAGCTCTTCTTTTTCACCATGCATTTACATTTGCTTAAAAACAATATCTCCCTTTCTGTCGGCTAGATGTCCTGTGAAATCTAGGACATCTAATCTCTCTAAATCTTATCCACTAAGTTAATATTGAGAATTTATAGAATGCTACCAGCATTCTCTGCTTCCAAATGTGAGATATCAATCAGGGAAAGAAATTTATCTGGTTGACCATTGGTGAGCTGCAATTAATTCTCTTCGGGATAGAAGCTTCGTTGCCTTGACCTTGTCTTTCACATTAGAAAGACATTTCTGGAGTACCTAGAAGAACATTGGGGGTATGTAAAGCCATAAAATAAATCTCTTCCTAGAACATTAGTTTTACTAAAAAGTTTAGAATAGATGGGTATGGGGAAGCTTTTTATATTAAAAGAGAAAAGATTGCTTTATGGAGAAAAATACAGAATGTGCAGGGATGTTTAAGCTAAAACATAAGCCTTCAAGGAAACTCAGGTTTTTTGCCATGGTTTTCAGCCCAACCACCCAACTCCAAGTGTATGAATTCTCTTTCCTGGTTAGATAAGAGTACAGTTTGTGGACATTATTGAGAAATACTCTGAGATGTTAAATAAATGCTGAAATGATTATTTCTTTATGAACAGACTATTGTCCTCCTTGTAAATAATTAACAAACCAACACTGGGAATATCCTCTTGACCAGAGTTTTCAACTTTTCTATCCTATTAGTCAAATATTTCCCTTTTTTGTGTTTACATTCTCATTTTGTTAACTAGCTTATTGCTGTACCCTAAATGAGATAGAGGATTAGGTATTTTTATGTTACTTTGTGGTCTGAGAATGCTTTGATAAAAAATGTAGATCATGATACCAGATAATTTCTCATACATACACCTCATGGGAAATATTATTGAACATAAATTAAACAGGAAGACATATTTCAGAGTGAATATAAAATCTTGAGTTTGTTTTATTGGCAAGTCCTTTGCATTTAAAGGATGTATTAATATACTTGCTCCTATTAACTATGCTAATAGGCCACAGAGAAGCCATGCATATCTTTAGAGAGGCCTATAGAAGTGTTGCCTTTTGTGCTTAACACAGCTTGTTAAGTTTATAGCCTTCCAGAGCATAATAATTGCTAACGGGTAGTCTAATCATAGCAGCATAACAGAAAAGATTTTCTTTTTTAAAAAAAAAAAACCCTGTTTAAATAGTGTAGCAACAAAATTTTCAAATATCTCTAGAAACTAAATTTAGGAAAGAGTGGTTCTTCTGGATAGAGCACTTTAAGTTTTGGGAGAAGCTCATCATAGCCACTGGCATTATTGAATATATGTACAAGCATTTTTTGCCGTCAGTGATCCCTAGAGTTTTCATGGATTTTCTTCAGGTTTGACAAAGGGAGTAAGTAAATGCTGGGGTATATGTTTTGACCTGGCAGTCTCTAGACATACTTTCTGCATTTACTTTAATGTTAGGTAAATGTGGCAGTGTACTTTGTTGTTACTGTTTTTATGACCTTGGAAGCCTTGCTTTCTTGAACAAACAAATCTTTGGGTCATTCCTCATATTTATATGGCTTTTATGAATGGAATTGAAATGACAGGGGCCATTGTGAGGTTCCTTTTGGATATCCCATAACTGGATAAACTTACTGTGATTATTTTTTCCTATAGTAGGCATTCAGTTAATATTTTTTAATAAGTAAATGAAAATAAATCTTCTCTTATCTGCTTATGGATTTTCCTCTTCAGTCTCATCTTTAAGATTTGACCAATCTAAACAGGGAGAGAATTTGCCATATATTTTCTCACCTTAACAGTGTTTATTCTCTCCTTACAATATATAGCATTACCTATTACATCTTTCTTTTATGCATAATCCTACAGATTCATCACTTCTTTTGTTTTTCATTAACCTCATGCGAAATTTTGCATCGTTACACTTTTTAATATTTCTCTTGTCATCCTCTCCCACTGCCTCTTTTAGCCTATGGCTGTAGCTTTTGCATAGATTACAGTATTGTATGCCTTGTACCCTGACCAGATGTTTGTTAACTTCTTTCTTATTTCTTTACAAATGCTCTCCATATTTGTAAAGGACATATATATAGTTCCAGTATGTTTATAGTATAGTAAAGGAAATTATAGAACTTAAGCTGGAAAGAATTTTAAAATTGTCTAGTCTAGCCTTGTTTGTTTACAAGTGGGAGTAATGATGACCAGAGAAATAAGCATGCTTTGCCACAGTCACCATATGTACGTGGTTTTCTGATTTACAGTTTGGGGGTGTACTTGATCTGGAACAGTTTCCTAGCAAAGGTGTTTCAGAAGCCGGTTGATAGATTGAAGAGGAGCGATTTGGATGATAGAATTAATTAATGGTTCAAATGTTTGACACTTTTAGAAAAAACTTAAGAGGCAGTGGGGAATTATTGTGAAAGATGTTAGTACAAATGTGGTTGAGGATAATGACAAGAAAAGTGAAGGCATTGTAAAAAGATGGCAACAAGGGAGCAGGCTAACCTGAGACCAGATTACAAATCCTCTACGTATGTGTATATTTGTTCTTTGTTTAGTTGTGTTGATTCCTTGTAATTGTATCAGTATTAGAGATTATGCTCGTAGAAAGAAGGTCCTGAGTCCCAAACATGAGCCTAGTATTATGCCAAATGTAAATAATAGGAGCCGGGAAAATGATTTGAATGTCATGATAAGCAAGAAAAAATAAAGCTATTTTTTGAACATTACTATATGTCATGCACTTTCACACAAATTAATTCAAAGACAAGATGCAATCAACTCTTGAACATTCAAAATTCTAATTTTCATTCTGTTATTTCATTGATCTTAATATCCCCACCAGAAAGCTAGCAACAAAGGGAAGGCTGTGGAGTTCGTGTTATTCAGAAATTGCTCTGGTGGAGTACAGGTGTGGGAGGAAATAAATTTAGATGCTCAAAGAAAAGATTCGGCTTCCCTGTGGATTTCACTAACACATATCCCTGTGTGATCTTATAGAATAAAATGTGTTGTACTCTCTTTGGAGAATTAATCACCAGTGACAGAAATTCAGAGCCAACATCTCTGTTCACAGAGTAACATGAAAATTAGGGTTGTCATTTTAAGGTAAGTTTTAATGTTGTTTAGGTTTTTTTTTTTCCCCCCTCTGTGCTCTTATCAGAAACCACCCATTTTTGATAGGATTGAGTTGGAATACCTTTCAGAGTTAAGCATTAAAGATACATATTTTTGGTCAGTGTTTTTTACTTTATAATCCCTTTTTGAACTAAGAATAAATGTGCAAACTTTTTTTATCTTAATGCCATTTAAAAATTCCAGTCCAGTTGTTTATATGCTACTGAGGATTGCAGGGTATTAGTACCAGGAAAAAGTAAAATCACCTATGTATGTTTAATGCAATATATATATTTTTTAAATTAATTAATTAATTAATTAATTAATTAAATTTTGGCTGTGTTGGGTCTTCGTTTCTGTGCGAGGGCTTTCTCTAGTTGCGGCAAGCGGGGGCCACTCTTCATCGCGGTGCGTGGGCCTCTCACTATCGTGGCCTCTCTTGCCGCGGAGCACAAGGTCCAGATGCGCAGGCTCAGTAGTTGTGGCTCACGGGCCCAGTTGCTCCGCGGCATGTGGGATCTTCCCAGACCAGGGCTCGAACCCGTGTCCCCTGCATTAACAGGCAGATTCTCAACCACTGCGCCACCAGGGAAGCCCTTAATGAAATATTTAAGCGATATATATGTTGTTTATTTTATTGACAGGATTTAAATAGAAGTATGAAAAAGATCTAAATCAAAATAAATCGTGCCTTATTTGATAATGAAGAGATGAAACCTTTGTTTTAAAAATTGGATATTTTTCTGTCCTGGATCATAATTGGGAACCCATAAAGTATAGGACTTTCCATATTTAAGACAATTCTGATTATTGCAAAAATTCTTGATGTAAAAACCACATGCATATTTTATTACAAAGGTATGGAATATTGCCTTGTGAAAGATTAATTTTAAAAATTCAAAAAACATGAAGTATCCCTGAAGAAACCAGCATACCTCTGGAATAAATCTAGTTTTGGTAAACCACAGCTGTAGGCACATATTTTATTTTATTCTCATGGGCATTTTCTTTTCACTTGTATTTTTTTCAGAGTAAGTGAGGAAAAGGAAGTAACAGAAGAAAGACTCAAAGCTGAGCAGGAATCATTTGAGAAGAAGATCAGGCAGTTGGAAGAACAGAATGAACTGATCATAAAAGAAAGGGAAGATATCCTTTTTGAAAGTCCTCTTTTTTAACGTGCAGAAAGTTTGACTCTTTCATGAAGAAAATGTAAACTCCAGAGAAATAATTGTTCTAATTTATAACAGAGAGTAGATCTGCATGGGCTGCCATTTTTAGGCGTCAGAACGACACTTAACAGCATGTGTTGTTGCTTCCTTTGTGCTTGATACAGTCGTCCAGCTGTTCCACTGCTGCTGTTATACTGTGGAGCACACATTTGTCAATTCAAAGAGACAATAAGAAATTTGGGCATTAAAATGTAGTGTTGGAACTTTATTAAATTCAGTTCCACTACTGTAATTGAGCCTGAACCCTCTTTGTCTTTGGTATTCTTTCTAGCTAAAGCTTTGACAGTTCTAAGGAATTCTATTCTGAAATCATAAAAATAAAAAAAAATCAGTTGTAACCTATAGATGTTGTAATTGATAAATGTTTCTACTGCCACATAATACCACCAAACTATTCTCATGGAAGAGAAAACTGTTGGGTTTAGAATTAGAGAGAGGGTTATGTGTGTGTGAGTGTAAATATGTATAATTTCATTATTTGTAAGAAAGTAAAAATGGTGTTTTAACTTAAGAATTGTACTTTAGGGGATATGTGAGTTGAAATAAGCATATTTCTGAAGTTTGTTTTGACTGGGTAGATACTTATCTTTGGGTGTTTTTTGCAGTGACATTGGTATAAAAGAGAAGTGACTGTGCCTAAAGTTAGGATGCTGGATCTGCCAGCTAAAGGAGTACGTGAATGCTTAAAGGAACGATTGTCCTTATTGTCAGTAGCATCATTTACTTGATTTTTTTTTTTTTTTAGATTTTTTTTTTTTGATGTGGACCATTTTTTAAGTCTTTATTGAATTTGTTACAATATTGCTTCTGTTTTATGTTTTGGTTTCTTGGCCCCAAGGCATGTGGGATCTTAGCTCCCCGACCAGGGATTGAACCCACACCCCCTGCATTGGAAGGTAAAATCTTAACCCCTGGACCACCAGGGAAGTCCCCCATTTACTTGATTTTAATAAATTTTTTGAAGATTCTTTGAGTGTCAAAAATAATCATATATTGACAGTAACTATACCTTTGTGAAAACCAGGGAAATAGAAGCATAAAGATAAATGAATTCACTGGGAAAAAAAGCACAAAAAATAACTATAAAAATTGAGTTCTGAACTTGTGTTTTTCAAACAGTGGGAGTGCGTGATTGCAAATTAATAGAATCAGAATTCTCCGATTTGATTTGTGGAGTAGAACATTTGTTAGTTTTATGGGCCCCACAGTTCGAAAGGAGTACTTTTTCAATTTTTTTTTTTCTATATTTCTTTAGCATTTGAATAATCATCTTGGGCCTTCTCTTTTCTTTGTTTTCATTGACTTTATTGCGCTGGGTTGTCAACTCTCAGGCTACGCCCCCCACCTCTGTGATTTTCTTCTTGCTACTTTTCTCTCTTGGTTAAAATAGCACTGTTTAGTCAGAATTCACAACTGTGCTCAGCCAGTGTTAGTCTTTCACTTTGCAAAAGGAATAGTGACTCAGGACCCTAGCACTTTCAAGAAAAGGTGGACTAGGAATGCTTTTATTTGTAACAGAAGTTCACTTTACAGGGTCTATTTCTTTGCACATAACAATTCTGGAGATAAGTGGCCTCTGGCATTGGTTCAGTGGCTTAAAGTTTTCAGTGCTGGGTCCGTACAGTTCTCTTAGCTTCTTCTAATGGTTGCAGGATTCCAGGTTTCAAGATGGTTGCTCCAATTCCAGGTATTAACATTTGCATTAAGGCAGAAAGGGGAAGGAAGACGTTCTGGTAGTTGTGACTCCCTGTCCTTTTTCATAAATACATAAAATCTTTCCCAGGGCATTTCCCTCGACTCTGCCCCCCCAGCAGTCTTTCATGAGATATTTTTTGTCCTGAACTTTATCACATGGGCATGCTAATCTGCAAGGGAGGCTGAGGAAGTGAGCGTTTAGCTTATCCAATTTAGACAGTGGGAGGCAGCAGGGAAGGGGATTGGAAATGAAGTCAGCCTCCAACTCTGGTAACAGAAGTAGGGGAGATTGAAATCACTTTTTAAAAAATTTTTTTATAATTTTTATTTTTTTGCCTGCTCCATGTGGCATGTGGGATCTTAGTTCCCTGACCAGGGATTGAACCCATGCCCCCTGCATTGGGAGCACGGAGTCTTAACCACTGGACCGCCAGGGAAGTCCCTGAAATCACTTTTTAAATACAGAGGAGGTGGTGATACCTTGATCTTCCCGGAACAAGATAAATAAATAAATATTATGTCAAGTGGAATTGGGGTGAGTTGGAGAAATAAGGTGAGAGAGGGAGGAGGTAGCAGACAATTTAGAAATCCTGGCCACGGTTAGAGTGCGGCCTTGTTTATCTGTATGCTTAACAAAAACGTGTGGCTGTCTGATAAAGCAGAATTTAACTTTGGTGGACTGTTACATTTAGCACTCTTCTGGATCAAGATTAATTGTATTTAGTGTCGAAGCAGTCTGAACTCAGCATGGTTATGGACAGAATAGTTTCTTCTATCAGGGTGAATGTTAAGATACCCCCAGGTGACTGTAGTGACACAGTTTTTCCTGTTTTCGTAGAACATAGGTCAGCAAACTACTGCCATGGGCCAGATCGATCAGGGTGCCAGCTAAGTGCCGCCACACACATTCATTTATGTATCTTCTGTGGCTGTTCTTGCGCTACAGCTGCAAGTGGTGCAGTTGCAACAAAGACCCTGTGGCCTACATAGCCCGAAATATTTACTATCTGGCCCTCAGCAGAAAAGTTTGCTCGCCCCCATCTACCTTATAAGATTAAAGTAAAGGAAAAGGCATGTAAATAAGTCAAAGACTTAGACATGTGTTGTAGTTAGACCTATTTTGCATTTGGTGTAAAAGGAT
Source organism: Balaenoptera physalus (assembly GCF_965194825.1). NCBI lineage: Eukaryota > Metazoa > Chordata > Mammalia > Artiodactyla > Balaenopteridae > Balaenoptera > Balaenoptera physalus. Next base: position 45,125,800 of record NC_138897.1, on the reverse strand, counting down.
TTGATTTGAGCATTTATTATTATTATTGTGAGTGAAGATTGGAGTAAATGTTAGACCATGTTCAAAAATTAAAATGGTTTAGTTAGTATAATTGGTTTAAGATTTTTTGAATCACCTAAAGATAAGTGGTATTCGTAGAACTTGTCAAAGAAAAGAGAATGGAAGATATGATTAAAAAACAGTGACATCCATGGTTTGTATTCCAAGTAGACTGCTCAAGTACAAATCTCCTTTACCAGTATAAACTTGTCAAAGGTTAATATAGATGATTTTATAGTACATAAAACTCTGTAAAACTTAGAAACATAAAACAAGGATATGATTTAAAACAATACAGTTTTAACTACAGATACATTAACCTCTCGTACATGAATGATTCAGACTCATATACATGAAATCAGATAATTTCAAATTATTTTAAAGCCTGTTTCTGTGTGAGGAACTATATGGATTCTGATTTTTGGCATTTTAAAGGTGTGTTATCCTAATTTATGGGTGTTTTGTTTTTAAAGTTCTAATAACGGGATTTATTGATCAACTGTACGAACCCAGACCAGTCCAGTACCTTAGTAGAAAAGAGTAAAGATATTTTACATATTTGCATTTGGATCAGGCTTCTGAAGGATTTGTTCTTACACTAAGTAGAGAATTTATTACTAAAACATAAAAATCCTTGGTAGTTTTCAGTCTTTGAACAAAGAAAGCTTATTTCTTGAGAAATTAACTACATAAATGAATACGCCATTTACAAAGTCAAGCAATCTGATGAACCTAGTAGATGTTTGCCTAGCTTAATGGGTATGAATGGAGAGAGAAATCTGAAATGTAGAGAGAAATATGCCCAATAGGAATAATTCTAAAACATGTTAGCATGTAATAGTATAAGACACAGAGGATGTAGCCATTACAAAAGTTGATTAATGTTTGAGCTGATTGTATTTCCAGAACATAGGTCTCAGGTCAGGATGGTATCAAAAGCTTACAGAAGGAAAGTAAAGTTTGATATTTTCTGATTTCACTGTTTTAACTGACAGAGCAAGGGAAGTGACAGAGAAGAAAGCACAATGGGCTTTAGAGTCAAAATTGTTTCAGCACTGCCTAGCTGTCTGACCTTGGGAATGCTACTGAACTTTTCTAAGTCTCTTTTTTTCATCTATAATATATGGATAGCTAATAATGCCTGTTTTGCAGGCTTGTTGAAATTTGGCAGACTCTTTACGTTGTGTGTGTAAAGAATCTAGCAGTGTTTCTTCTTTGGGACACTGAAAAAACGATAGCAATTCTCGTTATTACTACTATATGGATGAAAGATGAGTTGACTAGCTTCTCCGTTTCTCACTTCTGTGCCTTTCTTCAGTGGGGTTTTGATGGTTTTCATTAGGTTAAGCAGGTGCTTAGGCTGCTTAGAGGCCCAGTAGGAGAGTGAAATTGATCTGTTCTCTGCTTTATCTTCTATTTCTATGAAAGGGGAAACCTTTCTGCATCATATATACCAGTTAGGTGCTCATTGAGAATAAACCAGGTCTTACTTTCCTCTCCCAGAAACCAGACTGACAGAAATGTTTGTTTTTTTCTCCTTCTGGTCTGTTTCCATTGTCTCTCTGATTGAGACTTAGTAAATTGAAGAGGTTTAGAGGTACTTAGAGCTTAGATCCTCAAGCGCATTGCATCAGAGGTTGTTTTAGAAACCTTGCTCTAGGAAGAAAGAATTTTAAAGGAACCAACCTTAACCTTTTTGAGGAATGTTTTAGAATGAGCCAAAGGTCTCAGTATGTCTGTGCTGAAATTAGACTAGAAAAAATTCACAAGAATTTAATCTAATTATGTAAAAAGAAGTCATCTGTTCAAATAGCAATAATACTTAAGAGGTATTCAAAGCTTTCTACTTAACTATATACATCTCTGCTACATGAGCCGAACTACCACGATCTGATAGACTTTTACCAAGAATAGGAACCATACTGTGGGAAGCTCTATCATAGATCTGGATGCAGTGGTCTTGGGTGGGTAGGCAGGGTGGGAAAAGATAGTAAATAGAAATAAGTTTCATGAGAAAGGAAATGAATTTCAGAAGAAAGGGTACGTCTTCCCTTTCTTTTATTTATTTATTTATTTATTATTTTTGGCTGTGTTGGGTTTTCGTTTCTCTGCGAGGGCGAGCAGGGACCACTCTTCATGGCGGTGCGCGGGCCTCTTACTGTCGCGGCCTCCCCCGTTGCGGAGCACAGGCTCCAGACGCTCAGGCTCAGTAGTTGTGGCTCACGGGCTTAGTTGCTCCGCGGCATGTGGGATCTTCCCAGACCAGGGCTCGAACCCGTGTCCCCTGCATTGGCAGGCAGATTCTTAACCACTGCGCCACCAGGGAAGCCCCACCTCTTCCCTTTCTAATTAATCTTTCTGATCCTTCATAAGAAAAGGCAGGAGATTCTCCAGTCTTGGAAATTGTTTGGGGAGAATTAAAAATCTAAACTTAGTGAAGAAGCCTATAGGCAGAGGAGAGGGTATTGTGGTGTCTGGCAATGTGGTATACGAATATAGCAAAATATGTTGCCCAACACCTTATCAGCCTTTTTGTTTTGAATAAATATTGGGTTTTTGTTTTTTTATGTTTACAAATTGAATTTTATGGTGGTAGGATATATTCTGTGCACATGGATAGTCAGTTTATTCCATTTAACAAGTGCTAGACAATATTGTTTTACTAATCTAATAACTATCTCTAGTACTGTAGAAGTTGTGCTTTTGGGGCCATTTTATTTGCTCTGTGATGCTGTATAGCTTTAGCAGGTTTTGGACCATTATTATTGTATATTATCCTGGAATGTCATTATAAATCATAATAACAGATTAAATAACCCTTCACATTTGTATTACAAAGAAATAAGCATGCGTAAGGAAAGAACTAGTTATTACTAGTATTATTGTTGCCTAAGCTGTTCTTTTTATTTATTTATTTATTTATTTATTTTTGGCTGTGTTGGGTCTTCGTTGCTGCGTGCAGGCTTTCTCTAGTTGCGGCGAGCAGGGGCTACTTTTTGTTGCGGTGCGTGGGCTTCTTGTTGTGGTGGCTTCTTTTGTTGCGGCGCACAGGCTCTAGAGCGCGGACTTCAGGAGTTGTGGCGCACGGGCTTAGTTGCTCCGTGGCATGTGGGACCTTCCTGGACCAGGGCTTGAACCCATGTCCCCTGCATTGGCAGGCGGACTCCCAACCACCACGCCACCAGGGAAGTCCCCTTAAGCTGTTCTTAAAGATTATGTTGTTCTCTTAAAAATACTTAGATATTAATGCTAACTGAAGGGAGAAATTGATGATAAATGCTTGCAGAATTTAAAAAAATACATTAAAATTTTATCCATATACAACTTCATTTCAATAAGCCTTTAGGGTTTAAGTTACTCTGTGGTAGTGAGTTATATTTACACTTTACTTTTCTGGAACTCATCCAAGAATAAGAATAAAAAGAAGTACTCCTCACCTGCTCTGGTCCCCTATATATGCACTTTTCTTATATGAAAATTCCTGGGGTTGTCAAATGTATAATAATAAACTCATTATCTGGTATCTAGTTTGTAAGTCCATTGCAGATTAGAAGTAGAAAATTAGAAGTAGGGAAAGGAGCTACAGTGAGAATATTGAAGCTGATAGGAGAGTCAGCTATTAAAACTATTAAAAATGACATAAAAACTGAAAATGCACAGCAGTCTAGAGCTTCTCCCCACCTAGATATATCTCAAGGCCATCATATATTAAATGAAGTACCGTACTTAACATTCATAATGATGATTCTGAGGCATCAAAATAATGCTAAATTGTTTTTATCCCATTATCTTTTCTTGGTACTTCTAGTACTTCTGTTAGTAAGACATCTTACATTTGTGTGTTGGTTTTCTATTTACAGAGCACCTTCGCTTATACTTTTTAATCTTCACAATAACCTGATTAAGTTAGGTGAGGCAGATACTCATATCCTTATTTTACAGATAAAGATACAGGTCTGGAGAGGTAACTGAAATAGCCCATTGCAGAGTTAAGAGTGAAATCTTTTGATACCAACTGTCTTTACACCAAATTATTTCTGCAGTAGTGAATGATACAAATATCAATAAGCCTTACTTTTCTAACCTGCTTTATAGTTAAAGCACAATTTTATCAAAAAATTATATTTTACAGTGCTTTTTATCCAAAGTTGGTTAAAAAAAATGGGAGGGGGGGGTGTTACTTAATAGAGTGTAACCTAATTATCCAGAAATCCAGGTATGTAGAATGTTCCTGAGATTCACTTGTATTTTGGCTTTTCTATTCAGTCACCAAGTCTTTATCATTTTTCCCTCTGAAATGTTATTCTGAACCCATTATCTTTTTTTTTTTTAATTTTTATTGGGGTATAATTGATTTACAATGTTGTGTTAGTTTCAGGTGTACAGCAAAGTGAATCTGTTGGACATACACATATATCCACTCTTTTTTAGCTTCTTTTCCCATATAGGCCATTACAGAGTATTGAGTAGAGTTCCCTGTGCTATACAGTAGGTCCTTATTAGTTATCTATTTTATATATAGTAGTGTATTTTATATGTGTCAATCCCAATCTTCCAATTTTTCCCTCCCCCTGCTTACTCCCCAGTAACCATAAGTTTATTTTTCACATCTATCACTCTGTTTCTGTTCTGTAGATGAGTTCATTTGTAGCCTTTTTGTAGATTTCACATGTGATTTCACAAGTGATATCATATGATATTTGTCTCTGTCTGACTTACTTCACTCAGCATGAGAATCTGTAGGTTCATCCATATTGCTGCAAATGGCATTATTTTGTTCTTTTTTTATGGCTGAGTAATATACCATTGTATATATGGATAAAGAAGTTGTGAACCCATTGTCTTTTGCTGTTTTCACTGACACTTCACTGCATTCCTGTGTAGTATCCTTTTGCCCGTCTCCATTATCTACAGCCGCCCTTTGATTGACTTCATTTCATCACTGTTGCCAGATTAATCTTTCTTGAGGATTATTTTTATCACATCACTTGTCTTTTTAATAACTTGCCTTGGCTTCTTATGGCCTAAAATATCGAATGCGTGTTCTTAATTTTGACGTTTAAGCCCTCTGTTACTGATATCACATAACACATGTGACCTTCAGTTTTATGACTCCCTTGTGTGGTACCTACATACTAGGTAGGAAAAATTCATTAGTTTTTCCTACTTATTACAGTTTATTTCTATTTCTTTGTCATTGTTCCTTTTGCTAGTTTTCTTTGAGACTTCAGGACATTTTTCTGAATTTTTTAAAATAGTGTTTGACTCTTAGAACTCTTCAAGCATTCATACCTATACCAACTGCCCTAACTTGTGCATCTTGTGCTTCCTTGGGCAACTGTAGTGCTCTTTCAGTAGTACTGGATTTTGAGTAAGAAAATTTACGTCAGTCTTGGATCAGCTAATTTATACCTTTGTGACTTTACACAGTCATTGAACGCAAGACCATTTCAATTTCATTTTAGAAGAATAAGCCAATTCAGTTGCTTTAGACTTGAGTAGTAGAGAAAATGAAGGCTGTGAAGAAAAGGAGATATTATCTAGCCAAAGGGTATCTATATTTGAAGAAATGTTTTCTGTTTTGTTTTAAGGCTGGAAAAGAATGTTGAGTATATTTATATGTTGAAACAAATGTGCTAGGAAATGATTAAGATCTGCTTTCCATCTCATAGTACCTTTTCTGATTTTTAGTTTTTCTTCTGTGAAAATGAAACAAGTCTTAAAGAAATCTTGATAAATATATCTAACTGTTAAACTTAGATGCTTTGGAATATTAAGATATAAGATTGTGCTTTTCAACCACTTTGCCCTCTATTCTGGGCTTAGCAAGGTTCATTTGTTTATGTATGTATGTGTTTGTTATTTTAGTGTTTGCTATGGACTGAATTTTGTCCCTCCAAAATTCGTGTGTTGAAGCCCTAACACCTCCCTTCCTCCCCCAATGTAACTATCTGGAGAAGGGTTTTTAGGAGGTAATTAAGGTTAAATGAGGTCATATGGATGAGGCCCTAATCCAATAGGACTGTGGCCTTATAAGAAGAGATAGAGGGAGCTCTCTCTCTCTCCCTCCCTTCTCTGCATCCCCCACATGTGAGGACACAGTGGCCATCTGAAAGCCAGGAAGAGAGCTCTCACCAGAAACCAAATCCTTTGAGACCTTGATTGGACTTTCCAGCCTCTAGAACCATGAGAAAATAAATTTCTGTTTTAAGCCACCCAGTCTATGGTATTTTGTCAGCCTGAGCAGATTTAGACAGTATTTAATATGTACTTAGTTCTTTGGTATTTTTATTCTGTGTATATGTTGAAAAAGCCTTTCAGTGTATCCGTAGAAGGGTAATGTTTCCAAATTTCTAAATAATTAGTGTGGTTTCAGATATCATTCTCTGATAGTTTTCCTTTATTTTCAGTCTCCTGGTTGGGTATTATTGAACTTTGAACACTAATTTTTAAGATATTATTTTGTATTTTTTAATGAGATTTGCTTTTAAGGATTTTTCTGCCTTATTGTTTGAGATCCTTTTAATATCTGTGGTGTACCATTTTATAATAAAACAAATAGCTTTACTTTCCAGGTTTGGTTTTGAAAGTGTTTTGATTTCTTTGACTTGCTAAAGGCTCTAGATGTGGAGCCTGAGCACCCCCAGAGAGCAATTTCTGTGTTGCTTTATAGTAAGTGACACTGGAATTCAAATAGATGTGGATTGGGGCTTCTAAACTAGCCCTAGTAGCTAAAGTATTCACTTGTTTTTGATGCCCACATGTAAATAAGCTTAAGCAGACTGAAATTCAAAAAATTTATTTTCTACATTTCTGTTTAATTAAATTTGTTTTTAGTAATAGTTCTGCACTGGATAAACGGTAGTTAATCTGTTTAGCATAATTTAAAATTACTTTGGGAAGTTTCAACAGTTCTTGCATGAAGAAATAGACTTTTGATAAATCAATTCCATAATAATTATTGTTGAGGAGATTTCATTATTTCATTTAGCCTTTTACATTACTGATCTTCTTTAAAGGGCTGTTCTGACGTAATCTCTTCAGCTAAATCCATTTGCCATACCACAGCTTGTAATTGCTTTAGATTTGAAGAATATGATGAATGACTTTATTATTGACCAGTAGCAAATTTGTCGTAAGTGTTCTTAACCTCAGTATGGCCTTCACTTTTGAATAGTTAAATGATTCAGATGGTGATATTCTCACCTCGGTTATAGACTTATACAATAACATTTCCTTTTTTAATTTTTATACTTATGCCCAAGATTTTACATTTCCAACTCTAATTTTTCAGATGTAGTAAGTCTAATTATGGTATAGTCATGTAATGAACAAAAATTAACTGAATATCTGAAATGGATCTCCCTATAGATAAGATGGTAAGGATTGTCACCTTCTCCCAATTTCATTACCTTTTGTTAATACAGAAATCCCAGGCTGTTCAACTCTTTTCCTGAATGCTCAGCCTGGTGAAAAATGGAGAAAGAACCCTTCCTAACAGAAGTCTTACACGTTCCTTGAATTTCTAAATAAATATGACCTAGAAAACTCAAATATCTAAAGATGATATTTGTTTATCTTCCAATTGGTGTTCCAGTTGGTCAGTTTTTCTAATAGTAGTTATAAAGTGTGTCTTATTTTTTGGCCATACCTTTAGAAGACCTTTATCTACACAAAGGCTGATAAACACAGGAAAAATGGCAACAGGCAAAGGAGGGAATAAGAAAGAGATGAAACCAATAGAAAAGAAGGTTAGAAATAATAGAAATAACCCTAATGAGAAATTTGTACTAGAGAAAGTTTGACAATTGAGAAGAGAGCCTAGGATATGGTGATAGAAGAGAATAGTTATTAGCTGAGTGCCGGGAAGAGTTGCCAGATAGCTACCTCTGTCTCACATAATAACCCCAAGGCATCCGTGTGCCAGGCTAAAGTATAAGGACTAGTTTAACAGTCTAGAGGCAAAGGGAGTGAGAGAAGGTTTTAGTGTGATGGTAAGTGTAATCATTTAGAGATATCACAGCCTTTATAAGTATATTCTTCATATAGTATTATACAGTAATTTGAGATGGCAGAGAAGTGCTTTATGCTGCTAAGACAGCTTTTTTATCTTTATTAAGTAAAAAATCTATATGAACAGTTCTTTTGTAAACTTTTAGTTAATTAGCAATTGGGTGTCTTAAATATGACTTATATCAATATGTGACATAATAAAAACACTGTAGTATTTTGGAAAGAACACGAAAATCATAAACTTGAAATCTTGACTTCGTTTTACCTTTAAACTAGCTATATGACCTTGGATAAACTAACCTCTGCAAGTCTGAATTTTATCGTATTTAACATGTTAATAATATCTGAACTGTTTACCACAAAAGGTGATCAAAACTGTAAAAGTTCGATAAAAATTTGAAGTCTACAAAAATATTTTCTCTCCCTGAAAAAGTTTACAACATACAAATAGATATGAAGATATATTTGATAAATCATTTTATTTTTATTCTTTATTATATTCCCTCACACATTTAAAATGTTATCATTTCAAGCATGCTGTGAATTTAAATAAGCCTCTTTTTGTACCAAAGCAAATGCTATTATAATTCTTTTACAAGTAATCATATATTTTATTTTGTTTTTTATTAAAGTAATGTTGATTTATAACATTATATGTTTCATCTGTACAACATTATATTTCTACTTCTATATACCCTACAATGTGCTCATCACCAAAATTTATTTACCATTCATCACCGTACAGTTGATCCCCTTTACCCATTTTGCCCTTCTCCCTACCCCCATTCCTCTCTGGTAACCACTACTCTGTTTTCTGTATCTACATGTCTGTTTTTGTTTGGTTGGTTTGTTCATTTATTTTATTCTTTGTTTATTATTTTTTTTTGTTTGTTTGTTTATTATTTTTTTATGTTCCACATATAAGCAACATCCCATGGTATTTTCCTTTCTCTGTCTGACTTATTTCACTTAGCATAATACCCTCAGGGTCCATCGATGTTATTGCAGATGGCAAGATTTCATCTTTTTTTTAATGGCTGAGTAGTATTCCTATATATATATATATATATATATATATATATGTATATATATATCTCATATCTTCTTTATTCATCTGTTCATGGGTACTAAGGTTGTTTCCATATCTTGGCAATTGTAAATAATGCTGAAATGAACATGGGGGTGCAGATATCTTTTTGGATTAGTGTTTTCATATTCTTTGGATAAATACCCAGAAGTGGACTAGTGAATCATATGGTAGTTCTAGTCTTAATTTTTTTTTGAGGAATCTCCATACTGTCTTCCATAGTGCCTACACCAATTTACATTCCCACTAACAGTTTATGAAGGTCCCCTTTTCTCCACATCCTCTCCAACACTTGTTATTTGATAGGGATTACATTGAACCTGTAGACTGCTTTAGGTAATGAGGACATTTGACAATGTTAATTCTTCCAAGCTAGGAGCATGGAATATCTTTCCATTTATATGTGTCTTCTTCAGTTTCTTTCAATAATGTCATATAGTTTTCAGTGTACAAGTCTTTCACCTCTTGGTTAAATTTATTCCTAGGTATTTTATTGTATTTGTTGCACTTATTAATGGGATTGTTTTCTTAATTTCTCCCTCTGCTAGCTCATTGTTGGCATGTAGAAATGCAATGGATTTATGTTCCATTCTTTTCCTCTTCACCGTTTACGTTTTTGTCGTCTTAAATTATCCCTTTTTATGTTGTGGGTTTGTTACCAAATGGAGATAGCTGTAGTTATTCTTTTACTTTCTTTTTTTCCCCTTTAACATTTATACTATAATAAAGTGTTTAAAATCTATTCTGATAGATGCAATTTTCCAGTTCTGTCTATTTATCACCTCGCTCAAAGTTTTGTATACTTTTTCCATTTTGTTTCTGGTAGGAGTGTTTTTGTTTTGTTCCTGTCAACATCTCTTGTAAGACAGGTCGAGTGTTGATGACCTCCCTCAGCTTTTGTTTGTCTGGGAAAGTCTTTATTTCTCCTTCATATCTGAATGATAATTTTGCTGAGTAGAGTATTCTTGGGTGACAGGTTTTATCTTTCAGTATTTTGAGAGTGTCATTTTACTCCCTCCTGGCCTGTAGGGTTTCTGCTAAGAAATCTGCTGATAGCCTAATAGGGGTTTCTTTGTAGGTTATCATCCTTTTTTCCCTGGCTGCCTTGAAAATTCTTTGTCATTGACTTTTGACAATTTTTTTATATTTCTGGTAGAAGGTCTTTTTGCATTGAGGTAATTAGATGTTCTCTTAGCTTCATGGACTTGTATATCCAGTTTCTTTCCCAAGTCTGGGAGGTTCTCAGCTATAATTTCTTTAAATAAACTGTACTCCCTTCTCCCTCTCTTCTCCTTCTGGGATACCCATTATCCTAATGTTGCCCTTTCTTAAAGAGATGAACAGCTCTCATAGGATTTCCTTTTTTTTTTTTTTTTACATCTTATTTCTCTTTCCTTTTCTATTTGTATCATTTCTATATTTCATCTTCCAGCTCACTAACTCTCTCTTTCATATAGTCTGCTCTATTTCCAGTTCTTTCTAATGCATTATTAATGTTATTTATTGTGTTCTTCAGCTTAAGAATTTGATTGATTCTTGTTTAATTCTTTTTTAGAGTTTCAATCTCTTTGGTAAAGTATTCCACTTGTTAATTAATTGTATTCCTGAGCTCATTAAACTGCCTTTCTGGGTTTTCTAGTATCTTGTTGAGTTTATTCATGACAACTATTTTGAATTCTCTATCAGTTAGATTGCAATATTCCATGACTTGAAGTTTAGTTTCTGGAGAATTGTCATTTTCTTTTTGTGGTATGGTGTTACTGTGGTTCTTCATGTTGCTTGAATTGTTCCTCTGCCTGCTCATTTGAAGTTAAATGACAGGTTAAGAGTTAGTTTCCTTTCTTTTGTTTTCTGGTAGGTGGCACTATCACACAAGTTTTTGGCTTCTCTTACCTGCACTGCCTCTATACTTGAGAGTGGCACTTTCCAGCCTCTACCATCTCTGTAAGAGGTGTGGCTTCTTGCCTCCATTATTGCTTCTTGTGCCACCAGGGTTGTTGCTGCCTTGCTTCTTCCAGAACCACTGTCATCCATCAGGATGGTGGTCTCTTTCCTTGTGTCTGGGATCCCCTGAGACACAGACTACACTGTGGGGTGAGTGGTACATTGGTGGGGGAACTGGGGTTGCACAGGCACCTCCACCGTGTTTGTTTTTGTAAGGTTTGTGGGTTCCACCACTGTGGATGGTGGGGCAGAGGCTGGGGTCATGGGCACCTCAGCATTGGAGGGGTAGGGTCCCAGGCCCCACTGCCGATGCTGCCCAGTTAGCTGCAGTCATGGTCACTGGTGCCGTTGGTGGCTGGAGTTGTGTGCACCGCCTTCCCTGCTGCTACTAGGTTCTCTGTAGCTGTGGGCTCTGCTGCCATGGTCAGAGGGCCAGGATTGCAAGCACCGTCTCTGCAGTTCCCTTGGTTCTGCCTCCTCTATGTGTTTCAGCCCACCCACCTTTAGACGTACAGATGTGTGGAATTCTCTGGTGTCCTGTTGTGTTGGGCAGAGGCACCTTTGTTGAGTTGTGGATGTATTACTGGTTGTAGATTAAAGTGGGGAGACAAAAGTAGTTTTTCATCCTGCCATGTTTCTGAAATCACTCTGTATAATAAATCTTTCAAAAATTATCTTTTATTTCAGATGCTGTCTTCTATTTGAAGTTTTTTTGCTGTTGTTGTTGTTGTTTGCCTTTAGAGTTCTCGTTCAGATTTCTGTTGCCCAAAGGGTGTCTAGGTTTCTAGTTTTTGAAGAGACAATATAGTTTTTGAAGTAAAATGTTTTTTGATTATATGAGTGCGCATGCTTTTAAATTTTTAAAGCAGTTTTAAGGAAGTTTGTTGCTAAGAGAAATCAGGTAGGAACTGCTAAGGAATCTCATGCTGTTCTGACAAGGTGTAGAAGAGATCACAAGGAAAGTAATATAGAAACAAAGCTGAAAAGACTAGGATTAAATGGAACCTACTTAAGGACATTTTGTGAATCTGTCAAAATTAAGCTTCCTTATAGATAACAAGAAATGCCAAAGTTAACAGTAATCAAAACAGGATATATGTTTATTTAGTTTTCATGTAAAAGACATCTGAGTTTTGGCAATTTGAGGCAGATATGATGACTCTGTAGATTTTGGGGGAGCCACAACTTTTTTATCTTGGCATTCTAAGCTTCAGCCATCATGTGCACATTCTAATCAGCAGGAAGGAGTCTGTTAATTTTGAAGTTTGTTCTCAATTTAGTTTTCATTTCAATTTTCAGTGTTGGATTTGGAAATACAGTCAATTTCTGTATATTGATTTTATATCTTTTGACCTTGCTAAGTTCTCACTTGTTAATCGTAGTAGTTGTTTTACAGATTCCTTCGGGTTTTATATGCAAACAATTATGTCATCTGCAAATGAAAACAATTAGTTCTTTTTGTCTACTCTGTCTGCCTTTTATTTCTTTTTCTTGCCTTATTGTAGTACCTCCAGTTAGGTACTGAACAGAAGTGATGAGTGAGAACATCCTTATCTTGTTCCACATGTTAGTGGGAAATACATATTTCATCCTTAAGATTGATTTAGCTCTATAGTATTTTGATGGTTGCCATTTATCATACTGAGGAATTTCTATTTTATATCTAGTTTTCTAAAAGGTTTTTTTTTCATTCTTAAGTTGTCAATGAACACTGATTATTCATAGTACTTGGCATTTGATTACATATTTATTTATTGTCTATTTCCCTCATGGGACATCATTTCTGTCTTGTGCACTACTGTACATTGAGAATCTAGCATAGTACCTGGTACTCTGTATGTATTCAAAAAATACTTGTTACATGAACGAATTTTAAACATCCGTGAGTTGCTTGATCAGACTCTGAAGAGAGAGAGAACTTGTACTTTACTGCTGGAACTGCATGATCAAAGCACTTTATCGCCACATGGTGATATATATATAAATTGCAGTAAAAGCTTCTTGGGAGGTGAATAAACTTATGAGAACTAAAACTGCAAATGATTGGGCTGATGTGACAGGTATAATTTCAAATAAACATATACTCATTATATATAACAAGACTGTGTCTGAGATTTAGCAAATATTTTTCACATTTGGTAGGTGCTGAAGTGTTTTCTCTTTTCCTGGATGCTAGAAAAGGATGAAGGATCAGCTTAACTACACATGTTAAAGAAACAGAATAAATTGTGAAAGTTGACACAAGTAGAGTGAGAGCAAAGGCATTTCTATATTTGCATTCCTGCTCTGTCAGCATTTCCTTGCTATTAGGTGTTAGCCAAATTTGAATTTTAAACAGCAGGGATTTTCCAGCTTCTTAATTTCTTGTGCTAAATATTTAATATATTTCAAGAAAGTCCATCTTACGGCCGAGAAGGAAACTTTAGGTTTGTTCTTAAATATCCAATCCAACTAATTCTGTAGAATTAGTTCTATGGAATTCACTGAGACATAAATGTAGAACAGAGTGGGATTTATCTGTTTTATCAGGCAGCATCTTTGAATGAAACCGTCTATCCTATATACTGGTATGATTACCAATGTGTATTTTCACTTCTTAGCCTCCCTTAAAAAAAAAGAACCATATGCCACATATATGTTAATAAATTTTTTTAAATGCAGTTCAAATATTAAAACTTTCTTATTTATGTTAAATGGTCAATCTTGTAAAATATATTTTTACATGAAGGTTAGCCGTTCTTATGATCAAAATACCCTAGGGCGATAGTATTGGGAGTACTGTTTTAGTAATAAAGATTATAGTATGAATAAGTTCCTTACAAGGCCCCATGATGGTAATACCCCTAGATTTTGTCATTAAAGAAAACTGCTGAGAGGCAATAATTTTTTTTTGTATGTGTCCCATTTTCATTAATGCATGGTAATTGATGGAGTTGCAGTGACTTGTAGCAGTAATGAGTTCTAAACATAATAATGCACTCTTTTCTAATAAGTGAGCACTGCTGGGTTTTAAAAGCATACTAAATCAGTTGCTTTAGTATGAATTTATTAGTTTTTTTCAGCATTAGCTTTAATAGTAGTTATTTACATAAGCGTACATCCCATTAACTGCCATCAGGGCTGGAAAACATGCTGAACTGTTCATATTTTCATATAATTATTGAACATAATGGTTTCATTTGCATTTCTAAACAGTGATGTTTCTGTCAGCCTTGGAAATAGTGTCTTTACGCAGTCCCTATTTCACATCCACTTATTTGACATCGTTAAATTTTATGCTAATGTGCTTCCCTAGAATATCATCAGTAGGACAGATGCTTGTGCTTTAATATACAAATCAGGGATGCTTTTCCATCCCCCCAATGGCAAAGGAAATTTTTAAAATCTGCACTTTTAGATATAGAGTCTGTCTCCGTATAAATAGGTTTATGAAATAAAACTTTTAGGGTTAAATGTTATAATCTGGTTTTCTCTTCAAAATACTTCATTATGAATAGCTATTTACCTGACTAAGTTTAGTTTTGTTGTCTTGAATGAGGCGATGAGTCTTAGTAAAGATCTTGTTGCTTATGAATATTTAGAATTCTGCTTCTGAAATGTTGATATTGAGATGCACGCTTTTCAGTGCCTTTGCATATATCAGGCCACAGCGTTAGTTTTGGAAGTATTCCCTGTATTTTTGTTCCTTTAGTTTCAGAACCTAGATTGTAATACCTCATGGTGGAAGCTGTTATGTTAATGCTCTTGGGCATCTAAGCTTTTTGTGCGCACTTAGAAAATGCTCAATGTAAAAAATAAGTCACTTGGTGGGGGAGGGGTACAGGATGGGATGCCAAGAGCATGTCAGTGAGGTAGCAGAACTAATATGAAAGGACAGGTTTTCTGGAAAAACTCAGTGCCTTTTGGACATCTATGTGTACTATCAGCTTTTATTTCTCCAACATTGTGGATGCTTTTGTGAATGCTGTCAATTGGACAGCTGGCTGGAAAAGTTTAAACAGGAGCAACCAATTAAAGAATTGTTTTGGGAGTTAATTCAGGTTTTTTGGGGATTACCTCTTTTTTTTTTCCAGCCCTTTCTTTTCTTGTGTTCTTACAGCTCAAGGTGGCATTTTATTGTTGACTCTTAGTGGACCTGCAGCGCCAGAGCTGACTCTGCAAAGTTCAAAATGAAAGGTTGGCATTCTGGCAAGATAGGCTAAAGAAAAATCTTCAAGAGCTCTTGCCCCAAATTACTTGCTAAGAATATTTTAGAACTGATAGAGCATAAAACTGATGCAGCATAAAAGGATTATTTGCATAGAAATGTTATTTGGCTTAAACAGGTCAGGAGGCAACTGAAATTTGGGGGAATTTCCAGGGAAGAAGTATGATAAGGGCTGTGAAGAAACTACTATGGAGGTGGAGTTTCATAGCTATTCAGTTTTACCCCAACTTTTTAATGAATTTTGTCTAAGATTAGTACTTCTCACAGCAATGGGATCCTCTGAACTATGGTATTGAAAACATTGCTCGTGCCCTTCTGCCTAGGGAAAATGTAGCCTTCATAGTTGCCAGGTAGACATTGTATGTGAAAAATTTTAGAAAGTTCTTAATATCTAGCCTTATTATAAGCAAGGTGATATTTTCAGCTATTTATAAAACTATTTGTGATTGCATTCTTTAGCAATGAAACTCTTTTTGGTGGGGTGCAGTTTTTCACAAAACTAAAGAAATACATTCCCTGTCACCAAAAAATACCATTTATCTTTTTCCTCCCTGTGCACATTTCTCTCTTTTCTGGAAAGATTTAATGATGAAATGAAAATTTCATCCGCCTATTCAGTTTTAAAGTGTCATGATATTTAATTTGACAACTTGCCCCTGAATGTCTCTGTTGCTGTAGAACTTTACTACCTTCAAGGTTGCAAAGGGTGTGTGTTTTAAGTGCCATGTGACTGGTTTCCAAGCCCTGACTTGAGAGGATAAAAGAATTCTAAATTTTGTTTTACAACAGTCTCTTTGTAGGTTTCTTATAAAGTTAAAAATTTGAGACCAGTCAGGTATTTTCCATAATGTGCCAGCCAGTAGGAGGACATTACCTGTTTGGTTATACTTATTTTCTCTTTTATGGCTGGGGGAACACAATTACCACCACCCTTATAGAGATGGTGCAAGTGCTTTGAAATAAACATCAAGCACTGTGAGATGCCTGAGTGCCACATGTTGTGCAAAACTGCAGGAACTCTTCGGCATCCACTGTGTTGCACCTGTTTAAGGAAACTTTAATTTAGGGTATTTGATTTTTCAGTTCATATATTTTATTTATTTTTTCATTGCTGGGTATGACAGTAATTACTCTTAAGATTGTCTAGCTTGAGATATTTACAAATATATATCTGTTAATCTTTCCTCAGCTATATGATTAGTGCTAGTATTTGAGGACATGGGGGAGATTTGGAATACTTGAAAATTAATGCCTTACTTAATTAAAAACTTTTAACCTATTTTTCCTGATTTCAAAAACAGTACATGTACATTATGGGATATTTTGGAATAATGCAGAATATTGCTTTATTCTTGAAATCATCAGTGTGGTATATTCATGTTTTCCTAGTTCATCATTTAATCATCACTTGAGTAGCTAAATGGATGCAAGTAGGTTTATATAATTTGACATTACAATGAAAGAATTTTTTAGCTCTCTTACCTTTAATATTGTATGAATTAATTCTATTTTATTTAAGTAAAATATTAAACATCTGTTTTAAACACAACAGAAAAGTCAGCCAAAAGATGTTTAATGGTATATATTTACAGTAATACTTGCCAGTTCAATTGTATAATGGTATTTGTGAAAGTTCTCTGCTCAGTTTTGTGGTTATGCTTAGGTCTTTCAAGTGAGGAGGGTGGGGGAGAACCCAAAAGAAAGAGAAATCTGAAATTGATGTGATTTTAAGGGAAATGTTGGGAAAAGAAAATTTCCATGGAGCTCATCTAGTGCTCAGAACACCTGTGCTTTACTAAGCCAGGTGGTTAGATGGCTCCGTGATGTGTGTAAATAACTCTTTAAACTTCAGGTTCCTTCTCTGAAAAGTGAGGGTCATAATAGTATTTATTTCGAGGAGTTGTTTTGAAGGTTAAATGAAATAATTCATATGACTAACCACATTAGAATCACTCAGAAAACTTCCTAGAAGCAGGCAATGCTAAAGTGATTCTGGCTTGCTTTATTCACTTTCCTCTCATCTTCTAGTCCCTTGCTACTCCAAGCACACTCCACGGACTTGTAACGTCAGCATCCCCAGCGATACCTGGAATCTTGTTAGAAATGCAGAATCTGGGACTTCCCTGGTGGTCCAGTGGTTAAGATTTCGCCTTCCAATGCAGGGGGTGCAGGTTTGATCCCTGGTCGGGGAACCAAAAAACCAAAACATAAAACAGAAGCAGTATTGTAACAAATTCTGTGAAGACTTTAAAAATGGCCCACATCAAAAAAAAATCTTTAAAAAAAAATGCAGAGCCTTAGACCTCATGCCAATTTTACTTTTTCAGAACCTGCATTTTAACAAGACCCCTGTATAGTAAAGTAGTGTTTGTACTGATTTCTTTCAATAAGGAATGTTTAGTGTAAGAGATATGAGCAGTGGATAAATAAAAGCTTTTGCTTTCTTTTCTCAGTTCTCACTTTCCAATTAATAGCTTTGGAAAATGAAGGGATGTGTATATGAGAGGAGTGTATTGTATTAACTTGTATTCTGCTGCTGTTAGGTGGGTTATTCTACAAGTGTCAGATGTGTGCTGTAAAGCTTCTCTATGCCTATTGATTTTTCATCTACTTGTTTTATCAATTATTGAGAAAGAGGAATTGAAATCTCTGAGTATAATTGTGGATTTATCTATTTCTCCTTGAAGTTCTGTCAGTTTTTGCTTCACGTATTTGGAAGATCTGCTTTTAGTTGCACAAAAGTTAAAGATTATCTCTTCCTGATGAATTGACCCCTTTATCATTATGAAATGACCTTCTTTATTCCTGGTAATATTCTTTGCTCTGAAATCTACATTGACTAATATTTCTTGAGCTACTCCAGCTTCTTTTGATTAGTGTGATCATGGTATATTTTTTGTATCCTGTACGTTTTAACCTAATTGTGTCTTTATATTTAAAGCACATTTCTTGTAGCCAGCACATAGGTGAGTCTTGCTTTTTAATCCAATCTGACATCTGTACCTTTTAATTGAGGTATTTAGACCATTTACATTTTATGATTCTTGATATGTTGGTTTTGAGTTTATCATTTTGCAATTTGTCTTATTTGATCTTTGTTCCTCTTTTCCTTTTTTTCTGCCTTTGGATTAATTGAATAATAAAAATTTTATCTCCTTTGTTGGCTTATTAGTTATCACTTTGTTCTTTTTGGTATTTAATGGTTGCTCTAAGGTGTATATATTCACCTAACTATTAACAGTCATCCTTCCAATGATGGATTATACCATTTTAACTACCTTACAATAGTGTAATACCATTTCTCACTCCCTGATCTTTGTACAGTTGTCAAGATACATTTTAATTTTATACCCATACCTTATTTTTTGTGTTAGAAATCAGTTATCTTTAAGGAGGTTTAAATAATAAGACAACATATATTTACCCTTGTAACTACTGCCAGTGCTCTTCATGTAGTCCATATTTCTGTTACCACTTCCTTCTGCCTGACAGACTTCCATTAACAATTATTGTTGGTATGAATTCTTTGTTTTTGAATATATGAAAAAGTCTTTATTTTTCCTTCATTTTTGAAGTTTTTTCCCTTAAGTTCATTAAAAATGTTGCTCTGCTATCATTACACAGTCATTTCTGCCAATGAGCAGTGGTTGCCCTTTGTCTTACTGACCACCTTCCTTTTTGCCTCTAAGCACAGCTCATTCACTGTCTCCCATATCTGCAAATTATTGCATAACATCTCATCATTGCTGATAAGTACTTATTGATGTTTTTGCAGGGCCTAAAACTTCATTACTTTTTATCATTTAATAGTACTACATTGTATGGATGTACCACAGTTAGTTAATCTACTCATTTATTAAAGGATATCTTGGTTGCTTCTGTTTTTTGGTGATTATGAATAAAGCTATTATAAACATTTACAGACAAGTTTTGTGTGGACATAAGTTTTCAAAACAATTAGGTAAATATCTAGGAGAATGATTCCTGGATTGAATGGTAAAACTATGTTTAGATTTGTAAGATACTGCCAAATTCTCTCGCAAAATGGCTGCAACATTTTACATTATGACCAGCAGTGAATTAGAGTTACTCTTGCTCTGCATTCTCACCAACTGTTGTTATTTTCAGTGTTTTTGGACTTTAGCCATTCTAATAGGTATGCAGTGATAGCTCATTGCCTTTCCTTAATGACATTAGATTTTAATCATGTCTTGATATGCAAATTTGCCACCTGTCTATATTCTTTGGTGAGGTGTCTGTTAATATCTGTTGCCTATTTTTTTTTAACATCTTTATTGGAGTATAATTGCTTTACAATGTTGTGTTAGTTTCTGCTGTATAACAAAGTGAATCAGCTATATGTATACATATATCCCCATATCCCCTCCCTCTTGGATCTCCCTGCCGCCCTCCCTATCCCACCCCTCTAGGTGGTCACAAAGCACTGAGCTGGTCTCCCTGTGCAATGCAGCTACTTCCCACTAGCTGTCTATTTGACATTTGATAGTGTGTGTATGTCAGTGCTACTCTCTGACTTTGTCCCAGCTTCCCTTCCCCGTGCCTGTGTTCTCAAGTCCAATCTCTGCGTCTGCGTCTTTATTCCCGTCCTGCCCCTAGGTTCACCAGAAACATTTTTTTTTTTTTTTTTAGATTCCATAATATGTGTTAGCATATGGTATTTGTTTTTCTCTTTCTGACTTACTTCACTCTGTATGACAGACTCTAGGTCCATCCGCCTCATTACAAATAACTCAATTTCGTTTCCTTTTATGGCTGAGTAATATTCCATTGTATATATGTGCTACATCTTCTTTATCCATTCATCTGTCGATGGACACTTAGGTTGCTTCCATGACCTGGCTATTGTAAATAGTGCTGCAATGAATATTGGGGTGCATGTGTCTTTTTGAATTATGGTTTTCTCTGGGAACATGCCCAGTAATGGGATTGCTGGGTCATATGGTAATTCTATTTTTAGTTTTTTAAGGAACCTCCATACTATTCTCCATAGTGGCTGTATCAGTTTACATTCCCACCAACAGTGCAAGAGGGTTCCCTTTTCTCCACACCCTCTCCAGCAGTTGTTTATAGATTTTCTGATGATGCCCATTCTAAGTGGTGTGAGGTGATACCTCATGGTAGTTTTGATTTGCATTTCTCTAATAATTAGTGATGTTGAGCAGCCTTTCATGTTCCTCTTAGCCATGTGTATGTCTTCTTTGGAGAAATGTCTATTTAGGTCTTCTGCCCATTTTTGATTGGGTTGTTTGTTTTTTTAATATTGAGCTGCATGAGCTGTTTATATATTTTGGAGATTAATCCTTTGTCCATTGATTCATTTGTAAATATTTTCTCCCATTCTAAAGGTTGTCTTTTCATCTTGTTTATAGTTTCCTTTGCTGTGCAAAAGCTTTTAAGTTTCATTAGGTCCCATTTGTTTATTTTTGTTTTTATTTCCATTACTCTAGGAGGTGGGTCAAAAAAGATCTTGCTGTGATTTATGTCAAAGAGTGTTCTTCCTATGTTTTCCTCTAAGAGTTTTATAGTGCCCAGTCTTACGTTTAGGTCTTTAACCCATTTTGAGTTTATTTTTGTGTATGGTGTTAGGAAGTGTTCTAATTTTAGAGCTTTAAATTGTTATCTGTAGGAGGGTTGGTTCAAATCAAACTACTTCACAGTTACAGGAAGTGTGATTCTCCTTATTTTCCTTTTGATTTATGTAACATCTATAGTGATACCTCTTCTCTTATTCCTTATATTGGTAATTAGTGTTTTTCCTTTTTTTCTGTTAGTCTTGCAAAGGTCTTACCAATTTTATTAATATTCAGAAAGCCGGTGTTTGGCATTCTTAATTTTCTTTCATGTCTGTTTTCTATTTTCTTGATTTCTGTTCTTATATTTATTCTTTCCTTCCACTGACTTTGGGCTTAATTTGCTAATCATTTTCTAGCATATGAAGATAGAAACTGAGATCATTGTTTTTAAGCCTTCATTCATTTTTAACATAAGCATTTAAATACATAGATACCCATCTAAGCTCTGATTTAGCTGCATTCCACAAATTATGAAATACTGTATTTGCATTATCATTCAGTTTGAAATACTCTTGAATTTAAAAAAATTTTTTTTTGACATGTGAGTTATTTAGAAGTATATTGTATTGATTTCTAATTTAATTCCTTTATGCTTACAGAACATACTCTGTATAATTTTACCCTTTAAAATGTAATGAGACTTGTACAGGCATACCTCATTTTATTGTACTTTGCTTTATTGCGCTTCAAAAATATTGCATTTTTTACAAGTTGAAGTTTTGTGGCAAACCTGCATTGAGCAAGTCTATCAGTGCCATTTTTCCAACATCATTTGCTTACTTAATGTCTCTGTGTCACATTCGATAGTTCTCACAATATTTCAAACTTTTTTTATTATTGTTGTATTTGTTATGGTGACCTGTGATCTTTGATGTTACTATTATGACTTGTTGAAGGCTCAGATGATGGTTAGCATTTTTTAGCAATAAAGTATTTTTTAATTAAAGTATGTACTTTGTTTTTTTAGACATAATGCTATTGCACACTTAATAAGTTACAGTATAGTGTTAATATAACTTTCAAATGCACTGGGAAACTAAAAAGTTTGTTGGACTTGCTTTATTAGAATGTTTGTTTTATTGCAGTGGTCTGGAACCAAATCCCAAGTATCTCTGAGGTATGCCTGTATTACAGCCCAGTATGTAGTATATGTTGAAGAACATTCTATGTGCATTTGTTAAGAATATATATTTTACAGTTGTTGGGGTAGTGTTTTTTCAATTTAATTGTCAGTTGTATCAAGGTGCTTGATGGTATCATTTGAAGCAGTGTTACTAGGGATATATATACCTTTATTATTGTTATATGTGCATGATGGATTTATCCTTTTATTATTACGAAATTTTCTTCTGTATCTGTGGTAATACTTCTTCTCTTGAAATCTATTTTATTTGACATTGATGTGGTCACAACTCTCTTAAGCTTACTGTTTGCATAATATATCTTATTCATTCTTCATACTTACAATCTATAATATCTGTTACTTTTATTTCCAGTGCCTCTCTTATATATAGCATATAGTTGGGTATTTTTTTATCCAGTCTGACAATCTCTGTATTTAATCATGAGTGCTTAGTCTATTATATTTATTTAGTTACTGGTATGGTTGAATTTAGGTCTTCCATTGTGCTGTTGGCTTACCCTTTGTTATATTTGTGTTTTGTCTCTGAGGCAGCTTTCTTGCCTTATTTTGAGTTAGTTGAATATTCAGTATATTGTATTGATTCCTCTATTGGAATTTTAGCTTTACCACTTTACATTATTGTTTAAGTTGCTCTAGGGATTACAGTATGAACATTAAATTATCAAAATCTACATAGAGTTAATATTGTACTATTTCTTGTTAAAGGAACCTTGCAAAAGTAGAATAACATTTACGCTCTACCTTGTGAACCTTAATTTGTTTCAGTTTTTGTAGATCATAAAAAGTTTTGGTCTTTGTTCAGACACTAAAATAAGTTATTTGGAAATAGTTTACATCTTTCAAATCTTGCTTTTAACTTTTATTAGAGTATATCTATGTCAACCTTTATTCTAGGGTTAAGTCACCATTATTAAGGTGTGACCTCTCTGAAGAGCCTATCAAATACCTTTTGTATTACATAGTTTCTCTACTCTGGCTGATGGGAATGCTGCCTGTTTTCATCCCTGTGTGATCTCTGGGATTGTCTAGCCTTCTGCTTTCCCAGTGGTTCTTTCACTGACTTCATGGTGTTTCACTTCATCAGTATGCAGATTAGTACTCAGCCAAAGATTACATCCCTCTGCAGCTCTCCAGAACACTTTCTCTGTGCAGCTTCTTCTTCCCTGGTACTAACCATGTGAATACTAGCATCCACGGCCTCCCTGTATGTCAGTCTCTTACTTAACTCAGCAAGCCTACCATGTTCAATAGGGATTTCCTCTCACTGTGCTGTGGCCTGGCAACTTCCTTTAAGCAGAAAGCTTAGGTAAGTATAGGGCTTACCTAACTTAAAATCTTTTCCCTGGCACCGTAATCCTGCTCTGTTCATTGTCCATCATCTGAACACAGTTATTTCATATATATTGTCCTCTTTTCTAATTACTCATGACAGGAGGGCAATTTTTGTCCCAACTCTTCCTTCATGGGTAGAAGCAGAAACTCCTGAAAACACAGGTTTTGTTTGTTTGTTTGTTTTTTATTTATTTATTTTTGGCTGCGTTGGGTCTTCGTTGCTGTGTGCAGGCTTTCTCTAGTTGCAGCAATTGGGGGCTACTCTTCGTGCGGTGTGCGGACTTCTCATTGAGGTGGCTTCTCTTGTTGCAGAGCATGGGCTCTAGGTGCGCGGGCTTCAGTAGTTGTAGCACGCAGGCTCAGTAGTTGTGGCTTGCAGGCTCTAGAGCGCAGGCTCAGTAGTTGTGGTGCACGGGTTTAGTTGCTCTGCGGCACGTGGGATCTTCCCGGACAAGGGCTCGAACCTGTGTCCCCTACACCGGCAGGTGGATTCTTAACCACTGCGCCACCAGGGAAGTCCTTGAAAAGACAGTTTTTATGGTCATGATTACCAGAGAGTTTTTTCGTAGTTCAGGTTGAATGAAATTTTAGATATATTTTTCCCTTAGGTCATCTAAGGTCTTAACTTTAACAGATATCCAGCTTACAAGTTTAGTATGACTTGTCTGGTCCATTCTTTTCACTGTCAGAATCTTCCAAGATTCATATAAATTATTGGATTTTGACAAGCTACCTACTTATGGTTGCATTTTTATTCTAGGAACCCACTCCTAGTACTCATTTTCCCTTATTCACGTTTTTATCAAAGTACTTACACTTAGTTTATTTCAGATGTGTGGTTTGGAAATTTTTGAAAATACTTTTTAATAGAGACAACCTGTATTATTTAGTCAAGTCATAGAATTTCATTTTATTTTATATTTTAGAAGATTACATAGATCTCAGCAGGATAGGGATAGTATTTAACACCATTCTTAGGTTTTTTTCAGGCATTGATGCCATTGTCTTTTTTTGCTGTGTTTTGAATGTTAATTGTCTACACTTACCTCCTGATCATAGAATTCTTGAGTAGGCAGGGTCTGCTTTCTCTTCCTTTCATCCTCTGTATGGTACCATACTTTGATTTAGTCCAAACATGTTTGCCTACCTCTCCTAACCCCATCTTTCAGTTGGCAATTTCGTTGCCTCTAAGTGAAGGGTGGAGTTGATGAGCTGTTTTTCAGTAATTGAAGATTTTATATTTGGGGTCTGCATCATCCTGGAAAAACAGTCATGAAGAATCCATCATGTTACAGATTCCTTCTGATTCAGGTATTGAGAAGTTTCTTGGTATTTTGCCACAGGGGTTAAATGTGGTTCTCTGTTAAGACTTAATAGGCTGCTTTTTCATTAGTTCAAATTTAGTAGGCTGGCCTGTTAATGCCCTTCTGAATTGGTTACATCTAAAAATGTTTACATTTGGACTTGTTGAGGTAATATTTCTTCCTTTTATGCATGCCTTTGTAAAAGGGAAAAACTTTTTAGTTCAATAGAAGTCTAAAAAAGGTAGACTGTTTCATATTTAATAGAGAACACGAGTGTTGAGTTAATGAGCATATGACTATACTCAGGTTTCATCCTTTAAGTCAGTTAGGTTGGAAATGTATTTCTCATAATAGAGATTATTTGGGGGACATTTTACACACTTCCCTGAGAGGAGTCTTGTTGCCTTTTGGTTTGTTATCGTAATTCTACTCTTATTGTTTGCATAGTATTGCAATATATGGTATATGTTAATAATATATTTACAAATCGATTGCTGGACATTTATCGTACTCCCATTTTTATTCTCATATATGTAAATTATTTTGAAAGAATATCCTTTTGTCATCCCCCTCCCCTGCACCCCATCGGATAAACTCATCTGATATTTTTGCACTCTTTTTTGATCTCTTTCTTTCAGTCTGCAGTATTACCTGCTTCATTCATTTGTCCCCTATTAAAATCTTTTACTATTTAAGTGGTATTTAGCACAAATGCCTTTGACATCTCTTGGTTTAAAGTGTATGTATAACATTTAGATATAGAACTTTGTTACAGTGAAAGAAACTGTATCAACCCTTGGAATATAATTCTTAACCTTGTTTTTTGGAAGAGATGGTGCTTCTTCTATGTCAAAAAGTAATGAAGACATTTATGACTGAGTTATTTTTCCCCTTTATCTTGCTCTTCATTTCTAAATACCCATGAGCCAGAGAAGAAATTCAAATGGAAAACAGAAAGTATTTTTAACTTAACAAAAATCAAAACATAACATATTAAAATTACTTGGATGCAGTTAAAGCAGTACTTAGAGGGAAATTTTTAGCACTGAACACCTACCTTAGAAAAGAAGAAAAGTCTCAAGTTAGTACCTTCAGCTTTCACCTTAAGAAAGTAGAAAAAGAAAAACAAATAAAACCAGGACTTTGCAGGGGAAATAATATAATAAAGACCAGGAAGGAAATCAATGAAACAGAAAACAGAAAAACAATAGAGAAAAATTAGTGAAGCCAACATGTTTCTTTGAGAAGATAATAAAATTGATAAAACATTAGTCATACTGGTGATCAGGCAGAAAAAGAGGAGATAAATTGCCAGATCAGGAATGAGATAGGTCTCATTTCTACATTCTACAGTTATTAAAAGAATAATAAGGGATTACTGTGAACAACTTTATGCATATAAATTTGACAGCTTACAAGAAACATCTCAAATAAACAATCTAACCTTATACTTAAAGCAGCTAGAGAAAGAAGAACAAACAAAACCCAAAGCTAGTAGAAGGAAAGAAATCATAAAGATCAGAGCAGAGATAAATGAAATAGAGAAAACAATAGAAAAGATCAATGAAACTAAAAGCTGGTTCTTTGAAAAGATAAAAAAAATTGATAAACCTTTAGCCAGACTCATCAAGAAAAAAAGGGAGAGGGTCCAAATCAATAAAATTAGAAATGAAAAAGAAGTTACAACCGACACCACAGCAATACAAAGGAACACAAGAGACTACTACAAGCAACTATACGCCATAAATAAAAAGCAGCTAAATGCCATAAAATGGACAACCTAGAAGAAATGGACAAATTCTTAGAAAGGTACAATCTCCCAAGACTGAACCAGGAAGAAATAGAAAATATGAACAGACCAATTATAAGTACTGAAATTGAATCCACGATTAAAAAATTCCCAACAAAAAAAAGTCCAGGAACAGATGGCTTCACAGGTGACTTCTACCAAGCTCTGTATCTATTTTTAAAAATGAACTTGTAGTTTAAAACTCTTACAGAATGTCCTACTAAAAGTCTTACTAATTCAATAAGACAAGAAAAGAAAGGGTATACATATTGGGAAAGAAGAAATAAAAAGCTGCCTTTCTTCACAGGTGACATGATTGTCTCTGTAGAAAATTCTTAAGAATCTACTCCCAAACTCCTGGAACCTAATAAGCAATTATAGCAAGGTTGCAGGATACAAGGTTAATATGCAAAAGTCAATTGCTTTAGTATATACCAGCAATGAGCAATTGAATTTGAAATTAAAGACATAACATCATTTACATTCACAGCCAGTGAGAAAGAGAAAGAAATACATTCCTAGGTTTAAGTCTAACGAAATATATACAAGATCTAAATGAGGAAAACTTCAAAACTCTGATGAGCAAAAGCAAAGGGGAACTAAATAACTCGAGAGAGATTCTGTGTTCAGATATGAAGACAACATTTTGAAGATGTCTGTTCTTCCCAGCTTGATCTATAGATTCAATGCAATCTCAGTCAAAACCCCAGCAGGTTATTTTGTGGATATTTACAAACTGATTATAAGGTTTATACAAAAAGGTAAAAGACCCAGAATAGCAAACACATTATTGAAGAAGAATGAAGTCGGAAGACTGATGCTACCCAACTTCAAGACTTACTATAACATTATGGTAATGAAGAGAGTGTGGTATTGGCAATAGACAAATAGATCAATGAAACTAAATAGAAAGCCTAGAAATAGACCCACACAAATATAGTGAGCTGATCTTTGACAAAGGAGCAAAAACAGTTCAATGGAGAAAAGACAGTCTTTTCAACAAATGGTGCTGAAACTACTGGACAGCCATATGCAAAGAAATGAATCTAGACACAGACTTTACATCTTTCATAAAAATTAACTGCAAATGGGTCATAGACCTAAATATAAAATGCAAAACAACAAAACTTCTAGAAGATGGGAAAAAATCTATGTAACCTTGGGTTGGGTGATAAGTTTTAAGATAAAACATCAAAAGCACAGTTCATGAAAGGAAAATTAACAAGTGGGACTTTATTGAAGTTTAAGACTTCTCTGTAAAAGACACTGTTAAGAGAATGAAAAGATAGGCCATAGACTGTGAGAAAATCTTTGCAAACACATTATCTGATAAAAGACTTATACCCAGAATATATCAAGAACTCTTAAAACTCAACAGTAAGAAAACTAACAGCTCAATTTTAAATATCGGCAAAAGATATGAACAGACACCTCACCAAAGAAGATATACTCTTGGCAAATAAGCATATGGAAAGATGCTCAATATTATATGTCATTAGGTAATTGCAAGTTTATGCAACAATGAGATACTACTACACACCTATTAGAATGGATAAAATCTAAAACACTGCCAACACCAAATGCTGATGAGGATATGGAGCAACAGGAACTGTTACTGGTGGCAATGCAAAATGGTACAGCCACTTTGGAAGACAGTTTGGCAGTTTCTTACAAAGCTAAACATAGTCTTAAAATGTGGTTCAACGATCATGCTCCTTGCTCTTCAAATGAATTGAAATCTTACATCCACACAAAAACCTGCGCAGAGATGTTTATAGCAGCTTTATTCATAATTGCTAACACTTAAAAGCAACCAAGATGTTCTTCAATAGGTGAATGGATAAACAAATTGTGGTGTATTTATACAATGGAATATTATTCATTGATAAAAGAAATGAGCTTTCAGGCCTCAAAAAGACATGGAGGAACTTTAAATACATATTATTCAGTGATAGAAGTCAGTCTCAAAAGGCTACATACTGAATGATTGTAAATATATGAGTTCTGGAAAGGACAAAAGTATAGAGACAGTAAAAAGATCAGAGTTGCCAGAGACTCAGGGTCGGGAAGGAGGGAAGGATGAATAGGGTGGATTTTTTAGGGCCGTGAAGCTATTGTGTATCATATGGTAATGGTGGATACATGGCATTATTCATTTGTTAAATCCCATAGAGCTGTACAACATGAAGAGTGAACCCTGTTGTAAACTATTAAGCTTAGTTAGAAATAATCAAGATTTGTTCATCAAATGTAACAAATGTACCACACTAATGCAACCTGTTAATACTAGGGGAAACTGGGGGTGGGGGGCACTGTATAAGAGCTCTCTGTACTTTCTGCTCAATTTTTCTATAAACTTAAAATTGCTCTGAAAGATAAAGTCTATTAATTAAGGGAGGAAAAAAATTTCCTATAAAGAAAATATCAAGCTCTGATGGCTTCACTGGTAAATGATGCCAAGTATTTAAGGAGAAAATACTACTAGTGTCTTTCAGTGGTCCCCAGTATCACACTGTGTTGGGTGTCCCCAAGATCACCTCTAAGGTTAGTGATTTGCTACAAGGATCCCTAGGACCCAGAAGTCATCATATTCATAGGTACATTTTTTTAAAAAAGCAAAAGGATACAAAGCAAAAGTTATATGTATTAGTGTTGTCTACCAGGGAATCTTGCTTGATCCTAATAATCTAGGGTTTTTACTGGAGATCAGTCACGCAGTGCCTGTGTGACCACTGTAGTTACTGAAAGCCAGGTATTCACTATAAACCACATTGTTTGCATAAACTATCTAGACAAATTGACATACTGGTGCAGTGCCATTCAAGACTCCAAACGTGCAAAACAATTTTTTTAGAACATTCTAAGAGTTCAGTTCCCAAGAGTCAGGTAAGAGCCAGTCACAAAATCAGGCACTTCTGGAAATGTGCAATATTTGAGCAAATCAAGCCTGCAGATAGTCCTACACAAACTTGTTCTGAAAATTTTTCTGAAAATTTCAAACTCATTACCTACAATTTCCTGTTAGGAGAACCTGACAAAGATACTACAAGAAATAGTAATATTGCAAATGAATATCCCTTGTTCGTTTGTTTGTTTGTTTATGGCTACGTTGGGTCTTCATTGTGGTGCGCGGGCTTCTCATTGTGGTGGCTTCTCTTGTTGCAGAGCATGGGCTCTAGGCACACTGGCTTCAGTAGTTGTGGCACACGGGCTCAGTAGTTGTGGCTCGCGGGCTCTAGAGCGCAGGCTCAGTAGTTGTGGCGCACAGGCTTGGTTTCTCCGCAGCATGTGGAATCCTCCCGGACCAGGGCTCAAACCTGCGTCCCCTGCATTGGCAGGTGGATTCTTAACCACTGCACCACCAGGGGAGTCCCCAGTATTCCTTGTTATTAATATAGATGCAATAATTCTCAATAGAATATATGCAAATCAAATCCAACAATATAGAAAATGCATAATATATCATAACCAAATTTTTTCTAGAATGAAAGACTGGTTTAACATTCAAAAATCAATCAGTGTAATTCACCATATTAACCAAAACCAAAAAAAACTATATGATTATCTCAATAGATGGAGAAAAAAATATGACAGAATTCAACATCCCTTTCTTATAAATGTCTGTGCCAACTAGAAATAGAATTTCTTCAACCTGTTCTAGGGTATTTATGAAAAATTTACACTCATACTTAAATGTGAAGATTTTATACTTTTCCACTTACGATTAGAAGCAAGGCTGGTAGTTGGAAGTAGAACTCCAAATCATCATTTTAAATTGATTTATGATTCTTTACTTTCACATATGTATGGAACTTTAATAGTTAAGTGCAACAAATACATTTTTCTTTTTCTTGGTGGGACACTTTTTTTCCTATGGTTTTTTTTCCCTGCTGTTTTATTATCATTTATTTTATTTTATTTCATATTTAAATAGGAATTGTGGATAACGGGATAAGAAAGAATAAAAGTAATATATATTCTTTTGAGTAATTTTGGTTTTGCTCTGTGAAACTCTCTGGAAGATATTAATGTCATTTTGATTTAAGACTCTTCTGAGCATATATAACCAAAATTATAAAATGGCCATTTTGTGATCCTTAAGTTGTTTAGTTTGATTTAAGAGGAGAGGTGGTGCAAGATTAAAATAGTGATAGGTGATTGTAGTGTTTTGAGTAAAGGTGAACCATGTTTAACATATATTGTACTTGGTTTCAAAATGCTTAAAACCCTTTTTTTCCCCTGTAGGTATTGGTCCCCTGAAGAGACGGGAACCCAGGAGAAGGCTCAGGTAGTTTGGGATAAGTTAAATAAATTTTGGATGTGTTCACTTTGTCTAGTGTGTAGGTCTTTCGGAATATGTCCATTCACCAAAGTAGTAAATGGAAATTTGCCTGTAAGGCTCAGGTGAAAAGTCAGGGTTGTATATATATATTATTGGCAGAAGTGAAAGTAAGAATATTATTAGTTGATAATATCTTATTTAGTATGTAGACATATATTTTGCAAACAGTTTTTGAGTGCCAGCTATGTACTAGGCACTGTCTGACATGTTGTAAGGGGGAAACGAACAAGATATTTGTAATGCAGTGTGCT
Organism: Balaenoptera physalus; assembly: GCF_965194825.1. Classification (NCBI taxonomy): domain Eukaryota; kingdom Metazoa; phylum Chordata; class Mammalia; order Artiodactyla; family Balaenopteridae; genus Balaenoptera; species Balaenoptera physalus. The sequence continues at coordinate 45,094,754 of NC_138897.1, read as the reverse complement.
AAGTCTATGATAGAGATATTTGCAGGGTGAGATTTCAGAGAGCAGAGGAGAGGCTAACTAGGGATTAAGGAAGACTTCCCAGAGAATTGACTCTTGATCTGAATCTTAAAGCACAAAGGAATTTATCAAATAGAGAAGGCAAAGGAGGGAATGTCACACAAAAGGAAAAGCATGTGAAAAAGCATCAAGATGTAAATAAGCATGGCATTGTTCAGAGAACAGTATTGGCAGATAATTCCAGTAGAGCACCTCTTAATCAGCTTGCAGTTGTTTGTCCTAGTGAACAATGAATTTCTTATTACAAAATGTTTACTTATTCTTTGTGACGTCAGTGTCTTGCACAGCATTTAACACATAACAGATCCTGAGTAAATAATTCTTGAAAGAATGACCACAATATACACAATATGATAAATGGTACTTTTTTTTGGCATAAGGGATTGTGGGAGTTGATGGGGCAAAGAAGACTTTGAATAAAATAGTCATTGAGTTGAGACTTGAAAGGTGAACAGAAAATTACCATGCCTGCAAGTAAGGGGTAAAGAAAGGAACATTCTGGACATCCCAAGATATAGAGTTATAGAGAGCATTCAGCTGCCCTCTTTAGTATGGAAGCCACTAGCTACGTGTGACAATTTAAATTTAAATTAATTATAATTGAATAAAATAAAAACCTCGGTACCTTAGTCACCACACCGTATTTTAAGTTCCCAAATGCCCACATGTGACTGGTACTGTATAGAATGGATATAGAACATTTACATCATCACAGAAAGTTCTGTTGGACAGCACTGTCATCATGTGACATTTCAGGAGTTCGATTTACTGAAAGTACAGGTTGCAATGGTGAGGTTGAAGTTGCAAAGGCAAGGTGGAAGGAAATGATGCTGGAAAGGTAAGCTTAGTCCAAATCACTGAGGGTCTTGAATGGCCAGGGTATTTGGGCTTACCCTGTGGGATATCAGCTTGGGGTGGGGGGAGAGGTTTGGTATTTACTTTTGATAATTGAAGGTAGGGCCTGGTGAATTGATCTGATTGGTGTTGTAAAAGAATCTTTTTGGCAGCAAGACCAAAGATCGATTGAAAGTTTAAAATTAGTGTTCAGAAGTTTACTGTGTAGTAGAGCAGTAGTCCAGGTGGGAGAGATACTAAAATCTGAGCTAAATCAGAGATGATGAGGATAGAAAGGGGGAGACAGACTTGACAGCTATTTAGAGGTAAAGTAGGTGTGATGATTGTGGAGCTAACAGAATCTGCGTGGCTCTGATTTCTGGGTTGGGCATGTAGGGAGATGGGATAGGACATATATGGGGAAAAGCAGGTTTTAAAAAGAGATAAAGGTTATGACTTTAATTTTGGCCACATTAACTTTGAAGATAGGCCCAATCTAATTCAGATAAGAGTCTGGAGTTGAGAATAAAATTTGGGACTAGATATGTACTTCTGGGAGTCAGAATATAATTGGCTTTTGAAGCTTAGACGTTGGGTGAGGTTGCCCAGGAAGAACATACAACATGAAGAGAGATAAAAGCCGAAGACAGACCCTAACATTTATTAGGTGTAAAGAGATAGGGCCTTAGAATGAGAATGAGAATGAATAGAGACAAGGGAATAGTGTTAATAAAAAGTTGGGTCAGAAGGAGCTGAAGGAAGATAGCATTTCAAGAGAGTTGTACAGATAAGTCATATAAGGAGAACCATAAAGTATATATTGGATTCGTTGAACAAGAAGTCACTAGGGACCTTTAGGAATTACAGTACGCTGAACTACCAAGTGAATTCAGATCTTCATTTGAGGTGAATTTGTAAAGGGTCATTGGGAGTAACAGAACTGATATGGGTAACTTCAACCATGTAAGTTACCCTTGCTTCATTTGTAAGATGATAATATACCATGGTGTTTTTATTATTATAAAGATCAAGTGAGGGAATAAGAGAAAAAGTATTTTGTAAACTCTAAAGTTTATTTTTTTAAGTTTACAGAATTGTGATTACTTTTAGGTGAAATCTATGTTTAATTGAAGGTTAAGAAGATGGGAGGGAGGATTTTAGGTAAAGCCAGAAGACACCAAGACATATCTTGGTAGAATATTAGAGACTCTGGAGGACCAATTAGAATCGTATGAACAGTGAAGTTATAAGACAAAAGAGTAAGGCTGGACTGAGTGAGGAAGAGAGAATATTGTGATTAGCAGACCATTTGGCTGAATACCTTCTTCCTGGGCAGATCTAGAATACACTAAACAAGTTTGAAGCCTTTTTTGTACTGTGCAAACAGGTCACTCTTCCTTAGATATATTCATGCTAGTTACATTAGTTACAGTTTAGCCTGCTTGAAAAAAAATTTGACTCTTATGTATTTCTTACAAATGATTTAGTTTCGAGGGTTATATTCATTTCATCTAGTTTTTCTTCTTCTCTCTCTTCTCCCCTTTGATTTCTTCTTCTTTTGAAAGTTCTCTGAACCCTTATTTTTCTCTTATTGCTGTTTTAGTTGTTGTTGTTTGAAACCCTCAGCTTTTGTAGCTTTTGAGTGTAGGTCTTCTGGGTATGGGGTTTTCTAAGCATTTTCACATTCATTTTACCGTGAGGTGAGCTCCTTGCTCAGGGAGTTCTGTTTCCTGGGGTCTAACTGATCAAATGAAGGATAGATTATCTGAGAAATTATCGTCTAACCAAGAATAATTGAAAATTTTATTTTAATATATCTGGTTATCATGCCTTGTTTGGCCTCTAGAGATATAAATTCTAGCAGCATCTAGCAGATGCCAGCACGAGGCATCTTTGTGTTATTATTAGGAAAGAGGAACACCTCTACTCTGAAGGGGGAGAAGGGAGAGGGAGGGGAGGAGGGAGGAAGGGAGACAGACTTTGGTTGCATGGTGATGAGAATACCAAGTCCTCCTGTTCCATATTCCTCCATTCAAAGCATACCTTAAATGAACTCTGCTTCTTTCCTAAGGTTATACAGATGCTGGGCAAAATTGTTAACTCAACTGTGACACTTTAAATTTGTTTCTTTTCAGTTGGGCTGAAAAGTGGGCTAGGGGCTTGTTCCTTGGCTTTAAGAGAGTGAAATCTCAGCTAAAAACATGTACTTTATATGATCATTTTATCCCATGTTAAACAATAGCTTAAATATAAATTAGTCAAATGAGGGAGGAGAGACAACTCTTTCTTATAGAAGAATTTCAAATAATAAATGTAGATACTCCCCCTTTCAAAAGGTGGAGCTTAATTTCCATCCTCTGCTCCTGAGATACTCTCACTTACTTGCATTCAAAGAATAGAGAATGAAAGGAAAAATAATAACTTCACAATGGAGAAGCCCAGCAAACACTACCTTAACCAGGTAATGAAGGTTAACATCACCAGAATCTTGTGGCTCTCAGATACCCCTGCTATGATGGGATGAGAATGGCACTTCGCCTCTGTGGTATTCTTTCCCAAAGTCCATAACCCCATTCCAGCCATGAGAAAAACATTCGACAAACTCAGATTGGAGATTGGCCCGTATTCCTCAAAATTATCAAGGTCATGGAAATCAAGGGAAGACTGAGAAACTGTCACAGACTACAGGAAACTGAGGAGACACGATAAACTCAATGTACCCTGAATAGGACTGTGGAATAGAAAAAGGACATTAATGGAAAAATTAGTGAAATCTGAATAAAGTCTGGAGTTTAGTTAATAGTAATGTAACAGTGTTGGATTCTTAGGTGTGACAAATACACTACAGTGATATAAGATATTAACAATAGGGAAAACTGGAGGAGAGGTATATAGGAACTCTCTGTAGGATCTTTTCAACTTTTCTATAAATCTAAAATTATTCTAAAATAAAGCCTATTGAAAATAAATTAATCATAATGCTATGACAAAATTGCTGCTTGAAGACTGCCTGCTGTGAGCAGAGACAATTTAGAAATAGTAATAACTTTTTCCTTGATGTTATGTTCACTGTCCTTTAAAGGAGAGAAGTGGTTTCAAATGGGAGTGCCATTGTAAGGACAAGTAGGTGCAACTCAACACCAAAATATATTCATGCGGTGCATTTAAAGTCCAGATTTCTTGTTGCCCAGAAGTATTTACCTAACTTAGAAGGAACTGTGTAAACTATACTAACATTCACTGCCAACCGCAGTAGTGATAGAAGTTTCTGTTCTTCCATACATCAGTGTTGCTTTCTCTTTTAGGAACACAGACAGGGCAAGATGTGTATGGTGGTGGTAGTCGTGGTGTATTAATTATTGTTGTTTATGGTACCCTAATGGGGTGGAGATAAAGATCTTGACCAAAGCAGAATGGTATAGTGATTAAGAGCATGGACCTGGTGCTAGACTGCTGGGACTTGAACCCTGATTCCACAGATTCTAACTGTGTGATCCTCAGCAATTTATTTAACCTCTTGGGATCTCAGTTTCTTCAACTGTAAAATAAGATATTAAATGTACCTCATAGGGGTTTTGTGCCACTTAGAACAGTTTCTGACATGTAACAAGTGCTCAGTAAGTGTTAGATATTCCTGTTTTATTATTTGTAACTATCAAGTCACAAATGTGGAATATGGTTGCTATTGTGATATGCTTTTTAAAATACTTTAAAATGCTTTTTTCCTGCTGTCTTCAAAATTTAGTCTTTGGCTCTGGTTTTCGGCAATTTGACTATGATATGTCTAGGGAGGGATGTGCGTGTATGTATGTATGTGTGTGTGTTTATCCTGCTTGGAGTTCCTTGAGCTTCTTTTGTCTGTGGTTTGTTGTGTTTCATTAATTTTGCAAAGTTCTTGACCATTCATTATCTCTTCAGACATTCCTTCCATCCCCTTCTCTCTCTTTTCTCTTTCTGGGATTCTGGGTATACATATTTGCTATGGTACCACAGATCTGGGATGCTGTGTTCTTTTTATCTTCTTTGTGTTTCATTTTGGCTAATTTCTGCTGCCTTACTTTGAAGTTGACTGTTCCCTGTGCTGTATCAAGTCTGCTGATAAAGCCATCGGAGGAATTCTTTATTTATTATTTAATACCTGACATTGTGTGCTAAAGAACAGCAGAGATTGAGGTAAATAGAATTTATGCTCAGAAAAGGCACCTCTCTCCTCTATCAGGGAGGCAGTTAGTATGCACTTTGAGTCATTCTAGTCAATTGTTGAATTGGATTCGTGTCTTATTATTACTGTAGTTATCCTCAGTGCACCAGACTTGAAATTTCTGTAGTGGAGGGCTCCTGCTACCTTGTGCTTATTGTGGGTTCTGGAGTACTGGCAGGGTTTTCCTAATGTTCCTGGTCTCTCTGGGTATAGGTAGGGCAGCAGTGTTTCCTGACCTCATAGAAGCTTCTAACTTTTGCTTTCTGTAAGAGAGTGGGCCACGAAGTGGGCAGAGTTTTGTACATAGGCATCACTGATGGGAATTCTCTTAGGTCTCTTGCTTCATTATTATGTCCTATAAGCCCCTGGTAGGAGCCTGTGAGAAAAATCTAGTGAGGGAATGCATACTCTCCGATGTCTTCTATGTCTGGTGCTCCCAGGAATGTGTAAGCTGTCATATTAGCCCACACTCAGCCTTTATTAAAATTTTGTTATAATTTTTCAGCTGTTTTTTCTTATCTGCCTTTTATGATGACCACCTCTTCTCTGAGTTCTGTGTCCTGTCTCTCCTTAGAGAGGCTTGTCACCTTTGGAGTTCAGTTCTTGTGACATGAACTCTGATGGGCGCAAAAAAGTTCTACAGATTCTCTGGCTGTTTCTCATCATTAGTGTGGGAGTAACCTTCTCTTGAGACTTTCTACATTCTAAGCAGAGTGGACCTCCCTTATAATCATAATATATCTTTTATATACGAGTTAAAGAGCTCTAAGAAGAAATACTTCACGTATAGAACTGCCTTTTCTAACTTTGAAGCTAATAGTAGTACGTTTTAAAATAGTAGTAGCAGTGCTGAAATGAATGGATAGGAGCATATTTTTAATAGGCATCTTGAGTCCCACAAAGAGATGTTATAAAGTGTGCTGTGTAATGAGGTGAGTTGTGCATCAAGATGCTTTGAATCTGAGGTGTTAGAAGAATGGTCCTCCTATTGTACTCTGCATGTAGTTATGGAATCCACTTTATAATTAGTGTTATACACATTAAATCAGATCACAGCAATGGCCAATCAATTTTTCCTTAATTCTTCTATTTTAAATCTAGGATGCATAAAAAGGATCCCATTCAAAATGAATCTGAATATTATGGTATAGCTTCAATGCTGTAACAGTTCCATAGCAACTCACAATAATTGCAAGGATTAAAGTAAAAAAATTTTTCTTTGCAAAGTCAGGACCCTACACTTTGCCATAATTACCAGTTTTGGTTACCTCATAATGTCTTTATGGCATTCAGTATATTTCCCCATTGGTTGCACATATTCCAAAATTAGGGCAGTTGCTAAGATTGTCACATGGATTTTTCTTCCCAGCATGAACCCAACATGAATCCAGTGAAAAAGAAAAAACAAATAGGCAAAAACCTCGAATGACAAAGAAGTCTTTTGGCTAGGACTTGGATTCATAAAGACAGTTCAAGACATCCTGACCTTTTTCTCTGCACGTAGTAAGAGGGCTTCTGGTTCTAGTTGGCCTCACTCTTGAGGTAGCTTAGCCCAATCAGATATTTGAAGATTTCTTTTTATCTGACTTTCAGAATTGTGAAATATTCATTTATTCTCTAGGCTTTATTTTAAACCAGAGATAAATAAAGTAGTAAATAATTTGCTATTTTGCAATGTTTTTGCTGTTCTTCACTTTAGGGAATCTATGCTGTAATATAAATTTTTGAAGATTACCAAGCCTAGCTACTTTTTTTTTTTAATTTTAGTTTTATTTGTTTTAACATGTAACAGTGTATTCATACTTTTATATATTCTATAAGAATGGTTTTGCTCCTTAGAATTCCACCTTGCATATTATATTACACAGAAAGTATGATGTATAATTTAGGAAAATCAGTTATAAAAGATTTAAACCATATGCACTTAAATGTAATGTGCTTTTCCCTACTTTGTATCCATGATATAACCTATTCTATCAGTTTATTTTACCAAGGGAGCATAGGGGAAAATATATATAATATGAACAAAAGAAGTGAGTTTTATCGAAAGTAAGCTTATGATTATGCTCTTATTATCTTTATGACATGGACCATACTAGACACCTTAGTGACCATAAACATTTGCAATAATCAGTCTTTTGATTTGCATTAAAAAAAAGTTTGCGATTTTATTTAGGTTTTTCTGTAACTGACATTTACTGTAATTACCTAAAGCCTTGAAAGAGAAATTAAATTCAACAGTAAATGTGGGAAAGTAGCTCCATAGCATATCCTGAGGAATTTTCTCTGAGGTCAGAAACAAAGCAACAAAGCTGAGGTGCTCTGTCTTGTGTGTGTGTTGCTTGTAGAATTAGTAGAAGATGAAAACTGTTAATGATATTGGAACTGGTTTCAAATTCTACTTTTTAATCAGTATATAAAAATGATGAAAGTATGTTCACCCTTGGATTTTCAGCACTCTAGTATATATGTTTTATGTATGCATTAGGTGTTTTTAATGTCCTTTTCATATGTCTTTTAACTCAGGACAGACATCTAGACTTCAGTATAGAGCATCAGGAACTGAGTCGGAAATTGAGGGTACAAGAATAAGAAAGAAAAACAAAGCAGGGTTTCTTTAATTTGGCCAATTTTGTTTATTTTCTAGAGTGGACATGAAGTAAAGGATAAACTGGGTCTCTTCTTTGTATTTTCAGTCTTTGCAAGATTTTCCTGTGTTTCAATCTTTTCATTTGATATAGCTTTTGGTTAGAGTCCCATAATTACCATTCTCTGTCACTGATAGTCCTGTTTCTGCCCACAAATAAGGGATCATTCCTTTGCCATGATGATTAGTGATGTTGAGCACCTCTTTATGTACCTGTTGGCCATTTGTATGTCTTCTTTGGGAAAAGGCCTATATAGGTTCTTTGCCCATTTTTTAAATTGAGTTATTTGTTTTTTGCTATTGAGTTATATGTGTTCTTGTGTATTTTGGTTATTAACCCGTTATTGAATATGTGGTTTGCAGATATTTTCTCCCATCCCATAGGCTGCCTTTTCATTTTGTTGATGGTTTCCTTTGCTGTGCAGAAGCTTTTTAGTTTGTTTTAGTCTCACTTATTTGTCTGCGTTTGGTGTCAAATCCAAAACATCATTGCCAAGACCAGTGTCAAGGAGCTTATCCCTATATTTTCTTCCAGGAGTTTTATAGTTTCAGGTCTTACATCAAGCCTTTAATCCACTTTGAGTTGATTTTTGTGTATGGTGTAAGATAGTGGTTCAGTTTGATTCTTTTGCATGTGGCGTTCCAGTTTTCCCAACACAATTTATTGAAGAGACTGTCCTCTTCCCATTGTATATTCTTGGCTCCTTTGTCATAAATTAATTGACCATATATCCATGGGTTTATTTCTGGACTCCCTATTCTGTTCCATTGATCTGTGTATCTGTTTTTATGCCAGTACCATACTGTTTTGATTACTATACCTTTGTAATATAGTTTGGAATCAGGGAGTGTGATGCCTTCAGCTGTGTTCATCTTTCTCAAGATTGTTTTGGCTATTTGGGGACTTTTGTGGTTCCCTACAGATTTTATGATTGTTTTATTTCTGTGAAAAATGCCATTGGACGTTTGATAGGGATTGCACTGAATCTGTAGATTGCTTTGGGTAGTATGGACATTTTAACAATATTAATTCTTCCAATCCATGAAATGGAATAATTTCCATTTATTTGTGTCTTCTTCACTTTCTTTCATCAATGTCTTACAGTTTTCAGTGTACAGATCTTTCACCTTTTTGGTTAAAATTATTCCTAAGTATTTTATTCTTAACTGATGCTATGGTAAATGCAATTATTTTTCTTAATTTCTCTTTCTGATAGTTTGTTGGTGGTGTGCAGAAATGTAACAGATTTTTTTATATTGATTTTTTATCCTGTAACTTTGTTGAATTTATTAGTTCTTACATTTTTTTTGGTGGAGCCTTTAGGCTTTTCTGTATGTAATATCACATCATCCTCAAATAGAGATAATTTTAATTCTTCTTTTCTGATTTGGATGCCTTTTACAGTTGGCTCTCATTATCCATTGGGGATTGGTTCCAGAGCCCCTGTAGATACCATGGATTCTCAAGTCCCTTATATAAAATGGGTGTTGTACAGTTGTACAGTTGACCCTCTATTCTCAGATACAGAACCCGTGGATATGGACAGCCAACTGTATTTCTTTTTCTTTCCTAATTGCTCTGGCTAGCACTTCCAGTGGAAAATTGTTTTTTTATTATTATGAAAATAACAAGAAGGAAGCTTAGGGAAAGGAAAAGTATATGTCACTGCAATATGATAAAACAAGGTCTGTAATAACTATATAAATACTAGCCCAAGTTAGTTTTCAAAGGGCTAATCACTCTCAAAATCAGTGACAGAGATCTTAGAGACCACTTCCTGCTGGAGGCCAAGTGATTCTCATTCATCATTTCTGTTTCTCATAAAACCCCAGGAAAGTTACAGCCATAGTTTTTCTAGTTCTAAGCTAGGCTATAGCAGTACTTGAAAACTACAGCCTACAGGTCAAATCCAGGCTACTGCCTACTTTTGTAAATTAAGCTTTTTTGGAACACAGCCATGCTTACTTGGCTCTGTATTGTCTATGTTTACATGGCAATCACAGAGTCGTTCAGTTGTGGGATACAGTATGGCCCGCAAAACGTGAAATACTATCTGGACCTTTAGAAAAAGTTTGCCAAAGTTTGGGTGGAAAGCATCCACCCTAAATGAAATCTCTAGATCCAAACAGGTCTCCCTTTTCTGTCTTAATCTCTATTGTTGTGCTTTTATTAGCTAGCATAGTTTATTTTCTCTTTCTTCTCTTGCTGAATCTGATTTTTAATACTACTTATATCTGGAATTCCAACATTTCAGTTCAAGAATTTGTACCCTTATCTTTCTGAGGAAAGCAAGACATTATAGTTCTCCCAGTGAATTAGGAAGAAATTTTTTTGTTTTATTTTTGCACTTTTGTTTGTTTTTAACCTTTATTGGTTAGTCTGTTTGCCTGAGCATACATATTTTCTTCCTTGCTGCATTTTCCTTTATTCTATTCTCCTATTCCCTTTTCCCTTTCCCCACTTACCCAGACCTGAAGTCACTTACTAAAAACAGCAAATTTGGAGCTCCTTTGGTATAAACCTTTCAGTTTATATTTTAAGGAAAAGGGCATCTCCCCTGCTCGTGAATAGCTGCCCAGATAATGCCATCTTTGCCATCCCAGAGAGCATATGACTATCTGATTCATTATGTTATCTGGAACCATATATTTGCTTAGTTGGGATTTTGGTTTTAGTTTGGTTTGGTTTTGTCATGCACCTGTAAGAAACAGATCAAGGAGAGAGGAAAACTTGCGATTAGGAGATAAGTCCTGGAGCTCTAATGCACAGTATGGTGACTATAGATAACAATATTGTATTATAATTATTAACTTGCCAAGAGAATAGGTCTTAAATATTCTCACCACAAAAAAGAAATGATAATTATGTGACATGATAGAGGTGCTAACTCTTGCTGTAATGCAATCATACTGATGCAGTATATATAAATGTATCAAATTAACATGTTTTTTGTACACCTTAAATTTACACAGTGTAATATGTCAAATACATTTCAATTAAAAAATAAAAGCGTACACACACACACAAAAAAAATAGGGAAAGTGGAGGCTGTATCCCTCAGCACTTTGCAGCCCTTTGTCCTAATGAAGCAGCCAGGCTAGTCTGTGTCAAGTGTATACTGTGTGTGTGCCTATTTAGAGGTCAAAGGAGATAGCTTGAGATAACAGGGGACATTTTACCAGAGAATTTCTGGGTGCTTGGCACTTAAAATTATGTGGCAATATGCATGTATTAATGAGCTGTATACTGGTTTTCAGTAAAAATCTGTGATAAATTGTCCTATCACACCAAATTGTATAAAGGTACCATTATTAAACCATTTCTTCTGTAGGTTTTAATTCATTGTAACCAGCTCACTCAATTTAGTGCTTTTATATACAATTGGGGAAGAAACATTAACTCTCTGTAGTTTTTTAAATGTTTATCTAATTAATGAAATATGTCCTAGGCATATGACATAAGCATGAGTTGCTAGGGTTTTTATTGCACACATATCTGCTGTTTGGCATGTATAAATGAAAAAAAAAACCCATGTTTTATATTTTATATATACTTATATATAAAATTCTGCCTTTTTAGGAATTAATATTTAGTCATATTTAATCAGTTTTATCTCACATATCTTTTGTGGCCATACTCTCCATTCTTATCCATTGTGATCCAAACAGATTGTGTTCTAACAAGGTTAGAATTTGGTTGTCAAGTCATAGCAGGGGCACAAATTATTTGGCATGATTAATAGCTTGAATGGGAAAAATGGCAGTGTGTGTGTGTATATATATATTTATATATATATACACACACACACACAGATAATAAATTTTGTATTATGTATATATATAAAACTTTTTCCTTCCTGAATTCTTATAAAGGTCTATAACTGAGAAAAGAGCCTTTCCAAAAGGAGATAGAAAAAGTCAGTAATACTCTCATGAAAATAAACACATAAAACACATTTTTAAGTTATAAAATTTAAATAATTATTTATAATTACTCTTGTCCTATACACAAATATAGTAGAGGCGTACATTTTACTATTTATTATACAATTAGTTCTGCTAAAAGGAGACATACATGTTCCTAAAAATCACACTGCAAAATCATGCCCCCAAAACCCCACTTATGGGAAAAATGTGTTTAGGGGCACAGCACTCAAAAACTTCATCAGTGCAACACTTTTTTAAAGGAAACTAATAAAAATGATAGCACAGTTTTACAAATATTAAATAATTAAATGCATAAATACTGCAATAAACATGGTGCTTTACCTTGAAAATACCTGAAGTATGCTGGTGGAAATGGACACTGAAAGGGGTTGCAGTTTGTGAGTTATTGTAAAGTGGTAGAAGAAGAGTTACTGAGATTGTATAGAAAGTTTTAACACTAGGTGTGTGTGGGTGTGGCCATAACACAGGGTGAACTACCTTAGCTGGTAGATGTTTGAGGTGTGAGGTGTGTGGGTGTGTTTTTGTGTATTCCTACTGGGCTTGAGTCAGCTGGCTGCCATTTTCTACCTGCACCTAGCGTTTCTTATGGGTGAGAGTCACATTGTGCTCAGATTATTTTCAGATACATCAAATGCACTGAAACAAATGTGTGTTTTCAAAACAAGCGTTATGGCAGAACTGACAGTATATAAAATTTCCCACTTGGAGAAATGAAACTTTTTATTTTATTGCAATTCAGTTGCACAGGCACCAGGGGGAGTAGTAGGTTCACATTTCTCAGCAGCACTGACCAGTGCTTTTCTTAGTTTTGCAGCTGCACATATGGTAGATTATTATCATTTTATGGTTACAGTTATAAGCAATTTGGTAGAAAATGACAGCTAAATTATGCAGTGTTAGTTTTATTTGTTTTAATTTGATAATCTAAATATATATATATTTTAATGAGGAAACAAAAGGCAGAATAATTTTTAGTAGAAGGAGTAACCCTTCCTATGTCTTAGTCATGTGCCACCCAGTGGAGCTAGCATTTCATTTTTAACAGATCTCTTGTGTATGATAAAAAGTGAAGCACATATCTGAGAGGTTATGTCTGTATTCTGGGGAGTGTTGTTTTCAGCTACATTATCATAATTCTTACTGCTTACTAAAAGGGAGATTTTGCTGGCAATTGGATTGAAAAATATGTAAATTTAAAAATCCTCTACCATTTCCTAGAGACAGAACATTCCCAAATTTTATTCCAGGAGGCATCTCTAGAAATGATGGCAAAGCAAATTTACTTCCCTGAGCACTATCAGAATTTGGCACAGTGCTACTTAGAGTGCTTGCTGGTTATAGGCATCATGGCCCATTGGCACCTATACATACAACCCTTTTTTTAATTGCAGGAATATGCCAGGGAAAAGATGTTCAGAGTGCCTACCTTGGTTGTTTGGGACTTGTATATTCAAAGGGAGTGTCAGAAAATCAGTACCTAACACTCGTGTGAAATTCCACAGGTATCCAACTTGGAATACATCTCTATTATAAAACAATGGATTTGCCTTGAGTAAAGGCAAATTTTGTTTGTAGTATTTATTTAAGTACACAACTTCATTTGTTATTAAGTCTTCCTTACATATTTTCTTGGCTTGCTTAGCGTTAATACCTGTTGATACCCATATGGTGATCTCTATATCTTAAAACACAGCCTATCATTTTTACGTGGTGTGTATATTCAGAGCCATTCCTGGAACTGGGGAGAAGATACACACAAACTGCTTGATCATTGAAAATGTTAAATTCAGTGAAATAATGTAGTGCTTGTGATCTTTATTCCATTAGTATAAATAAGTCGTATCAGTGATTTTACCAGAGTGGGGAGTTAGTTAGCATTTTTTATTGCTTTTAAGTCATTTTAAAACAATTGTTGCACAAGTGGTATAGATGGAATTAGAAAACAATTCCTTTTGGGGGTTAGAAACCTGAATATTACAGTAATCTTATTGACACCAGTTGGAGAAAAAGAAAAAATTTTATATTGATGGATAACATAGTCCTTAATTTTATTCAGTGTGATTTCTTTTTTGTTGTATATGGTACCCTAACTTAATTCACTTGTATTATAGCATATGTCATTTTGGATTCATTTCAAAGGGTAATCAACTCAGGAACTGATTGTGCCATATTATTCTCTAGTAAAGTAAACTTCATGTTTCCTTCAAATGAAACTGGTATGTATTAGCACTTTATAATAAAGTGACATCCCTCAACAACATAATGATGATGCTCTAAATGATAGTAGGATGTTAAAACTTTTTTGGAGCACTAACTTTGGTTATTTAAATGTAAAAACTCAGCATTATGATTTGAAAATACTGAAAGTGATTTGAGAAATTAAAGGTTTAGCAATTATCTTACCTATATTTTATAAAACATATAGTGCCAAATATGTGCATGTACTCTACTGGATAATAATGATGTTTGTAACATGGGACTGCTATAGAACCATAGTCACTTCTCTTGAATAGCTAAAAAATAGAAATTTGGGGATCACCAGCATATATATTGAATTTGAAGCTATGGTATTATATAAGGTCATGGGAAAAGGTAGTGAATAAGTTCTAGGACATTATCTTAGGAAATACCTGCATTTAAGGGTAAGCAAGGGAAAGTCAGTGAAAGAGATTTAAAAAGGAGCAATCAGTAAGGAAAAAGCAGAATGGGCCAGTAGCTCAGAAACCAGAAGAGGAGATCCTTTGAAGAGAGAAAAAGTGGCCAGCAAGGAAGATAAAATCAGGGTGTTATATTTAGCAATTAATAAATTAGAGGATATTTGTCAAGAATACTGTATAAATAAACTGACAAGACAGGGAAACATTGTTTTGGGCCAAAATTAAATTGGACATGAGAAATAGAGATAATGAATATGGATTAATTTTTTAGAGTTTTGGTAATGGGGAGGAGAGAGAGATGTTGGCTGCTCAAGAAGAAGGTATTATTTGAGGAGGGAGTTTCTTAAGATGCACTTAGTTGAAGACTTATGGGAAGGAGCCAAAATCTGTTGAGACCATGAGAAAGATAGTATAATTTATAGGACAGTGTCTGAATGATATAGAAGAATGTGAAGTCAGAAATACAGATGGAGAAGTTTGTCTTAGAAAACATTCATCCATTCACTCATTCTTTCAACATTTATTGAATGCCAAGACCTGAGGGAATGATGTGTTGAGATGGAAGTTGGGGATATTTAACAAGGTCATGTTGGCCATCTGCCTTTTCAGTGAAATAGGATGTACTTAAAAATGAGTAAAATTTTTGCTTCCAGATACAGTTGCTTAAAGCATTACCATTCCATTATAAGTCTTTTTAAATTCACATCACAGTGTTATGTTTCAACTGTCAAACATAATTCAGAAAATTTAAGAGGGAAAGGAAAGTCTGTTTATCCATATTTGTATTCTTTCCATTCTTCCTTCTTGATGTTCCAAAATTCCTTCCTTTGTCATTTCCTTCCTATTTAGAGAATCTTTATCTACTCTTTTAGAATAGATATAAATTCTCTTAGCTGTCTTTCATCTAAGAATTTCTTGATTTCTCCGGCATTTCTGAAGGATATTTTTGTTGGATATAGAATTCTGGGGGTCGATAGTTCTTTTCTTTCAGCACTTGAAGAATGTGTCACTTCCTCTGCCCTTCATGTTTTATGATGAAAATCCAGTGTCATTCATTTAAAAAAATTTTTTTTAAGTTAATTAATTAATTCATTTATTTTTGGCTGGGTTGGGTCTTTGTTGCTTCACGCGGGCTTTCTCTAGTTGCAGCGAGCGGGGGCTACTCTTCGTTGTGGTGCACAGGCTTCTCACTGCGGTGGCTTCTCTTGTTGCAGAGCACGGGCTCTAGGTGCGCAGGCTTCAGTAGTTGTGTCTTGCGGACTCTAGAGCACAGGCTCAGTAGTTGTGGAGCACGAGCTTAGTTGCTTCACGGCATGTGGGATCCTCCTGGACCAGGGCTCAAACCCGTGTCCCCTGCATTGGCAGGCGGATTCTTAACTACTGTACCACCGGGGAAGTCCTATAATTCAGTTTTTTCCTACTTTAAATGAGGTGTTGCTTCTCTCTTGCTTTCAAGAGTTTTCTTTGTCTTTAGTTTCCAAAAGTTTGATTATAATGTGTCTTGGCGTGGATTTTTTGGGGTTTATTCTGTTTGGGATTTGCTTGACTTCTTTTTTTTTTGGTTTTTGTCCACATTGGGTCTTCATTGCTGCACACGGGCTTTCTCTAGTTGTGGCGAGCAGGGGCTACTCTTCATTGCAGTGCACGGGCTTCTCATCGTGGTGGCTTCTCTTGTTGCAGAGCATGGGCTCTAGGCACACGGGCTTTCGTAGTTGCAGGATGCAGGTGCAGTAGTTGTGGCACAGGGGCCCTAGAGCACGCAGGCTTCAGTATTTGTGGCATGTGGGCTTAGAAGTTGTGGCTCGCGGGCTTTAGAGCACAGGCTCAGTAGTTGTGGTACACAAGCTTAGTTGCTCCACGGTGTGTGGGATCTTCCCAGACCAGGGATCAAACCCATGTCTCCTGCATTGGGAGGTGGATTCTTAACCACTGTGCCACCAGGGAAGTCCCTCACTTGACTTCTGGACTGTAGGTTTATGGTTCTTGCCAAATTTGGGGAATTTTCAGGTGTTGGTTCTTTGTATATTTTTCCAGCCCCACCCTCTTTCTGCTCTCTTTCTGGGACTCCAGTGACTGGAACACTGGATCTTTTATTATAGTCCCTCAGGTTCCTGAGGCTCTGCTCATTTTCTTTGTCTGTTTGTTTCCTCTCTGATATTCAGATTGGATAAGGTGTATTGTTCTATCTTCAACTTCACTAATTCTTTCCTATGTACCCTCCATTCTGTTGTTGAGCCCATCCAGTAAGCTTTTTATTTTGGTTATTATTTTTTTCAGTTCTAAAGTTTCCATTTGATTGTTCTTTATATTTTCTATTTCTTTGCTGAGACTTTTTTCATTTGTCTTAAGCGTGTTTGTAATTGCTTATTGAAGCATTTCATGTTGGCGCCTTTAAAATTCTTGTCAGATAATTCCAACAACTGTGTCATTTCAGTATTGGCATCTGTTGATTGTCTTTTCTAATTCAAGTTTATCCTGGTTCTTGGTATGACAAGTGATTTTTAATTGTATTCTAGACATTTTGAGTATTATGTTATGGTCTTATTTAAATCATCTCTTTTAGCAGACTTTTTCTGACATCACATTAGTGGGGGAAGAGGAGTCTCCACCTCATTACTTTTAGGTGAAGGTGGAAGTTCAGGGTCCCTACTCAGCATCTTTTGACACCCAGGGTGAGGTGGGCACTTAATTACTGCTGGGTGGGGGATAGAAGTTCAGCGCTGTACTAGACCTCTGCTGATACCACCTGGCTTGGATGGGGGCTTCCCAAATGGCCTCCACTGTTAC
This sequence comes from Balaenoptera physalus, assembly GCF_965194825.1. NCBI lineage: Eukaryota > Metazoa > Chordata > Mammalia > Artiodactyla > Balaenopteridae > Balaenoptera > Balaenoptera physalus. The sequence goes on along the minus strand of NC_138897.1, from coordinate 45,077,623 downwards.
TGCTGTTATGTCATGAAATTCTTGGCTTTCCACTCAGCTTCCTCTGACACTACCCCAGTAGGGAGGGATACCTCATTAAAGGTAGTTGGGAGTGGAATTCCAAGCTAAGAGACCTCTGCTGATAATCATGAGGGTGAAAGAGGTAGGGGAGGGAGTCATTACCATCAGTCTTCCCCATTCAGTCTTCTCTGATACCACCCCAGCAGAGAGGGGTGGGGGAATAGAGGGATACCTAGAAGTCTAAGCTCCTCACAGAGCCTTTGCTGATGGAGGTGGGGTAGTGTTGCAATCTTTTCTGTGGTGTTTGGGTCGATTAAGGCAAAAGGTTCTTGTCTAAAAGGTTTTCATTTTGCTAGGTTCCCCCCCTCCCCCCATTTTTTCTTTTGGCTGGTGAAAGCAGGCCTCTCTTGGATTTTTCTTTTTGTCTGTGTCCATTGCCATTTCTGGGTTGTTGTTTTCTCCAACACTCAGTCCTGGATATATGAGGTAAAAACAAAACTAGGCAGCTCTCCTCTGTGTTGTTCCCCAGGTTCTGAGACTCCTAGCCATTCTACCACCTCTCCATCTTTTAGAGTCTTCTTATGTTTGTATTGTATATCATGACCAGGACTTTTAACTATCACTAGTGAGAGAGATAGGGAAAATTTTGTTTATGCCATCTTGTGTGGAACCAGAAATCCCATTATATTTATTTTACTTTTTTCTTTAAAAATTTTTTTCTGGCTAGTTAAATTGACTCAATTTTCTGAACATATCCTATTGTATTTAGACACTTTACCTTAGTCCATAAGATGATATTTTCCCTTCCAGTGCAGACATGGGTGAATTGATTTAGCTAAGACTGATTTTTCAAAAAAAAATATCACTACTAGACAGAAACTAAATATATAAAGTTTCTGCCTCCTAGTAGAATTTCTTAAACTAGTCAAAAAATAGAATATAAATCATTGGCTATTCAGTTCATTACTTTTGAATTTTATGGTAGATTTCAATTCTCTGTTAAGCATATGTAGATAAAAACGTAGGTCTCAGGGATTGTTCTTTTAAATGTGGCCTCTTGGATTAATTTATTTAGTAGTCAATATTGTTAAAATATAGTAAGTCAAAAACCTAACTTCTTGATTTTAATGACACTGTAAAACTTTTCTCCTTGAATATTTTGGGCTGTTTCTCTATAACTTTTCTTGAGTGGAGGGTCAAGTAAATAATCTGGTTCTTTACCAGTTTTTAAAATATCATTCTGCTAAACAGTTCATGTAAGCTCAATTATATTAGGAACCAGTGAAGTGAAGTTGTTCATAAAATGCTTTATTACCTTTGGTTTTTGCAGCATTTGCTGGGTTTAGATAATAAACCTGCACATAGATGTTACTTAACTTTTCTCTGTGCAGTAATTTACATTTGTGAGCAGTAGCCCTAGTCATTTTCAAAGAGGGAAGAAATGAGATATTCCTACTGCTTTTTCCAATTTAACCTTAAAATGTTAGATGTGATTCCATTCTATAAGAACTCTCCTTTTTTACTCTAGTTATGAATACTATTTTATGGAAATTGTTTGATTTTTACTTAGAATTATTATATTGGTCATACTTTCATACTGCATTAAAAAGTACATGCAACTTTGGTGAGAGTGCTATTCCCCAAGGCTAATGGTCTGCAATGTTAAACTGAATTCAGAAGTCATACTATAAAGTTAGGCTTAAAAGTGTGCTTGGAAAAAAAAAAAAGTGTGCTTGGGCAAGGTAAGGGATGAATATCTATTTGAAAGTAGAAGAGACAAAATGTGGTTGTTTATTTTTTCCTGTGGACTCTTCCCCAATATAGATTGTCAAGCCTTACAGTTAATACTTGCTAATTGTTATGACTTCAGTAGTCATCCACAATAGAAATGTATTTCTGTATGCTTCTTTCCAAAACAAAACAGTTGACCAAAAAAGAGAAAAAGCATCATCATATGTAAGGATAGATTAAAGGGAGGAAGCAAAGGAGTCCAATAATGTATTACACTTCAACGTAAGGAAGGAGGATGGGCCTCCTCCCACTGATATGGAGTAGGGAGGGTTCTAGGAGATGGTATGCACACTGAAAGTGTGGTCCCTGGACCAGCAATCAGCATCGCTCAGAAGCTTGTTAGAAATGTAGAACCTTAGGCCCTACCTCAGATCTACTGAATCAGTGTCTGCTTTCTGACGAGATTCACAGGTGATACCTGTGTATAATACTATACTCCAAATCCCAGCTCACTGGCAGAGTAACTAACCTTGCATAAGTGTTTAGCCATTCTGTGCTGCAAATTTATTTGTAAAATTAGAGTAATAATAGTACTTTATGTTATTTTCTGTTGATGAGGGTTAAATATGATAATTTCTTTAAAGTACTTAGAAGTACCCCACCCTTAAGTAGAGGTTATACTGAGCTGTCTTCAGATATTCTAATTCAAGTACCTATTCCTGGTGATAAGCATTTAATTGTGCAGTAGGCAATGGTGGTCTGACTCTTACAAAAGAACTCTAATGAGGAACTGAAGAAGGGAGAGATGACAAGCACAAAACTGATAAGAGCTGGAAGATGAACTATAAGAGGGAAGCATAATGCCCCTGGATTACTTAGTTTGGAAAAGAGAAGATTAAGGGACCTCTTACACTCATTTTACATTTCCACTCAGAAATGAATGATCTTACACAGCAGCATAAATAGTTCAAGGAGACAAATAGAGGTGTATGAAGAGAGAGAGGTGTTGTATATATTGATATTGATAGTTCATGAAGGGTTTTAATTTAATGACAAGAACAAAACTCTTTTTCTTGAAGGTAGAGAGCAGAAAGAGATGACTTCTTTCTAAGGTGCTTTTAGCCTGTTTCTCATGGCTGGAGATAGTAGGCCCTGGCTTGGTATGTTTAGCCCTGCTTCACAAAGCATTATACACATAACTTCACTTATTGGCCTTTCAGAGTCTAGAGAGCTTAGTGTGCAGACCATTTTCAGTGGTCTGTGTTGTCAGGAATTTACCCCTTTTGAAATTTGAAATTTTCAAGTGTTAATCGTTGTTACTGCAGTTTGCCTTATAAAGTAGCTTCTGATGAGGGGAGGGGTGTGATAACAGCCTTTTCTTCTACATTTCTAGGCTAGCTCCTGTAACTCAAAAAAGGTTGTATTAAACATTAGCCAGACTCATCAAGAAAAAAAGGGAGAAGACTCAAATCAATAGAATTAGAAATGAAAAAGAAGTAGCAACTGACACTGCAGAAATACAAAAGATCATGAAAGATTATTACAAGCAACCATATGCCAATAAAATGGACAACCTGGAAGAAACAGACAAATTCTTAGAAAAGCACAACCTTCCGAGACTGACCAGGAAGAAATAGAAATATAAACAGACCAATCACAAGCACTGAACTTGAAACTCTGATTAAAGATCTTCCAACAAACAAAAGCCCAGGACCAGATGGCTTCTCAGGCGAATTCTATCAAACATTTACAGAAGAGCTAACACCTATCCTTCTCAAACTCTTCCAAAATATAGCAGAGGGATGAACACTCCCAAACTCATTCTACGAGGCCACTATCACCCTGATACCAAAACCAGACAAAGACGTCATGAAAAAAGAAAACTACAGGCCGATATCACTGATGAATATAGATGCAAAAATCCTCAACAAAATACTAGCAAATGGAATCCAACAGCACATTAAAAGGATCATACACCATGATCAAGTGGTGTTTATCCCAGGAATGCAAGGATTCTTCAATATATGCAAATCAATCCATGTGATACACCATATTAACAAATTGAAGAATAAAAACCATATGATCATCTCAATAGATGCAGAAAAAGCTTTTGACAAAATTCAACACCCATTTATGATAAAAACCCTCCAGAAAGTAGACATAGAGGGAACTTACCTCAACATAATAAAGGCCATATATGACAAACCCAGAGCCAACATCATTCTCAGTGGTGAAAAACTGAAACCATTTCCACTAAGATCAGGAACAAGACACAGTTGCCCCCTCTCACCACTATTATTCAACATAGTCTTGGAAGTTTTAGTCACAGAAATCAGAGAAGAAAAAGAAATAAAAGGAATCCAAATTGAAAAAGATGAAGTAAAGCTGACACTGTTTGTAGATGACATGGTACTATACATAGAGAATCCTAAAGACTGTACGAGAAAACTACTAGAGCTAATCAATGAATTTGGTAAATTTGCAGGATACAAAATTAACGCACAGAAATCTCTTGCGTTCCTATACACTAATGATGAAAAATCTGAAGGAGAAATTAAGGAAACATTCCCATTTACCATTGTAACAAAAAGAATAAAATACCTAGGAATAAACCTACCAAAGGAGACAAAAGGCCTGTATGCAGAAAACTATAAGACACTGATGAAAGAAATTAAAGGTGATACAAACAGATGGAGAGATATACCATGTTCTTGGATTGGAAGAATCAACATTGTGAAAATGACTATACTACCCAAAGCAATCTACAGATTCAATGCAATACCTGTCAAACTGCCAATGGCATTTGTCACAGAACTAGAACAAAAAATTTCGCAATTTGTATGGAAACACCAAAGACTCTGAATAGCCAAAGCAATCTTGAGAAAGAAAAACGGAGCTGGAGGAATCAGGCTCCCTGACTTCAGACTATACTACAAAGCTACAGTAATCAAGACAGTATTGTACTGGCACAAAAACAGAAATACAGATCAATGGAACAGGACAAAAGCCCAGAGATAAACCCACGCGCATATGGTCACCTTATCTTTGATAAAGGAGGGAAGAATATACAATGGAGAAAAGACACCCTTTTCAATAAGTGGTGCTGGGAAAACTGCACAGCTACATGTAAAAGAATGAAATTAGAAAACCTCCTAACACCATATGCAAAAATAAACTCAAAATGGATTAAAGAGCTAAATGGAAGGCCAGACACTATAAAACACTTAGAGGGAAACATAGAACACTATGACATAAATCACAGCAAGATCCTTTTTGACCCACCTCCTAGAGAAATGGAAATAAAAACAAAAATAAACAAATGGGACCTAATGAAACTTAAAAGCTTTTGCACAGCAAACAGAACCATAAAGAAGACGAAAAGACAACCCTCAGAATGGGAGACAATATTTGCAAATGAAGCAATTGACAAAGGATTAATCTCCAAAATATACAAGCGGCTCGTGCAGCTCAATATCCAAAAAACAAACAACCCAATCCAAAAATGGGCAGAAGACGTAAGTAGACATTTCTCCAAAGAAGATATACAGATGGCCAACAAACACATGAAAGGATTCTCAACATCACTAATTATCAGAGAAATGCAAATCAAAACTACAATGAGGTATCACCTCACACCGGTCAGAATGGCCGTCATCAAAAAACTCTACAAACAATAAATGCTGGAGAGGGTGCAGAGAAAAGGGAACCCTCTTGCACTGTTGGTGGGAATGCAAATTGATACAGCCACTATGGAGAACAGTATGGAGGTCCCTTAAAAAACTAAAAATAGAATTACTATATGACCCAGCAATCCCACTACTGAGCATATACCTGAGAAAACCATAATTCAAAAAGAATCATGTACCAAAATGTTCATTGCAGCTCTATTTACAATAGCCAGGACATGGAAGCAACCTAAAGTGTCCGTCATCGGATTAATGGATAAAGAAGATGTGGCACATATATACAATGGAATATTACTCAGCCATAAAAAGAAATGAAATGGAGGTATTTGTAGTGAGGTGGATGGAGTTAGAGTTTGTCATACAGAGTGAAGTAAGTCAGAAAGAGAAAAACAAATACAGTATGCTAACACATATATATGGAATCTAAGGAAAAAAAAATAAAGGTCATGAAGAACCTAGTGGCAAGATGGGAATAAAGACACAGACCTACTAGAGAATGGACTTGAGGATATGGGGAGGGGGAGGGGTGAGATGTGACAGGGTGAGAGAGTGGCATGGACATATATACACTACCAAATGTAAAATAGATGGCTAGTGGGAAGCAGCCGCATAGCACAGGGAGAACAGCTTGGTGCTCTGTGACCATCTAGAGGGGTGGGATAGGGAGGGTGGGAGGGAGGGAGATGCAAGAGGGAAGAGATATGGGAACATATGTATATGTATAACTGATTCACTTTGTTATAAAGCAGAAACTAACACACCATTGTAAAGCAATTATACTCCAATAAAGATGTTTAAAAAAAAAAAAAGAATCATGTATCATGATGTTCATTGCAGCTCTATTTACAATAGCCAAGACATGGAAGCAACCTAAGTGCCCATTGACAGATGAATGGATAAAGAAGATGTGGCACATGTATACAATGGAATATTACCCAGCCATAAAAAGAAACGAAATTGAGTTATTTGTAATGAGGTGGATGGACCTAGAGTCTGTCATACAGAGTGAAGTAAGTCAGAAAGAGAAAAACAAGTACCGTATGCTAACACATATATATGGAATCTAAAAAAAAGAAAAAATGGTTCTGAAGAACCTAGGGGCAGGACAGGAAAAAAGACGTAGATGTAGAGCATGGACTTGAGGACACGGGGGGGGTGGGTAGGGTAAGCGGGGACTAAGTGAGAGAGTGGCATAGACATACATACACTACCAAGTGTAAAATAGATAGCTAGTGGAAAGCGGCCGCATAGCACAGGGAGATCAGTTCTGTGCTTTGTCTCCACCTAGAGGAGTGCGATAGGGAGGGTGGGAGGGAGACGCAAGAGGAAGGAGATATGGGGATATATGTATATGCATATCAGATTCACTTTGTTATGCATCAGAAACTAACACACCATTGTAAAGCAATTATATTCCAATAAAGATGTTAAAAAAAAAAAAAGGTTGTATTGATTTAAAGCAGCCTTCCAAATGGAGAAAATACTTCTTCAGGTCTAGCTGAAACAGGGAACCTTACACAAAAGACACATTTTTAGGCAGGTTAGAAGCAAGATAAAATGCATGAGTTTCATTAGAAATGTTTTTGTAACCTTGTCTTTAACATCTACCATGAATGCTTGAAAACATGTATATCCTTAGTGTTATGTGGAAAGGAAACTAGTATAAATAATTCAAAATTCTAATCAACCTGGTACATTGATAGCCTGCTTTTTAAGATATCTGCATACGAACTTTTAAATAAGGGTCCTTGCCTTTAAAGTTGGAGAAATAAATATTGTGTCTCCATTGTATAGCTGGTTTCCTGGAAAACCTCAGGGTTCAATGATCTGAGCAAAATACACGATGTAAAGCATCTTAGGTCCAAGTCTGTTTCTGCCCCATATTGTTCTGTGACTCTGCAAGAAACAAGGTAAAGACCGTAAGGCTTAGAAAACTCTTATAAAGCTAGTTATATATTCTAATTAGATATCTTTCCGTGGCTTCTTGTTTTGTTGCTATTATTCAAACAGAATGAGTAGAGTCCAGAAGAAAATGGGTGAGGCATTTGCCTCTTCTTCCCTTTGTAAGTGTCCAGAACATTGAGTTTTCCTCTGTTTGATTTGGAGATTTGTTTCCCTTCCTAACAGGTTACTGTTGTCAGGAAATTGAACAACACTGTGGCCTTGCACTGAATTTGCCATAAATTTCTCTTTTAATTAAATGGAAAATTTCAGACGTGTATCAGTGGTTTGTACCCCAGTACAGATCACAACTTAATAAAAGAGTATAAACATTCATATGAAATTCTTGTCTAGCTCTGCTAGTCAATGCATCTTGGTATCAGTTTTTCTTTTACCAATAATCTGTTTTCAATTGCACATATTGTCATTGAGTGCCAAACTAGATATATAATTTGGACCTGAGTGTTTATCTCAGAAAATGTGTTCTTTTTTTGAAAAGGGAAAAAAGGAAATGATTGTGCAGTAAGAAATATAACATGATCAGAAACTGTATTTGCTTCAAGAGAGGAAAATCTGTGAGGTTAGAACAATTTAAAATTTTTAATGCATTGGTATTTTTAGGTGTCTTCTTGGCTAAAGACCACATAGCCTATCTTTGGGTTGCTTTGATTCCAAATCCAAACCTCACATGAAATTCAGTGGGCGCTCCTTTACTTTTATTCCTTTATTCATTTCTCTAACATTTTTAAAGTGCCTGCTGTGATAGAGGGAGATCAAGATTAATAAACTATGATTTCAGGAACTCACAGGCCACTTCAGGTGATAGTAATATAATCAAATAATTTTAGCTATATGCTATTTACTATAATGAAATGCTTAACTCTGCATGGAGGTCAAAGTTAGGAGGAAGAGGTGACATAAAGCTCAATTTGAAAGGATAAGTAAGAATTGCGTAGGACTGGGGGCAGGCAAAACATTTGAAGCAGAATATAGAGTATGTGCTGTCTGTATATATTAAGTAGTATGTAGGTGTTCAGAGTAAAGGGAGGACCTGCCCTAGTGAAGCTCTTTGAGTTCTAGATCCCCTGAGAGCCTCGTGACTAATGGACCGCGTGAGAGTGGGAGGCACATGGTCAGCTGTCTTTACCTCGAGGGACCCTGAGTTAAACAGCTCTTTCTGTCCATGAGCTTCTCTCTGATGGGAAAACAGGATCTAGCCAAACAGTGGGGGAAATGGTGAACAAACTTGTGTTCTGGCAAGGGTCACTGTAGCCTCCTCAATGTCATCTTTAACTGGCGTGGCCTCTGCAGCACTGGGCACAGTTGACTACATCTTTCTATTGATTCCTCCTCTCTGCCTGCCCTTTACATGTTGTTACATTGGCCCTCTTTTCTCTCATTTTGAACATTTTTTTCTCCAAGAGGCTTTCCCTGGCTCCATCATCTGGGTCCCCTTAGGAAGTGCTTGCATAGAACTACATTAATGTTCTTGCTATTGCTTTCATCATTTGTTATCTTAAGTATGTAAGATAAGTATCTTAAGTATCTTGGGGCAGAGTGGAATAATGGTGCTCCTTGAGGCTTTAAAACAGAAGAATGGCCCCTTAAAGACACTCAGGTTGAAGATAGACAAATCTACCATGGAAATCCAGAAGATGTTGAAGGATGTGAAAGAAAGCAATCCAAACTTGACGATTGAATGCAAGTGCTTGCATAGAACTACATTAATGTTCTTGCTATTGCTTTCATCATTTGTTATCTTAAGTATGCACTTGATTACCCACCCTCCTTGCTGGATGGTAAGCTCCCTGCAGGAGACAGTGTTGGTCTTGTTCATCATTGTATGTCTAGCACCTGGCACAGTCTCTGGTGTTAATGTACTCAGTAAATGTTATTTAGTGTTTATTGAGCTCCTATTATGTAAGCTAAGGAATTCAGCGGTAACAAAACAGACAAATATTCCTGGCCTAACGGTGCTTATTTGTTGAATGAATGAAAGAATGAACAAACAAACAAAACTGAATACTTTCCTAGACAATGTTCAACACTCTTATGTCTTCAGCCACCACTTACAAAGTGATTAACTCCCAAATCTCTCTTTCTAATGAGACCTCTTCTTTGAATTCCAGGCCCAGGGATTCAAATGTCCCAATTGGCCATCTCAACTAAATGCTCCCCAAGCATCTCCAACTCAGTGTGTCTAAAGCTGCACCCCTTCCCCCATACCTTTTTTTTGTTCTGCATTCCCTGTCTTGGTAAATGGAACTGTGCATCATACAACTGGTCATACATCTTGCTACCCAATTTATAACTTGACATTGTCTTAAATTTCCCTCTTCAACTCAGTCACCTCCTAATTCCTACCATTATTACTTCAATTCAGACCCCTCTCATCTCTAGCTTTAGACTGTTATAGCCATTTTCTAATTGGTTGCTTTCATTCTCTCTTCAAGCTCTCCACTCCACCCTTCACATTCCAACCAAAGGTATCTTTACAGCGTACAAATTGGTTGTAAGACATCAATGGGTTATATAGAAATAAAATCCAAACAACTTAGTGTAACATTCAAGATCTGGCCCCTGTTTGTCTCTGCAGCCTCTTCACTCATTCTCCCTACTCACCACCAGTTGACCATCCATACTGTCCTATTTGCAGTTCCCTTAATGTGCAAATCTGTTTCATTTCTCCATGCCTTTGCTCCTGATGAGCTTTCAGCCAAGGGTACTCCCTTTCCTTCCTACCCAGTGCATCTGTAAACTCCTCTTCCAGAATTCATTTCTAGGGTCACATCTTCTCTGAAGCATTTTCTGACTTCCCCTCAATGTTGTCAAAGTGACCACTTACCCCCATTTTAAAAAATCCATTGTACCCTTTGTTTAAATGTCTCTCCCAGAACATGTTATCCTTATTTATTTAAATCTTTAAACCCTTTGATGTCTTTTTTATCTCAGCTTTATTTAGATGTATTCGGCATATAACATTATGTAAGTTTAAGGTGTAATATGTAATATGTATATATTGTGAAATGATTACCGCAATAAGATTAGTTAACACACCTATTACCTCATATAGTTACCTGTGTGTGTGTGTTGAGAACATTTAAGATGTACTTTCTTAGCAACTTTCAAGTATACAATACAGTGTTGTTAACTGTAGTCACCATGTTGTACATTACATTCCATAGAGCTTATTCATTCTAAAACTGTACATTTGTATACTTTGACCACACTCACCCATTTCCCCCACCCTCCTGAGCCATTGGCAACCACCAGTCTCCTCTCCGTTTCTATGAGTTCAGTTTCTTTAGATTCTACATATAAGTGAGATTATGCAGTATTTTTCTTTCCCTGTCTGATTTATTTCACTTAGCATAATGCCCTCAAGTTTTTATCCACGTTGTTACAAATGGGAAGACTTCCTTCTTTTTTAAGACTGAATAATATTGCATTGTATATATGTGTGTGTGTGTGTTTGTGCATATATGTGTGTGTGTGTGTGTGTGTGTGTGTGTGTGTGTGTGTGTGTGTATAACATTTTAATCCATTCATCTGTTGACAGACACTTAGGTTGTTTACATGTCTTGGCTGTTGTAAATAATGCTGCAATGAACATGAGGGTGTAGATATCTCTTCAAGATAGTGATTTCATTTCCTTCGGGTATATACCCAGAAGTGGAATTGCTGGATCATATTTTTAATTTTGGGGGGAACCTCTGTACTGTTTTTCATAGTGGCTGCCCCAATTTACATTCCCATCAATGGTTTTCAAGGGTTCCCTTTTCTCCACATCCTCACCAGCACTTGTTATCTCTTGTTCCCTTGATGTAAAAAGTCTATTGAATGTATGCTTGTGCTCTGCCCTATGCTAAATTCTTTTCTTTTATTAGCTCATTCATATTCATAGTTGCCCTGTGAGGTGAGGTAGGTATTAGTATTCCCAGGTGAGGGTGTCAGAGAAGTTTCTTGTCAAAGTTGTATCATTACTAAGTACCAGAATTAAGATTTGAGCCAGGAGTGTTGGATGACACCTAAGTCTGCGCTTTTACTCATTCTACATTACTGCCTTTGTTAAATAACTGGAAGAAACCTTAATGGGCCTTTTTTATATGGCCTTTTGCTGCCATGGATGTGCCTATTCTTCGCTCAAATGACAGGTTCCAGTTAGTGTATCATCAGACCATACTAAGGGTTAGTCACCTGATTTAATGACCACGGATAAATGGAGTTGTAGAGCTCTTAGGAGTCTGACCTGATGTTTAGGTTTCTGCTTCTTTCATGATAACTTATGATGGGAGTAGGAAGACAAGAAGTGACTGAATAATAGTAGAAAGAAGAAAACACAAAAAACACAAACAAAAACAAAAAAAGGTTTTTTACAACTTTTTATTATGACAGTTTCCAAATATATAGAAAAGTTGACAGAATAGTGCAATGAACCACCATATACCTGCCACCTAGATTCCACAGTTGTTGACATTTTGCTCTATTTGCTTTGCCTCCTCATATATATATGTATATATATACAAATCTATATACATATTTATGTTTACTTATATAAATTTATAATATAAATTAAATAAATTTACATATATAAAATTTATTTTGCTTATTTTTTTTACTACTTGAAAGTGGCAGGTGTCATATGTCACCCCTAAGTACTTCACACTCATCTCATAAGAATAAGAACATTTCTCTTTATAAGCCACATTATGATACCTAAGACAATAAGCAGTAATTCTATAATATCAACTGGTATTGAGTCCGTATTCCAACTCCCCTAGTTGTCCCAAGAATGTCTTTTATAGCTATTTCTCTTCCTGAGCCAGGATTCAGTCTGATTCATGGTTTATGGTTTACATTTGGTTGTGTCATGGTTTACATTTGGTTGTGTCTTTGCTCTCTTAATCTAAAATAGGCCTACCCACTTTTTCCCCCCATGACTTGACTTTTTTGAAGAGTTCAGGTCAAGTGCTTTGCAAAATCTCCCACATTATGGATTTGTCTGATTGTTTCCTTGTGGTATAATTGTTTCCTTGTGGTATAATATAATTTGTTCCTTTATTTCTTTTAATTCCTGTGCAGTGGGAGTGGGAGTTAGATTTACATATTTGGTTTGATTCAGGTAAAACATTCTTGGCAAGAATATTTCTTAGGTGATGTTGCCTGGTTCAGACATTAAGAGGTACATAATGTCTGGTTTTTTCACTATTAGTAATCCTACATTAATTTACTTTGTTTAGGTGATGACTACCAGATTTTACCATTTAAAGATACATTTTCTTCTTTGCTATAAATAACTAATCTTGACACCTTATGAATATCTTATTTATTAACCTTTTATGTACTGGTTTTAATATCAATTAGTGATCTTCACCTGAATTAGTTATTACATTGGGGATTGAAAAATGGTGATTTTTAAAATTTGACCATTCCTTCTAAGTAATTAGCATTTTTCTATAAAGAAGAACTTCAATTTTTTCCACTTTCACTCTTCCCTTCTTTTGAAGTATCACTATGAACTGGTAGATTTTTATTTATTTAATTTGCTATTAATTAGAGTCATTCCTTTTGATGCTCAAATTGTCCAAAATTTGGCTGAGTCCCCTTCAGGGTTGCTGCTATTCCTTTTGATAAGCCCTCATCTATTCGTCTTTAAACACTTTCTTACATTAAAATAACAAGAGTTTCAAGCTCACTTTGTACTTTCCCTACCCCAGAATGGGAATCAGCCATTCTTCTGAGGAATCGGTTCCCAAAAAGGAGTTGTTTGAAAAAAATTGATTATTCTCCCTTTTCTCCTCTCATGGAGACCTTTCTTCATTTCATTCTGTATTAGATCAGGATTTACGTAGTAAACTACCAGATTCAAGTATCCTAGATACCCGAGGCAGGGGTGGGATGGGGTGATGGGAGTGGTCTCTGCTCCACCAGAGGAATTCTTCCAGTTTAAGACAGTCACTTGGGCAGCATGCTATAGTATATTCTGTCTTCTGGTCCTTCTAGTTCCACCCCTGATTTTTCTCTCACACAGTTTTTATTCTTTCATCTCCCTATTCATTCTGCTACAATCTTTAGTTTTATTTTTCTATATAATGCATTTTGGAGTTAAGGCTTTAAGCTTTGCAAAATGACCATTTCCAACATCCATTTCAGCTAATTAATTTGATATGTTTAGGTTTTGATGTGATGTTGCTCAATATTAGTTTATATTTATTTCTGTTATCTTACGAAGCTTGCTTTCTTTGATGAGGCTGTGATGACTGCTGTTTCTCTCAGTTCTTGAATGGTGGTTGGGCAGACCAGCAGTATGCTAGGTTCACATCATGGTTGGTGCACACCTTCCCTTAGGTTCAATTTCCTACATCTGTTGCATTCTTTTCTGTCAGTTGACCAGGCTTGAGTTAAATATGTCTTCTTTCTCACTGTACTCCCTCCCCCAAATCAGTTAAGAAGGCATTTTACTTGAATTTTCCTAACATAAATCTCTCTCTCCAGATGGAGGGTTGAAGTCTCATTGTGCTAAGGAGGAAGGAAAATTACTGTTTTGCGTGTACATATATTTTGGATTTTACAGGAAAGGGGAGGGCATTTCAAAATCTGGTGAATCAATACAGATATAAAAAATTGATAAAGATAGGACTGCTTGTTTTTATATTCTGTCACATAGCATGTGTTTAAATGAATTTGCCTATAATTTGTCTTCAAATGTTGACATTTAACTCTTAGACTATATAATTGTGCTGGCTTTTTCGAGAATAAAATTGATATTCTGTGTCCAGGATAGTATGTTCACCTATTACAAACATTATTGCCAATGGTAACAGCTAGAATAAAAAATTCTTTTTATATACATCATAGCTGGCAGAGGCTCTTGGGACCGCCACAAATCATTCCTGTCTTTTTGAGCTTGCTGAGGAAAAGCATGGAAATGTAAAACCAACCTGGTCTGATATAGATTGGCCTTGAAAACATATTAGCTTATCTAGACCACTGTTCATTGTATTGTTGGGGTTGTTTTTAAGATGCTGAGTATTAAACATGCTCTTCTACGTAATGTATTGTTTAGCTTAGTAACCTATCCTTTCCTTATGAACCAGCTCCTCTTCTACAAGCCGTCTCTGGTTTTTGTTAAAGGTTAACAATGAGAATAATGAAGCAGTTGGTTATTTATTCAGTCAGGATTGGCACAAGTTATTAGAATAGAAATCTGCCCAGAAGCAGTGATTAGGTTATGAAAATGTTAAGAACACTGAAGCCAGTCACCATTTTTGACATTTAAGAAATACTGTTCCCACCCTTAATCATGATGGCCTGTTATAAGAGTATTCATACAGAATAATCTTATTGGACAGTAATTTTTATACCAACAGCATATATAATTAGGTGTTGGGGAGATTCAGAAATGATCTGAGAGAAGAATAGGCCTGGGGAAGAAATTACCACAGTGAGAAATAAGGAACAGAGAACTCTCCCTTGGATAGAGCTCCCTGTCTTCCAGACACCTGATCTGTGCAATTCAGTATCTTCTTCCTGAGCACTTTGCAAGTTTGAGGAGCTGTGGGAGAGGGTACCCCAAGTTAGGTTGCTGTGTTCTTCATACTAGACTGTAAAACATGTAGGGAGGTATATGGGCAGAAAATTTCCTGATGATGCTTTTATTAATGAAATATTGACATTATGCAAAACCAAACAAATAGGACAAAAATCTAATCATAATCCTGTTACGTTTAATATACTTATAGCCTCCTATGTAAATTAGGCAGTAATTACTTTGACCAGAACAGTATCATCACTTCCACCCTGAATTTTTTAGTAACAGCTTTATTGAGATATAATTCACATACAATAAAAATCACCCTTTGAAAGTATAGAATTCAGTGGTTTTGAGTATATTCCCAAAGGTGTGCAAAGACAACCTTCCAATTCCAGATCATGTTCATTGCCTCCCCCATAAAACTCATACCCATCAGCAATTGCACCCTATTTCCCTCCTCCATCTTTTGGCAACCACTAATATACTTTCTATCTATATGGATTTGCCTATTCTGGACATTTCTCTTTTTTTGCCCATTTAGCTTTTCTCACATAATGGGTACTTTGGAAAATTGGAGAAGAGGACAGAAAGTGAACATGGATGAATATAACTCTTACTTGTGATCTGGTATACTTAGAACTAAGTATTCTTTTCCCTGGCTCATTGGAAGAGGTATTTTAAACAACAACATACACAGAATTTGTAGCCTTTTGTGTCTGGCTTCTTTAGCATATAATATATTCAAGTTTCACTCATATAGTAGAATATAGTGATACTTTGTTTCTTTTTATGGCTGAATAATATTCCATTTTATAGGTATACCACATTTTGTTTATCCATTTGTCACTTGACATTTGGATTGTTTTCACTTTTTCACTGTCATGGATAATGCTGCTCTGAATATGCATGCATAAGTTTTTAATGTGAACCTATATTTTCAATTCTCTTGGGGAATTGGAGTAGAATTGTGGGTCATATGGTAACTCTGTGTCTAACTTTTTGAGGCACTGCTAAATTATTTTCCAAAGCAGCAGCATTTTACATTCCCATCAGCTATGTGGGAGGGTTCTAATTTCACCGTATTCTTGCCAGTGCTTGTTATTGTCAGTCTTTTTGATTATAGCCATCCTAGTAAAGGCAAAGTGGTATCTCGTTGTGATTTTGATTTGCATTTCCTAGTAGCTAATGGCTAACGATGTAAAGCATCTTTTCTTGTGCTGCTTAGCCATTTGTATATTTTCTTTTGGGAAGTGTCTATTCAAGTCCTTTGCCCATTTTTAATTAGATAATAGTTTTTTATTGTTGAGTCATATAACATCTTTACATATATATGGATACCAGACCTTTATCATTTGTATGATTTGCAAATATTTTCTCTCATTCTGGAGGTTATCTTTTCAATTTCTTAATAGTGTCCTTTGAAGCACAAAGTTTTAAAATTTGAAATCCAATTTATTTATTTATTCTTCATTGCTGTGCTTTTAGGTGACCATTGCCTAATCCAAGGTCACAAAGATTTGCTTTTATAAAGTTTATAGTTTTAGCTATTACATTTAGGTCAGTGATCCATTTTCAGTTAGTTTTATATATGGTGTGAGATGGGGGTCCACCTTCATTCTTTTGCATGTGTTTGTTTTTATCAAATTTAAAGACTTGAGAAAGAAAAATTTTAATGGGATAAACATTGTTACTCCCTGTGAATTATTGTTTCATGATTTTGAAGGGGATACATATGCTGTGTTCATCTGAAGACTACAGCTTACCTGCACTCTCACCAAGTATGGTTACATTTCTGTCTCTATTTTGTTTGTTGAAATCTGAAAAGCAATACAGATGTATGCAGTTTAAATCCATTTATTAGCTTTTTCCCTTAATTTGCAATCTCACCTCTTCAGCTACAGTATAAAGAATGCCAAGAACTTCTAAGCCTCTATCAGAAATATCTATCAGAACAGCAGGAGAAGCTCACTGTGTCTCTCTCAGAACTTGGTGCTGCTAAAATTCAGGAACAACAGGTAAGCATCTTTTTTCTTACCTTTTCTTGTCTTTAATGGATCAGCAAGATGTCAGAAGAGTCATTTGCCTTTTACTTTGTCTCACTGTATTCAACATTGTCTTTAGACCTACAGTTACAGCATGTGATTGAGTTGGTTTCATTTACTTCCCTGTTTCCCTTTCCTCTTCTGTTCCTGGGGCCCAGAGGTCAGGAATGATTACTTGAAGCAGGCTCTGGGTCAGGAGGGAAGCTTCTGGTTGTATGAAAGCACAGCAGGAGTGATAAAGAAAACCCACTGCTCTGTTACTTAATGAAGATCAGGTGGGCTCTTTTTTTTTTACTCATAAGCCTCTTGTAACTCATGTTTAGAGTTTTAGAATAATGAAAGTGTCTTGGCAACTTGTAAAAGCTTTAATTGGAGAAAACTGGAACATTTAGCGTGATTCTGTGTTTGTATATATGTATTAATCACATAAGTATATATGAGAGTGTTTGCATATTAACATTTATATACATATCATCAAATAGTATATATTATATAATTAAATGAAAGTTCAGAACCCTGCCAGTTGTGATGTGAAACAAGTTCTGAAGACTTATTTCTTGCCCTCTAGCAAGTGACATTGGATGTCTTTTTCATATCCAAATGAATTTAAATGGATGAGGATAGCTTTTGTATTAAAACGTTGTAGAAAAAACTATATAGAGTGTCAAAGTCATTCATATTATTATTAAAATATGGATAATGTACTAACTAAAGGGTTATCCTCTCCCTTTGAATAGTAACAGGTCTTGAATGGTTTTCTGTAACCCTTCTAAAGAACACTGTTCTGTTCAACCTAGAGACACCTGTCTTGGATGGGTTAAGAGTTTTGGCTAAGAAAACTCCAGTTTTAAACCTCAAGTTTGGACATATGGAAAAGTAAAAAGAAAAGAAAGAAAGAATAATAATTTTGCTGGAATGTGGCATAGCTTAGACTTTTAACATACCCTCCTTTTTTTTTTTTTTGAAGTCACAGTATTTATAAGAAAGAACCAAAGTATGAATGGTTTATTTGTATTCTAACTTGAAATATTTTCTTTTGTTCTGTTTTCTGAAAACCTAGGCTATAAAATGAGGCAGAGGAAGGTGGAAGCTAATCTTTTTATCTGGATTTGTTTTGCCACTTTGAAAAAGGGCAGGCAGTTTTTAAGGTGGCACTTGCCTAATGCTCTCATGGGTGGGCTAGAGAAAATTATAGCATGAAGATCAGATTTCTGACTTTTGTCTTTGCGTTTCCACTCCCTCTTTCTCTATGACAGGTGTTAAAGGGCACAAAAACGTTGGCCAAGGGTAGTGGAGGAGAGGCTGAGGGACTTTTCAATTGCCAGTAGTTAAGGATATAGACTGAGAGTCAAGAAATAGTCATTAGGGAGTTCTAAAGACATCTAGATAAGGAGGCCTAGCCCTTTTTCTATCTACTGCTGAAATGAGGGGAAAATAAAACTTTCTTAAAGGGTAGTGTTTTATGTTTAAAAGAGTGATTCTTGGAGGTTTCCCTAGAGACCAATCATAGTTAACAGTGCCTCTCTTAACCTCAACCTTGAGGAGCAAAACCAAAAAAATTACAAATACTAGGAAGAAACTGCTGGTCAAGGGTATGGAGAAAGTATACCCTCAAAAGGAGATACTTTTGAATTTTCATTTTGACTTAATCATGAGAACATTTTGAAACCATGTTTTCAGGAAGTGCCCGGTGATCAGACTTTAGATTATGTCCTATATACAATGAAAATGAAATTGAGACCACTTGTAGACTCTGCTATTTGAACCGAGAGAGGGAAAATAAGTTTCTTTTTGAATACCAAGTGGAGACTGTCACCTGTTTCCTTTGTTATCTGATTTGTTCTTTGTGACAGGCTTCTCTTAGCTAAGCAAAGGTAAGCACCTTCTCACTCACCCTCATGGGAATTGGGTGAATTTGGTGGACAAGTCTACTTCCTGTCAGGAAGGGCATCATTGTGAACACTCTGAATGAGGATGTGGTAAAGTTAGAGGTCCCCTTTATGTGCTCACAAATAGACTACTCATCTGTATCACAGCACTGTTCTTGTTCTTTTGTAATCATTGTTTATTCATCCATCTCTCTCACCAAGCTTTTTTAAAAACAGCGTCCTGTTGGTTTTTTTATACTCAGAGCCTAACATAGGTTGGCCTACTAAAGTTATAATTTTTATTTAACAAAATTTAATATGGTAAATACTGTGTGAGCCAGGTACTGTTCTAAGCTCTTAACACACATTAAATCGTTTAGTCCCTCAGTAGCCCAATGAAGTTATTATCCCCATTTTACAGAGGAGGAATCCCAGGCAGAACAAGAGACTTGCCTTGTCATCTAGGTAGCAAGTTAGGAAATCAAGATATGAACCTAAACAGTCTGACTCCATATTTTCTTGAAGAGAGAAAGACAAGAAAATCTTGAGATAGCTAAAAAATATTGAAAATTTGCTTTGCAAGCCCTTGTTTCTATGACCAACCCTCTTCTGGATCTTAATCTGAAATCCAGTTTTTTGAATGCCAGAGCACAAATACACTAGAGATGGTGGGAAACTATTTGATTTTCCTGTGAGTAGCCATAATGTCAGGTAAACATAAAATTTTATTTGTTCTCAAAATAAGGTTTTTTCATAGGCAGAACACTCTATGACATAAATCACAGCAAGATCCTTTTTGACCCACCTCCTAGAGAAATGGGAATAAAAACAAAAATAAACAAATGGGACCTAATGAAACTTAAAAGCTTTTGCACAGCAAAGGAAACCATAAACAAGACCAAAAGACAACCCTCACAATGGGAGAAAATATTTGCAAATGAAGCAACTGACAAAGGATTAATCTCCAAAATTTACAAGCAGCTCATGCAGCTCAATATCAAAAAAACAAACAACCCAATCCAAAAATGGGCAGAAGACCTAAATAGACATTTCTCCAAAGAAGATATACAGATGGCCAACAAACACATGAAAGAATGTTCAACATCATTAATCATTAGAGAAATGCAAATCAAAACTACAATGAGATATCACTCACACCAGTCAGAATGGCCATCATCAAAAAATCTGGAAACAATAAATGCTGGAGAGGGTGTGGAGAAAAGGGAACCCTCTTGCACTGTTGGTGGGAATGCAAATTGATACAGCCACTATGGAGAACAGTATGGAGGTTCCTTAAAAAACTAAAAATAGAACTACCATATGACCCAGCAATCCCACTACTGGGCATATACCCTGAGAAAACCATAATTCAAAAAGAGTCATGTACCAAAATGTTCATTGCAGCTCTATTTACAATAGCCAGGACATGGAAGCAACCTAAGTGTCCATCAACAGATGAATGGATAAAGAAGATGTGGCACATATATACAATGGAATATTACTCAGCCATAAAAAGAAACGAAATTGAGTTATTTGTAGTGAGGTGGATGGACCTAGAGTCTGTCATACAGAGTGAAGTAAGTCAGAAAGAGAAAAACAAATGCAGCATGCTAACACATATATATGGAATCTAAGAAGAAAAAAAAAAGTCCATGAAGAACCTAGGGGCAAGAAGGTAATAAAGACACAGACCTACTAGAGAATGGACTTGAGGATATGGGGAGGGGGAAGGGTAAGCTGTGACAAAGAGAGAGAGTGGCATGGACATATATACACTACCAAACGTAAAATAGATAGCTAGTGGGAAGCAGCCGCACAGCACAGGGAGATCAGCTCGATGCTTTGTGACCACCTAGAGGGGTGGGATAGGGAGGGTGGGAGGGAGGGAGATGCAAGAGGGAAGAGATATGGGAACATATGTATATGTATAACTGATTCACTTTGTTATAAAGCAGAAACTAACACACCATTGTAAAGCAATTATACTCCAATAAAGATGTTAAAAAATAAATAAATAAACAGCAAAAAAAAACACAACAAAATAAGGTTTTTTTTAAACTCACCTTCAGATTTTGTGATAGAGATACAGCAGTTCATTTTTCATGAGGCATTCATTTGACTTTAAGAGACTTCTTTTGTTTCTTCTTTGTGTTGGTTGCCATGTGGCTCAAATTGCTCATTATAGGTTTTGTGTATAGTTTTATTAAATTTGCAGTTCTTCAGAAGAATGCCGTAGCTTATGGTTTTCTTTTTACTTCTGCCATTTGGTTGATAAGAAGTTGCTCCATTTACAGGGCGAATATTTTCCTTGCTTCTCCCCCCATCCTCTTTCTTGCTTTGCCTCAAAGATGAATGCATTCTCCATTCATCTTGTAATTTGTTCAGCATTACAAGTTCTTCATTGTGGAATCTAGAAAGATTTTTCACTTGTTCTATTTAGACTGAGATACCTCACTGATGTGTGTCTGTTACTCCATTTCCTTATCTTAAGAAACAGTACTTACCCACAGTATAACCTTGTTCTTAGACATGGGAGGATCTAGTAACCATAGTTTTAACCAGAGTACATTTTAGAAGATAGCTCTTCTTGTCACAGTTGAGTGTTATTATTTTGTGTGTGTGTGAATCTGAACTTAAATAATGCCACCTTAAACTCTGATGCTTATAACTTCTATTTTAATCTCATTTGATAGGCTGTATCATTTCAGGAGAGGTATGGTATTTCCACAGTATTCTTTATATTAAGAGAAAGCCTAGACAGCACTTTGAGTAGCTTTTCCCGCTGCAGTTTGAAAATGTCTCTATGCAAGATTGCCTTAATGTTTTTCTTAACTCTTCCACTTTTTGCCAAGTAGATGTTAAAAGGTAGATTTGGGTTCATCTTGAGATTTCCCCCTTTTCTATAAAATGGATAAAATCATCATTACCTTTCAGCCATGGGCAATGGATATTAATGAGTCCATGCTTTTCTGATCTGGTAAAAGGCCTTTTATAGAAACTTTTCCATTTTTCCTATGATTACTTGTTCTGTGTTTCTTTATTTATGTCTAGGTCATGAACTGGACAGAATCTGAACTATAATAGGTAAATCATTGCTGAGTGCATGTTTGTTTCTGGGTGGTTTCCATTACTATTGTCTCTATAGTTTGTTAAAAGAGTTTTTGTAGTGCTTAGGGCCAGAGTGTCTTGGGACTATTTCCTATTCTGTGATTATTTTCATGTATTCTTTTGGTTAAACATTTTTTAACTGCCTCCTATAGGCATGTGGTAATAGAGCTCCTTACCATTTTATTTCTATCTAACTTACTTATGCATTTTAATGTGTATTTCATGTGTAATATTTATTTTAATTCTATCTATACTAAGCTATCTTTGAGTCTGTTATAAGAAGCCCAGATTTGCTTGGTAGTCCAGAAGTGTCACCACACTTCTAACTGACAAAGAAGCCAAATCAAAAATGTTATGCTCTTTGGATATCTGTTATATGTCTGACTCAAATGTACTGCTAAACTCCTTGCGGAATAAAAGATTTGTACATAGAACAAAGATATGATTAACAGCTGACTTCTCATCAGAAACAGTGGAGGAAAGAGGCAGTGGGATGGCATATTCAAAGAGCTGAAGGAAAAAAAAACTGGCAATCAAATAAAACTATCCTTCAAAAATGAAAGTGACATAAAGACATTCCTAAATAAATAAAGACTGAGAGAATTCATTGCTAGCTTACCTGCCTTACAATAAATACTAATAGAAGTCTGCTCAGATGAAAGAAAATGACATAAGCCAGTAACTCAAATTCACATAAAGAAATAGAGCACTGGTAAAAGTAATTACATATCTCTCTTTTCTTAAATAGAAAACTTAAAAGACACCTGAATAAAACAATAATTATAAAACTGTATTGTTGAGCTTATAAGATATAAAGACGTTGTATGTGTGTGTGTGTGTGTATGTGTACTTGCACAAAGGGAGGAGGACAGAAGGCAGAACTGTTGGAGAAAATTTTCTCTATATTACTGGAATAAGACTGTCTTTATTCATTGACAGCCTGGTCCTATATGTAGAAAATCTTAAGAAATCCACAAACACACGCACACACAAAAACATGATAGAACTAATAAATAAGTTCAGCAAGTTTGCAGGATACAAGATCACTATGCAAGTCAATGTTATTTCTATTTACTTCCAATGAACAATTCAAAAATGGATATATTTAATAAAAGCAGTGCAATAAAAACACTGAAAATAACAAAACATTGCTGAGAGAAATAAAGATCTAAGATATTATTCCATGTTCATGGACTGCAAGACTCAATGTTATTAAAATGGCAGTTTTCCCCGAATTAGTCTATAGGTTTATTGCAATCTCCATCAGATTTCCAGCAAATTTTGATAATTTCATTTTTACAGAAATTGATAAGATGATCCTAAAGTTTATATGGAAATGCAAAGTAATACTGATAGCCAAAAAAATTTGAGAAAGAACAGTAAAGTATAAGATCACTCTTTCTAATTTTAATGTTTACTCTAAAGGTACAGTATAGTAGATGGAGTTTTAACCTGACTTGCATGACTTTTGACCCCTGCCGAAATGGTTTTACTCCCATGATATGTTATGTTATACAATAAAAAGGAGATTATTTAGGTGGGCCTAACCTAATTACATGATAAAAGCAGAGAGTTTTCCCCAGCTGGGAGCAAAAGAGAAAGTCAGAGAGATTTAAAGCTTAAGAATGGTATTCAACATACGATTGCAGGCTTTGAAGATGGAAGGGGTTAGGAGCTGAGAGCTGTCTCTGACCAGTAGCAAGAAAAGAGTGATTTAAGTCTTGCCACCACAAGGAACTATATTCTGTCACCAACCTGAGCTTGGAAGCAGATTCTTCCTCAGATATTTCCAATTAGAGCCTGGCCTAGCTGATAGCTTGATTTCAGTCTTGTGAGAAACTAAGCAGAGAACCTAGCCAAGCCTGCCTGAACTTCTGACCTACAGAACTGTGAGGTGATAAATTTGTGTTATTTTAAATTGCTGTGTTTGTGGTAATTTGTTATACAGAAATAGAAAACTAATACATACAGTTTCCAAGAATATAGTACTGCCATAATGATGGACATTTAGATCAGTGGAACAGAATTGTGAATTCAGAAATAAACTCTAGCAATTATGGTCAGCTGATCATCAACAAAGGTGCTAACGCAATTCAATGCGGAAAAAATAATCTTTTCAACAAGCATTGATAGGACAGTTGGACACATGCAGAAAAGATAAATTTAGACCCTTTGCACCATGCACAAAAATTAACTTCAACATTATTCCAACCTTGAAGACACCTTTTTTGAAGCCTAACTTCATATATTGATTTTTCTCAGTACCAGTTTTTGTTCTTCTTTAGGTACAGTGTTTTTTATGCATATTACAGTGACCACCTGAACTTGAACATTGATCACAGTATTTCATTTAGTCTTATGTAATTAATAGTAACCGGAAGTACTGCCTTTAATTAAGAAGAATAGAGTATTACTTTATTATGTACCTGTTCCAAACATAGGTCTCAGGTCTCTTTACCCTCTCAGAGAGTGGTTCTCAAAGGCTGGTGGTCTCTGGACCAGTAGTATCAGCATCACCTTGAACTTGGGAGAAAGGAAAAAAAGAGGAGGGGGCGGTACCTGACACTTGAAAACTGGCCTAGCACTCACTGTGGGCCATGTTACTCCCCTACTGAACAGAAACAATCTCACAGAACACTAACCTCATGCAAGGTTACTCTGAGACCATGATAAAATAAGACAAAACAAGGCCACTTCATAATTATATCTAAATACAGACAAAACCAAGGTCACTGTGCAGCCCACAAGTTACCAAACATCCCCTCTCTTGGCCAAAATGAGTGGCTGCTATTTCTCTACCAATTATAGCTTATCCTCTTGTGAGTCTCCCCTCCCTAAAGATAAAACTTATTGAGATATCCACTCATAGAATCATCCCTGTTTTCTGACAGCATCCAATCTAGAGCAAACTCCCACCTGCTTCCCTCAAATTACTCAACCAAAGCCCAAATCCTATATAATAGGGTCTTCCTAACACATCCATGTTTCCCCAAGGTGTGTGTTTCCCCTCGCTGCAGCAAATAATAAATCCAACTTATTTAACTACCAAAAAAAAAAAAAAATAGAGTATTACTTTTATGGTACATGAAATCCTTAATAAGAAAAAAAGACCAGTGAATGTTCTGGTATTCAAGTAACTACAAATTTCAAGAGATCCTAGAATAGTGCCTGAAGCTTTGCTTTTTTGGAGTCGTAATACTAAGACCACTTCCAAATCTCTGGGTATCTTGCTGATAAATTCAGTGTGCTAGTAGGCTCGATTGCCAGATCACTTTAACAGCTGTACCCTTAAGTCAATAAACAATCCTAGTCAATAAAATATATACTTTTAATAGCCAAGGAAATGCTACCCTTGACAGATGGGTGAACCTAATAAATCTGGTATTATATCAGTTATGTTGCAAAGATTCTCAGTTTAATAGGAATTAATATTAAAAGTGTTTGTAGGATTCATTTTGACATAGATTTATTTAAAATGTGGTCCAGTGGTATGAATCATAATGATAATGAAGGTCTTGGGTGCAGGCAAGGTTCTGTTGTCTGTATATAGCATACTGTGCCATATGAATTTTGAATCCTAAGATGATTATGCATACTGAATTTCTGTGTCACTGTGAACTTTGAGGATTGGGCTAAGCAAACAGTTAGAAAGGCAGTTCTGTGTCTCCCTCCACCACCGATCAAATACATTCTTAAGCCCAGTGCATAGAATGGTGGCTTGTCTTGCTACTGTAATGTCCTTTACCCAGAAAGTAAACTTAAAATGTGACAATTTAAACTATTTATTGTAAGAAAATAGTTAAGGCTCTCTCTCCGAGAGAGAGAGACTGACCAAAGAAGGTAATGCTTTATCAAAATGCAGAAGAATTAGCTGAAATGTAAATGAGGATAACTCTAATAAAGACCATGAGAATAACTCTAATAGGGAACATGAGAAGCATGAATACTTAGTCACATTTACTGGCTCTGACTCATTGCATATTATCTGGTCTGGAAAGAGTAAGCTATATTACTGTAGGAGATCACAACCCAAAGTGTAGGGTAAAGGCAAAACTATACAGACAGTAAAATGATCCGTAGTTGCCTGCAGTCAAGGAGAGGGAATGAGGGATGAATAGCTAGAACATTTGTCAAAATCCATACAACTGTATAACACAAAGACATAAAGAGTGAACCCTAATTAAACTATGGTTTTTATGGACTAATAATAACGCATCAATACTGGTTAATCAGTTGTAAGAAATGCACTACGCTAATGGAAGATGTTAAAAATCAGGGAAACCAGGAGGGGGAGAGAGGGAATATATGGGAACTATCTGCTCAATTTTTAAATCTAAAACTGTTCTTAAAAAGTCTGTTAGGGCTTCCCTGGTGGCGCAGTGGTTGAGAATCTGCCTGCTAATGCAGGGGACACGGGTTCGAGCCCTGGTCTGGGAAGATCCCACATGCCGCGGACCAACTAGGCCCGTGAGCCACAGCTACTGAGCCTGCGCGTCTGGAGCCTGTGCTCCACAACAAGAGAGGCCACGATAGTGAGAGGCCCGCGCACCGCGATGAAGAGTGGCCCCCGCTTGCCACAACTAGAGGAAGCCCCCGCACAGAAACGAAGACCCAACACAGCCAAAAAATAAATAAATAAATAAATAGATAATAATTAAAGGTGCTAATAATTAAAAAAAAAAAAGTCTGTTAATTTTAAAAATACAATGAAAATAAAGTACAGGGTTTAAGTTACTATAAAGTTGTTTGCTACCAAAATTTGTTTTATATT
This sequence comes from Balaenoptera physalus, assembly GCF_965194825.1. Lineage (NCBI taxonomy): Eukaryota > Metazoa > Chordata > Mammalia > Artiodactyla > Balaenopteridae > Balaenoptera > Balaenoptera physalus. The sequence continues at coordinate 45,050,942 of NC_138897.1, read as the reverse complement.
CTAAACAAACTATATTCTTCCAGCTGTTGGTTGGAGTGCCACAAGTTAATTAACTAGACAGTGAGTAGAACTAACCATCTAATATCTGTATTTTAGGCAATTTAGTTTTACTTATTTAATGCCATTTTTTAATGTTTATTTATTTTCTTATTAGTCATCCATTTTATACACATCAGTGTATACATGTCAATCCCAATCTCCCAATTCATCCCACCACCACCACCCCCACTGCTTTCCCCCCTTGGTGTCCATATATTTGTTCTCTGCATCTGTGTCTCAATTTCTGCCCTGCAAACCAGTTCATCTGTACCATTTTTCTAGGTTCCACATATATGCGTTAATATACGATATTTGTTTTTCCCTTTCTGACTTACTTCACTCTGTATGACAGCCTCTAGATTCATCCATGTCTCTACAAAAGACCCAGTTTCGTTCCTTTTATGGCTGAGTAGTATTCCATTTTATATATGTACCACATCTTCTTAATCCATTCGTCTGTCAATGGGCATTTAGTTTGCTTCCATGACCTAGCTATTGAAAAGTGCTGCAATGAACATTGGGGTGCATGTGTCTTTTTCAATTATGGTTTTCTCTGGGTATATTTCCAGTAGTGGGATTGTTGGGTCATATGGTAATTCTATTTTTAGTTTTTTAAGGAACCGCCATACTGTTCTCCATAGTGACTGTATCTATTTACATTCCCACCAACAGTGCAAGAGGGTTTCCTTTTCTCCACACCTTCTCCAGCATTTGTTGTTTGTAGATTTTCTGATGATGCCCATTCTAATTGGTGTGAACTGATACCTCATTGTAGTTATGATTTGCATTTCTCTAATAATTAGTGATGGTGAACGACTTTTCATATGCTTCTTGGCCATCTGTATCTCTTCTTTGGAGAACTGTGTATTTAGGTCTTCTGCCCATTTTTTGATTGGGTTGTTTGTTTTTTTAATATTGAGCTGCATGAGCTGTTTATATATTTTGGAGATTAATCCTTTGTCCGATGATTCATTTGCAAATGTTTTCCCCCATTCTGAGGGTTCTCTTTTCATCTTTAGGGTTTCCTGTGCTGTACAAAAGCTTTTAAGTTTCATTAGGTCCCATTTATTTATTTTTGTTTTTATTTCCATTGCTCTAGGAGGTGGATCAAAAAATATCTTGCTGTGATTTATGTCAAAGAGTGTTCTTCCTATGTTTTCCTCTAAGAGTTTTATAGTGCCCGGTCTTACATTTAGGTCTCTAATCCATTTTGAGTTTATTCTTCTGTATGGTGTTAGGGAGCGTTCTAATTTCATTCTTTTACATGTAGCTGTCCAGTTGTCCCAGCACCACTTGTTGAAGAGACTGTCTTTTCTCCATTGTATATCCTTGCCTCGTTTGTCATAGATTAGTTGACCATAGGTGTGTGGGTTTATCTCTGGGCTTTCTATCCTGTTCCATTGATCTATATTTCTGTTTTTGTGCCACTACCATACTGTCTTGATTACTGTAGCTCTGTAGTATACTCTGAGGTCAGGGAGTCTGATTCCTCCAGCTACGTTTTTTTCCCTCAAGACTGCTTTGGCTATTCGGGGTCTTTTGTGTCTCCATACAAATTTTAAGACTTTTTGTTCTAGTTCCGTAAAAAATGCCATTGGTAATTTGATAGGGATTGCATTGAATCTGTAGATTGCTTTGGGTAGTATAGTCATTGTCACAATATTGATTCTTCCAATCCAAGAACATGGTATATCTCTCCATCTGTTGGTATCATCTTTAATTTCTTTCATCAGTGTCTTATAGTTATCTGCATACAGGTCTTTTGTCTCCCTAGGTAGGTTTATTCCTAGGTATTTTATTCTTTTTGTTGCAGTGGTAAATGGGAGTGCTTCCTTAATTTCTCTTTCAGATTTTTCATCAGTGTACAGGAATGCAAGAGATTTCTATGCGTTAATTTTGTATCCTGCACCTTTACCAAATTCATTGATTAGCTCTAGTAGTTTTCTGGTGGCACCTTTAGGATTCTCTCTATATAGTATCATGTCATCTGCAAACAGTGACAGTTTTACTTCTTCTTTTCCAATTTGTATTCCTTTTATTTCTTTTTCTTCTCTGATTGCTGTGGCTAGGACTTCCAAAACTATGTTGAATAATAGCGGTGAGAGTGGACATCCTTGTCTTGTTCCTGATCTTAGAGGAAATGGTTTCAGTTTTTCACCATTGAGAATGATGTTTGCTGTGGATTTGTCATATATGGCCTTTATTATGTTGAAGTAGGTTCCCTCTATGCCCACTTACTAGAGGGTTTTTATCATAAATTGGTGTTGAATTTTGTCAAAAGTTTTTTCTGCAGCTGTTGAGATGATCATACGGTTTTTATTCTTCAGTTTAATATGGTGTATCACATTGATTGATTTGCATATATTGAAGAATCCTTGCATCTCTGGGATAAATCCCACTTGATCATGGTGTATGATCCTTTTAATGTGTTGTTGGATTCTGTTTGCTAGTATTTTTTTGAGGATTTTTGCATCTATATTCATCCGTGATATTGGTCTGTAGTTTTCTTTTTTTGTAGTATCTTTGTCTAGTTTTGGTATCAGGGTGATGGTGGCCTCATAGAATGAGTTTGGGAGTGTTCCTTCCTCTGCAGTTTTTTGGAAGAGTTTGAGAAGGATGGGTGTTAGCTCTTCTCTAAATGTTTGATAGAATTCACCTGTGAAGCTATCTGGTCCTGGACTTTTGTTTGTTGGAAGATTTTAAATCACAGTTTCAATCATTACTTGTGACTGGTCTGTTCATATTTTCTATTTCTTCCTTGGTTGGTCTTAGAAGGTTATACCTTTCTAAGAATTTGTCCATTACTTCCAGGTTGTCCATTTTATTGGCATAGAGTTGCTTGTAGTAGTCTCTTAGGATGCTTTGTATTTCTGCAGTGTCTGTTGTAGCTTCTCCTTTTTCATTTCTCATTTTACTGGAGTCCTCTCCCACTTTTTCTTGATGACTCTGGCTAAAGGTTTATCAATTTTGTTTATCTTCTCAAGGAACCAGCTTTTACTTTTATTGATCTTTGCTATTGTTTCCTTTGTTTCTATTTCATTTATTTCTGATCTGATCTTTATGATTTCTTTCCTTCTGCTCACTTTGGGTTTTGTTTGCTTTTCCTTCTCTACCTGGTGTATTGTGTCATTTAAAGCTTGTGTTTCCTTATTATTAATTTTCTGTCTGGATGATCTGTTCATTGGTGTAAGTGAGGTGTTAAAGTCCCCCACTATTACTGTGTTACTGTCGATTTCCTCTTTTATAGCTGTTAGCAGTTGCCTTATGTATTGAGGTGCTACTATGTTAGGTGCATATATATTTATAATTGTTATATCTTCTTCTTGGATTGATCCCTTGGTCATTATGTAGTATCCTTCCTTGTCTCTTGTAACATTCTTTATTTTGACGTCTATTTTATCTGCTATGAGTATTGCTACTCCAGCTTTCTTTTGATTTCCATTTGCGTGGAATATCTTTTTCCATCACCTCACTTTCAGTCTGTATGTGTCCCTAGGTCTGAAGTGGGTCTCTTGTAGACAGCATATATATGGGTCTTGTGTTTTTCATCCATTCAGCAAGCCTGTGTCTTTTGGTTGGAGCATTTAATCCATTCACGTTTAAGGTAATTATTGATATGTATGTTCCTATGACCATTTTCTTAATTGTTTTGGGTTTGTTTTTGTAGGTCCTTTTCTTCTTTTGTGTTTCCCACTTAGAGAAGTTCCTTTAGCATTTGTTGTAGAGCTGGTTTGGTGGTGCTGAATTCTCCTAGCTTTTGCTTGTCTGTAAAGCTTTTGATTTCTCCATCGAATCTGAATGAGATCCTTGCTGGGTAGAGTAATCTTGGTTGTAGGTTCTTCCCTTTCATCACTTTAAATATGTAATACCACTCCCTTCTGGCTTGTAGACTTTCTGCTGAGAAATAAGCTGTTAAACTTATTGGAGTTCCCTTGTATGTTATTTGTCGTTTTTCCCTTGCTGCTTTCAGTAATTTTTCTTTGTCTTTAATTTTTGCCAGTTTGATTACTGTGTGTCTCAGCGTTTTCTCCTTGGGTTTATCCTGTATGGGACTCTCTGCACTTCCTGGACTTGGGTGGCTATTTCCATTCCCATGTTAGGGAAGTTTTTGACTATAATCTCTTCAAATATTTTCTCGGGTCCTTTCTCTCTCTCTTCTCCTTCTGGGACCCCAATAATGCGAATGTTGTTACGTTTAATGTTGTCCCAGAGGTCTCTTATGCTCTCTTCATTTCTTTTCATTCGTTTTTCTTTATTCTGTTCCACGGCAGTGAATTCCACCATTCTGTCTTTCAGGTCACTTATCTGTTCTTCTGTCTCAGTTATTCTGCTATTGATTCCTTCTAGTGTATTTTTCATTTCAGTTATTGTATTGTTCATCTCTGTTTGTTTGTTCTTTAATTCTTCTAGGTCTTTGTTAAACATTTCTTACATATGCTCAATCTTTGCCTCCATTCTTTTTCCGAGATCCTGGATCATCTTCACTATCATTATTCTGAATTCTTTTTCTGGAAGATTGCCTATCTCCATTTCATTTAGTTGTTTTTCTGGGGTTTTATCTTGTTCCTTTATCTGGTACATAGCCCTCTGCCTTTTCATCTTGCCTATCTTTCTGTGAATGTGGTTTTTGTCCCACAGGCTGCAGGATTGTAGTTCTTCTTGCTTCTGTTGTCTGCCCTCTGGCAGACTGTGGGAGGGCTCACGCCAAGGAGTACTTCCCAGAACTTCTGCTGCCAGTGTCCTTGTCTCTTGGTGAGCCACAGCTGCCCTCTGCTTCTGCAGGAGACCCTCCAACACTAGCAGGTAGGTCTGGTTCAATCTCCTATGGGGTCACTGCTCCTTCCCCTCGGTCCCGATGCACACACTACTTTGTGTGTACCCTCCAGGAGTAGAGTCTCTGTTTCCTCCAGTCCTGCCAAAGTCCTGCAGTCAAATCCCACTAGCCTTCAGAGTCTGATTCTCTAGGAATTCCTCCTCCCGTTGCCAGGCCCCCAGGTTGGGAAGCCTGACGTGGGGCTCAGAACCTTCACTCCAGTGGGTGGACTTCTGTGGTATAAGTGTTCTCCAGTTTGTGAGTCACACACCCAGCAGTTATGGGATTTGATTTTATTGTGATAGCACCCCTCCTACCGTCTCATTGTGGCTTTTCCTTTGTCTTTGCATGTGGGGTATCTTTTTTGGTGAGTTCCTGTCGATGATTGTTCAGCAGTTAGCTGTGATTCTGGTGTTCTCGAAAGAGGGAGTGAGAGCATGTCCTTCTGCTTCGCCATCTTCAATAAGTCGTTTAATTAATGTCATAAGACTATGAGATATCTCTACTTTAAATATGGTGTATTAGTTATCTATTCTCTGTTACAAATTACTACAAAAGTAGCAGCTTAAAACACACTTAACACAGTTTCTGTGGGTCAGAAATCCAGTCAAGTCTTGGCTGGTTCTTGTGCTTTGGGGTCTTCCACAGGCTACAACAAAGGTGTTGACAGTCTCAGGGAGGATCCATTTCCACTCTTACATGTAATTGCAAAGAATCAGTTCCTTGTGGGCTTTTGCACTGCAGGCCTCAGTTCCTACCTGCTTCTTGGCTGGAGGCCAACCTCAGTTCCTTGTCATATAGACCTCTCCAGTGTGGCTGTTTGTTTCATCAGAACAGGTGAGTCAAGAACGCACTAGAGTCTACTAGCAAGATAGAAGTTGCTGTTTTATATAACCTAATTGTGGGAGTGACATTTCATCACCTTTGCTGTATTTGAAGCAAGTCACAGGTCCTGCCTACATGCTGGGGCAGATGTTCACACACAAGGGCATGAGTACCAGGAGACAGGCTGTGATCATTGGGGCCATCTGAGAAGCTGCCTGCCTGCCACAGGAGGGGAAGTTAAGTAAATTGTATGCCATAGTGGTATTTGAAAATTAGTTCTTAGGACATATTTCTCTAGTTAGATTCTACTTTGTTTTATGGAAATTTACATCTTTATTTTCTGTTTTCTAAATACTTGATTTCTCTGACATCTGAATACGGTTGCCCCTTGAACAATGTGGGGATTGGATTTTTTTTTTTTATTATTCTTTAATTAGCATCCTTGGGGGAAGAAAGTTACATCAGGACTTAAAGGCAAAAGCAGAGACCCCAAACCAGCCAATTTTTCCTTGTTAGGCTGGAACAGAGTTTAAACCAGGGCAGACCCACTCTAACTCTGGCCACAATCTACTCTCTATATCCTGTTCCCAAGTTTGGTTAGAAACTGTGCTTAAACCTACACACAGTTGAAAATCTGCATATAACTTTTGACTCCCCCGGAACTTAACTGCTAATAATAGCCCACTGTTGACCCTTACTGATAACATAAACAGTTGAATAGCACATATTTTGTATATTTATTATATACCATATTCTTATAACAAAGCAATCTATAAAAAAGAAAATATTATTAACAAAATCATAAGAAGAGAAAATACATTTACAGTACTGTACTGTATTTATCAATACCATAAGTTTATATCATGTGTTTACAAGATGAATTGGCTGTCTCTCAATACCTATATAAGCATTGTCTTATATGATACAAAACTCTGTAGATGTTATACTTATAACACTAGCACTGGAATCAAAATGAAAAGATAATGTGTAAAAGAAATTCATCTTTATTTACAGGTATAACGACTTATCCATTGTTAATGAAGAAGCAACAATATGATTGTTTATGGTAGCCTAGTATAATCAATAACGATTGCTTCATGGTAGCCTAGCCTATACACTAATGAATGAATCATTGTCAAATAAAATTTTTATGGCATACAGTATTATAGTCATATTCATAATATAGTATTGGAAACATCGTTACTTTTTTTAAAAAAACCACTTACCTGTGATGATAGACTGATACACAGTTACTCGAAGTATGAGAGAGAGAGTCATACTGTATGGTTATGTAATTCTTTGAAAGCAAAGTTATAAGATAGTAAGAAAACTAACACATTATTAATGTTATATTAAATATCACTCACCTTATGCCTGTGTAAGGAAAGGCTATCCACTTCAATACAAGTCTTGCACATGATGTTCTATATCATGAAAACTTAGGTGATTATGATGGTGACACGAAAAGGTCTCACACAGTTCTTATTGTACATTTATTTGATTTTCACATGAACACATATGAACACACATATACAACAGATTAGTTTGTTTATTAACTCAGATGATTATTTACTATTCATTAAGTGGAAGTGGATCATCATAAAGGTCTTCATCCTTGTCTTCATGTTGAGTAGGCTGCAGAGGAGGAGGGAGAGGAGGGGTTGGTCTTGCTGTCTCAGGTGGCAGAAGTCGAAGAGATGGAGGATGTGGAAGGGGAGGCAGGCACACCCAGTGTAACTTTATGGAAATACATCCTAATTTCTGTCTGACTTTTTTGCTTTTTCATTTCTCTAAAAATGTTTCTATATGGTACTAATCCTTCTTCAGCTGTTTGCATTAGTTTCAGTTCCTGTATCACAGAGTGATCCATGTCATAAAATAACTTAAAAGCAGTCTTGAATAATTTGAACCCTTCTGCCAGATTGTCTAATGCAATTTGTTTTCTGGCACTGTTTCTTCTATGTCTTCTTCCTCATCATCTGGCACTGGTTCAGAAGCACTCATCTTCATCCAATTGTCTTCTGTTAATTCCTCTGGTGTGGTGTCTGTTATCTCTTGAATTTTTCCAAGATCTTTGTCTTAAAACCCTTCACCCCCGCACCTTTCCCCCCCCATATCCATAATCTCTTTCATGATTTCCTTGATATCCTGTCATAAAACCATCCTTTGCTGTCATTAAATTCTCCAGCTTTAGACCTTTTATCTTCTGTTTGCTTTAAGTTGTCATATAATGACTTCACTTTTTAAAAAATCATGTTAGAGTCTATTGGTATGCCTTTCTTATAACAATCCTGCACCCACATAAAAGCTGCATTTTCAGTATGAGATAAAAAGATATTTCACAAAAAGCGTGAGGTTTTTGTGTCTGCTGGAGTAGCTGTAGCAACAGCTTCACGAATTTCCTTTTTTTTACAATGGTCCTTATGCTGGATTCCTTTATCTTGAAATGGTGGGCAGCCACAGCTGCAGACCTCAAACTACAGTACATATTAAGCAATTCAACTTTTTCTGGTAGTGTCATGACTTTTCTCTGCCTCTGGGGACCACTGCCAGCATCGTTAGTGGCACTTTGTATAGGTCCCATAGTGTTATTCAAGGTTTATGGTATTGCACTAAACACGATGAAAAATACACGAGAACCACAAGAGATCACTTTTTTACTGAGTCACACAGTTTACTGGAGAGGCAAACTGCTCATGCAGAGATGATGAGTGTCACATGATGTTTTAAGCGGATACTCATACTTGCAACACAAGCTCATCGCAATAGCATCAGGAGGTGGCTGAGAAGTTATTACAGTACTACAGCATGTACAGTTCATTTATGCAGTTATGATTTAAAACTGAACCTTTATGGTTGTTTACATTTCCCTCAACTGTGAATGGTGCCATGTACAGTATGTTTGTCTGTGTAAATTTTGATAAATTTTCATGTTTTGTGATAGATTTATGTATATTTCATGGTAGTAAATGATAATAGACTAGTATCTACATATATTTTATGCATTCATGACATGCCTTTTCCTTAATTTTTTTTTTTATATTTCTAGGCTATGTGGTTCCTCTGTGAGTTTTTTCAAATTGTCACAAATTTCAAAAATTTTTTCCAATATATTTATTGAAAAAATCCACATAGAAGTGGACCCGTGCAGTTCAAATCCATGTTCAAAGGTCAACTGTATGTGAATTTTATGTTGAAGATGCTGCCATGGTAGCTGACCAGTCTGCAGAATGAATTATTCTTACTAGGTTTTAAATATTTTACTTTGCTGTATGTTTTACCAGTTATTTATCACCACCTTTTTATTATTTATTTGGACACTTACACAAATTATTATAGACCAGTTGCTACCAGTGTGAGAGAAGGGATAAGCCTCTGTACACTCCAATGAAAGTCATGCGTACCTACTCCAGATCTTCGAATCAGGCTAAATTTAATAATAATAAATAATTATTTGGTGACATACTACAAGTATAATAGCTGAAAACCAAATCAACATTTTAGATATGTATTTACTATTGTCTTAATGTTAATTGTTTCAAATCAAATTGATAATTGGTACTGGGTGCACAGTTTTATATATACTTGCATATTCCATAAATATTTTTTCAAACCAGAAAATCTGTTGAAAAATGCAGTCTAGACATTAATATCTGGTTATTGACTTGAAGAAATATGTTTTATACTAGTAGTTTATAGATTCAAAATGAAATCTGAAAGGTGTTTAAACTGATAATATGATACTAATAACATTAAACTTTGTATGTTCTCTACACTAGGTATGATTGGGATACAATGGTTAAAATGTGTAGGACAAATTCAGATTCATGATCACTCTTTTTGGAGTCAAGAATGTTTGTCCTTATATTGGACTGTTTATTTGATATTGATTCTCAACCCTAGATCACAGAAAGCTAATTATGTTGTTCATTTATTTCAAATGAACTTTGGCTCTAAGACTGCGCCATCTGTCATAGAGCATCATGGGATAGGAAAGGGAACCTAGTACTCAACAGATTGTCTCAATACTCCATGATTCTACTTATATGAGGTTTCTAAAATAGTGAAATTCTTAGAAACAGAAAGTAGAATGGTGGATGACAGAGGCTGGGGAAGGGGGAAAAGGGGAGTTACTTTTCAATGAATATACAGTTTTACTTTTGCAGGATGAAAAAGTTTAGAGTTCTGTTATACAGCAATGTATATGGTTAACACTACTGTACTGCAGACCAGAAATTGTTAAGATGGTAAATTTTATGTTTGTGGTTTTGACCACAATTAAAAATAAATAGATAGATTGCCTCAGCCAAAGTATGAATGAATATTTACTCATGCAACAGAAAGGCTTGATGTGGAACCAGTTCTGTTGTGGTATATAAGCAGCCACATTAGTAGTACTTGATTTTGCAGGGTTAACATCAGCATGCTGAGATAAGAAATCAGAGAGTGAGATCTAGGCCACTCTTCAGTATTACATTGACATCGCCTGGTATCCATCTGGACTCTTTCAAAGCTAAGCTGTTGATCCAAGAGCCTCTCTAAACTGGAAGAAGTCCTAAATACTCTTCCCCCCATTTTGTATGGGAATACTGACATTCATATATCAGGCCTTACTGACAAAGCAATTTGACAGGCACCGTGCAGGTGAACACGAAAATGTAATATTTGACTGTGCTTCTGTTTATGGAGTCAAACCTTCTTATAACTTATCTTCCTTCAAGTGCCTGTTAGCTAAATTAAATTTCAAATACTTTTGCCACCTGATTTTTATTGTCTTTATTATTCAATGAACATTAAATTATTTCTTCCCTTAATTATTAACTTTGTTTGAACCTTTGCTAGCCTGTTTGTTGCTTTTTTCAAATGAATGTGATTTTGAGCCTTGGTACATTATTTGATTAATTCTGTCATTACAGTAATAATGCTCATTATCTGATTCGAGATTTTAATGTTCATGTCAATATGTAAAGATTAATTTTCTAATATGGGAGAAAGATAAGTGGAACAAATAGGTAAAGATGGAATTATTTGGCAAATGTTTATAGTGCACCTACTATGTGCTCATTATTCTGAGTTCTGTGGGTACAGATCCTGCCCTCATGAACCTTATAATCTCAAAAAAGAAAAGAAATTATATTTTGAAATTTCAGATAATGACAAGTGCTTTATGATAAATAATTGGGCAGGGCATACATGAATGTGCCTTTTGAGAACAATATAAAAAGCAGAGCAGAGATACAAGATGGCTGTGTGAAGAAAGAAAAGCCAGTAAGAATAAAGGCACATAAACATAAATATAAAATAGTATTCTTCATATTATTTATGTCTGTTTAAGAGTAAAAGACAATTTACACATTTAAGAAAAGTAATATAATGTGGAGTTTTTAAGGTATGTAGAAGCAAAATGTATAACAGTAGTACAAAGACTGGGTGAGGATAAATAAGTTATACTGTTGTAAGGTTTCTTACATGATGTCTGAAGTGGCATAATATCTCCTGAAGGTAGACTATGATAAGTTAAAGATATATGCTAGCAACTCTAAATCTGTCCCCCAAATAATAAGACAAACATTATAGCTAATAAGTCAACAAAGTAGATCAATTGGAATCATGAGAAATAATCCTAAAGAAGTCAGAAGAAGAGAGAAAAGGGAACAAAGAACAGAAAGGAAACAAAAAACAATATTAAAAGTAAAAGGATGGGGAAAAAAAAGATATACCATGCTAACATTAATAAAAAGAAAACTGGAGTAGCTGTGTTAATATTAGACAATGTATATTTCAGAGCAAAGAATATTTGCAGAAAAAGAAGACCATTTCATAATGATAAAGTGTTCAGTTCATCAAGAGAACATAATAATGCTAAATGTTTATGTACTTAATACAGAGCTTCAAAATATGTAAAGCAAAAGGTGATAGAACTACAAGGAGAAATAGACACATTGACAATTTTAGTCAGATATTGTAATATCCTTCTTTAAACAACTGACAGAACAATTAATCAGAAAATTAGTAAGGATGTAAAAAAGTAGAATTACATCAGCCAATTTGAGATGACATTTAAAACTATGCCCAACAATAATCTAATACAATTCTTTCAAGTGTACACAGAGCATTTAATAAGATAATTTATATTGTGCACCATAAAACAAGTCACAATATGTTTAAAATAATTCAAGTTATACAAAGTACTTCTCTGGCCACAGTGGGATTAATTTAGAAATCTATAACAGAAAGTTATCTGTGAAATCACCAAATATTTGGAAGCAAATAACAAAAGTCTAGATAACCCATGGGTCATAGAAAAAAATCAAAGGGAATTAGATAGTATATTGAACTGAATGAAAATGAAAACATATCAAAGTTTGTGGAATACAGATAAAGCCATACTTAGAAGCATATAGGCCTAACCATCTATATCAGAAAAGAAAGGTCTCAAGTAGGTGACCTCAGCTTCTGCCTTAAGAAACTACAATAAGAAAATTAAGTTCAAAGTAAGCAGAAGATAAGAAATAATAAAGATTAGAGCAGAAATCAATGAAATAGAAAACTAAAAAAAAAGTCTGTGAAATCAAAACCTGGTTCTTTGAGAAGATCAATAAAGTTGATAAACCTCTAGGCAAACTGCTCAAGAAAAAAAGAGAGAAGTGGGACTTCCCTGGTGGTCTAGTGGTTGAGAATCTGCCTTCCAATGCAGGGGATGCAGGTTCAATCCCAGGTCGGGGAACTAAGATCCCACATGTTGCGGGGCAACTAAGCCCATGCACCACAACTACTGAGCCCATGCGCCACAACTAGGAGCCCGTGTACCACAACTACAGAGCCCATGTGCTCTAGAGCCCACGTGCCGCAACTACAGAGCCCACATGCTCCGGAGCCTGCGTGCTGCAACTACTGAGCCTGCGCACCCTGGAGCCCACGCGCCACAACTAAAGAGAAGCCTGCGTGCCGCAGTGAAGAACCCGTGTGCCGCAACGAAAGATCCCACGTGCTGCAACTAATACCCAACGCAGCCAAATATAAATAAATAAATAAATATTTAAAAGAGAAAAGGGAGGATGCTAATTACCAACAGGAAGAATGAGATATGTAACATTACTACAGTTTCTACAGATATTAAAAGGAAAATAAGGATGTATAATGAACAACTTTGTGTTGATAAATTTAACAACTTATGAATTCCTTGAAAGACACAAACTACCAAAGCTTACTTAAGAAGAAACAGATAACTGGATAGCCCTATAATAGTCATTGAACTTGTAGCTAAAAGCCTTCTCACAAAGAAAACATTAGGCTCAGATGGCTTCACTGGTGAATTCTACCAAACATTATTATTTATTTAAGAAATAAATAGTATTAATTCTACACACATTTTCCAGAAAATTCAAGAGGTAATTCTTCTCAACTCCTTATATGAGGCCAACACTATGATAAAAAACCAGACAAGGGGATTACAAGGAAAGAACACTGCAAACCAATATTCCTCAGATATAATAGATGCAAAAAACCCCACAGTTTTAGCAATTTCATTCAAAAAATATAACTAATAATACATTATGACTAAGTGTTTACCTCAGGAATGTGAGGTTGATTTAACATTTGAAAATCAGTCAGTGTAATTTACCATATTAGCAGTCTAAAAATGAAAAAAACATATGTTCATCTCAGTAGATGCAAAAAAGATATTTGAGAAAACCCACTTCCATTCAGATAAAAGCTTCAAAAAGTAAGAATAGAAGAGAATGTCCTTATCCTGATTAAGTACATCTCAGAAAAACATGCAGTTAGCATTATACTTTTAATGGTGACAGATCAGGAATAAGGCAGGGTTTTTCTTTCACTTCTATTCACCATTGTATTGGAGGGTCTAGCCAGTGCAATAAGTCATGAAAAAGACATACAGATTGTAAAAGAACTAAAACTATCTTTATTTGAAGATGACATGATCAAAATGTAAGTCTACATAAACCATAAGTGTACAAACAGACTTTCCATGTAATTTCAAAAAAAGCTACTAGAAGTTCTGAGTTTAGGAAGGTTGCAAGGTACAAGATCAATTTATAGAAACTAATTGTATAACACGTATATGAGGTACTGAGAGTAGTCAAAATCATAGAGACAAAAAGTAGAATTGTTGTTGCCAGGGGCTGTAGGGTGGGAATGGGCGGCTGTTGTTTAGTTCATACAGAGTTTCTGTTTTACAAGGTGAAAGCAGCTATGAAGGTGGATGGTGGTGATGGTTATGCAACATTATGAATGTATTTAATACCACTGAACTGTACCCTTAAAAATGGTTAAGATGGAAAATCATATGTGTATTTACCCCAAAAAGTTTAAAAAATCAATTGTATATCTACATGTTAACAACAAAGTAGGATGTTAAAACTTAAAAACATTTTAAATGGTTAAATTTTTAAAATACCATTTTATAATAGCATTAGAATATATGAAATACTTAGGGATAAATGTGACCCGTACTCTGATAACTGCTCTGCAAAAGATTAACAGCCCATATTGGAAAGATACACTGTGTTTGTGGATCAGAAAACCAATATTGTTAATATGTCAATTCTCCCAAAATTGACCTAACGATTCAGCTGATACCAGCTGAAATTCCAGCATGCTTTTTTTGTAGAAATAGACAGCTGAATTGGAAATTCATTTTAAAATCCAAAGAGTCAAATAAGACTTATTTTTAAATTACAGTAATTAAGACAATATGGTAAAGAGAAACAGATCAATGCATCAGAATACAGCATCCAGAGTTAGACCTACTTATATATAATATATTGTACCTAAACTTAAATGTGAACCTAAAGCTATGAAACTTCTAGAAGAAAACATTTAAAAAAAGAAACAACCAAAAAAAACAATAAACTTTTTTGCTTTGGGTAAAGGGAAAATGTCTTAGAATCAATACCAGAAGCATGATTTATAAAAGAAAAATTGATAAATTGTACTTCATCAAAATTAAGAACTAGTCTTCTAAAGGTACTGTGGTGAGGATGAAAATTCAAATCACAGACTCTAGGAAAATATTTATAAATCACACATCTGATAAAATTGTATCCCATTACGCACTAATATGTATAAAATAGATAACTAATAAGAACCTTCTGTAAAAAAATAAATAAATAAAATAAAATTCAAAAATTCAAAAAAAAATGTATCCAAAATATATGAAGAACTCTCAAAACTCAATATTAGGGAGAGAAACTAAGAGTCTAGCCCTTTACTACTTCTAGAACTTTGTTGTTGGGTTTCAAAGGCGGAGAGAACAGAGAAGAAAATGCAAATGTATTTTTTCCAAATTCACCCTGTTTAAAATATTCTCAGTACTATTTGGAATTTTATCTCTTGTGTACACTGAGGTAATAGGTTCTCTCTGGTTTCTATAGGTCTCACCACTTACATTTCAGAGTTCAGTGTTGGGGACCTCTTAACATTGACTTAACAGCTAGCTGCTAATGCTACCCTAGTCTCTACTCACAGAAATCTCTGTTAACTCACTTTTCTTAGACTGCCAATGAGTTTCTTCAAAGTGTTCATGAAATGCCATGACTTTGCCTAGGCACATAGAATGAGCCAGTGGTAGTAAAGATTCAAACCCAGACTTTGTAATCTGAAGGTCAGTGCTCTTTCTGTTGTGCCTCAGCTGCTTGGTTGAAAATGAGTTTGGGGTTCTAATTTTTGCTCTTCTTACTCTTCAGTTGTGTGGACTTGGTTCAGTCATTTAATTTCTCTCATCTTCCATTTTCTCAGATAGAAAATGAGAAAGTAGAAGGAAAGAGAAGAAAGACCCTAGCCCTTTTCATTCTAACTTTCTATTATTTTTTATCCTTCAGTTCTCCTTCACTCTTCCTGCCCCTTGCTCAACCTTTTTCTCCCTCTTTTTCTCTTTTTACCATCAATGAACTCTCCTTATGAGTCAAGTTGTTGTATGAAAGTTGTCTCTTGAGTGACATATGTACCTCACAAACTCTCAGAAGATTGCCTAGTAAGCTTTCCTTGCTGGCTGCAGCCCTGTTTTCCTGTCTTCCCACCAGTGGGATTGTCACTCCAGTTCTACTTTTTCTGTCTCTAAAGTACACCATACTCTAAAACTGAAAATCAATTGTTATAATTGTCATCTTGAACATACCTAGCTGGAAAACTTATTTCTAAATTTTCACATGCAGAAACAGCTGTCTTCTCATTTTTTTACTTCCTGAGATTTCTGTTATTCAAGGGTAGTTATTTAATGACAAGTCTGCCCTTTTCTACAGCTCCAAGTTAACCACTGGAAAAAATCACATTTCTTTAGGATCTCTGAGCACTGATTGAATTGGATAGTGGAGAGGAGGATGCAAGACAGCACTGCATACTTTTTAGTCCTAGTGAGGAAAAAACTAATTGTGGAGATGCTGAATTACAAGAGTAGCTATAACCATATTTTTATATTTAATTGTAGCCCTGATTCTATTCATGTTCAACTAGTACTGCCACTTTTGTCATTCTTTTACATTTATTTTAGCCCCATTTTATTGTGCATCGCAATTTCTCAGGAACTTTCTTGCACAGAAGCTTAACTCATTAACCATATGTTTTCCCTTAAATGGAAGCCAATTTTCAAAATGTAAAATAGAACATTTCCATTTGCAGCTAACAGGTATAGTTGGAAAGCCTGTGGCTGCTTTAATTCTAGGTACCCTTCTTTCATGAGTCTGATGTCCATGTGGGAACAGTTCCACACCATCCAGCCTTCTCCATTTCCCTTACCCTCCTCTCCTCCTCCCCCACTTTCTTATGGTCAGGCATCAGGCCTGACATTTCCAGCCAGTTTGGCATTGTGTTAATAACCCAGTCATTGCTTCATTTTAAAATAATATCACCAAATATAGGAACTATCTTACTTAATAAGAACTTACTGAAATAAACTAAATAATTAAGAACAGTAATGAATTAATTAATTATATACTTTTGGGGGAAAATAGACATTCATGAGTCTATATCAGTGATAGAGACATAGATAGATGGATAGATAGATATCAGTGATAGAGACAGATAGATAGACAGGCAGATACATATATACATATATATGTGGATGGATGGGGAGGAAGGAGGGTTGTTATTTACGGTAAAATGTTGCAAGGTCAGCTAGTAAATGTGGAAGGAGTGCTAAAGTAGGAAAATCATTATTTTGAAACCATCATAGAAAAGGTTGAATCAAGCAAGAGTCGTCAGTGGCTGCTAAATCTAGGGAGAAATGAGGAGGAGAAGCAGGATATTTTCACGGTCTTTAAGTGTTTCCCCTAAGACTGTTTATTAATTGTAAGGAAGAAAAAGAAAACAGTAATTATATAGCATGGAGAGATCGTGTCTCCAGGCATTAAACTCTGAGAACACATCACCTATTCAGTGTTCCCAGTGAGAGTACACAACCTGAATCTAAATCTCAAGGAAACATCAAACACAAAATGACAGACTTTCTTCTAAATAAAGGAGGAAGGGAACTGTATACTTCAAAAATGGAAATGTCATAAAAGACAAAGGCTATGGCAATATTTCAGATTAAAAGGGAATTAAGAGATACGAAAACTAAATGCAGGGTCTAACCATGTTGAGAGGAATATAGTATAAAAATATTATTAGGTCAACTGATAAAATCATAATGTGGATGATAGATGAGATAAAGTTTATGAAATTGATAACTGTACTGTAGTTATATATGTAAGAAAATTCCTGTTCATAAGCAATGCTCAGTGAAGTATTTAGGGATAAATGGTCATGATATATGTAAGTTACTCTCAAATACTTCAGAAAAATATTACATATGTATGTGTGCAAATATCTGAATGTGCAAATGATAAAATGGGGTATGATATAAACAGTATGTAAATCTGGGTAAAGGGCATATGAGTGTTAATGTACCTTATTTTTACACTTTTTTGTTGTTTGCTATTGTTTCCCTTTTTTCTCTTACTCTCTTTTTTCCAGTTTTATTGAGATATAAATGACATAAAAATACTATAAATTTAAGATGTACATCGTAATGATTTGATATATGTATATATTACAAAGTGATTACCACAGTAAGCTTAGTTAGCGTTCATCACCTCACGTAGTTACATTGTTTTTTCTTGCGATGAGAAATTTTAGCACCTACTCTCTTATCAACTTTTGAATATACAGTATGGTCTCATTAACCATATTATGTTGTACATTACATCTTCAGAACTTATCTCGTAAGTGAAAGTTTGTCCTTTTTGACCACCTTCACCCAAATGATAGTTTCTAAATAACTTTTCCAATTAAAAAAAATGTTTAAGACCAATTAAAGCATTTGTCCATCTCAGTTCGAATCACTGGCCAATCCTGTATCTTTTAGAGAAATAATAGTTTTAAAGTTCTATGATATGGCTACTTTAAATACTCTATTTTTATAACTATGATTTTTTATATGTAAAGATACATATATGCTTACTGTTTTTCATGATAGAAAGCCTCTGGATTAGGCACATCATGGAATATAAGTAAAACAGACAGAGAGACTGAGAAATCTGTTGTAAATCCAAGTACCCTATTAATAGAACAAGTAGAACGACTCCTAGAGCAGTTCTGTCCCATAAAACTGTCCCATCAGTTCTGTGCTGATGGAACTGTTCTTAGTGTGCATTCTCCAACATGGTAACACATCATCAGTGTGGCTGTTGAGCACTTGAAATGCGGGTAATGAGACTGAACTTTTCATTTTAATTAGTGTAATTTCAGTAGGCATACATGGCTAGTAAATAGTGCAGTTCGGGAGTGGTGATTAATGCCTGGATATGAGAAGTTTATAAGTTCCCATAATCAATAAGCTGATTATTTAAAGAGATGAATATGGCTGGACTTGTTAGCTTAAGTAAGATCCGTCCTTTTCAGAAAGATTCTCTGATATGTTATTGCATATGTTATAACTTTATACTAGTAGAAAAATTTATTATTGGATAATAATGAATCAAACACAATGAAAATTTCAATGTCAAAATTAAGTATAATTACTGCAAGTCTTCATTTTACAGTTTACAGCATTTGCCACCAAAAACCCAAAGTAGATGCAAGACTTCCCTTTTAATGACTTACTCTGATTAAAGAGACTTAACGGATGATACATAGGGAGGAAAAGGAGGAAAGAAGAGAAGGAAAGATGGATAGTTTGATGGACAAGAAAACAATGCAAAATATTCTATTCTAAATGCCACAGGAGGGTTACATTAAGTCTGTTTTATCAAATGTGAACAGACCTAATGTTATGTAAGGATGTTCTTTCCCTGCTCTAACTTTTGTGATGCTAAATCTTAAGAATATTGAGCAGGAGGAAATCTCTGAGACTGGAGCAGTCAGATTAGTTTAGGATTTGGAGTTCAGTGTTTTACTGGTGGTGTTATATGATCGTAATCTCCCATGCTATATGAATGATTTCTGTATTGCTAAGTAAATTTATTTCATTTCAACCAGTGTACTGATTAACAGAAAGCTCTGATAGATACTCTCTAGACTATGGTATCTTCCTGGTTATTTTAATAGCTTTTTAAACAGTGATAGGCATGCTTTTTAATCAGTCAGATATAAATATGCTACTTATGGAGGCAACATGTTAAGAGAATAGGCTAGAAGGAGGTATGAACATAAGTGGTAACCTGTGTGTCTTCCCCAATACAGCACTATTTAAGCACTGAACCTCTCAGTCCATTGTTCCTGTCTTTCACTGTGTATCAGTAAGGCCTTACATTGGCATTGGGAGGTAATACTGTTCTAGGTGGTTAGCTAACCATGTTGGTAACTTCATTTCTCCTTCCAGACTGAGTCAAAGTATTAATTTTTTAAGTTTAATGCTTTGTTGATTTGTAAATCTATGGCTCTGTGTGGCTTAAATCTTTGCACAGTGCTCAAAGTTCTCAAAAGATGTGTAGGCTTAAACGTTTTGCTCTGCCTTGGGCATGAAGTAAATGTTTGATGAAAGCCACCTGCTTGGCAGGCTGAGTGACTGCTGTTTTTCCATCTATCCTCACTCTGCTACATGCATGATTCTTGCTCGGCACCTCTTCTCTCAACATTTGCCTGAGTTCCCACAGCACTCACACCCAGCTGGAACTATGTGCCACCTTCATATCACTCTTTTTTATTTTTAAAGCAAGGGACCATATTAATCTTTTAAACTCAGAAACTGAGTGTATCAGGGTTCCCGTGACCACCCCCACTAGGTGATTTGGTGATTTAGTAGGAGGGCCTACTAGACTCTGCATATAGTCATATTCACAGCTAAGATTTATTACAGTGAAAGGATACAAAGCAGAATCAACAACGGGAAAAGTTACATGGGGTGAAGTCTGGAGAAAATCATGTACAACCTTATAAGAATTTTGTCGAAGTGGAGTCACACCAGATTCACTTGTTACCCGAAAACTGGGTTCACCTGTTGGTGGGTGTTGAGCCAGTAGACACAATCAAGCCAAAGATCAAGAGAAGGAAGGGTTTATTATTACTTGCAGCAAGGAAGGAGAACACCAGAGGTCTTGACCAAAGCAGTGTCTCACTGAACAGCAAAATTGGGCAAGTTTTAAGCTAAGGGTACATGCATATTCATGAAGGGGCTTGAGCACAGGAGAATTGGAGCAAAGGTCGACAGAGTCCAAGCTTTAGTCGACTGAAGTCAGGAAGGTCCACATCATCATTCCATCCTCCACCTGGGTGGGGACCTTAGTTCCTGCAGAACTCAAAGATATATAATTATGTATATCCCTTGAGGAGGAACTGGGACACTGCTTCATCACTGCACTATTGTTTGACTGCCTTTTCTCTGTTCCTGCATTCCTTTGTTCCCTTAAGATCATTAATTACTGAGACCTGTTCAAGGGCAGGCATTATGGCTGGGCTTAAATAACAAAATGACTTAGGCCGAAATGGCTTCTCTTATGTCAAGAAAGCCATTCCTGGTTCTCTTTCTCAGGGGACCTGCTAACTTATCTTACACCCTTAATTCCTCCAGCATCTAATTATGAAACATGTAAAGTGCTCTATACCAAGGAAGCTCATTAGAGACTCAGTGCCCAAGGTCTTCATTGGAAGCTGGTCATGTTGACACCCTCTGTCTAGCATGTACCAGTTTTGTTCAGCATAAACCATATTGCTTGTATAAACAATTTAGGCACAATAAAATACCCTTATCACTTAGGAGATGGTGGGCATACTCCCCAAATCCAATTTCCCAAAATGCCATCCAAGGGCCAGCCTTGTAAGTAGGCTGTTCTAAGGAGAGCAGTCTCAAGCCTGCTACGTTAACTCTCTTCTGCATCTGGGTATGCGTCAGTCACCATTCAGACTTGGAATTTTTAATCTGTTTTTAATTTTTCTTATGTCTAGTCTCTTTACTGGCTTTTTTTTGATCATTAGATCACTTAGAGATTAATGGAAATGTGGTGTACTACACACCTATTCTTTTGCCAAATGGAACCATTTCAATTTCTTGTAGGCTAGAGCACCTCATCTTCTTTCCTCTTGATCCTTGCCACTGTTTTTTTTCTTTTTGGATTTGCTTTGCACATTCTTCAAGAGTATGGTCTCAAAGTTGCATCTGAGCCTTTAACCACAGATTTCTTTCTCCCCCAAAGCTCCAGGCTAGTATTGCCCTGAAAGAAGATTGCATGAATGCCTATCAATATGCTTCTTGAGACTTAGAAACCTTAGAATTGAACTGAAGCATCTTAGAGAAGCCCTTGTGTCTATCATAGTTATAAACTGTAGCCATTATATGAGCAGACTGAGAAATATAAATTGGGCCTTTAAATCAGGTCTAAATCAATGCCAGCTCATACTTCCAAGTGATTTAAGAATTTAAGAATAAAGAAACCTTTCTATTCTTCAGGTGGAATCACAGTTAAAAGCATTTGGGTAAAGACAATAGGAAAGAAATATGGAAGTGATATAATTGTGGGAGTCCACAGAATAGGAAGTAGATGATGCTGCCCTAAAAAAAAAGTAAAGGTTGGCATAGAAATAAGATAGCAATAGGGGCTCCAAATATATAATATTGGGTATATGCTAGAACACTCACTGTTGTCAATTTGGAATATGTAATGATGTTTGACTGGTCTAAATGAAGGGAAGAAGGTAGTGAGAAGTACTATTATTTTGAGTTAATTCCAACTAACAAGGAAAACCTAATTGGTGAGGAACAGGTGATAGGAACTTTTCAGAGAAAGTGACCATTCCATTTTAGAATTCATATTAGTAAAATAAGAACTGGGAATAGTAACTGTTCCTGTCAAGCAGAGGGATAAAATTCATAATTCTTGGGGCATTAGGTAGAGTATTCCCATTAAATCATGTCTTATGGATCATAGACCTAAATGTTGTTAAAAAACAAAATTCAACCAAGTAAATTTTAAGAATCTTATTGGCTTTATTCAACAATTCATGAATTGGGCAGCATCTCTTCTAGTAAATAGAAAGGAGCTCTGAGGAGCTATACAAAATGGAAGACTCTTATAGGCAGAAGGGAGAAGGACAAGAAAGTTACTAGTAAAGAGTGCATTGTTTCAGGCAAGGTCACCATCCTTTGGGGAAGGGCAGGGATCTATCAGGTGCATTACCTCACAGATAATTTTTTTAAATAAATAAATAAATAAATAATTTATTTATTTATTTAGGCTGCGTTCAGTCTTCACTGCTGCACGCAGGCTTTCTCTAGTTGCGGTGAGCGGGAGCTACTCCTCATTGCAGCGCTCAGGCTTCTCATTGTGGTGGCTTCTCTTGTTGAGGAGCACGGTCTCTAGGCACATGGGCTTCAGTAGTTGTGGCTCTCAGGCTCAGTAGTTGTGGCGCACGGGCTTAGTTGCTCTGCAGCATGTGGGATCTTCCCAGACCAGGACTCAAACCCGTGTCCCCCTGCATTAGCAGGCAGATTCTTAACCACCGTGCCACCAGGGAAGTCCCCTCACAGGTAATTTTGGATTGACTGGATTAAGAGTCCTCTCCTGGGAAAGGTTGAAACTGTAAAAAGTTAGGTATTAAGTCTCAGTTTGGTGACCTGGGTTTTGGACAAGTGACTTCATTTTGAGCCAGTTGTCTCCTTTTTAACAATGAAAACCTAAAACTATAAAACTCCCCCCCCCCCAATAAAAGCAGGA
Source organism: Balaenoptera physalus (assembly GCF_965194825.1). NCBI lineage: Eukaryota > Metazoa > Chordata > Mammalia > Artiodactyla > Balaenopteridae > Balaenoptera > Balaenoptera physalus. Next base: position 45,028,115 of record NC_138897.1, on the reverse strand, counting down.
GAAAATCTTTGCAATCAGTTATAAATTTATTAGCTGCAACACCAGAAGCTTAATCCATAAAAGAACCAATTGAGATTGGACTTCATCAAAATGTAAAACTTCTGTTTTTCAAAAGACCCTGTTAAAAGAATGAAAAGACAAGCCACAGGTTGAGAGAAAACATCTGGAATACAAATATTTGATAGGGACTTCCCTGGTGGTCCAGTGGGTAAGACTCTGTGCTCCCAATGCAGGGTGCCGGGGTTCGATCCCTGGTCAGGGAACTGGATCCCGCATGCATGCCACAACTAAGAAGTCCACATGCACAACTAAGGAGTCTGCATGCTGGCTGCCCCGCAGCCCCAGGGCAGGGCAGCCTCACGACGCTGCCGGCTCTGGAGAGGCCCCACCGGTCGAAGCCACAACCCTCCTGGGGACCGCGGGTCAGTTCCCTGAAATCTGGACCTCCAAGGCCACCTTTATTCACAAAAAGAAAGGATTTTTCCATGTGGAGGTCAAAGTGTCACGAGTTCCCAGGCTGCTGTCTGCTAAGGAAGAGGATGTGTCACCCATACCTGCTATTGGAATTTTTCCCTGGGCAGAGGTAATCCACAGGACCCAAGACATGGCAGTTACTAATATGCTCTTCCCACAGTGCCTCTTAATACCATGTGGAATCCTACAAGGGAAATAAGTATCACAACTTTGGTTGAAGTTGGTCTGGTCTCAGATTTACCTGATGGTTACCACTCACAGTTTCCGCAGAACCCAGAGATTTCTCCTTGAAGGAAAGGTTCCAGAAAAATCAGAGGGATAAATAAAGAATGCAGCTGATTCCCACCTTGTGCTAATGCCCAAGAGGGTGATGAGAACAATTATTGTTTTACTCTGATGCTCTTGTAAAATAAAGATCTTCAAGAAGATTCATAAAAAGAACTTTTTGACAAATACAAGTTTTGGATAACTGGGGCGATGCTGGCTTCGTGGGATGAGTTCGGAAGTGCTCCTTCCTCTGAAACTTTTGGAGTAGTTTGACAGGGGTGGGTGTTGGCTCTTCTCAGAGTGTTTGGTGGATTTCGCCTGTGGGGCCATCTGTTCCTGGACCTCTGGTTGTTGGGAGTTTTTAAATTACTGATTTAATTTCATTACTGGTGATTGGTCTGTTCATATATTCTGTTTCTTCTTGGTTCACTCTGGGAGATTGTGCCTTTCTGGGAGTTTGTCCGTTTCTTCTACATTGTTCATTTTGTTGGCATGTAGTTGTTTGTAGTAGTCTCTATATCATCTCACACCTGTCAGAATACCTATAATCAAAAAGAACGCAAATAACAAACGTTGGTGAGCTTGTGGAGAAAAGGGAACCCTCCTACACTGTTGGTGGGAATGTAAATTGGTGCAGCCACTGTGGAATATATGAAAGTCTCTCAGAAATCTAAAAATAGAACTGGTATATGGCCCAGTGACTCTGTTCCTTGGTATATACAAATAAACAATAAAACAATAAACAAATAAATAATAAACAATAAACAGAAACACTAATTCAAAAAGATACATGCACCCAAATGTTCATAGCAGCATTATTTACAATTGCCAAGACATGGAAGCAACCCAAGTGTCCATCAACAGATGCATGGATAAAGAAGTTCTGGTATATATGCACAATAGAATATTACTCAGCCATAAAAAAGAATGAAACTTTACCATTTGCAGCAACATGGATGGACTTGGAGGGCATTATGCTAAGTGAAATAAGTCAAACAGAGTAAGACAAATACTGTATGATATCACTTGTATGTGGAATCTAAAATATACAGTGAAGTAGTGAATAAAACAAATAGAAGTAGACTCACAGATATTGACAAGAACTTTGAGAAATAAATGTTGTTTAAGCCAAAAGAGAAATAAAAAGAATATTATAAGTGAAGTAAGGTAGGCATAAACAAAAAGATGATCCTACTTACGTGTGCAATTTTTAAAAGTCGAATACATAGAAGCAGAGAGTAGAGCAGTGGTTACCATGGGCGGGGAGGTAGGGAAACAGGGAGATGCTGGACAAAGGGCACAGAGTTGCAGTTATGTAAGATGAATGTCTAGAGAGCTAATGTACAGCACGATGACTGTGGTTAATAATGCTGTGTTGAATACCAGAAATTTGCTATGAGAGTAGATTTCAGGTTGTCTCATCACACACACACACACAGATACACACACGCACACACACAAATGGTAGCTGTGTGAGAAGATATGAAAATTAGCTTGACTGTGTCAATCATTAAGCTATACATATAAAATAATCATGCTTTACACCTTAAATATATGTATGTTTAATTAAAAAATAACGCTTTTACATGAAAAAAAAGGTGTATAGAGTTTAGGCCCACTGCAAAGTTAGAGAGAACAGTCCCCAAGATTACCCTCATTCTGACACCAATTGCAAGTTCAGTGGATTCCCCAAATCATTCTCAGGTTTGACAATTCACTGGAAAGACTCCAAAAATAACTGAAAGCTGTTAAAAATCATGGTTATAATTTTATTACATGGTTTATGACAAGGAAAGGATACAGATACAAATCAGCCAAGAGAGTAAGCACCTAGGACAGAATCCAGAAGATTTACCAAATATGGGGCTCCCATTGCCTTCACTCCATAGAATCATAGATGTGTTACTCTCCCAGCAGTGATGAATGACAATTTCCAACTCATTCTGTGAGGCCGGCACTACTCTAATACTAAAACCAAGCAACAACTTTATAAGAAAAGAAAAATACAGACCAGTATCTCATAAACATATGCAAAAATATTCAACAAAATATTAGTGAATCAAATCCAACAATGAATAAAAAATTATACATTATGGCCAAGTGGGATTTATTTCAAGTAGGCAAGGTTGGTTCAACGTTCAAACATCAATTAATGTAATACATCTTGTCAACAGGATGCAGAATAAAAATCATGATTCTATCAATTGATGTAGAAAAAGCATTTGACAAAATGCAACATCACTGTATTATAAAAATGTTAGCAAGCTAGTAATAGAGGGTAACTTTCTCAATTTGCTAAAGAACATCTACAAACATTGACAACACCAAATACTGGTGAGGAAGTGAAGCTATAAGAACTCTCATTCGTTGGTGGTGGGAATGCAAAACGGCACAGCCACCTTGAAAGACAGGTTGGTAGTTTTTTAAAAAATGAAATATACTCTCAACCATATGATCCAGCAATCATGCTCCAAAATATTTACTCAAATGAGCTGAAAACATGTCCACACAAAAACCCTCACATAAATGTTCATAAATGTTTTACTCAGAATTTGAAAAAATTAAAATTAACTAAGATGTTCTTCAAAGGGTGAAAGGATAAGTAAATTGTGGTGCTTCCAGAGCATGTTAATAGGCAATAAAAAGAAATAAGCTATCAAGACACAAAAGGCATGGAGGAACATAAAAAGCATATTGCTTAGTGAAAGAAGTCAGTCAGTAAATGCTACATGGTATATAATCCCACCTATATGACATTCTGGAAAAGACAAAACTTAGAGATAGTAAAAAGATTACTAGTAAAGAGATCACTCTTTGTTAGGAGTTCAGGGAAGGAATTAATAGGTAGCAGAGGTGATTTTTACCACAGTGAACTATTCTTTATGATGCTGTGATGGTGGATAACTGTCATTATATATTTGTCAAAACCATAGAACTTTCAATATAACAGTGAACCGTAACGTAAACTATGCAGTTTAATTAGTAACAGTGTATTAACATTAGTTCAGCTACGGTAACAAATGCACCATAGTAATGTAAGATGTTAATAACAGTAGAAACTGAGGTTGGGAGAAAGGAGGTATATGGTAACTCTGTACTATCTGCTCAATTTTCTGTGAACTTAAACTTCTGTAAAAAATAAAGTATATCAATTTTTGTAAAAAAAAAAAAAAAAGTCCGCATGCCGCAGCTAAGATCCTGCATGCCGCGACGAAGATCCCACATGCCACAACTAAGACCTGGAGCAGCCTAAATAAATAAATATTTTTAAAAGTATGTTTGATAAAGAATTCATCCAGAATACATAAAGAACTCATAAAACACAGTAACAAGGAAACAAACTACTGAATTAAAACAATGGGAAAAATATTTGGACAGATACCTCATGAAAGAAGATGTACAGATGGCAAATAAGCACCTTGAAAAGATGCTCAATATCATTAGTAATTAGGGAAATGAACATAAAAGTCATAATAACATACCACTACACACCTATTCAACATTTGGCTGTTGGTCAAAATGTTAAAAGCTTGCCCAGTCAAACAAAGATGTGGAGGAACTGTAACTCTCATGCACCGCTGATAGGAATGTAAAATTGTACTACTTTACAAAAGTTTATTTAAGAAAGTGCCAAACATACACTTACTATATGCTCCATCCATTTTACTAGGTATTAATCCAGAAGAAGTAAAAGCATATATCCACTCACTAATTTTCACAGCTTTATTTTTTATAGCCCCAAACTTGAAACATCCTAGATGTCATTAGCAGGTGCACTGATAAATTATGGTATACTTATGTAATGGAATACTACTTGGCAATGAGAGGGAACCACTGATACATGCAACAAGGATAGATGTTAAAATAATTAAGCTAAGTTAGAGAATCCAGACTTAAACGATTATATACTATAATTCCATTAATATAAAACACTAGGAAAATCAAAATAATCTCTAATGGCGGGAAGTAGATTAGTGCTTGTCTGGTTGGGCAGATGCAGGAGTAGGGGAGTAAGTGGAAAGGATTACAAAGGGACATAGGAAACAGGAACCTACTGTACAGCACAGGGAACTCTACGCAATATTCTGTAATAACCTATATGGGAAAAGAATCTGAAAAAGAATGGATATATGTATATGGTATAGATGAATCACTTTGCTATACACCTGAAGCTAACACAATTGTAAGTAAATTGTACTCCAATATAAAATAAAAATTAAATTTAAAAAAAGGGACACAAGGAGACTTTTGGAGGTGATGGATATGTTAATTATCTTGATTATGATGATGGTTCCTGGGTATATACATATACCAAAACTTATTAGTTTGTACAATTTAGATATGTACAAGTTATTACATGTCAATTATACCTCAATAAAGCAGCTTTTTGGAAAACTGCATGGTTTTCCTTTAACATTCTAGTTGCCTGGCCTCATTGGAATCAGAACAAATTCTCCGGCCCTGGTTCAGCTTTATCTTTTCCCTTGTAATATACTTAACAGTTCATGATATATTTAGTACTTAAAATAAACTTGTAAGCAGTTAGTATAGCCACTATCCTAACAAACTATATATTCCTGACAAAGTAGAAATGTTCCCATTTGAATTTTTTTTTAATTAATTAATTTATTTATTTATTTATTTTTGGCTGTGTTGGGTCTTCGTTTCTGTACGAGGGCTTTCTCTAGTTGCGGCAAGCGGGGGCCACTCTTCATCGCGGTGCGCGGGCCTCTCACTATCGCGGCCTCTCTTGTTGCGGAGCAGAGGCTCCAGACACGCAGGCTCAGTAGTTGTGGCTCACGGGCCTAGTTGCTCCGCGGCATGTGGGATCCTCCCGGACCAGGGCTCGAACCCGTGTCCCCTGCATTGGCAGGCAGATTCTCAACCACTGCGCCACCAGGGAAGCCCCCCATTTGAATTTCTTTTTAATGACACATTACACAGGCTTTAAATGTCAGTCTTTGTATTTTCAAACGTGCAAAAACTAAAATGAAGTTTACATATAAGAGCAATCAACTCTAATAGCAAAAGGCTGAATATCAGTTTCTGAAAATAAATTTTATATGAATCTTTTCTCCAGATAATTTGAGTTTTAAATGTCTTTAACTGTGACATCTTTTTTTAAAAATTTTTTAAATTTTTTGTTGGAGTATAATTGCTTTACAATGTTGTGTGTTAGTTTCTGCTGTACAATGAAGTGAATCAGCTATATGTATATCTATATCCCCTCCCTCTTGGACCTCCCTCCCACCCCCCCGCCATCACACCCATCTAGATCATCACAGAGCACCGAGCTGAGCTCCTTGTGCTATATACAGCAGGTTCCCATTAGCTATCTGTTTTACACACGGTAGTGTATTTATGTCAAACCTAATCTCCCAGTTTGTCCCACCCTCCCCCCCTTCCCCGTGTCCACATGTCCAGTCTCTATGTCTGAGTCTCTATTCCTGCCCTGCAAATAGGTTCATCTGTACCATTTTTCTAGATTCCACAAATAAGCGTTAATATACGATATTTGTTTTTCTCTTTCTGGCTTATGTCACTGTATGCCAGTCTGTATGACAGACTCTAGGTCCATCCACATCTCTACAAATGACCTAATTTCGTTCCTTTTTATGACTGAGTAATATACCATTGTATATATTTACAACATCTTATTTATCCATTCATCTGTCATTGGACATTTAGGTTGTTTCCATGTCCTGGCTATTGTAAATAGCGCTGCAATGAACATTGGGGTACATGTGTCCTTTTGAATTATGGTTTTCTCAGGGTATATGCCCAGTAGTGGGATTGCTGGGTCGTATGGTAGTTCTAGTTTTAGTTTTTTAAGGAACCTCCATACTGTTCTCCATAGTGGCTGTATCAATTTACATTCCCACCAACGGTGCAAGAGGGTTCCCTTTTCCCCACAGCCTCTCCAGCATTTATTGTTTGTAGATTTTTTGATGATGGTCATTCTGACCATCTGACCAGTGTGAGGTGACACCTCATTGTAGTTTTGATTTGCATTTCTCTAATAATTAGTGATGTTAAGCAGCTTTTCATGTGCCTCTTAGCCATCTGTATGTCTTCTTTGGTGGAATGTCTATTTAGGTCTTCCGCCTATTTTTTAATTGGGTTGTTTGTTTTTTTGATATTGAGCTCTATGAGCTGTTTGTATATTTTGGAGATTAATCCTTTGTCCGTTGCTTCATGTGCAAATATTTTCTCCCATTCTGAGGGTTGTCTTTTCATTTTGTTTATGGTTTCCTTTGCTGTGCAAAAGCTTTTAAGTTTAATTAGGTCCCATTTGTTTATTTTTGTTTTTATTTTCATTACTCTAGGAGGTGGGTCAAAAAAGATCTTGCTCTGGTTTATGTCAAAGAGTGTATTTCCTGTGTTTTCCTCTTAAGAGTTTTAGAGTGTCCAGTCTTACATTTAGGTCTTTAATCCATTTTGAGTTTATTTTTGTGATTGGTGTTAGGTGGTGTTCTAATTTTCATTCTTTTACATGTAGCTGTCCAGTTTTCCAGCACCACTTATTGAAGAGTCTGTCTTTTCTCTATTGTATGTTCTTGCCTCCTTTTTCATAAATTAGGTCACCATATGTGTGTGGGTTTATCTCTGGGCTTTCTATCCTGTACCATTCATCTATGTTTGTTTTTGTGCCATACCATACTGTCTTGATTACGGTAGCTTTGTAGTATAGTTTGAAGCTGGGGAGCCTGAGTCCTCCAGCTCCGTTTTTCTTTTTCAGTATTGCTTTGGATATTCGGGGTCTTTTGTGTTTCCATACAAATTGTAAAATTTTTTGTTCTAATTCTCTGAGGAATGCCATTGGTAATTTGATGGAGATTGCATTGAATCTGTAGATTGCTCTGGGTAGTATAGTCATTTTCACAATATTGACTCTTCCAATCCAAGAACATGGTATATTTCTCCATTTGTTTATGTCATCTTTGATTTCTTTCATCAGTGTTTTATAGTTTTCTGAGTACAAGCCTTTTGCCTCCTTCAGTAGGTTTATTCCTAGGTATTTTATTCTTTTTGTTGCAGTGGTAAGTGGAATTGTTTCCTTAATTTCTCATTCTGATTTTTCATTGTTAGTGTATAGGAATGCAAGAGATTTCTGTGCATTAATTTTGTATCCTGCAACCTTACCAAATTCATTGATTAGTTCTAGTAGTTTTCTGTGGCATCTTTAGGATTTTCTATGTATAGTGTCATGTCATCTGCAAACAGTGACAGTTTTACTTCTTCTTTTCCAATTTCTATTCCTTTTATTTCTTTTTTTTCTCTGATTGCCATGGCTAGGACTTCCAAAACTATGTTGAATAAGAGTGGTGAGAGTGGGCATCCTTGTCTTGTTCCTGGTCTTAGAGGAAATGCTTTCAGCTTTTCACTGTTGAATATGATGTTAGTTGTAGGTTTGTCTTATATGGGCTTTATTATGTTGAGGTATGTTCCCTCTATGCCCACTTTCTGGAGGCCCTCCGCACCTCCCCTGATCCTCCGATCCCGGAGAGCCCCTCCCTGTCCGCCCTTCCTCTTCCCCCCCCGCCTCCCTCCTACACCCCTAGGAACCACGTGGCCCGGCAGGGGCCCCCAGAAAACAGAGGACCAGGCCCGGACTGTGACATCTTTATATAAGTGAATATAGATTGAAGAAGTAGCTATAAAACCTGAAATTTCCATGTTTCAATTCTTTTTTACCATGCCTGTTAACATGATATAGCTAGGTATTGTGCACACTTCATTGTTTACTCTGCAATAAATTACTTCCCTCCTGACCAATAAATAGACAACCATCACCATGAGTTAGAAATGTTAGGCATTTGGCTATACCCTAGAATATAGTTCGTGACTTTTAAATATTGTGTGAGTGTGAAAGATTTTGAGTGACCATTGGATAAGCTACAGCATTCTATCCTTAAGCCATATCTGGGGATGTTTACTTTATAATTATAGTCTTGCTCTAGGGCTTGCTATTTGGTGGACAAGATGTTTTTCTGCTCATTCCTCAAGGATTCATTCTGAATGCCAGTTAAGAGCATGAACTTTGGATCCAGAATGCTTGGGTTTCTATATATTAAACTCTACCACCTTGGCAAGTTACTTAACATCAGTAAGCCTCAATTCCCTCATCTGCAAGATGGGGAAAATGTAATGAATATAGCTCATAGATTATCTTTCAGGACTGAAAAGTTAACAAATGCAAGTAGAACTGTACCTTGCATGCAGTAAGTAATATATAACAGTTAGCTTCCCAGTTGTTATCATCGTTTATTGTTATAATTGATTTTATTGTGATTGTGGAATAGGTTCTGGTGGAAACCAAAAATATCATGTGTTTGGGAATGACCTTATGTTTAGTTATTCATCTTTTGTACTTATGACATTCAGTCAGAATTATTATGTCAATTTAGTGATTATCACACCTGGTTTTCATTTTGTTGGTCCTGAGGTACTGTATTCATCAGAATTGAGTGCTTTGAGAATAAAATTGAGATTGATGAATAAAGGGTTTTTTTTTTTTTAATCTTCTAGGAATAAAATTTTTGTAACCACCAGTATTCATTTGGTTTAAAGCACAAGGAAAAACTGTGCTTTATAAAATGGATTACTATGTTCAACTGTTATTTGAGTTCCTCAGAATTACTGCCTAAGCTTAGATCTGTGGTCCATCTAGACTAGCATTTGCTCTTGGATAGGTTCTCAAGGAGAGAACATGGGTAAATCTAGAAGAACTAACAGAAGCCCCACCCAAATTTTTTAAAAATTTTTTTCTGCTTTTCTTTTCATTCCAGCATGGCTCTTTAGTTTCTTTAAGTCATTTAGGAGAGAGGTTCTGTCCCAGGAACTCCAGAAATAGCTGGGGAGATTAGTATTTAGTCATTGTGAACATGAGCCAGGAAAAACAGAAAATGTTTAAAGTTAGTTTATTGTTAGTATATTACTTTTTAAGGTTTTTTATTGTTTCTTTGTTATTGTTAAGCTAATATATTCTGGCCTTAGAATATTCAAGCAATTCAAAAATGTATGGTATATTAATTCCAAGTCCTCTGTATTCTCCTTCCTCAGCAATAACTAGTTAACTTTGTATATTACTCTAGTTTTTTTTTTTCTATGCAGATCTAATACTTTAATTTTTAGGAAAGTAGGTTAATACTATACATATAATTTTTACAACTTTATTTTCTTACTTAATAATATGTATCCTATATTTTCCAGGGGATTACATGTATGTATTAATGGCATCCTTTTTAATGCTCATTCATCATTTTAGTGTGCAGATATATGAATTTATTTATTCAATTCCTTATTGATACATGTTTGGGTTATTTGTAATTTTGTATTACAAAGTGTACTGCAGTGAATATCCTTGTACACATAATTTTGAATGCGTTTGCAAGTTCTATTCCCTAAAGTGGAAATGTGTGCTCAAAGAATATAAAAATTTTTAAATGGTAGATATTGACAAATTAGAGGTGCTTGTTGAGAGAAAAAATAACTCATAACATTAATAGTAGATACTGACAGTGGGAATGGCAGGCTTTGCTTTGCCCTCACTTGAGGTAGCTCCTTGTGTAAACAGTTAATAGTGATTTCTAGAACTTAAAAAAATTAAGTTTCCCTGACTCCTCATTCATATTTGTTCTTTCCATTCATTCATTGGTCCTTAGAATTAGATAGGGAAGGGGATGCATGGAGGTGGAAGGAAGTATGGATACTGACTTTCTCATTTTACAGAGATACAATCTAAAGTAATGGATCAGGTAGAGATTATAATTATTATTCAGCTTTAGAAAGGTAATGTACAGAAGAACTAAAGATAAAAACACAGCTAAGAAAAACTTTAAAGGATGTAGTGTAAATGAGCTAAATTGTATATCTTTCATAGGGAGGAAAATACTGGATTTTCCTTAACAAATCTGTAACTGTAATTACAGAAGAAATAGAGGTCTAAACAGATAACTTAAAGTTTTGGAGGTAACACTGAATAACTAAAGTCAGAAATAGAGAAGAAAGTTTACCTCTGAGGAGTGAGAATGGTAGTAGTGAACGGAGATGTTTTTATTTTTCATTTTATTTCCTCCTTTAACTGCTGGTATTTCTAGTTCTGTGTTTATTGATTACTTTCCAAGTAATATAAAAAATAGATTAAAAAAGGAAAGCTGAAGCTATAACTCTATGATGGGATAATTAAGACAATTGTGGGAAACAGCAATATCAACGTCAAATCAGTTAGTGGGACAAAAATAGACTTAGGGGTGTTAGTTATATAGTTTATGAGTCCATTTATAAACTTTCCATATCAAGAAAGTTTATACCATATAGTAGTTTATTAGAAATAAACCTACTTAATTTGAGTTATAGAATTCAACTCATGACAATACATGGATACATTCATTCATTTGACAGACATTCATGAGTGGAGTAAATTCATACTGTTATTTTTCTATGCCTGTCCCTGATGTGCTTTAAGATGTCGTATAGGAAAGCTCACAGTGGGTTTCTGTTGAGTGAACTCTTAAAAACTCCTCTCCTCCTAAAACTTAATGTCTCCTTAAAGAGATTTTCAATCAGTCCTTCTCTTTTCAGCCTCACTTCTACTCTCATTTTTGGTAATACCCAGTGTTTCCCATTCCTGAGCTACTACCAGTCAGCCTGCTTCTGAGTGAGGTTTCTGCTTTGTTCATGCTAAATCAGTTACCGATTCATCCACCTGCTTTCTAACATCCAAAGTTTTGTTGGTATCTTTTCCAATTTTTTTCTCAGTATGTCTATACCTTTTTATATTCCTTTCCTGCCATTCCTCTAATATTCAATCCACCAACTTTAATCTAAGGTCTAGTTTTATTTTTGCAAGTGTCAAATAAAAAACCATTCCAGTACAGAAGAATCACTGATCCATTAGTAAAGCAACAACATGAAGTGACTGCTCTTAAAATGAAAAGTGCATAATGATGAAACTGCTTTGTTGATATGTTCTGACCTAGACCTCTAACAAGAGAATCATTCTTTTGTTAGAGGATTGGATTTGGCAAAAACTTTAGTTAAATACACCTTTCTCCTACTTCTCCTTTTTTGGAATGAAGGAAAGTTCTCCCTTGTCTAGTGGTTTTCAATGCAAGAAAATTTGCATCTTTCTGGTTTCTCTTGAAGAACTCAAAGTAAAATGTGTGATTTCTACAGAGGGCAGAAGAATTCCTTATTGTTTGGGGAGAAGCTGGGTGATGGTGATAATAATAATTACTATTATTTATTGATTGCTTCTGTGTGCAATTTGTTTTACAAACACTGTCTTTTATTAATCCTTAAACTGCCATAAGTAGTTATTATTTACTCCTTTTCACAAAGGATGAAATAACTTTTCTAAGGTTAAGTAACTTGCCCAAGGTTACACAGTGAGTGTTGGGCACATTATCAAATGACTCTAAAATCCATTCTTTTCCCACTTTTCCACCTTGTTAGACTCATACTATTTTAATAACAGCAACAATGATAGCCGATAGTTATATAGCACATACTCTCTACTAGATACTACTTTATACTCTTTATATATATTGACATATTTAGTTCTCATCCCTTAACCTTATGAGGTAAGCACCATCATTATCCTCTTCTATGGAGGTCAGGGAGAGTAAGTAACTTGCTGAAGGTCAATTAGTTATGGCTATAGTGATGTGGACCAGGATTCTAAGACAGTTGTTTGGTTGTTATTGGAGTAGATGAGAATGTTTATATTTGTTCTCATTGATTGCTGAGTTTGTTAAAAGGGCTCTAAACTTTAAAAACGAAAGTAAATAAATATTTCGGTTCTTTTTTCTTTAAAGCTATGAGAAGGTAACATGAAACAATAAACGTCTTGCCACAGCTTAAGGTTTCTAGTTAGTATACCAACCCTTACCAAGAAAAAGTAATTAAATAGTGGGGGAGCGGGAGAAAGGGGAGGTGTTTCTGTATTAGAGTTCTGGCATTAACATTTGCATATTGAGAAAAGCTCAAGAATTTTCTTTGAAGTACCCTCTTTATTTTGCTGTAGTCTTTAAAGTTGTTTCTGATTCCAAGAGAGACTATAATATGTATTTCATCCATCCTTAACTATACCAAGAGGCTGAAGATAGCATGCATTATCTTGGCAAGGTTTTAGGAGAAAATTCCTATGTCTAGAGTTAGACATTTCGATCTGTTCGAGCACTGCCTGTGTCTAACCTGGACATACACACTGGCTTTGCTTTCCTGTTATGTCTGTGACACTGTAAGACATTCAAATAGGAGGAAGCCACTCTAGGGTTCCTGGATGATGCTTTCACTTTCCAATATTAAATGCCTTGCTTCTTATTAAGCTTGTCCCCTTGTCCCCTCACTCCCTCTCCCAAAAAGTTGCTTTAAAAGGAAGAATAATAGAAGTATTTTGGTCTCTTTTTCCATAACCAGATTGACCCATTGACAGTCTGACTTTATTAGTTCAGACACTTGGCTATGAAAAATTCCTTTTTCATCCTGATTATTGTTTTACTTTAACACTTTTGATTTAAGAATGAATGTATTTAATTTCTCTTTATTTTTTGTTATTTACTTATTAAGGTTTTGTGATTTGTGCAGCTAGTTCCTATGACTTTCATAGAAGCTTATACTTCTATGACTCATAAAAGACATTTTAGAAAGTTTATACTCCTGCCTCGTTGAGGTAAGCCCCCTATAGCCTACCTTTCCTGCTGATTAGAACTAAAAACTCTGGACAAAATACAAAAGCAACTACATAAATAATCAAAAACAGACAGTTGGTGCTGGGAAATTAAAACCTGGAGGGGCAACTAGTTTGGGGTGAGTTTCCTAGTGTTTTATTTTGTTTCTTTTTTCCCATGGCTTTTCCCCCAGTTATGGAGCTGGGGAACAGTGGCTCTGGCAATTAAAACTCTGATAGAAACCTCATTTTTCTATCCAGAGAAATCAAGAAAATGGGTCCTGCATTTAATAGTATGGGGGGGGGGAATCTTTATGTTTTTTCTACCTTTCCCAGCTTTGCTCCTAAGACAGACCCAGTTGCAAGGCTGCAGCTATAGTAGAAGTGCTACAAAAGAAACCCTGTCTTTCCTGCCAGATAACCCAGAAAGGGGCGTCTGTGATGAAGACTAAGGAGGACATCTTAGGAAAAAAGAGAGCTGGGGAGGGTGTCCCCTCATTTTGTGTATAACCAGCACAAGTACTAGTTTGTGCATGTGTCAGACAAACCCACAGCAGCATACCACAGTCTTTGAGAACTGGCCTTCAGTTAGAACCACTCCTCAGAGGAGGTGAGGAAGAACTTGTGGTCTGAACCTAACTGACCTGATTGCCTGTTAAAACAGACAAACAAATTCTCTAGCAGATTATAAAAGATCAAAGGACTGACAGTCAATACAGCATAACATTAAAATGTCCAGGGTATGATTCAAAATTATGCTACCTACAAAAAAAACAGGAAATTATAAACAATTCTCAAAGGAAAAGACAGATGGCAACCCCAGGGTCACCCAGATTTTGAAATTATCAGGGAAAGACTTTGAAGAAGCTTTTATAGCAATTCTCTGTGGCATAAATGTAAACACTTTAAATTAATTTCTCAGTAGAGAAATAGAAACTATTAAAAACAACCAAATGGAAATTTTGGAACCAAAAAAATACAGTATCCGAGATAAAAAATTCACTGGGTGGGCTCATCAACATAGTGGAGTGACAGAAAAAAAAAGTCAGTAAACTTAAAGATAGATCAATAGATATTTTTCAACTTTTAAAACAGAGAGAAAAAAGAAAGATTGGGGAAAAAAATGAACAGAGCCTTAAAACCTAACTTTTGTCCAGAAGGAAGAAAAAGATTATGTACAAAAAGCCGGAAAGAATAACCAATTCTTAAGGGAGAAGGCAGCCTCTGCCAAAAAGGAGTAAGTCTTTTATATAAGACACAAATCAAGGTAAACTTTCTTTTTAAAATCTTGGGAGCCTTTGCAAGGATATGCTCAAGAATGTCAGTTTGCACAAAATTGTCTTGCAAATAAAGTACTGAAACATTTTCTGTCACAGAGAATGCTAGTTGCCTACCTATTATCTATTCTTCCCTTATTCCTTCTTAAATGAATGCCAGTCTTATTGAGAGTAACAGTGTCGCAGGATAAAACCCGCATTACCCAGCCTCTTTTGCAGATGGGGTGGCACTGGGATCCAGTTCTGGCCAGTGAGATGTAAGTAGAATTTGTGCTATGGGGTTTCTAAGAAACTCCCTTAAGAGGGCCCGGGGGTGGGGGTGGGGTGGGAGTGTAGCAGGCTCCACTGTCTGCTACACTCGATTTTATGCCTCTTTTCATCCTTTGTCCAGTCTCTTTTTCCCCTATGGCAGCGGTTCTCAACCAGGGATGATTTTGACCCCCAGGGGAAATTTGGCAATGTCTGGAGACATCTTTGGTTTTTACAACTGACGGTTGCTAGCAGCATCTAGCAGGTAGAGGCCATGGGTATTGCTAAACATCCTACAGCGTACAGGACAGTCTCCCACAACAAAGAATCATCTTGTGCAAATGTCAAGAGACCAGATTGAGAAGCTTTGCTCTATGGAATGCTGACCTGATGTTGGAGATTGAATAGCCATTTTGTGAGTAGAAGGTGGCAAGTCCATGTCTGAACAAAAATATAGAAGGGACTGAAGTCCTGATGACATTGCGACACTGCTATAACAGCTGCAGACTGTGTTCTTCCAGAGGCTTCATTACAAGAAAAAGAAAACACCTAATTTATTTAAGCTAATGGATTTCTCTTTCCTTACTCATTTACTAACTGATAGAGTATTTATTTAGAAATTGTTAGTCATAAAGATTAGGGCAGCTAAAATATAAGTAGTAATGAAGAGGTCTTAGGTATTGAAAAGAATAAGGAAAAGCTTATCATGTTTATCTGGGCAAAGAGGCATTTGAAGAAAGTACACTTGGTGAATAGAGTACAAGATCTGGGAAAACATCAGAAATACTGGGCTACTGTCATAATTTTGCCTGTTGATGAAAGACTAACACTATCTTGAAAGGAGTTGTACCATTTTGTGGGTTTTTTTAATGAGGAACTTTTCTGTTGTTACTATAACATATTTTGTTCTAGTGCCAGAATTTGGTCACCTCAACTTCCACTAGATCTGTAGTTAGCTTGGATCACATAGGGACTTAACTACTTGAGTCTCCATTGCCTGGGGTTGCAGATCCACTAAAGGGAAAGTGATGGAGGTTAAGCGTTGTATATACTATGGAAGGATAAGAGGTAATGTTGGTTGAGCTTTTGGGGATCCCTTTCTGATTATGGGGGCAACATCAAAGCTAAAACACCATGTCTAGCCTTGGAACTCAGTTAAAATGATGCTGTCATTTGAAATCATGCCACACTAAGATCTAAGGAACTAAAGCTGTTCTGACCAAAAAGAGGATAGAGGTATAGCAATAATTGATGGAAACAGAAAATGGAAAATACAACATAAAAAATTCCCTAACCATGAAATTGCCTCATGTTCTCCAGAAAATGGTATTTCTTTGCTTTAAAAATGCTGGTTTGAAGCTGTCGCAGAGCGATGCCATATTTACCTAAATTATAGGGACCCTTTAAGTAGCCATTTGTGGAATACAAGAAACTTAGTGTACTTGTAAATTTATACCTGTGACAGCCTGATTCTCACTGCAGAATTCTAGGGGTGAAAAACGCCCCCAAACCTTCTAATCCATTCCCTTACTATTGTGGGAAATTGTATATCAGTAAAAGATACAGATTTTACCCTAAAGGGTTTCAATCTAATGAAGCTAACAGTAAACATATACTGGGTCTGTCCACTAACATCTCAAAATTAGTGTGACTAAAAATGAACTCTTGATTTCCCTTCCAAAACTGTAACTCTCTCATCTGCCTAGCTCGGTAGATGGCATTCCTATTCTTTCTGTTTCTCAGGAAAAAAAATCTTTGAAGTCATGATTGACATTTTTCTTTCTCTCTCACCCCCAGAGCCAGTCCATCACCAAATCCAGCCCATTCTAAACATATCCCAACTACTACCATTGCTTACCACCTTCACTGCTCCCACCCTAGTTCAGGTCTACTTCTTACCAGGATTACCTCCTAGATTTTTACCCAAGTGAAATGAAGACCTATATTCACATGAAAACCTATATGTGAGTATTTACAGTGGCTTTATTCATATTCCTTAAAAACTGGAAACAATTCACATGGCCCTACTCAGCAAAAAAAGGAACAGACTGTTAGCATACACACTACATACCTGAATCTCCAATGCATTATGCTAAGTGAAAGAAGCGAGACTCAAAGTGTGAGTCCATTTATATGACATTCCTGAAGAGGAAAACTACAGAGACAGAAGCAAATCAAGAATTTTTAGGGCTGATTACAAAGCATGAGGAGTTTTTTTGGTATGATGGAACTTTCTTGATTATTATGGTGATTACCCGACTGTACTCATTTCTTAAAACTTGAAAAACCGTAGACTTAAGGATGAATCTTATTGTACATAAATTGTATCTTAATTCAGAAAAAAAAAAGAATTCATTGTTAGTAATAGCAAAAGACTTGTCAGTCAGAGTTCAGTGTGGGAAACAGAAACCATTCAAGATATTTTAAACAAGAAGGAATTTTATGTTAGGAATAAAAGCTTTGGAAGGGCCTAAGAAGCGATTTTATGTTGGACTTCGGTTGGTGACTTCAGAACAATATTGAACTAATATACTCAGGGCATAATGCTCTGAGACCATCACTGGAGCTATGCTGGAATCCGGAACAAAGCATCTACTGCTGCTGCACTGGTCTCTGGACATCCAGGAAACCACAGAATAGATTCCCACCAGTGAGACCAAAGGGTTAGGAAGCCAGGTCAACAAGCCATTGGTGCTTCTGCTGCTTCTTACCCAAAAAACTGAAAAATGTCCCCTATTTTGTTAATGCTGGAGAGAATTCTCATGTTTTCACCATTGTCCTTGCCAGCAGAGACAAAGAAGACCCCCAAAATCATGTGAAATAAGCAGAACCTAATTGACATCCAGAGCTCTGGCTAATAGAAGGGAGTCTGTAGTTTCCCACATTTTATAATTAAATGGAGGGTGGAGTAAGCCATGTGTCAGTGGTCAGCACAATATCTAAGCTTCCACCAATAAGGGACTGTTTAATGAATTATGATATGTTATGCAGTAGATGAAGGATTTACCCAGGTGGTGGGTATTCTGTAAGCTGGAGTATATAATTGCACTGTTGAGTCTTGGTTAATAAATTCTGGTGCTTTAAATATAGAACTCTTACATCTAACTGTACTGAAGTCAATATATTGCAGTTTCTATAATCCTACTCTTAAATTTGTGTAGCAAACATTGCTATTTCTTTAAGATAGTTAAATAACTTCTCTTTTTCAAAATTAATTTGAAAGATTACAGGACAAGTTAGGCTTCCTAATATCGAGAATGCCATACATAAATTTAGAAAACAAGAATTTTTCAGAATAGTAAATAATATAGAAGAGATCTTTAACAACTTTCTACGTGAGGCAGATCAGCTACAGATAAAGGACTAAGTTTATATAGAATATGTAGTAGAACACAGCCTTATCTCTTGGCTGTGAAATGCAAATGTTGCCTTCCAAGTGGCATGTGGATCACTGTTCTCAGAGAAATGCCCTGATGGCATCCTCTCACATATCACCTGCGACATAGCTGGTGTACATGCACACTCCTGTGTGTACGTACACCACCAGAATGGGTCTGAGTAGACTCACTGCAGACTTAAAGCTCCAGGGAGAAGTATTTTAGTTCGTGAACACAAGCCTGTTAAGTTCGGCCCTCTCTCACCCCCACAAAATAAAGTTCAAGTTAAAAAGTATCTTTAAATAAAAAATAAGCTATTTTATCTTAAAGTGTACGAGCAATGCGATTAGAGTGAATTGCCTCAGAAACTAAATGGCCAGACTTCCTCTAACAGATTTTAATTATTTTTATAGTTTTTCCCAAATGAAGACTCACAATAGCCATTTTAAGTAAACTAGAGCAACTCTTTCATCTTCATTGCAAGCTTCAGACCCTTAACAAAGCATGAAGCTGGGCAGTGCACTGTTTAATTTTCAGATTGGATTTTTCATTATGTTTTATGATAACTTTTTATTTTTATCAAGTTGCATCTCAGCCTTCTGCTTAGACTCAAGAAGATTCATGGCAAATGATCTGGGTGTTTATTTGGACAAACATGCAATAAATCAGTCTACTGTTTCAATAAAATGTTATTAATAGAACACATTATTCTGTTCAGTATTATGTTATCTTTAAAATTAAGCAGAACATTAGTGGTAGTGAAACTAGTTTCAATCAATACACTCCTGTAATGAAACCTATTGTATAAGAAACTTCTTTTTAAGGAGGAAAAATGTCCTTAACACAACTACCAACTACCAACTTCTGACTCTAGAGACAGCATTTCACAGTTTCTAAAAATTATTTGGTAGGATTTCTTTGTGTTTGTTTTGGTGTTAAGATAGTTTCCTGAAAGTTACCTTGCAGCAGTTAGTGCATAAATGTTCCTTAAATGCTTTTTTCTTTAATTGAAGAATTTAGTTGGCACTTGACCTGGCAGAGACCCACCCAGGTGTGTGCTTCAGTGAAATTGAGGTCAGAGCTGCTGTTGACACTCAGGAGTATAAGAATTGCCAATTTCTCTTCTGATCGTGTAGAGATAGAAGATATAGATTTTAATTTTTCAAAACTCATATAATAATGAGAATTTACTAGGAGTGAGCCCCGATTTAGATCCTCTATCACCCACTCTACTCCCTATTAAAATTTTAGAATGATGGCTTTAAAATCAAAGGTGGCTAAAGTCTCAGGGTGGCACTGCAGTCTTAGGAGAACTTCACTGCACAAGGACTGGCGGGTTGATTCTGCTGCTGTCTTCTGTTTAGATAGCAAAGTGCCTTGAGAAAAGGCTGCTATTTAATAATGCAGTGGGAAATTAAAGACCTTTGAATGTTAAATTGCGTATATTTTCCAGTGGAATATCTCTTAGAACATACTTTATGCTTTTGCTTGGTACACAGTATTGTCATCACATGGCAGTTTAAGGAATCTGGAGACTTGTTGGAATTCCAAGTTTACTCCTTTACTTCTGTCATTTTGTATTTTTAATCTGAATGTAAGAAATAGAGATTATCTTACTGTGGTTTTATTCTCATTAAATTGTTAAGAAGTTGTTGTTTTGGGAGATGAGCGTTATGTTAAGATGAAAAAATAATTATGAAAATCTAAGCCATCATACATATTCTACTGGCTTAGGATAAAGTTTCCATAGTCCATCAGGCAAATAATTTGATCATGTTGCTGTACAACTTTAATAGTAAACAAGTGAGTTCTAATACATTCTTTGAATACCACTGCTAACATTTAAATGCAGATGGTTATCATATTTTTTCATACCAGTAGGAGACTACTTAAAATCTGCGTTCGAGTGAAGCATAAGGCAGCAAGCAGTACACTTGATTCTGGTTTTTATCTTTCTTAGTTCCACCTCAGAACTTTTAAATGCTACATTTCTGAAGGAAGGTTCATTTTTGTGTTATGACTGTGAACACCTGTGAACCACTGGGCTTAATTTGTTTACAGCTGACAGTGATTATGTGTGGAGACTGTGGCAGCAGTTGGCAAGGAGCAACTGACCATTTGGTTATCTCTGCATTGTCTTATTTTTCTTGTTTTCCCCAACATTTTAACATCATCTATGTTTTGTGAGGTTATTTGTAGGGTTTTTTTTCCCTAGTAGTTTTATCTGGTTTGGTATTAAGGTAATTCTGGCTTCACTAAATGAATTGGAAATTGTTTCTTCCTTTTTCTGTTTTCTATCGTTGTGATATTATAATTTCTGTAATTGACATGGAGGTATTAAGATGTTCTCTTTTGTCTTCAGTCAGTTTTGGTAATTTCTGTCTTTTAAGGGATTTGTACATTTCATAAATTGTCATATAAGTAGCATGAAGTTGTTCATAATATTCCTTTTTCAACTTGATAATGTCTGTGGCATTGCATCTGTGTGCCCCTTTTTCATTTTTTATTTTGATGATTTGTATCTTTTTTTCCTTGATCAATCTTATTGATTTTTTAACAAAACAGCTTTTATTAGATTTTCTCTATTGTTTGTTTTCTATATCATTTATTTCTGGCTTTATGTTAATTTTTCCTTCTATTTATTTCAGTTTTTTTTTTTTTATTTCAGTTTTAATTTGCATTTCTTTTTCTAACTTCCAAGATTGACATTTAGATCATTTGTTTGGGACTTTATTCTTTTCATTTAAAGTTACAAATTTACACATTTAAACATTTAAAGTTCTAAACATTTAATGTTATAAATTTCCCTCTGAGAACTCCTTTACCTGCATCCCACACTTTCTTATGTTGTGCTTTTTTTTTTTTCAAAATATTTTCTAATTCCCTTTGTGGTTTCCTCTTTGAACGGTTTATAATCATTTATAAATTTTTCTTAATTTCAAATTTTTGCAGATTTCTCAGATAGCTTTCTGACATTTATTTCTAATTTAATTCCTCTGTGTCAGAAAATGGAGTCTCCACAATTTCAATATGTTGAAATTATTGAGACTTGTTTTATATCCTGTGATATGACCTATCTTGCTGAATATTTCATCCACATGTAAAACTAACCTAATCTACAATTATTGGATGGAGTAGTCAGTATACAGCAATAGGGTCAATGTTTTTATAGTATTTTTTCAGGTCTTCTATATACTTACTGATTTGGGATCTGTTTTTTCCGCCATTAACTGAGAGCTTTGAAAGCTCCAAATATGATTATGGATTTATTTTTCTTTTTATTTCTATCTTTCCTTCACATATTTTGAATTTCAGTTATCAGATGCCTTTGCGTTTAGGATTGTAATGTCTTCTTGGTGCATTAAGTTCTTTCATTTTGTAACATGCTTCTTTATCCCTGATAATATTACTTGTTCTGAAATACCTTGTATGATATTAATATAGCCACTCCAGCTTTCTTATAATTAGAATTTGTAGAGTATATTCTTTTCCATCCTTCTAGTTTTCCCTATCTTTGTCTTTATAATTAAAGTAGGGTTCTCATAGTTGGATTTGGCATGTAGTTGGCTTTGGTTTATAATCCTATCTGACATCCCTGGCTTTTTATTGGAGTGTTAGTATCTTTTACACTTGACTAATTATCCAATATGGTTGGGTTTAAATCTACCATCTTGTAATTTATTTTCTATTTTTCACCAATTTTTCAGTTTTTCTTTAGTTTTTCCTGCCTTTTTTTTAAATTAATTTTTATTGGAGTATGGTTGCTTTATAATGTTGTATTAGTTTCTTCTGTACACCAAAGTGAATCAGCTGTATATATACATATGTCCCCCCTTCTTTCCCATTTAGGTCACCACAGAGCGCTGAGTAGAGTTCCCTGTGCTATACAGTAGGTTCTCATTAGTTATCTATTTCATAATAGTAATGTATATATGTCAACAGTTTTAGCATTATCTCTACTTGTGGCTCATTTTTTTGTTTTTGTTTTGTTTTCTTTTCTTTTTTGCCTCTTTGATCAGGTCTTTATTCAGAATTAGCTGTCTGAAATGATCTGACCTTTATGGAATGCACAAATTTAAGTTTATGCAGCAGGCTTCTTTTCTTCTGTGGTGGGTTTCTTTTCTGTGGGCTTCTTTTCAGCTGGTGTTTTTTTGGTCACTGCAGCCTTTTTCCCCACAAAAGTCTTCTTCTTAACACCAGCAGCCTTCTTTCCTTTCTTCTCCACCAGAGGCTTCTTTACTGGAACCCCTTCCTCATCTGATTTGGCTGCTAACGCTGCTGCTGCCTTATCCATCCAGAGTTTCTGATTCTTCTCCTAGAGAAGAATTATGTCCATCCAGTGCATGGTCTTTGCATATGGGTTTAGCTTCAGTGTGATTCTCAGGTTTTTCAGTGGATTCTTCTTCTGGACTCACAGATGAATCTGTGTGGTGTTCTGAGGGCTCTTTGGATCTCTGGGCTTTTCAAGTTTCTGCAAAGGTCTGTTTTGAGCATCTTGCACATGGGAAGGTTGTAGTTGCTCTTGAAGGAAGCAACTTCATGCCAAATGCCATACAGATCATCTTACTTGTGGAAAGTACTTTCAGTACAAATGCAGAAATGTCCCATGTGCTCATCAGGAGTAAGTTGCAAGATGTTCAGTTTGCTTACACTAAGCAGAGTAATTCCAGGGATGTTTCTGAAGGCCTCAATGATACCCTTATCCTCATTATAGATGATGCAGGGTTCCCTACCCTGGATATGACACAGTTTCTCATTTTGCCTTTGCCAGCTCTCATTTGCTGTGAGCCATAGACCTTTTTGAAATCATTCCAGGCCTTAAATTTCTTAAGAAGCAAAACAGCCTCCTTGTTCTTCTTGTAGCCTTCAGCTTTATCTTCAGCCACCAAAGGAAGTTCAGGAACTTCCTCAATACAATGACTTTTAGACATAACCAGTGCTGATAAGGCCGAGGCATCCAGGGCAGAGCAGATGGCATATCACTTCTGTGTTGTGTTCACTCTGCGGTGCTAATGTTGCCAGGTTCTGGTTGGCACAAACATGTGGCCCCCATGATACATATTTCCAAAGGCACCCTAGCCAGAACAGTCAGTCCAACTGCCTCGAACCCTGGAAACTTGAGCCAGAGCCTAGCCAGCACCCAATGACTCAGCACTGGTTTGATGACCTGCTAATTCATTGACAGCATAGGACTGTCTGCTGTGTTTGTGCAAGTTGGTGTGAACAGAGTTCACAATATCTGGTTGAGCAGGAGCCTTGAATACAGCAGGTAAAGTGACATTTATGCCAGATGACTGACTCCTCCTTTTAAGAGAACACTGATATCAGTGAATGAGCACACGCCATGGCAGTGAGAGGAGAAGACTACGCTCCTCTCAACCTGGCGGCTCCCATGGGAAAAGCTTGGGCTCATTATCTTTGTTTTAGGTAAATTTTAAATAAGAAAAAATAGCGCTTATATTTCCATTTTCTGGAAGTCTTTATTCGTTTGTTTCCAAGTTTCCATTTAGTATTATTTTATTTATACCTGAAGATATATGTTTGTTTGTTTGTTTATGGCCATACAGATTATCTGGCAATAAATTCTTTTATCTTTTGTTTGTGTGAAAATATCTATTTCACTTTCAATTTTAAAGGAAATTTTTATACAGTTCTGGCTTAGCAGTGTGTTTTTGTTTTCTATTCACCACTTTTAAAATATTCTATAATTTCTTCTGGTTGGTATGTTTTTTTCTAATGAGATTTTTAAATAAGATTTATTCTTATTCTGTTCCTTTGTATGTCATGTGTTTTTTAATCTTCCTGCTCAAGAACTTTCTATCACTAGTTTTTAGCAAGTTGATAACGGTGTCCCTTGGTGTTCTTTGTGTTTTTCTGCTTGAGTTTCATTGAGCTTCTTGGGTCTGTGGGTTTATAGATTTTATTAAATTTAATATTTTAAATCATTATTTCTTCAAATATTTTTTCTATCTTCACCTCTGCTGTCACTGCAATTACATGTATCACTTGTATCATTCCACAAGTTACTAAGGCTTTATTCCCCAATCTTAATTTTTTTCTCTATGTGTTTCATTTTGGATAGTGTCTGTTTCTGTGTCTTCAAGTTCCTTAAGCAACATCTAATCTCCTGAAACTTTTACTGCATGGGGTTAACATTTTAGATTTGTCATTTTTCATCTATTGACTATCATTTTGTTATTTTTTATATCTTATTATTATGTTCATGTTTTTCTTTAAATCTTTAATTATGTTGGGCTTATTTATAATAGATTTTTTTAAATCCTGATATGCTAATTTTATCATTTGTCACTTCTGGTTTTTTTCCTCTTGATTGACAAGTCAAATTTCATCATATGTCTTGTAATTTTTCTTGGCTGTTCGTTAGTGTGTATGTTACATTAATGAGTATCTAGATTTTGTTGTCTTCCTTTACAGAGTGTCCTAGCGGGCATTTAAGTTATTGGTAGATCTTGACTTCTTAGAGGCTTATGTTCAGGCTTTATTAGGACTAGTCTGTAGGCTAGATTTTTCTCTAACAACCATTTAGTTAGCTCTTTCTGGGTTCTCAATAGGACTGAGTATCCTGGGATCAGCTATGACTCTCTCATTCTGACTGGTCAAAACTTGTACACCTCCCTGTTCTGTGTGACTTCTGGGAATTGTTTTACTTACAACTCCCTGGTTGTTTTCTTCCCAGGCTATCGCAGTTTAACTCTACACATGTGCAGTCTTGGCATTCAGCAAAAACTCAAATGGGCCTATGTGCCGATTACTCAACTATTTTTCTGAATAGCTCTCTCTTCTCTGGGACTCTGTTCTGTAACTTCTGGCCACCTCAGCCTCCCTGAACTCCAATCTCTGTCTCCGTAATTCACCAAGACTTTTGTGTTCTGCTTAGGACTACCCTCCCTCTAGCATAGTCTGGAATGTTTGTCCAAACAGAAATGCAGGGCCATTGTATGGCTTAGCTCATTTGTTTGCCTTCTTCCAGGGATCATATACCTTTACTACCTGTTGTCCAATGTCTGAAAACAGTTTTTTTATATATTTTTTCTAGTTTGTAGTGGGCAGGTAAGTGTATCCCCCTCTGTAATACCCCAAAATGGAAATTTTCATTGAAACTATCTTTTAAATGTAGTTTTTAAATTTTAGCATACAAATTTAATGGTATTCTTAAGAAAACAAAGAGGCTTTATGGGAGGGAGAAAGTGTATTGTGAGCATAACAAATACACAGTAACAAAAACTTATAGGAGATATAGTATTGAATTTTTTTGCTCTTTTAAAGAAGGTAAAAATATAACCTTATGGACCAAAAAAATATTTAAATGAGAAAATTTAAGAGAAGATACATTGTTGTCAGATTTATTGTAACTTGTAATTAAAGCCCAAATTGATGTGTAATAGGAATCTTGTAAAGAATACTTATTTTGAGGGTCCAAAGTAATAAAAGAGAAATAGAGATTTAAATAAGAACTACAGAAATATAAATATCTGGCTTTCACGCTGGAAACCAAACTTCATGGTTTTGGCTCTAGATTCAGTTACTTTGGGCATGTCTTTGAGCTTTATTAACATCTCCTTATATGAATCAGATTTAACTCTTAATAAAAATAAACTTTGGGGACTTCCCTGGTGGCACAGTGGTTAAGAATCCGCTTGCCAATGCAGGACACTTGAACCCGTGTCCTGGTCTGGGAGGATCCCACATACCACAGAGCAACTAAGCCCGTGCGCCAAAACTACTGAGCCTGCGCTCTAGAACCCGCGAGCCACAGCTACTGAGCCCGTGCGCCACAGCTACTAAAGCCCGTGCGCGTAGAGCCCATGCTCTGCAATAAGAGAAGCCAACGCAATGAGAAGCCCACACACCGCAACCAAGAGTAGCCCCCGCTTGCCACAACTAGAGAAAGCCCGCGCGCAGCAGCAAAGATTCAACACAGCCAAAAATAAAATAAATAAATAAATAAATAAATAAATAATTCTCTTTAAAAAAATTAAATAAAATAAACTGTGACTTCACCCACTAAAAGGTGCTCTATCAGATATATCCCATGTGCCTTCTGTATGATGCAGTACTTTGTGAAAATCTGTTAATACCCTGAAAGGACAGAGAAATGAAATGTAGTTACGGATAGGTTAATAATCCTCTGCATCCCAAAGGTTTATGTGTGTTCTTGTCATAAGTAGATTTGGTCTTAAAAGAAAAGCAAATTCAGATAAGGTAGGAAGTAGAAAATTTAATCAACATTGTTGAACAAAAGAGCTGAATGAGGTTCATCTGGTACTGTGCAGGACTAAAAGATGCTGAAAAGTAATGGATATAAAATAAGAATAAAGGGGAGAGCAAAAGGAGTGAAAAGAACTCCAAATATATTTTTCTTCTATTAGTTACATATAGACTACACAGAGACTTTTGAGAAAAAGATACTTCATGGACAGAAGGTACCTACTTTATTGGGAAAGAATTATTTGTTCCAATATTCACAAAAAGAGGATAAATAATAAATGTTTAGGTATAAACCAGTCATAGAGGAAGAGACCAGAGCAGGAAAGGAAATTGTGTTTGGCCCATTGTATGAGGTAAGGGAATGAAAAATATCTGAACACTGACTTCCCACAGCCAGATGGAACACAGTCATCAAGTCAGGAGGCATTTGGTAGCACAGTGGTTCTCAAAATGTGTCTCCTAGACCAGCAGCATCAGCATCACTGGAGAAATTTTCTAAAAATGCAGGTCCTCAGGACCCAACTCACACCTACTGAATTAGAAACTCTGGCAGTGGGACCCAGAAATCTGCATTTTTAACAAGCCCTCCAGGTGATTCTTATGAACACGAAAGTTGGAGAATTTTTGTGCTAGTGTAATGGAAATAAATGTCTTCTGTTAATCAAACTGCTGGTGAGTCCTATCACATGCAGCGTTTTATAAATACATCTTCCTGAATTATCTTCTTGGTACAGATAGGTTAGAAATATTTTCTGTCTGAAGAAATGATCAGTGTGCTTAATCACACAAGTATTAGAAAACAGGAAAAGTCTATAAGATGGAAACTGACAAGTCTTTTTCTTTGTCATCACTTTTATCCATTCTTTATGTCCTTTTTCTATGATTTTTCTGTGTAGATAGAAGGATTTAAACTAATTTTGGTTTGGAGTGAGGTAATCAAATATGCAACTTTTAGCACAAAAATGAGTCCTTTGAGCTTAAAATAGTTTTTAAAAACCTGTATGAACTGTACTAAAGTGTTATTTTTTCAATGTTGCTCTTCCTTTCCTCTCTACTCTTCTCTGCTCCCCTCTGTTCCTCTCTACTTCTCCATGTTGCCTCAGCTTTCTCCCCTCTGCCTTTCCCTCAAAGTATGCCTTCCGAGGAGAAGAGAGATTCTGTGTCAGGTTTGGGTTTACGAATATTAGGATGGTCTTATGTTAATGGCTGTTTCTGTTTTCTTAATGGTGCCAAAAAAATTCTCACTCTGTTTTGTAAGCACTTGATTGCAGGTGTGTTTGGTGCTGCCTAGCAACTTTGGCTGCCCTGTGGAAGAAACCACACTTGGTCAGAGTGATTTCCAGAAAGCATTGAAAGGCAACATTGTACCAACTAAAGAAAATGCCTTTCTTGCAGACTAAAGTAGGCTGATTTAGCAGTCTTTCATAGCCAAGTTAACAAACATGTACAGTTGTTTATTTGTATTTCCAAGAAATATATTAAATATCTTATGGATTAGCAGCCACTTTATGCTGGACACCCATTGCACCAACCTGAAAAATATTAACTGGGAGAGGAACTATAACTATGACTAATATTATACTAATGAGCAAGACTTCCAGGTTTGAATACTTCTTGGGAAGAAGCCGATTGTCCTGTCCTTCTCGCTAAGAGATTAATCAAAATCACGTTGACTGTGGTGCCATTTAAATCACTAGGTGTTTAGGACTTGGCTAATAAGCCTGATAGACTGGGGATGCTGTCTGTGCCTACCCAAGTTGTGCCAGTCTTCCTAGGTGAGACTTATTGGTGGAAGCCCTTTACATACAGGTCATTTAGACACATCAGCTGTGTTGAACAGATGATGGCATGCACAGATATTCCATACAATTTGACTTGTTTAGTTCTTGTTGAGATGTGTAGAAACATGAAGACTGTTGCGAGTAGGCCAGTCTGTGCTCACAGGTACCTGCTTTTTGTATTGGGTTGGCCAAAAAGTTCTTTCAGGTTTTCCTATAAGATGTTATGGGAAATCCGAACGAACTTTTTGGCCAACCCAATATTTGGACTCATTGCCAAGAGTAACGGCCTGGTTTAAATGCCTGGGTCCACTCCCTTCCATCCCACGTGAAAAGTGCTGTGAGAATTCAGGTTTGTGTTGTTGCTACCCATACCCCTTCCCTCTTCTCCACAGCAGCATCTTAGGACAGTTTTCTGTGAGCAGGGCTTCTCCTACTTGCTAGACTTAGTCTAAAGAACTAATTTAAGTTTTTGTGCTCTTTAGACTGTTTCAAGCTTAAATAATCATCCTAATCATGACCTCAGCCAAAATATGTCCAAAAGTTATCAGTATACAGTCTATCATAATGATTTTCAGGCCCTAAAGAAACTGTATATTATAAATTGTGCAGTGATTAATTTTTGATTTGAGTATTCATCATCACTCCCTCTCAGCAGTGAAGTAAGCAACATCTGCCCCACTTGTATTTTTTGTTGTCATTATAGTTAACTTTACCTCTTTCCACCTATTTTCTACAAATTGTATTGTTCTCTAATTGTATATTGCCATAAGTATTTAGGGCATTGTGTAATAAATCTCTCCCAAAGCAAATTACTTTTCAGCCAATAGGCTCTAAAGGCCCATCTGAAACAAGATGAAGTGTGGATCTCCTGTATTAATGACATGTTGTCTATCATAGCAGAAGGGACCTTGTAAAGAAATCTTGAGGCAAGTAAAAGAAGTGGAAAGGGTTCATTGAGCCTCTATCATTCACCCCAATTATTCTTCATCAAAAAGCCTGATTTTTATTGTCTTTCTACTACTTAAAAAATGACGAATGACCTTGTAATTAGTTTGTTTACTAATTTGTCTCTTTCCACTAAAATGTGGATTTTCATTACAGCAGGCTCATTATGTTTGATGGTTCCACAGTACCTAGATCAGTATTTAGTACAAGGTATGCATTCAGTAAATGTTAGTGAATGAATGAATGTTGTCTTTTTATTATAAAATTCACCCATTTTAAAGGTGAATGATGCTGATAAATTTATAGAATATATAACCATCACACAATCCAGTTTTATAACATTCAACCAGCATTGGTCCATTAAGGACCATGCCTGCTGAAGGATCCCTCATGCCCTGTTGCAGTCATTCCTATGACTACCCTCAGCCCTAGGCAACCACTAATCTGCTTTCTGTCTCTATGCATTTGCCTTTTCTGGACATTTCATATAAATAGGGTTGTACAATAGAGAGCCATTTGCATTTGGTTTCTTTCCCTTAGCATCATTTTTTGAGGTTCATCCATGTTGGAGCATGTATCAGTAGTTTGCTTCTTTTTATTGCTGAATACTGTTCCATTTTATAGATATACCACATTTGGTTTCACAGTTCACCAGTTAATAGAGATTTGGAATGTTTCCAGTTTTGGGCTATTATGAACAGTGTCGTCATGCACATTTGTGTTACAAGTGTTTATGTGGACATATGTTTTCATTTCTCTTGGATAGGTACCTAGGAGAGAAATTGCTGGGTAGTATGGTAATTTTATGCTTAATTTTTGAAGAAATTACTAAACTGTTTCCCAAATGGCCATAGCATTTTACATTCTCACCAACAGTATATATGAATTCCATTTTCTCCAACTCCTCATTTTCTATATTTTTGATTATCACCATTAGAGTAGATGTGAAGTACTTTCTCTCTTTGGTTTTAACAGGCTATTCACTTTATTTATTTTTATTTTTATTTTTTTAATTAATTATTTATTTATTTATTTATTTATTTTTGGCTGTGTTGGGTCTTCATTGCTGCGTGCGGGCTTTCTCTAGTTGCAGCGAGCAGGGGCTACTCTTCGTTGTGGTGCGCGGGCTTCTCAATGCGGTGGCTTCTCTTGTTGCAGAGCACGGGCTCTAGGCGCGCAGACTTCAGTAGTTGTGGCACGCGGGCTCAGTAGTTGTAGCTCACGGGCTCAAGAGCACAGGCTCAGTAGTTGTGGCACACGGGCTTAGTGGCTCTGTGGCATGTGGGATCTTCCCAGACCAGGGCTCGAACCCATGTCCCCCTGTATTGGCAGGCGGATTCTTAATCACTGCACCACCAGGGAAGTCCCAGGCTATTCACTTTAGCTTTCCTAATGTTTAATAATGATGAGCATCTTTTCATATGGTTATTATCCATTTGTATGTCTTCATTGGTTAAAGGCCTATATCTTTTGCCCATTTATTTACCCATTTTTAAATTGAGTTATTTTTCTCATGGAAAAAAATCCTTGTGTAAGTGGAGCCACACAGTTCAAACCCTGTGTTGTTCAAGGGTAAAATTGATGTTTGTATATGGATCTTGTATTTTGTGACCTTGCTGAACTAACTATTCTAGTAGTTTTTCTGTTTTGTTTGTAGATTCCTCAGTATTTTCCACATAAAGGATCATGATGTCTACAAATAAGTTTTCCTTTCTTTCCATAATGTCTTTTTTTTTTTTTTGCCTTATTGCACTGACTAGAACTTTTAGTATACTGTTGACTTGAAGAGATGACAGTGGACATGCTTATTTTGTTTCTGATCTTTTACCATTAAGTACTCTTAAATAAAACCTATAGCTATAGATTTTTTTATAGATACTGTTTATCAAGTTAAGAAAGTTCTCTTCCTAGTTTGCTGAGAGTCTTTATTGTGAATGGTTGTTGAATTTTGTCAAACGTTTTTTCTGCTTCTGTTGAGATAATTGTATGGTTTTTGTTTTTGTTTTTCATTCTATGAATACACTGTATTACTTGAATTGATTTTTTTGATGTTAAGCCAACCTTACATTCCTGAAATAAATCTCACTTGATCATTGTCTATAAGTTCTTTTATGTTATGTGAGATTTGGTTTACTAATATTTTGTTGATGATATTTAGGTCTACATTCTTAGAGAGATTGATCCTTGTTTTTCTTAAGATATCTTTGGCTTGATATTATCGTAATACTAGTCTCATAGAATGTGTTGAGAAGTGTTTCCTCCTCTATTTCCTAAAAGTTTGTGAATGGGTGTTATTATTTCTTTATATATTTGAGAGAATTAATCAGTGAAGCCATCTGGGCCTGAACTTTCCTTTGTGGAAAGATTTTTTTATTACTAGTTCAGTTTCCTTATTAGTTATGAGTTCTATTAGTTTTCTATTTATGTGTCACAAATTATAATAAATTTAGCACTTTAAAACAACATTCATTGTTTATTTCACAATTCTATAGGTCACAGGCCTGGTTGATCTTGATGGGGTTCTCTGCTGAGTGTCCCACAAGGCTGAAATGAAGGGGTCCCCTGGCCTGGGCTCTCCTGTGGACACTCTGAAGAAGAATCCACTTCCTAACTCATTCAGGTTTTGGTATAATTCAGGTCCTTGCAATGTAGGACTAAGGTCCCCTTTTCCTTGCTTACTGTCATCTGGGGGCCACTCTCAGCTTTGACAGGCTGCCCACATTTCTAATCACCTGGGCCTGTTCATCTTCAAGCCAACAACATCATGTTGATTTCTTCTTGTTTTTTCAAATCTCTTTGACTTCCCCTTCTTCTACCAGCTGAAGAAAACTTTCCTTTTAAAGCACTTCTATGATTAGATTAGACCCGTCCAGATGATCTTTCTTTTGCCATATAACATGACATAATCATAGTAGTAACACCTTTTGACTTCTTCTTGGATCCATGATTTATTTAGACATGCATTAATTTTTAAATATTTGAATTCCCAAATTATTTTCTGTTGTTGGTTTCTGATTTAAATTCATTATGTACAGGAAATATATTTCACATAATTTCAACCCTTTGAAATTTGTTAAGATTTGTTTTAAGCTCTAGCAAAAAAAATTTTTTTCCCGAAGAATGTTTCATATGATTTCTACTGTTGTTAGATAGAATGTTCTATAGATATCAGGTCAGGTTGGTTGACTTATCGTTCTTTTATGTTTTTGCTGATTTTCTGTTTAGTTGTTCCTCCTTGTGTTGAAAATGGAGTATTGAAGTCTCCCATTTCTTATTATTAAATTGTTTATTTCTCCCTCAGCTTTTTTCAAGTTTTGATTCATGTGCCTTGAGAATTCAGCTGTTAGGTTCATATACATTTATAATCATTGTTTTTCTTATAAATTGATCATTTTATCAATAGGAAATGTCCTTCATCACTAGTAATGTATTTTACTTAAAGCTATTAGCATAGCTACTTTAGTTCTCTTATGTTACTATGTGCATGGTATATCTTTTTCCATCCTTTTACTTTCAAGCTATTTATGTGTGAATCTAAAGTGTGGCTATTATAGATAGCATACATTTGGATCTTGTTGTTTTATCTAGTTTGACAATTCCTGCCTTTTGCTTGGAAAGTTTAATCCATTTGCATTTAATGTAATTGTGATATGGTTGGATTTATGTCCTCCATTTTGCTCCTTTTTTTCTTTATGTCTCATGTGGTTTTGTTCCTCTGCTGCTTCTTTACTGCCTTCTTTTGTGTTAAATAAATGTTTTGTAGTGTAACATTTTAATTCCTTGGCTATTTTTTAAATCATTGCTCTTGTGATTACAGTATGCATTTTAGTTTACCATAATCTCCTTAAGATGAATTCTAACAGTATTCCAGTAAAATATAAGCTTGGCTCCAATATAACATTTCCTCCCTACTCTGCTATGCTATTGTTGTCATACATATAATCTTTTCATGTTAAAAGCCCAATAATATTGTTTTATAACTGTGATTTTTATGTAATTGTCTTATAAAGCAATTAAGAATTCACACATATACAAATTCTTTTACGTTTACCTACAAGATTATCTTTTCTGGTGTCCTTTATGTCTGTACATTCAAGTAACTGGTGTAAATTTCTGTTTAGCCTAAAGGATTTCATTTAACATTTCTTATAGGGCAGGTCTACCAGCAACTATTCTCTAAGTCTTTTTGTTTTGCTTTGCTTTGTTTTTAAACATGGAAATATCTTTATTCTGCCTTCATTTTGAAGGATAGTTTAGATGGATATAAAATTCTTGCTTGACAGTTTACTTCTTTTAGGACTTTGTACCATCCCACTGCCTTTTTGTTCAACTGTTCTTGATGAGCTGTTAGTTGTTAAATATATATTTTTTTGCAGTATCTTTCCATTTATTTGTGTCTTCCTTCATTTCTTTGTGTGTGTGTGTGTGTGTAATGTGTTCTTGTTCCCTATATGTAATAACTCATTTCCCTTACTCCTTTGAAGATTTTCTTTTTGCTTGGCTTTAAACAGCTTGACCATAACTTGTCTAAATGTGGATCTTTTATGTTTATCCTTCTTGGAATTTGTTGAGCTTCCTGGATCTGTGGATTAATATTTTTCATCAAAATTAAAATATTTTGACTGTCATTTTTTTTTCAGATATTTTTCTCCCCCATTTCTCTTTCCTCTCTTTCTGGGACTCCCATTTCATGTATGTAGGTATTCCTGGTTACCCACAGGTTTCTGAGACTAATTATTCTTCATCCCTTTTTTTTCTTTTTCTGCTCTTCAGATTAGATAATCTCTGTTGACCTACTTTTAAGTTTACTGTTCTTTCTTCTACTATTTCACATCTGCTGAGGAGCCCCTCTACTAAATTTTTCATTTTACTCATTATACTTTTCAATTCCAGTATTTCCATTTGGTTCTTTCATATGAATTTTTTCCCTCTATCTCTTTGCTGAGATTCTCCATTTGTTGTCAATATCGTGCTTTCCTTTAATTCTTTAAACGTGTTTTTCTTTAGGTCTTTCAACATATTTATAATAGCTCTTTTGAAACCTTGGTAAGTCCAGTATTTGGGCCCCTTCAGAGACAGTTGACTTTTTTTTTTTCTTAACATGGGTAACCTTTTCCTATTCCTTTGAAATTCTTGTAATTTTTTCATTGAAAACTGGACATTTTATGTAATATATTGTAGCAACTCTGGCTTCTTATTGAAGGTTATTTTTGTTGCTGTCCTTTTCTTTGTTTGTTTGTTTTGTGACTTGCCTGTGTTAATTCTGTAGAATGTATCTCCCCTCAATGTGTGTCCACTGATGTCTCTGCTCAACCTTTTCTTGTTTTCTTTTTAAATCTAGCTTCATAGGGGACAGTGCTGAGTCAACATAACTTAATTAGCAAATAGTTAATGATTGTTGATAGGTTGTGCTCAAATACCTTGAGTCAATATGGCTTCCACCCTTTGCCAATGGATGTTTGTGAGTTGGGGAATGCTTTCACTGTCTGCCATGCCTTTTCATGTTGCTATTTTCTAAGCTAGTAGTAATGTAAAAAACTTTAAAATTAAGCTACCAATGGCAGGCAAAATGGCACCTTTGTTGGTTCCATATGCTTGATTGCATAAGGTGAAACCCTCAAAATAGGAAGCAAGTACCATATTTCAAGACATCTCAAACTAAATGGGTAGTAGTTTTGACCTTTAACTTCATAATTCTTGCACTATAACATTTCACACATTTTGCTTTCTAACTTTATTTAAAACTCTGTTTAGCATTTACTTTTTTGAGGAAAGGAGGAATTCTCAGACATATCATTATTCAGTTGCAAAGTATCCCTTTTCAATTTCTTTAAAATATATAACAATAGTCCCTGGATTTATGAGCTTTGTGAGACAGATAAAGTGATAGTTGAAAGCATTAAGCCAGCCATAACTAGCATGAAAAGGAGCCACTTCTACAGGATTTGGTGATTCACATTGAAGGTCATTGTATATTGATACTGCTTTCTCTTGTTGTTCTTGGTTATTTTGCTGTTTGGCCTTCAATCTAAATGTTCACCAGTCTTTCCATTGTTTTTTTTCTTTAGGCCATGTTCTTAATGACTTTGCAGCACTTGAAGTTATATCAGCCATAGGCTTTTTTGCAGATTGTCTCTGATGGTCCTCAATGTGGATTCCTTTATGCTCGTTGCTCAGGGAATAGCGCATTCCCATGTTGCTTTCCAAATACTTTATTATATCAAGCTTCTCCCCGATACTTGAAACTTGGCTTTTGTGTGTACTGCTTGATGTTTCTGAACCAGGATGCTTAGACATTTAGGAGCTTGTTTTCTTATATTGAAAAGTTCACAATGTAAAAGGATAGCAAAGCACAACCTTGTAGTGTTACATTCCTGGGGAACTGAGATAACTGATGGTTGTTTCAGGTGTGTGAGTGTGTGCATTGTGTAAATTCCTACATGGCCCAGTTCGGCTGGGTGCAATTTTCTGTGTTCGCATAGTGTGTTTCACAAAAAGAACTGTTAAGGAGCAAACATGAAGTTTGCATTGTTTTCAGATTATTCTCTAATATATAAATTATGTTGGAACAAATCCATCTTTTCAAAGTAGTGTTCTAATAGACTGACTGTATTCTAGATGATTTGGGTCAGGGCTTCCTAAATAAACTATCTATGGTGAAGAACCAGGTTTGATTATTTTTGTCCATCTCCATGGACTAAAACTTTTAAAAAATTTATTAAAAATTAAATACTATAAAATGAAACGTGACAAAATTTTTATTAAAAGTTTCAATAGACAGATTATATTTTAGTAAACATAATCTGAACAGACACAACATAGGAAAAAAATGATAAAAATCTTCATTGAAAGTATGCATACAGGTGATTAAGACAGAGAATGACTATTACATCACTTTTTCTTGTTTGCAATCATAACTAAAAAAAAAAAATGTATGTGTGAAATCACAATTCCCCCAGAATAAGTGCCTGTACACACTTTGAATGAGCGCCAGCTATATCAGTAGTACTATGTATGTTAACATTGAAAGTTTTTAATGTGATACACAAGCTTGCTCCTTCATTCATAACCTTTGCAGTCTTGTTTGGAGAGGTGATATGATACTCACAGGTGATAACATATATATTTAAACTCTTTCTGTTTTGTTTTATTAACACTCACATTAGAGAAATATCACAATAGTATATTGCTAAGAATGGAAGAAAAGATTTTAAAGCAGTTTCAATAGGCTTTGATTATTCATTCTAAACTTTTAACTTTTTGTCCAAAATGAAGGAAGTGGTGGTATGTTTTCAAAATTTGTCTCTAGTCCTTTATCACTAACCAGTTTCAACAATTCTTTAACATTATAGTTAAATTTAAAATTCTTTCAATGAAAGAAATGGATTTTCTATGCATGGATCTTCTTTTGATGGAAAATAAAATTTGAAACATCTAATTTGAGAGGAGTTCAATGATAATTTTTCACAGATGTTCAGTATCAAGATCATCATAAATAGGGAATTCCCTGGTGGTCCAGGGGTTAGGACTCTGTGCTTTCACTTCTGGGGCCTAGGATTGATCCCTGGTCAGGGAACTAAGATCCCACATGACACACAGTGGGGCCAAAAAGAAAAAAAAATCACAAATAAATTTTATTGAAATTATGGAATATGACATAACAATACATAGTGACGCTGCTCTTTCAAAGTACTGGCATTCATTTTTGCTCTTCAATCTGATCTGCCTTTGAAGACCATGTTGGATTTCAACCTTACAAGGAAGTATTAAAAATCAGTAAAAAATACCAACAATATCAGTCAAATAAGGTAGGTTGGCTCTCCGGTTCCTATCTTATAAAAATTGTGACCAAATTAGTTTCTTACATTGCAGAAACACTTAAGATTTGTTCCAAATTCCCAACAAAACTTTTCCCTTCTATAACCATCATGCCTCAGCATGTAAGTTGTTAGCGGTTGGCTTCTGTATTATAAATAAATAGAATAAACTCAAATTTTATGCATTTGCCTTTATAAAATCCACATTTTTAACATGTTGCTAAGCACGCTATTTAATTCACCTGATTTTTTAAATAGTAAAACATTCTAGATGAAGGAATTAATATGTTTATTTATAATTTGATTCATGGTCCAGAATATTTTCCTATTGCTACTGTGCTGTCAAACGACATTTATGGATAATATAAGCCTTCATAGTTTTATACTGTTCAAAATTGGTTATGTTTGTTGGCAATGAAGCCAAAAAATGCTATTCTTTCTTCATATTATGATGTTTAAAATGCATGTGTACTAGAAAAACTGCCATGTTAGTGGAATATTTGCATTCTTCAGCTTCCAAAGACAAACACTTTGCTAGTTTTATTCTATGGAGTTGTTTTCGATATTACTAGCTAGTTCCTGCATAGCCACATCAAGCTATGGTGTCATGAAAAAAGAGTACTTGAGCTACTCTCTTTTCTACAGATTTACCCAACATCATGCATACACCTTTGATACAGTCTTTCACTAATGTTTCAACAGTTGTACATGGTCTTTGTGTTCTTAGCAAACCAAATTGCTACCTTATAAGCCTACAAAATACTAATGATTATATGTGAATATTGTACACTGCTTCTGTTGGATCAGTACTCTTTATTTCAAAATCCCTTATTTCTTCATGTATGTATGTAAATGTTTCTTAAGTTTTGATAATTTCATTGCTTCTTTAGCCAGAATATATCGGTGGGTAACACACTGTGGTTTTAGCACTTTACTGTCATTTATGGCCACAAAACTGAACTCAGTATATGAGGGATCACACTTCTAAGTAAAACTAGTATGAAGTAAAGCTAGTATGACCCCTTGGCCTTTATATCTTTAGAATCATTTCCATCATCATCATTTGGTTTATAATAATAAACTACTTCTGTATTCAGAAAAAGGATGTCTTGGCGGGGGGAGGGATAAATTAGGAGTATAGGTTTAACAGATACATTCCACTGTATATAAAATAAACAACAAGGATTTTTTGTATCGCACAGGGAGCTACATTCATCATCTTGTAATAACCTATAATGGAAAAGAATCTGAAAAAGAATACATACGTGACCATACTTTGCTATATACCTGAAACTAACACAATATTGTAAATCAATCAACTATAGTTCAATTTAAAAAAAAAAAAAAGGGATGTCTTTTCTTGACCAAAAAGTCCAGTGAAGCTTGTTTCACTACATATAAAGTAAAATTGTAAATAAATAAGTAAAATATCACTTCCCTAATTTAGCTAATAATATAAAAATCACAATTTAAAAACAGGATTGATTAAGAATTAAAACAGTATTGTGACTTCCCTGGTGGCGCAGTGGTTAAGAATCCGCCTGCCAGTGCAGAGGACACAGGTTCGAGCCCTCGTCCAGGAAGATCCCACATGCCGCAGAACAACTAAGCCTGTGCGCCACAACTATTGAGCCTGCACTCTAGAGCCCACGAGCCACAACTACTGAGCCCGCGTGCCACAAATCCTGAAGCCCGTGCGCTCTAGGGCCTGTGCTCTGCAACAAGAGAAGCCACCGCAATGAGGAGCACACACACTGCAACGAAGAGTAGCCCCCGCTGTCCACAACTAGAGAAAGCCTCACACAGCAATGAAGACCTAACGCACCCAAAAATAAATAAATGAAATAAATTTATTTAAAAAAAGGATTAAAACAGTATTACTACAGTAACTCAGTTATTATAGGTAAAAATCATGTAATTAAAAAATTTTCTCAGATTTTAATACAATTTTGGGGTAAAAATGACAAACTATTCTTGAAATATCACACATACCACGGTTTTAGTACAGAACTAGTCTGCAGCTCATGACTCAGTCATGATTTCAAAATCACCTGGAATAGTCTGTGTCTGATTTAACTACCCGAGCCCACCGATAACCCATGTGTGGATTTTTTAAAATATTGGTATGTCCTATGTAATGTAACATATGTATGCTAAAAAGTTATTTGTTGTTTATCTAAATTTCAAATTTAACTGGGAGTCCTGTATTTTTATTTGCTAAATCTGGAAACCATATTTTGCCTACTATATAGTTGCATAGATTATCTCATATTTTCTTCAGAATTTTAGTTTTTATTTTTATATTTAGGTCTATAATTCCTTTTGAGTTATTTTTTAAGTTTATTTTTTATTGAAGTATAGTTGATTTACAATATTGTACCAATCTCTGCTGTACAGCAGAGTGACTCAATTATACACATATGGACATTCTTTTTTTTATATTCTCCTTTTGAGTTAATTTTTGTGTATGGAATGATGTAAGGATTGAAGTTTTATTTTTTCCTTATGGCTGTGCAGTTGTCCAGGATCATTTGTTGAATACGCTATCTTTTCCCCCATTGAGTTACCTTCCTACCTGTGACAGACACACACTAAGGTGACCACTAATGTGTCATGTCCTTGTACAATTCCTTCCTTTTGAATGGGAGTGGAACTTGTAACTTGCATCTAGCCAACAGAAGGTGACAAAGGTAGAGGAATTTTGCAGATGGAATTAAGGTCCCACATTTGTTGGTTTTGAGTTAATCAAAAAGGAGAGCCTGGGTAACCTGATTTAATCAAGCAGAAGCCCTTAAAAGAGAGAGTAGGGCCCTCTCTGTAAAGAGCTCTCTGCTGGACTTAAAGAAGCAAGGCTCCATGGATTCCACAACTGCAGGGATATTCTTCCAACAACTACATGAGTTTGAAAGAGGACTTCAAGCCTCATATTTGACCATGGCCAACACTTTAATTGCAGCCTTTTAGGATTCTGAGCAGAGAACCCAGTTAACAAAAGCTGTGGGATAATAAATGTATGTTGTTTTAAGCTTCTAACTTTGTGGTAATTTGTTGCACAACATTAGAAAGCTAATACAGTACCTTTGTCAAGAGACAATTGATCACCTATATGTGAGGCCATTTCTGGACTCATTACCCTTTTCCAGTTATCTCTCTAATCCTAATACCAGTGCTGCAATGTCTTTATTACATAGCTTTATAAGAAATTCTGAAATTAGGCAGTGTAAGTTCTTCAACTTTGTTCTTTGTCTTCAAAATTGTTTTTGCTATTCTAGTTGCATTGAATTTCCATATAGATTTCAGATTTAGCTTGTCAACTTCTACAAAAGAATATACTGGGATTTCATTGAAACTATAAATCAATTTGGGGAAGACTGACATCTTAACCATATTGAGTCTTTTGATCCATGGACACAATCTCTCTCTGCATATATTCAGGTCTTTTTCAATTTTTCTCAGTAGTACTTTTTAATTTTCATTGTATAATAGTGTACATATTTTGTTAAATTTATCTCTAAGTTATTTCATGTCGGGGATGTTACTATAAATATTATTTTTGTTTCAATTTCTAATTGCTATTTACTAATATAGAAATATACCTTATTTGTTTATGTTGTCCTTATACCCTGCGAGCTTGCTAAAATTAATAAGCAATTTTGATATTCTGAATTCCTTATGATTTTCTACATATATGATCATGCTGTCTATACATAATGGCAGTTTTATTTTCTAATTTCCGAACTCTATGCCATTCATTCATTCATTCATTCATTTATTCATTCATTTTCCTTATTGCACTGGCTAAGATCTCCAATACGATACTGAGGAGATGCAAAGAGATGTGCTGAGAGTGGGCATTTTGGGGATTTTTTTCCCAATCTCATATGGCATGCATTATTTCCTTCATCATTAAGTCTAATTGTAGCTATGGTTTTTGCGTAAGTACCCTTTATCTAATTGAGGAAATTTCTTTTTATAACTTGCTGGATGGTTGTTGAGTTTTCTCAAATGCTTTTTTTGCTTCTATCAATGTGATCATATAATTATCTTTTTTTCTGTCAGGATAGTGGATTGATTTTCAATTGTTAGGCCAATCTACCTTTTCAGTGATAAATCCCATTTGGTCATTTTATATTATTCTTTTTACATATTGCTATATTTAATTTGGTAACATTTTATTAAGAATGTTTGCATTCATCTTCATAAAGGATTTTGGTTTATACTTTTCTTGTAATGTCTTTGGTTTTTTTTTTTTTTAATCAGCCACATAAAATGTTCCTCTTTCCTCTACCTCATGAAAGAATTTGTGTAGACTGGTATTACTTTTTACTTAAATTTTAAGAGAATTCATCAGTGAAGCCATCTGAGCCTGAAGCTATCTTTATGAGAAGTTTTTAATCACAAATTCAATTTGTTTAAATGATTTAGAGCTAATAAGTGTTGTATTATGTCTTGATCTGTCTTGGTAATTTGTGTCCTTAAAGCAATTTGTTTATCTAGGTTGTCAAATTTATTGGCATAAAGTTATTCATATTTCTTTGTTATCTTTTTAATGACTAAGATGTGTAGTGGTGTCTGTCTTTGATTCCTGATACTGTAGTTTGTCTTCTCTCTTGATCTGTCTAAAGTTTTACCTTTTCAAAGAATTTGTTTTCATTGTTTCTCTGTTTGTCCATGTTATACTTCATTCATTTCTGCCCTAATCTTTATTAGTTCTACCCTGATGGCTGTGGGGGTTTAGTGTATTCTTCTTTTTCTGGTTTCTTAATATGGAAACACTGTATTGATTTGAGATCTTTCTTATTTTCTAAAATAGGTGTTTAGAGCTATAAATTTCCCTCTATACACTGTTTTAACTGCATCCCCTAAGTTTTGATGTGTTATGTGTTCATTTTCATTCAGTTCAAAATATTTTCTAATTTCCCTCATGAATTCCTTGACCCATAGTATATTTAGAAGTGTACTGCTGAATATTAAAATAATTGGTGATTTTCCAGATAGCTTTCTGTTATTGATTTCTTGTTTAATTTCTTTGTCTCAATGTCAGTTCTTTTTGATTTGTTGAAACTTGTTTTATGGCTCAGCATATAGTTTATATTGGTAGCTTTTTCATGTGCACTTAAAATGAATGTGAATTAGATTGAATTGGTTGATAGTCTCGTTTGTGTTCTATAACCCTATTGATTTTTCTTCTTCCTCTATTGCTTACTGACAGAAGAGTGTTGAAATCTCTAACTTTTATTGTTTGTTATTCTATTTTTCATTTCCATTCTGTCATTTTTCCTTCATATATTTTTAAACTCTGTTTTTAGGTGCATACTCAGTTGGATTACTTTGATGCTTTGATGAACTGAACTCTTTATCATTATGAAATGTCTGCATTTTCCCTGGCAGTTTTATTGTTTTGATGTCTACTTTGTCTGAAATTAACACAACCATTCCAACTTTCTTTTGACTAATGTTTGAGTGGTACATTCTTTTCTATTCAGTTTACTTTTAATCTGTCCTAACCTTTATATTTTGTGTGAGTTTCTTGTAGATAGCATATAATTCAGTCTTGCTTTTTTATGCAGTCTGAGAATCTTGTCCTTTGATTTGGAGCATTAAGTTCATTTACATTTGTTGTAATCATTGATATGTTTGTATTTCAATCTACCATGTTGCTTTTTAATTTCTTTCTGTCCCATCTGTACTTTTTCTTTTTGTTCTCTTCTTTTAGGTTAATTGATTATGTTTTAGGATTTCCTATTGACGTATTAGCTATGCTTCTATGTTTTGTTTTTTAGTGGTTCTAAGTTTTATAAAGTTAACCCTTAACTTACTACATTCTACTTTCAAATACTATCATTCCATGTTATATAGAATATATGAACCTTATATCAATATGCTTTTGTCCTTGGTGCTATTGTTGTGAAACATTTTGCTTCTACATATATTTAAAACATTGCTACATTGTTATTATTACTGCATTAAACAATCAATTATCTTTTAAAGAGATTAATTAATGAGAAAGAAAAGCCTTTTATATTATCTGCTTAGTGATCATTTGTAACTAACTTACTATTTGTAACATTTTAATTTTCTTTTACCAGGTCCAGGTTTCTATCTGGTGTCATTTCCCTGTGCCTGAAAAACTTCTTTGACATTTCACGCAGTGCAGATTTGCTGTCAATGAATTATCGTAGCTTTTGTTTTTCTGAGGGAAAAAAATCATATCTTCTTTATTTCTGAAGGATATTTTCATTGCATATAGAATTCTAGGTTGACAGTTCTGTTAGCTCTTTAAAGATATCATGTCTTTGTCTTTTGGCATGCATAATTTCTAGTAAGAAGTCTGCCATAGTTCTTTATGTTCTATATGTAATGTTTCCTTTTTCTGTGGTTACTATTGAGATTTTTTTTCTTATCACTAGTTTTCAGTTATTTTATTTGGATGTGCATTTCTTTATATTTTTCCCACACAGGCTTTATTGAGCTTCTTCAACAAATTTGAAAAATTTTAGACTTTTTCCTTTCAAGTATTTTTTCTGTTGCTGCCCCCCCCGTTGTTTTCTTCTGGCACTCTAGTATGTGTGAGTGTGTACACATGTATGTATACATATATGCATGTATATATATAGAAACACAAATATTCATACATAAAAACATTAGATTGTTTCATATTTTACAAATGTTACCAATATTGTTTCTTTCTCCCCTCCTCTCTGTCTTTCACTGACTCACTCATCTTTTTTTTCCTCTCTGCTTCATTTTGGATAATTTGTCATTCTGTATCTTCATGATCACTGATCGTTTCTTCTGCAGGTATCTAATGTACTGTTCATCTCATAAAGTGAAATTTTCATTTAACACGTTATATTTCTCTTTCCCAGAAATTCCATGCTTAAAAAAATATTTCTTACATTTCTCTCCTTATCATGTTTTCCATGATATCTTTGAATATATTTGTAGTAGCTCATTTTAGGTCTTTTTAAAATAATTCAAT
This sequence comes from Balaenoptera physalus, assembly GCF_965194825.1. Classification (NCBI taxonomy): domain Eukaryota; kingdom Metazoa; phylum Chordata; class Mammalia; order Artiodactyla; family Balaenopteridae; genus Balaenoptera; species Balaenoptera physalus. The sequence goes on along the minus strand of NC_138897.1, from coordinate 44,984,044 downwards.
CATTTCTGTTATTTTTCAACCTCTGTTGATTGATTTTCTTCTGGTTATGGGTCACATTTTTGTTTCTTCATTTGTCTAGTAATTGAATGTCATACATTATTAATTTTCTGTTGTTCAGTGCTGAATTTGGTTGTGTTCCTCTACAAAGGGTTGAGGCTTGTTCTAGACAGCAGTAAGTTTGCTTTAAGATTAGTTTGATCAATTCAAGGCCTTTATTTAAGCTGTTTCAGAGTAATTCTAGTTTAGCCTTTACTCCAGGGTTAATTTTGCCACACACCTAAGGTGTGGCCCTTTTGTGATCTGTCTTGAATGCTGTTGTATTCATTGAGACCTCTCCACTCTGACTGGTATGAATTCCCCCTCTCTTGAGTTTTGTGAATTGTTCTTTTTTCAGCTTCCCCATAATTGTTCTTTCCCTGGAGTTCCTCATGAGTTTTCATCCTGCACATGCACAGATTGGTATTCAGCCAAAGACTCAAGGAGACCCTTATGCTCCCTTCTCTTGGATACTTAGTCCCTCAAATACTAGCCATTTCTGCTTCCCCCAACTCTAATCTCTGATTCCTCAACTCAATGAGATTGCTGGGCTCCATTTGTGTTCCTCCTTCTCTGTGCTGCAATTTAGAAGTTCCCTTCAGGCAGAAAACATAGGCTGTTGTTGAATTCACTGAATTTTATTCTTTTCTCTCAGACAACACAATCTCTGCTACCTGTTTCCTACTCTTGAGATAGGTTTTTCATAGGTTTTTCTTCTTTTCTTGAGATCAGTTTTTCTTGTTTAAGTTTGGAGGTTCATTTCTGACCTACTCAGGACTGGAAGCAAAAATCTGTCACTTTCATTTTTAGTGAATATTTTTGCTAGGTAATAGAATTATTTTAACCTTAAAAGTCATTTGTAAGTTTTATTATTGTCTCCTTGAAGTTTGTAAAGTGCCTGCTTTTCTGTTGCTTTTTTATGTGTCCTTGATTTTTAGCAATTTTACTATGATGTGCTCTGTGGTGGCTTTTGGCTTTCTCTGTATTTATCCTCCTTTGGATTCACACTACTTCTTAAATTTGTGGCTTGATAACAGTTTTGAAAACTTCTCTGCATTATCTCTTCAAATATTACTTCTTCCTCATTCTTTTTCCCTTCTTCTAGTATTATAATTACATTTATTTTAGGCTCTTATCATCGTGTTTCACACATTCTTTTATATCTCTCCATCCTTTTATGTCCATCTCTTCATGTTAGTCTAGATATTATCTTTCGACTTTTATTACAGTTTACTAATTGTCTCCTCAGATATATCTAATCTGCTGATCAGTTTTTAATTGTATTTTAAGTCCTAAAATTTTCATTTGATTTTTTCTAGTTTCCAGTTCTCTGTAATATCTTCATCATATCATTTAATTTCTTCATCACATAAATCACAATTATTTTACAGTCCATGTTTGATATTGTCAATATGAAAACCTCTTGTGGTTCTATTCCTATTGACTTTTTTTTTCTCTTGTAAGTCTGTTATTTTTATCTTTTTGTATGCTTGATTATTTTTTATTGAATGTTAGACATTGTCTGTGGAAAAATTACATATAATATGAGTTTCTGTTTGATGTTATCTTTCTCCAGAGAGAATTTGCTGCTGCTTCTTGCAGGCAGTTATCATGGTTCAAATAACCTTAACCCAATCTTAGACTGAGTGTATTTGAAGTCCAATTGTAGTATGGGCTTTTCTATTACATTCTTATTACTAGCTTTTTAGGGGTCTCAATTGAGAGTCTGGGGTTTTTGACAGGACCTCTTTCTTGGAAGTCTCTGAAATCTAAATTTTGTTTCCACCCCTGTGACACTGCTTAAAGCTCTTCTCAGCTTCTCAGCCAGCACTTCCTTCTGTCTTGAACAGAAGAGTGGCAACTAACGTAAAGCTAACTTTTCTTGTTTACCTTTTTTTTGGGTGGGAGGGGTTATCTTGCTGAGCGCTTGTCTTTTTTTTTTTTTTTTCTTTCCTTCTTGTTTACCTTTGATCTGGGATCTTGGCCCTTCATGTCCTCACTACCTTGGTAACACTTCAATGCCTTCAAACAGATTTTTAAATACATAATATATTTTGTTCTCATAGTTATTCATGAAGGGAGGTTTAAAACAAACTAATCTACAATGTATTCTGTCCAACCCTTTTGAGAATTTGGAGGTACTGGATCCTGATGGAATTCTATAGGGTACTTAATCAACAAATTGTAGAAAGGTTGTTGGTACCTTCCTCCTGCTATAGTTCCTTTTTGTGCCTTGGCTAGGCACCTACTCTCTACTGAGTCCCCTTACTCTCTAAAGATCACTCAATATAATGTGTAGATCTAAACACTTTAATTTTAATTATACTAATTCATTTAGTTAGTGTTTTGGTCTATGATAGGTCTTCCTTTCCTTTTTTGTCTTTTACTGTCTCCCATTTATATTTCATGTCTCGATTCCTTTAAGTACTGAGTAGATTATCTTGCCTTTTGTTATTTCATTTGCTTTCAACTGCCCACCACAGATGGCTTATTGGCCATCTTCTGTATTAGGTGGGCATAAACAATTTAAAGAGAAACTTCTTTAACATGGCAGTTACACCATTTGTACTCTGCCACCTCTCTGACACTTTGGCTCCATTCATTCTGCCTCACCCTGTCCACCATGCCCTGGACTACTTAGAGTTCACCATACATATTTATTTTCATAATCTCTGGTTTTCTACTCATATTCTCCCCACTGCCTGAAATGTCCTACCCTACATACACTATACACCTTCACATATACCTTTATCATTAATAAACTCCAATCTGTCTTCCATAATTTAGTCTAAATGTCCCCTCTATTATGAAAATGCCCCAACTTCCCCTCCCCCCACTAAAGGCAAAGGTAGCATCACTAATGGTCCTCAACTCTTTGCAATAACATTCTTATCACATAAAATGTTTTCCTCCTTAGCCAAAATTTGAGAGCCATGAATGTTGGGATTCTCATCAAACTTTGTATTCCTGGCAGCTAGGACAGTATCTCACGGACACTTCCAGATGCCCGTCCTCACTCACCCCAAGGTGGCAGCCTATACCTTTGGGTAAAATTATAGAGCAGGAGGTGGATAGTAATACCAAATGTGTTTATCCATAGTATTTTGTTTATATATACTCTTCCCTTCTATTGTTAAACAAATATGCAAGATTTGACTTTTAGCTGCAAAAGTTTTGCTTATTTATGTATTATTGCTTATTATGTATATTGCTTAATAATGTATTATTTTAAGTATTTTTTTAAACAGTTCTAGGACTGTATTTGTTTGGGAGTATCTTTTACAAATTGGAGGACACCCTTAACTGAAAAAGGATTGGGGGAAAACGCAATTAACTTTACAGTTTTGAAAGCCCTGCTTGTCCAAAATTTTCATAAATCTTCCTTCTGAACTTAATGTTGTCTCTCTCAAAATATGTCCGCCTTGTTTGTGATATGAAAGTCAATTATGTCATGACTGATATTTTTTTAATAACTCAAAGTAAGAATCCTGAGGCAGTTAGTTGCCTTTTATTCAGGTGTGTCTTACAACCAGTCTGTTTGCCTATCCCTAATCTAGGTTGATATAGCACACATTTTGTGGTCTTTCAATGTAGTTTCTTGTTTTAAAACCATTTCATCGAACATTTTAGAAAGTAATATAATGATCTGCTTTAAGTTTAGATTCTCATCTCAAAAGCAAAAAGTGCTCTTGTAATTTACTGTTTCATAGATCCAAACCAAATAAGGCATTGAGATCCCTATGTTTATTGACCCTGTGTAATGAGAGATATAGTTGGAATTTTTCCTGTATTTATAGAATTTTTATTAACTTTTAAAGACTTATTGGAAATAAGTACTTATAGAAGAAGTAAGTGGCTCCTGCAAAAAGTACAATATATTTTATAATAAGTAAAACTAAGTTATCAAACTCCTTAGGATACAAATTAGGTCATTTAGCTGTTGCTGCTCCCGCTTCCTGCTTACTGGTTGATTCCACAGATATTTATTACTTTAAGTATCTTTTATTTATAAAGACCAGTGTCATTGAAATATGAAGTTGAGAGTAACATTGCCCCTCTCCTCAAGTTCTGTACAATGTGTACTGGAGAGGGGCCAAACTGTATGCAAAAAAAAAAATTATTGAGCACCTATTATCTCGAGATACAGCAATGAATGAAAGTGATGGTATCTTTTGAGGTCACTGCCCTCAAAGATTTCACTATTTCCACAAGGAGAAATGTACATTCTTACACATCACAAAGAAAGTTAAAGATGTGAAAACAGCTAACTGTGATAGAGCAGGATGAAATAAATACGGCAATAAAGGGCTGAACAGAGTTGTCCTGGGGTGCCTCCTGGGGAAGGCACAGCTTATCTGAGCTTGGGAAGTGAGGGAACTACAGTGGGAGGCAGTGGTACTAAGCCAGCCTTAAAACAAGAGTAGAATTTTAAAGCATAGAAAAAGGAGTTAGGGCATTTGAGTACTAGGAAATTTCATCACTCATTTTATCTTTTACTGGTTTATAAATGAAATCTTTTCTCTTGGTTTTTTACAGTAAACTAAAATAGCTAGTAAAAAATATTCTAAATTTTTAAAAGTCGGGATTTGGTACTATATAATTAAAGGACTAAGAATCCTAAAAAATCTTGAGCTCCAAGAGCTTGCCCTTTAAGGGTGACCACCTCTTTGGTTTGGTAGTTTTTTGTTCATTCGGAAATGCTTCTCATTAGGTTTCTTCAACATTTCCGGTCTGCAGCCATTTATATGGGGAAAAAATGAATATGGAAGACACTAATCTTTAGTAAAAGGACTGTGATTCACTTTGGGAAATCTTGATATAATAAAGAGCCTGGTTTTACCTTCCTCCTATTTCCTGCAAGTAGGCTATAGGTTATATTTCTTGGTATTTCATAAATGCTCTTTTTCAAGAGAGTTTATTTTTATTTTCTAGTCTCAAAAATACAACGCCAATACTTTTTCCCCTCAACCAACAACATAAATGCATTCTGATTTCCCCTTCAGGGACAGTTGGTCACATTCAAATAGTGTTGACTTTATGTTTTCTAGAAGGTGTATTAAGAATTCTTTGTTAAAGCTTTCCTTCATTTGACACAAACTAATCTTGTTTGCTTCCTTTAAGAAGAAAACTGCATTGAAACATCTTGCCTACATGCAGCTTTTGTTTCCATCCTTGAGCCTGACTGTTACTAGAGGGATATATGAGAGGGCAGTGAGCCCCAGGATACTCTGTCCAAACGTAACGCCAAGGGAGTGGCAGGGGAAAACTGATGTAAGCTCTTTTGGATCATTTTCTTGTGCTGCATCCCTAACTGAATCCAAGTACCCTTGGCTTTATTATTCAATATGTCTTGTTTTCATTTTGTACCTGTGAAGATTGTCCTCACCACTTCTAATTTGTCTTTGTCTCGTTTTCTCTATAAAAATTATTTTAGCTTCTTTCTGATCTTCATTAAATAATTAAAACTAGCCTTGGGTATCTGTTTCCTTTTGTAGATTTAGAAAACCATGTATAAAGCTCCTTTTTTTTTTCTTTTAGCAATTATGATCATATACGTGGAAGTGATTTGAATCAGTATCACTGTTATGTATTTCTATGGTGAATGATTGTCCCATCCCATCAAAATATTTAAATCCCATCAAATATTTAGGACTCTCCTCACAAGTGTATTTTTGTCTTACTCAATCTTCATTTGTGTCTCTCTCAGATTTAGTGACCAGATAGATAAATTAAGATGCTGATTTAAGTTCTTGAGCATGTGAGTCATATAAGGCAGTAATGTTAAAACACAAAATTTGCTAGGGGAAGTAGAACGAAGGGGCATTCAGTAATTTTGTAGTATGTCTGTTAGTTGATAGGTGAACATTTACTGATTGGTAAATTTCTCATCTATCCTTTTCTTTTCTCTCATTTCCTTGGGGTACAACAACCCAATACCTGGGTTTTTCAGCACTTAAGGATAGCATAAACTATAGAGCTCATCAAACCCAACCATTTTACTAACATCTAAATTGCCTAAGAGATGTAAAATGACTTGCCAAAAATAATAGAATTCCTAAGTAGCTGTACTGGAATTCTAATCAAGGTATTTTGACCTTAAGTATACTGTCAATTATTCTGTGCTCTATATTCATTTTTATAGCAAATCAACACATTCCAGCTTTCAGGAAATGCAGTAATGATTAAAGAATATGAGGTTTAGCCTTTTCTGAGTCTGGTAATTGCTGTTAAAAATTTTGGCAGGCCTATGGTGTATGTATCTTAAGAGTTGGTACCGCATTTGGTATCTGTTGCTAGTATTCTGTCTTTTGTACAATCTTGTGTGCCTGTACTTTTTAAATCTCATAATTATTGACTTCAGTGCCTTTTAGATTCAATAATCCTAGGTTGTGCCACAGTCGCTATGGGAAATAGAAAAAGTTATTAGAGCCTTGCAAATGTGTTTGACTGCTGCATTCTGTTACTTCCGTTGATGACCTACAGCTTTAGCGATTGTGCAGTGGAGAAGCTTAAACCTCGAGGGCCCATTAGATTTAACTTGTTTGCTGCGTTGATATCTATATGTTAAATGACAAGAGAGTTCAGGTTATTGAATAATTTAAAATTCAGCTCTAATTGGTGTCATATGACCTGGAAAAGGCCATGGATGATGCCAGGAGCATGCTGTGAATTTCTTATAAATAATTCATAAATTAGATGATTCATTTGCCTGGATGTCTTGCTAAATGCCAAAGTTTGTAAGTTATAACTGATGATATAACACCTGTAAGTATTTAGTTCATAACACTAGAAGGTAATCTATCTTGATCTTCTAGCAAAATCTGCCAGTATAGGAGAGTTAATTGCACTGGGGAGGATGAACATTTATTTGGGATGAGACTTTGGCAAACCATACAGCGCAGCTGTTGCATTACGTAGCTTCTGTCAGCTTGACAACTGGTTCATGTACGCTTGACTAAAAATGTAGCTTGTCATTCTGTGCCTTATTTTATATTAACTCCAAATGTTCTGGGTAATACAATGACCTGCCCCACACACAGTAGTTTAGGTTTAGAAATATTTATCTAGCTCTTGAATTTCTGACTTCATCATAAAATAAAGAGGATGGGGGATATTCTGAAGTTACAAAATTGAGATTTTTATTCTTATAAGGCTATCAGTGGGAATATGAGGATTGTTAATAGGGTGCTTGCCAGGATCGTAAATTATTATTTACCATTAGAGAAATGAATACCAATAAGATCTGTTGGTACTATTGACTAATCCTGTAGTTAACAACTCATAAATGCATTGTAAGTAATCTCTTCCTAATTATGTAAATAACAACCTGTTGCAGGAAATAATTACTGCAGTTTAGTTTGGCTCTCTCCTTACGGCTCATAGCAGAGATTGGCCAGGCCTGCAAAAATGATTTGCCTAAATTTATAAAACATCTTTGTTTACTTGTTGATGGTATTTCACGAAGCAATACTGCAGTTATTTTTTATTATGTGAGAACACCGGAAAGCCCTAGATTACCATAGGAATGTGTATGTTCCTATATGTACCTACACACCTGTGTGTGCTTCCATGCATGCATACAAGATCATATCATAAATGTTTATAAAATAGACATCCTTTATTTTCTATGAAGTCTTTTAAAAATATCTGTCATATTTTAAAAGGGTATCTTAAAGATTCCGAAAACCTTCCAACTCAGAAATTTACTAACCTTCACTATCAGAAAATTCTTCTTTGTGTCCAAGATAAGTCTCTCACACTTTTTTTTAAACCTTATACTTTTCTCATTGGTGTTTTTTTATCTAGTTATTGGCCTGTGTCTACCCAAATTAAGAGATATTATGCTTCTACTCTGTCATAAGCCAAGTATTGCCTGCATTTTCTCCTCATCTTTCTTTTGTACAGTAAATCCCACAGCATACCCTGTCAAAGATTTTATGGCTTCATTTCTACCACATCTAGAGTCTAAAGATGTAGCCAAGATTATGGTACCTTTTATATAAGACAAATCCTAATATGCCACCATTTTGAACTTAACTTTTTTATCTGTTGTTTTCCATAGATCATTTTCTGTCTAAACATTTTTTTTTTTAATTTATACAATGTGTTTGTCCTGCCCAGGTATATTCTTCTACATGCTTTATGTTTATTTCTAATTAAGCACTCCAACTCATTTTCATCACACAGAAAACATGTAAATAGATAGCACATCCCAACTCATATTGTTCAATTTGCTTATTGAGTTTTGACCATATCTTAGGATATTCATAGACTCCTTTAAATGGAAGAGCATGCAACGTAATTATCAAGTTCACTTGGCAAACTGTGGGATGCTAAATCTAGCTAACTGTATCGTTTTGTACAACTCACAAGCTAAGAATGGTTTTAGCTTTTTAGATGGTTGGGAAAAAAAGAATATTTCATGAAATGGGAAAATTACATGAAATTTAAATTTCAGTGTGTCTACCAATAAGGTTTTCCTAGAACAGTTATTCATTTATGTATTATCTCTTGCTTTCACACTACAAAAGCATAACTGAGTAGTTATGACAAAGTCTGTATGGACTGCAAAGTTTAAAATGTTTATTGTCAGACCCTTTACAGAATAAATTTGCTGACCCCTGCTATATAGCTATGAAAATACAGCCACATGCAGCACCATGTATGAACTTCACAAATATAACTTTGGGTGAAAGAAGTTAAACACAAAAGAATGTATATCATATGATTTCATTTATACTTTAAAAATAAGCAGGTAAAACTGAACTCTACTATGGATATTTAAGCAGAGAAGTATTAAAGCAAAGAAGTGATTCCCATTAAAGTCAAGGTAGTCATTCCCTTTGGCAAGAGAGGTAGAGAGTGGTGATTGCTCAGGGCCATCAGGGTCTTCTGAGTACAGAAGACAAGGGTCGTCTTCTGTATCTTGGATGGTAGTTACACTGGGCATTGCCTTGCTCATAATTGTTTCGTGTACTTTTCTATGTTTAATGTATTTCATATTAAAGAATTTTTTTAAAAAGATCTACAGCAGGAAGCAATGGAAGACTACGGATTTGGCGTGAGGCATAGTCCCATGTCTCACATGTTGTATTGATGTGACCTTGGGAAAGTTGTGTTGATTCCTTGAACTTCATTTTCTCATCTGTAAAATGCTAGTTATAATAACTACCTTACAGAATTGTTGTTAAGAATAATAGGTTGAATATGTAAAACATTTAGCACAGTATATGGTAAACTCTGAGTTGAGAACAGCCAAAGTGACAGGGTGTTCTGGGAGCATGTTCTGCATTCAGTGGTCAATGAAGGTGACCATTTAGAGCCAAGTTATCTCATCAGAAACAATTTGCATGAAATTGTCTTCCCTGACCTTCATTTTTCATTTCTCATCTTCACTCCTTTAAAAATTATTTTGAATTATTTAAATATATTAGTTTCAACAAGAACTTCATAAAAGAAGATATCCAAATGACCAACAAGCACATGTTCATTAATATCATTACATATCAGGGAAATGGAAAATAAAACCACAGTGTTATTTAACTATACAGGCACCAGATTGTCTAAAAATGAAACACACTAGCAAGTGTTGCTGTGAATGTGAAGCAACTGGGACTCTCTTAATTTGCTGATGGGGATATGAAACAGAATAACCACTTTGGAAAGCTTATTGGCTGTTTCTAATAAAGTCAAATATGCCTACCCTGTGCCCAAGAGAAACAAATGCATATGTCTAAAAAAAAGGCTTGTATGAGAATATTCATAGCAGCTTTATATATAATAGCCCTAAACTGGAAACAGCCTAATCCAATAAAAGAATAAACAAATTTTTCTTATTCATACAATGAAGTACTATGCAGTAGTAAAAAAGAATAAACTATTGATATACACAACAACATAGAAGATACTCAAAAATTATGTTGAGCTTAAGAAACCAGGTACAAAAGGGTAGCATACTGTATGATTCCATTTATATGAAGTTCAACATAGGCAAAACTAATCTATGATCATAAGAATCAGAGTAATGGTTACTCCTGGGAGTGTGAGGATGTGATATTGACTAGAAAGGATGCAAAGGAGCTTTCTGGGGTAATGGAATTGTTCTATAACTTGATATGGGTGATGATTACATGGGTAAATGCAAGTATAAAAATTCATCAAGCTGTACACTTAAGATATGTGCATTTTATTATGTATATGCCTCCATTTAAAAAAATTTAATTTTGCCTCCATTTAAAATTTATTATGCCTCCATTTAAAAAAATATCTAATGGTTTCTAAGTTAGTGTTATATATCTGAAAAATTCATGTTAAACCCATATACCAGAGACAACAGTTTGGGATTTGTTGTTAGTTTAAGCCTTAGTTAAGAGAAGTTATATTTGTAAATATCATATAGAAAGCATGGAGCAGCCCCAGAAAGAAAAATACATCTGTTTCATTTAGGCCCACTGTGACTTCCGTGTGTCCCAAAGGCAAATTAAGCCCCATCCAAAGCACTTTATATGAATTATCCCATCTAATCATCACAACAACCTTAAGAGGCAGTGCAAGATGTTAGTGTTAAGACTGACATCCTTTATATGAAGGAGAAAGATGAAGAACCTCTCTATTATCTCAAGCAATTCAACCCTGACCTAACTACAAACCTCACTGTAGCAAAATAAAGATAGATAACTGAATCCATTCTCCTTGAAGACAGTTCAGAGATAATCTGTCGTAACTGAACATGCCCCTTGGTGATCTCACCCGACTCCACTCCCCCCGCACACATACACAATGTTCTCATTGAAAGAAGTTGGGTAAATATAAGGTTTGTGTTTCCTTTTTGTAAATTAGTACCCTTATAAATTAGCACCCTTGATAACTGCTCATCTGTCTCACCACCACGTTCAGTTTTGATGTAGCTGCTATTTTTAATCCCTGTTTTTCTGTTGAGGAACCTGAGGCTCAGGCAAGTTGAATAATATGCTATATTAGTTTTTTATTGCTGTGTAACAAATTACTACAAATTTAGCAGCTTAAAACAACACACATTTACTATCTCACAGTGTCTGTGGGTCAAGAGTCTGGCACAGCTTAGTTGGGTCCTATGCTCAGGGTGTTAGAAGGCTGCAATCCAGATGCCAGCTGGGCTACATTCAGTGGGTTGTTGGCAGGATTTATTTCCTTGCGTATGTATGGTAGGTGCCTCATTTTCTTGCTCACTGTTGTCTGGAAACTGCCTTCTGCTCCAGAGGTCATTGCCACATGAGCCCCTCCATAACCTATCCCACCCTATGTATAATAGTTTGCCTCTGCTAATCTCAAACTCCCATTCCTTCCCTCCCCTCCTCACCCCCCCCGCCCCCCACCCCTTGGCAACCACAAGACTGTTCTCTATATCTGGGTCTGGGGTTAGCAGATGCAAACTATTATGTATAGGATGGATAAACAACAAGGTCCTACTGTATAGCACAGGCAACTATATTTCAATATCCTGTGACAAACTGTAATGAGTATGAAAAAGAATATATTGGGTTGGCCAAAAAGTTCATTCGGTTTTAAGTAAAACTAGAAGACATTTTTTCATTTTCACCAAGAATTTTATTGAACAGTGTATTCACTAACTGAACGAACTTTTTGGTCAACCCAATATATATGTGTAACGGAGTCGCTTTGCTGTACAGCAGAAATAAACACAACATGTAAATCAACTCTACTTCAATAAAATCTTTTAAAAAAAGCCCTCCCACAACACAGTAGCTTATTTCTTCAAGGCCAGCAGGAGAATCTCTGATCTTGGAGAGGGCACCAGACCCTCTGTTAAAGGGCTTACCTGACTAGGTCTGGCCCGCATGAGATAATCTCCCTTTTTATTAATTCAAAGTCAGCTGGAGCCTCAGTTACATCTGCAAAGTCCTTTTTGCCATATAAGGTAACATAACCACAGGATTGATCTGATCATATTCACAAGTTCTACCCTCACTTAAGGAGAGGAGATAATACAGGGAGGGGACACTAAAAGGATGGGAATCTTGAGGACCATCCTAGAATTCGGTCTGCCAAGTTGCACAGTCACCCAGCAGGTAATTGGCAAAGCAGTATTCTCTTTGAGCAAAGCATGCATGGAAGTCATTAAGTTGTAGTGCCTCTCAAAAACATAAAAGCTAACTACAAAAAAATTTTAGAAATATTCCAAATACCTGACATATGTGAATAATGTAACACTCAGCACCGTTAAAGTAAGCGTAAGCTATGTAAATACCTAAAAATGCACATATGTAAATAATGTTAAGGAACAAAAATGAGAATATAAAATAATATATACATGCTATCTACTGTTATATTAATGATACATGGATTAGAAACTATATGATGATATAAAATAGTTGATTTAAGTTTCTGGACTTTTAAAAAATTTATTTCTCATTTTAAAAGTATAGTCTATAAAAAGATGGTTTATCATACAAAATAGCAGGTGATAAATGTTAAATATTTCTGTTGACAATAAGTGCTACAGAAGTTCAGAGTAGGGGAGATTAATGTGGACTAGAGTTTTCCTTTGGGTGTAAAATAAGGTTAATTTTTTTAATGAGGTAGTTTATCATAAATTTTGCCCTAGGACTAGTTCCTTTTATGTAGCTTGTCAACTGCTCAGTGTCATCTGCTCAGCATATAAGATTGCGTGGCTTCTTTGAAGAGGCCCAAGTCATCGCCCCAGATGTGGCTCATTCTCATTTAAATAGAACTCCTTTAACATTGCTTTAGAAACTCAAAATCTTAAAAGGGTCATTGTAATAGCCCTCTTTTATCATAGGAGAGGAAAAATTGTATTGCTATATATATGTTAGGTGACACTTTTTACCAGTCAGTTCATCATTTTTAACAATTGCAAAGTAAATTGGTGGGATTTGTTTTCCCCCTCTGCTAGGGAATCTCAATTATTCATTCATTCTAGAGTACATGTCTCTGGAATACATAACCATCTCAACTGTTTATGAATTAGTTCTTACTTTAAAAGAAGTTGGGGCGAACTGAATAATAGCCTCCCAAACATGTCCATGTCCTAATTCCTGGAACCTGTAAATGTCATTTTATATGGCACAAGCGACTTTGTATGACAAGAGGCTTTACAGACGTGATTAAGGATCTTGAGATGAGGAAATTAGCCGGTATTACATGGGTAAGCCCGATGTAATCAAAATGGTCCTTAAAAGAGGGACAAAGGAGCAGTCCAATGGCCCATGGTACAGACCAGTGGTTCTCAAAGTGTGGTTCCAGATTGGAACTTGTTAAAAATGCAGATTCTCTGACTCTGCTCTGGAGTTACTGAATTGGAAACTCTGGGGAGTAAGCCAAGCAATTCACATTTAACAAGCCCTCCAGGTGATTCTGATACATCCTAAAGTTTGAGAGTCATTGATATAAACTAAGTTTTGCTCTCCTTGATAAAACAGGCTTGAGGCTAAAATGCTGGGAAAGCTCACTCTATTGGCCTGTCAAAGGTTGTTTGCAACTGCTTCCTTTCTGCCTGAGTTCTATCAGACTATAATCACTTGAACAGCTTAATTGAAAAATCACTTATGTTTACAGCTGAAATTAAATATGTTTTGTATTTAAATAACTGCTTTTGATTAGAATCATATTTTGTGGAAAGTGGTTGGTTTTATGTGTGTGCTGTAAAGATATTTATAAGAACTCATCAAATTTCTAGCAGTAACTAACATCCTGTTCAGTATAAGGTGAAATGTTCTACATCAAATCTCATGCTGTGTAATGGCCAATCAAAGGATATTTAAGGTGGCTGAATGGATTTCTTTCTTGGCTTAGTATTCAAAATTAAACACTTTAAGGCATTAACATTCAATGCTTTTCTTCTTCTCAAAGTTGATGCTATATACCCCTCATTATTTGCAATTCCTGAAATCTTGCTTAAGCAGCGAGTGGCAACACTTTCTTTTTCTCATCCTTGTGGATTTACTGAAATGTAGATTGTTTGAAAATGAGATTAGCTTTATGGCACATGTCTGTTTAGCTATGTGAATACTATCATTTATTAATTAAGAAGACAAAAACACAGCTTTGTCTTCGTAAACATATATCACTGATTTCTGAAAAGTCAAAAGAACTCCTTCTCTTGTGCTCTTATTTGACAACTGATCTTGCGGTTCCTTTTAGGTATCCAATAGGAAGAGCACTCTCTGGTCTTCATCTGTGGAACTGGATGGTTCCTACTTGAGTGCAGCCATACCACAAAGCCACACTCAAACCAAGCAAAGGCCTAAGTCTGCAAATCAGGACTCAGCTTCAGAATTCCTTGCGGAATTTAGGAATAATTCTTTGAAACCAGCAGCCCTTCATTATCCCAAAGAGGATGTGGACAAGGTGCCATCAGAGACCAGAACATGTAATTATGGATCCCCAGGGAAAAAACTAGTAGATGCAGTCATTACAGAGAAAGTTCCACCAGAGGAACTGAAGATGAAGGAATGCCAACACCTTAAGGCTACTCCATCTAGTCAGTGCTGTGGTCATAGACTTTCTGAAAATGCGGATCATGTTCGTGAGAGCCATCCGACAAGCATGGTCCCTCAGTATTCCAAGACACATTTGGAATCATGCAGGTATTGTGGGCTTTCCTGGGCATCTCTGATGCATGGCCAAGGGGCACTGCAGCCTAGTGAAACTGATGTCAAAAAGCAGCTCTCAGAAGATAGAAGGCAGCAACTCATGCTTCAGAAAATGGAGCTGGAAATTGAAAAGGAACGCCTCCAGCATCTACTGGCCCAGCAGGAGACAAAACTACTCCTAAAACAGCAGCAGCTGCAGCAGTCTCGACTGGACTATAACTGGTGAGTCCTCCCTGTTCTTTCAGCAGCGTCTGTAGCTTGGAGAACCCAGTATCTGTAGCTTGGAGAGCACAGTATCTGTAGCTTGGAGAACACAGCATCTGTAGCTTGGAGAACATAGCATCTGTAGCTTGGAGAACACAGTATCTGTAGCTTGGAGAACACAGTATCTGTAGCTTGGAGAACACAGCATCTGTAGCTTGGAGAACACAGTATCTGTAGCTTGGAGAACACAGCATCTGTAGCTTGGAGAACACAGTATCTGTAGCTTGGAGAACACAGTATCTGTAGCTTGGAGAGCACAGTATCTGTAGCTTGGAGAACACAGAATCTGTAGCTTGGAGAACACAGTATCTGTAGCTTGGAGAACACAGTATCTGTAGCTTGGAGAACACAGTATCTGTAGCTTGGAGAACAAAGTATCTATAGCTTGGAGAACACAGTATAAAATGGCAGCTGTGTTACTGTAACAGATGTGTAGGAACAGAAGTTCCTCGGGACCTTGGTTTGCTCAAGATGCACACCAGCTATGACTTCCAAGTAAATTGCACTGTCTTTCGGGGAAGACTTGAAAGATTACCTTGTCTTCCAAAATGTTAGCTTAGAATATCTACTTCTCAGCAGTCCAGTCTAATTTTTGCTGGATTCGAAAGACAGTATTTTTAAATATTACCATTACACAAAATCCTTTGCTGTTTGATGTCATTGTAGAGAATATTACCATTAAGTAAAAGCTTGAGAGTTCAGGATGTGAAGTCAGACCGAAGTGTGGCTGGCTGTCATCATTCCATGCAACAAATGATGGGAACCTTCTAAATTCAGTCTTTTCTGGTCATGAAGCATAGCCTGTTCAATAACCAGTTCTTATACACTTACCCACATTTAAACTGTTCTTCCTCTGACAATTTTTCCCTAAGGACAATGTTTCAAAAGCTAAAGTCCTGTTTTATATCATGTAGTGTTCAGCATAGTTTTACATGCAGAGTCATAAAGTTTGTTACCTTAGTTTAAAAATAGTAATAAATCAGACACAATTGTATTTTAAACACAAGAAAATATGGCCTTTATGTCTTTTTTAAAAAGTAAGTTTCAAGTTTTCATAGGGAATTGTGTGTGTGTGTGTGTGTGTGTGTGTGTGTGTGTGTGCGTGTCTTTCCCTGCCGTTTCCTCCTTGGTCAAATATACCATTTCCCCTTTGTATGCAGTCTTAGACACATAGATCCTATACAGACAGACTTAATACTAGTGTTATTTTGTTTTACTTCTTGGAGTTAATTTTCTTTCATTTTCAGATCTTGCCTAACATTTTTTAAATTCTAATTTCTTTGAAAGTTCCATCTTGACATTTTTCCTTCAGTGTAATACTGACTCTTCTAGGAAGCAAAAGTGGTCTTCCTCTTTCTCTTTCTTCATGATCAGACAGTTTTATTCTTCATTGTTGAAACCTGGAGGCTTTTAAAGGAAGTAAAAATGAAGCCTTTTGTAACATGATTGTAACTAAAGGCTGAAATGTTGCTTCAATTTTATGACCCCAATCTCTAATCCTCCAGTTAATGTGTAGTCTCTCCTGAGAACTTCATTCAACAAACATTTATCGAATGCCTATGTTATGTGAGGAATGGTTCTAGGTACTTGGGATAGGTAAAAGAATTTTCAAGTGCGGTCTTTGAAGAGGTCACAGTCTAGCAGGGGAGAATGGATAATTTTAGATTAGGCATCATGTTCATTTGAACAGCATTTTATGTTCAAGTAGTGCTGCATAATGATAATAAAGTCTTTCTTGTTCTCTTGCTCACCCTAGCTTAGATGAAAGAGCTATGAAACACAGATTTTGAACAAGTTTTGTGTGTATATAAATTGTAAACGTTTATGCATATTTATAGAGATTTTAAAAAACTTTTTATTTTGAAATAATTATATTTAGATTGATAGAAGTTGCAAAAATAGTATGGAGAGGTTCCATGTACCCTTCACCCAGCTTCTCCCAATGACTACATCTTATACAACTGTAATATATTATCAAAACTAGTAAATTAACATTGGTACAGTGTGTATGTGTATTTCTATGCCATTTTATCACATGTGTGGATTTGTGTAACCACCACCACAATCAAAATACAGGACTATTTCAGCAGCACCAAGATTTCCTTTGTACTCTTCTGTTAGAGTCATTCTCTGCCCCCCCCATCCCTAACCCCTGGAGACTCCTAATCTGTTGTCTATTTCTATAATTTTGTTATTTTGAAAATGTTATATAAATGGAATTATACAGTATGTGAAATTTTGATATTGGCTTTTCTCATTCAGCATAATGTTCTTGACATCCATCTAGGTTGTTGCATATACTGTACCTTTTGATTTCTGAGTACTATTCCACGATATGGATATACCATGATTTGTTTAACCATTTATCTGTTAAAGGACAATTGGTTGTTTTCAGTTTTTTTCTGCTACAAATAGAGCCACTATGTATTCTAATACAAGTTTTTGTGTGGCCTAAGGTTTTTGTTTCTACAAATGAAAACTAGGAGTAAGATTGCTAAATCTTATGATAAGATCATACTTAGCTTATACCACGTTTAGTTTAAAATACTTTTCTACCAGTAACTTATGAAAGATCATTTCTCCACATCCTTGCCAGCATTTGATAGTGTCACAGGTTTTTATTTGACATGTTATAATCTGTGTGTAGTGATATTTCATTGTCATCTTAGTTTGCATTTTCCTAATGGCTAGTGATATTGAATATCTTTTCATTTGCTAGTTTGCCCTCCTTCCATCCTTTTGGGTAAATTGTCCCTTTAATATCTCTTGCCATATTCCAACTGGATTGTTTGAATTGTTTTCCTGTTGAGTTTTGAGAGTTCCTTATATATTCAAAGGATATAAGTCCTTTGTCAGATAGGTAGATTGCAAGTATTTTCTCCTGGTCTGTAGCCTGTCTTTTCAGTCTCAAAAAGGATCTTTCACAAAGCAAAAGTTTTCAATTTTGATAAAGTTTGATTTTTTATTTTTATTGTAGATTATATAAAGTTCTCATGATGACTGTTGAATTTTGTCAAATACCTTTTATGTGTTAATTGATGTGATTGTGTGATTTTTCTTTCTTAGCCTGCCAATATGGTGGGTTGCATTGACTGTTTTTTTTAATATTGACCTAGCGTTGTATCCCTGGAATAAATCTCCTTGGTCATAGTGTATAATACTTTTTATATACTACAAATTTCTATTTACTAATATTTTGTTAAGGATATTTACATCAATATGTATGAGGGATATTGGTCTGTAGTTTTCTTTTTTTATACTGTCTTTGGTTTTGGTATCATGATAATATGGGTCTCATTTATTTATTTCATTCATTTCTTTATTATTTCCTTATTTCTGCTTGCTTTGGATTTATCTTGTTCTTTTTTTCTGTCTTAAGGTGGGAGCTTAGATTATTGATTTGATACTTTTCTTCTTTTTTACTGGAAGCATTTAGTGCCATAAATTTCCCTTTCAGCACTGTTTGTTAGTCTCACATATTTTGGTACGTTGGTATGTTCACTGAACACAGTGTCCTCTAGGTTCATGCATTCTGTTGCAAATGGCAGGATTTCCTTCTTTTTTCTGGCTGAATAATATTTATAAATAAATATATAAAGAATATATAAAGAACTTATATAATTCAATAGCAAATAAACAAACAATCCAATTAAAAAATGAGCAGGGGATGTGAATAGACATTTTCCCAAAGAAGGCATACAGATGGCTAACAGGTACATGAAAAGATGCTCAGTATCACTAATCATCAGGGAAATGCAAATCAAAACTACAATGAGATATCACCTCATACCTGTTAGAATGGCTATTATCAAAAAGACAAGAAACAACAGTTGTTGGTGAGGATATGGAGAAATGGGAATCCCTATATATTCTTGGTGAGAATGTAAAGTGGTACAGTCATTATGGAAAACAGTATGGAAGATCCTCAAAAATTTAAAAATAGAACTACCATATGATCTAGCAACTGGGTATTTATCTTAAGGAAATGAAATTTGTATCTTAAAGAGATGTCTGCACTTCCATGTTCATTGCTGCATTAATCACAATAGCCAAGATATGGAAACAACCTAAGTGTCTATTGACAGATGAATGGATAAAGAAGATGTGAGATACACACACACACACACACACACACACAAACATACACACACATATTTATTGTGTGACAACTATTACTCAATATTTATCAATAAGCCTGTTATTGGATAATATAAGGTTTTACTATTATACAATAAATTATGCTTTGAGGAACATTTCTGTACATACATTTTTAACTTTACCTATTTCCTAGGAATAGATTCCTGTAAGCAGAATTACTAGCTTAAAGTACATATAAATCCTTTCAAAATTCTTGATTCACATTGCCAAATTGCTTTTCATAAAAAGTTAAATCAGTTTACACCCCAAAAATCAATGTTTGAGAATGCTGTTTTCATGAAATATAAAGAATTTTTGGCCAGTATTTTTTCAAATATATTTTTTCCCTATTCTCTTTATCCTCTCCTTTTGGAACTCTGTTTACATGTATATTAGAGCTTTAGTTTTTGTCCCACAGGTCCCTGGCTCTGCTAATTTTTTAAAATCTATTTTTCTTTATTCTTCATATAGAATAATTTCTATTGATCTATCCTCAGATTCATCAACTCTCTTCTGTTATTTCTAATCTGCTGTTAAGCCCATACAAAGATTTTTTTTAATTTCAGATATTGGCTTTTTTTGTTTTTAGAATTTCCATTTGGATCTTTGTTATAATTTCTATTTCTCTGTTAAAATTTTCTATTTTATTCATTACAGGTGTGTTTTTTCCTTTAAATCCCTTGTCTGCTAATTCTAACACCTGGTTCATCTTGGGGTTTGTCTCCAGTAATTGACTTTCCTTTTGAGTGTTGGTCACGTTCTTCTTTTTCTTTGTGTGTTTAGTAATTTTGGATTGTTTCCTGATCATTGTGAGTAACTCTAGAATTCAGTTATATAGGTATATCTCATTTTATTATGCTTCACTTTATCATGCTTCAAAAATAATTGTGGTTTTTACAAATTGAAGGCTTGTGGCAACCTTGTGTCGAGCAAGTCTATTGGCACCATTTTTCCAACAGCATTTGCTCACTTTGTATCTCCGTGCTACATTTTCCTAATCCTTACAATATTTCTAACATTATTATTATTGTTGTTACAATCATTATTATTATATTTGTTATAGTGATCAGTGATCTTTGATTTTACTGTTGCAAAAAGATTATGACTTGCTGAAAGCTCAGATGATGGTTAGCATCTTTTAGCAATAAAGTATTTTTTAATTAAGGTTTTTTTTTTAGACATAATGCTATTGCACATTTAATAGACTACAATATAGTGTAAACATAACTTTTATATGCACTGGGAAACCAAACAATTTGTGTGACTCCTTTTATCGCAATATTCACTTCATTGTGGTGGTCTGGAACCAAAACTACAGCGTCTTCAAGGTATGCCTGTATTTCTCTGAACAATGTTAATTTTCTGTGTGCTAGTGGGCAGTTAAGTTAACTGAACTCAGATTCCAAGCTCTATCTTCCTGGAGTAAGTGGCAGTGATAATCACTATTGAGTTATTTTAACTTTAATTAGGTTGCTTGAGTCTGCCCTGTTGTTCATGTATAGTTCAGGGGTCAGCCCAAACTGGCAGGGTTGTTGTACAGAATTTGAGGCTTTCCTCTTTCTCTCTCTCCACTCCAAGATTTTTCCCTTTTTAGCTACTTTGGTCAGCCTAGACTCTATCCTCTGGTTCTTTAAGCCTACTTTCAGCTAAAAGCCATTAAAAAAAAATTGGGAACTCTTCCAGTGCCACTGTTTTCTTTTAAGTGCTAATCCTCTTACAGTTTCTGCTTGCTTTGGGCCACTTTTCAGTGTGTTCAAGTTATTTTTTTCCTCCCAGAGTTTATAGTTGTTACATGTAGGAGATTTGATTCTATAGGAACTACTCAGCCATTATCAGGAGCAGAACCCAAGAATTCTTATTTTAGCACAATTCTGCCATAATTAATTTTTTAAATTGTGGTAAAATACACATAACATAAAATTTACCATCTCAACCGTTTTTTAGTATACTATTCAATAATAGTAAACATATTTACAGTGTTGTGAAACCAATGTCCAGAACTCTTTTATCCTACAAAACTGAAACTCTGTGCCCATTAATAACTACTCTTCATTTCCTCTTACCTCCAGCCCCTGGCAACCACCATTTTATTTTGTCTCTATACTTTGATATTCTAGATACCTCATATAACTGGAATCATACAGTATTTGTCTTTTTAATAAATAAAACTAATTTATTTTTATTGAAGTATAGTTGATTTACAATGTTATGTTAGTTTCAGGTGTACAGCAAAGTGATTCAGATATATATATATATATATATATATATATATATATATATATATATATATATATATTCTTTTAAAGATTCTTTTCCCATGTAGATTATTACAAGATATTGAGTATAGTCCCTGTGCTATACAGTAGGTCCTTGTTGTTTATCTATTTTATATATAGTACTATGTATATGTTACTCCCAAATTCCTAATTTATCCATCCCTATCACCTTTCCCCTTTGATAATCATAAGTTTCTATTCTATGTCTGTTAGTCTATTTCTGTTTTGTAAATAAGTTCATTTGTATCATTTTTTAGATTCCACATACAAGTGATAGCATAGGACATTTGTATTTCTCTGTCTGACTTACTTCACTCAGAATGATAATCTCCAGGTCCATTCACATTGCTGTAAATAAAAAGAATTTTATTCTTTTTTATGGCTAAGTAATATTCCATTATATACATATATGTATATATGTATGTGTGTGTGTGTGTGTGTGTGTATATATATATATATATATATATATATATATATATATATACACACACACATACATACACACACCACATTTTCTTTATCCATTCATCTGTCGATGGGCATTTAGGTTGCTTCCATGTCTTGGCTATTGTAAATAGTGCTGCAATGAATATTGGAGTACACGTATCTTTTCTTTCTTTCATTCTTTCTTTTTTTTCTGTTAATATTATTTTTATTTTATTTCTTAAATTTTTATTGGAGTCTAGTTGATTTACAATGTTGTGTTAGTTTCAGGTGTACAGCAAAGTGAATCAGTTATACATATATATATATATCCAGTCTTTTTTAAGCTCTTTCCCCATATAGGCCATTACAGACTATTGAGTAGAGTTCCCTGCACTATACAGCAGGTCCTTATTAGTTATCTATTTTATATATAGTAATCTAGTATAAATCTGATTTATAGTATATGTCAGTCCCAGTCTCCCAATTTATCCCTTCCCCTAACCACTGCTAACCATAAGTTTGTTTTCTACATCTGTCACTCTATTTCTCTTTTGTAGATAAGTTGATTTGTACCCTTTTTTCTAGATTCCACATATAAGCGATATCCTATGATATTTGTCTTTCTCTGTCTGACTTACTTCACTCAGTATGACAGTCTCTAGGTTCATCCACATCTCTACAAATGACCCAGTTTCGTTTCCTTTTGTGGCTGAGTAATATTCCACTGTATATATGTACCACATCTTCTTTATCCATTCGTCTGTCGATGGGCATTTAGGTTGCTGCCATGACCTGGCTATTGTAAATAGTGCTGCAAAGAACATTCAGGTGCATGTGTCTTTTTGAATTCTGGTTTTCTCTGGGTATATATGCCCAGTAGTGGGTCATATGGTAATCCTATTTTAGGTTTTTAAGAAACCTCCATACTGTTCTCCATAGTGGCTGTATCAATTTACATTCCTACCAACAGTGCAAGAGGTTTCCCTTTTCTCCACACCCTCTCCAGCATTTGTTGTTTGTAGATTTTCTGATGATGCCTATTCTAACCGGTGTGAGGTGATACCTCATTGTAGTTTTGATTTGCATTTCTCTAATAATTAGTGATGTTGAGCATCTTTTCATGTGCCTCTTAGCCATCTGTATGTCTTCTTTGGAGAAATGTCTATTTAGGTCTGCTGCCCATTTTTTGACTGGGTTGTTTGTTTTTTTAATGTTGAACTGCATGAGCTGTTTATATATTTTGGAGATTAATCCCTTGTCCATTGATTGATTTTCAGATATTTCCTCCCATTCTGAGCATTGTCTTTTCATCTTGTTTATAGTTTCCTTTGCTGTGAAAAAGCTTTTAAGTTTCATTAGGTGCCATTCATTTATTTTTGTTTTTATTTCCATTACCCTAGGAGGTGGGTCACAAAAGATCTTGCTGTGACTTATGTCAAAGAGTGTTCTTCCTATGTTTCCCTCTAAGAGTTTTATAGTGTCCAGTCTTACACTTATGCCTTTAATCCATTTTCAGTTTATTTTTGTGCATGGTGTTAGGAAGTGTTCTAATTTCATTCTTTTACATGTAACTGCCCAGTTTTCCCAGCACCACTTATTGAAGTGACTGTCTTTTCTCCATTGTATATCCTTGCCTCCTTTGTCATAGATTAGTTGACTATAGGTGTGTGGGTTTGTCTCTGGGCTTTCTATGCTGTTCCATTGATCTATATTCCTGTTTTTGTGCCAGTACCATATTGTCTTGATTACTGAAGTTAGGGAGTCTGATTCCTCCAGCTCTGTTTTTTTTACCTCAAGATTGCTTTGGCTATTCAGGGTCTTTTGTGTCTCCATACAAATTTTAAGATTTTTTTGTTCTAGTTCTGTAAAAAATGCCATTGGTAATTTGATAGGGATTGCATTGAATCTGTAGATTGCTTTGGGTAGTGTAGTCATTTTCACAATATTGATTCTTCCAATCCAAGAACGTGGTATATCTCTCCATCTGTTTGTGTCATCTTTGATTTCTTTCATCAGTGTCTTCTCGTTTTCTGAGTACAGGTATTTTACCTTCTTAGTTAGGTTAATTCCTAGGTATTTTATTCTTTTTGTTGCAGTGGTGAATGGGATTGTTTCCTTAATTTCTCTTTCTGATCTTTCGTTGTTAGTGTACAGGAATGCAAGAGATTTTGTATCCTGCAACTTTACCAAATTCATTGATTAGCTCTAGTAGTTTTCTGGTGGCCTCTTTAGGATTATCTATGTATGGTATCATGTCATCTGAAAACAGTGACAGTTTTACTTCTTGTTTTTCAATTTGTATTCCTTTTATTTCTTTTCTTCTCTGATAACCATGGCTAGGACTTCCAAAACTATGTTGAGTAATAGTGACAAGAGTGGACATCTTTGTCTTGTTCCTGATCTTAGAGGAAAGTCTTTCAGTTTTCACCATTGAGAATGATGTTTGCTGTGGGTTTGTCATATGTTGAGGTAGTTTCCCTCTGTGCCCACTTTCTGGAGATTTTTTATCATAAATCAGTGTTCAATTGTGTCAAAAGTTTTTTCTGCATCTATTGAGATGATTATATGGTTTTTATTCTTCAGTTTGTTAATATGGTATATCATATTGATTGATTTGCATGTATTGAAGAATTCTTGCATCCCTGGGATAAATCCCACTTGATCATGGTGTATGATCCTTTTAATGTGTTGTTGGATTCTGTTTGCTAGTATTTTGCTGAGGATTTTTGCATCTATATTCATCAGTGATATTGGTCTATAGTTTTCTTTTTCTGTAGTAACTTTGTCTGGTTTTGGTATCAGGGTGATGGTGGCCTGGTAGAATGAGTTTGGGAGTGTTCATCCCTCTGCAATTTTTTGGAAGAGTTTGAGAAGGATGGATGTTAGCTCTTCTCTAAATGTTTGATAGAATTCACCTGTGAAGCCATCTGGTCCTGGACTTTTGTTTGTTGGGAGATTTTTAATCACAGTCTCAATTTCATTACTTGTGATTGGTCTGTTCATATTTTCTATTTCTCCCTGGTTCAGCCTTGCAAGGTTATACCTTTCTAAGAATTTGTCCATTTCTTCCAGGTTGTCCATTTTATTGGCATAGAGTTGCTTGTAGTAGTCTCTTAGGAAGCTTTGTATTTCTGCAGTGTCCATTGTAACTTCTCCTTTCTCATTTCTAATTTTATTGATTTGAGTCCTCTCCCTCTTTTTCTTGATGAGTCTGGCTAATGGTGTATCAATTTTGTTTATCTTCTCAAAGAACCAGCTTTTAGTTTTATTAATCTTTGCTATTATTTTCTTTGTTTCTATTTCATTTATTTCTGCTCTGATCTTTATGATTTCTTTCCTTCTACTAACTTTGGGTTTTGTTTGTTCTTCTTTCTCTAGTTCCTTTAGGTGTAAGATTAGATTGTTTATTTGAGATTTTTCTTGTTTCTTGAGGTAGGATTGTATTGCTATAAACTTCCCTCTTAGAACTACTTTTACTGCATCCCATAGGTTTTGGATCGTCATGTTTTCATTGTCATTTGTCTCTAGGTATTTTTTGATTTCCTCTTTGATTTCTTCAGTGATCTCTTGGTTATTGTTTAGCCTCCATGTGTTTGTGTTTTTCATGTTTTTTTCCACGTAATTTATTTCTAATCTCATAGCATTGTGGTCAGAAAAGACGCTTGATATGGTTTTATTTTTCTTAAATTTACCAAGGCTTGATTTATGACCCAAGATGTGATCTATCCTGGAGAATGTTCCATGTGCACTTGAGAAGAAAGTGTAATCTGCTGTTTTCAGATGGAATGTCCTATAAATATCAATTAAATCTCTCTGGTCTATTGTGTCATTTAAAGCTTGTGTTTCCTTATTATTAATTTTATGTCTGGATGATCTGTCCACTGGTGTAAGTGAGGTGTTAAAGTCCCCCACTATTATTGTGTTACTGTCGATTTCCTCTTTTAGAGCTGTTAGCAGTTGCCTTATTGGGGTGCTCCTATGTTGGGTGCATATATATTTATAATTGTTATACCTTCTTCTTGGATTGACCCATTGATCATTATGTAGTGTCCTTCCTTGTCTCTTGTAACTTTCTTTATTTTAAAGTCTATTTTATCTAATATGAGTATTGCTGCTCCAGCTTTCTTTTGATTTCCATTTGCATGGAATATCTTTTTCCATCCCCTCACTGTCAGTCTGTATGTGTCCCTAGGTCTGAAGTGGGTCTCTTGTAGATAGCATATATGTGGGTCTTGTTTTTGTATCCATTCAGGCAGCCTGTGTCTTTTGGTTGGAGCATTTAATCCATTCACGTTTAAGGTAATTATTGATACGTATGTTCCTGTGAACATTATCTTAACTGTTTTTGGTTTATTTTTGTAGGCCCTTTTCTTCTCTTGTGTTTCCCACTTAGAGAAGTTCCTTTAGCATTTGTCGTAAAGCTGGTTTGGTGGTGCTGAATTCTCTTAACTTTTGCTTGTCTGTATAGCTCTTGATTTCTCCATTGAATCTGAATGAGATCCTTCCTGGGTAGAGTAATCTTGATTGTAGGTTATTCCCTTTCATCACTTTAAATGTATTGTGGCACTCCCTTCTAGCTTGTAGAGTTTCTGCTGAAAAAATCAGCTATTAACCTTATGGGAGTTCCCTTGTATGTTATTTGTCATTTTTCCCTTGTTGCTTTTAATAATTTTTCTTTGTCTTTAATTTTTTTCAGTTTGATTACTGTGTGTCTTGCCGTGTTTCTCCTTGGGTTTATCCTGTATGAGACTCTCTGCGTTTCCTGGACTTGGGTGGCTATTTCCTTTCCCATGTTAGGGAAGTTTTCAACTGTAATCTCTTCAAATATTTTCTCAGGTCCTTTCTCTCTCTCTTCTCCTTCTGGGACCTCTATAATGCGAATGTTGGTGCATTTAATGTTGTCCCAGAGGCCTCTTAAGGTGTCTTCATTTCTTTCCATTCTTTTTTCTTTATTCTCTTCTGCAGCAGTGAATTCCACCATTCTGTCTTCCGGGTCACTTATCCGTTCTTCTGCCTCAGTTATTCTGCTATTGATTCCTTCTAGTGTATTTTTCATTTCAGTTATTGTATTGTTCATCCGTGTTTGTTTGCTCTTTTATTCTTCTAGCTGTTTGTTCTTTAATTCTTCTAGATCTTTGTTAAACATTTCTTTCATCTTCTCGATCTTTTCCTCCATTCCTTTTCCGAGGTCCTGGATCGTCTTCCCTATCATTATTCTGAATTCTTTTTCTAGACAGTTGCCTATCTCCACTTCATTTAGTTGTTTTTCTGGGGTTTTATCTTGTTCCTTCATCTGGTACATAGCCCTCTGCCTTTTCATCTTGTCTATCTTTCTGTGAATGTGGTTTTCGTTCCACAGGCTGCAGGATTGTAGTTCTTGCTACTGCTGTCTGCCCTCTGGTGGATGAGGCTATCTAAGAGGCTTGTGCAATCTTCCGGATGGGAGGGACTAGTGGTGGGTAGAGCTGACTGTTTCTCTGGTGGGCAGAGCTCAGTAAAACTTTAATCCGCTTGTCTGGTGATGGGTGGGTCTGAGTTCCCTCCCTGTTGGTTGTTTGAGCTTAGGGAACCCAGCACTGCAGGCTACAGGCTCTTTGGTGGGGCTAATGTTGGACTCCGGGAGGGCTCATGCCAACGAGTAGTTCCCGGAACTTCTGCTGCCAGTGTCCTTGTCCCGGCAGTGAGCCACAGCCACCCCCCACCTCTGTAGGCAACCCTCCAACACTAGCAGCTAGGTCTGGTTCAGTCTCCTATGGCATGACTGCTCCTTCCCCTGGGTCCTGATTGGCGCACTACTTTGTGTGTGCCCTCCAAGAGTGGAGTCTCTGTTTCCCCGGTCCTGTTGAAGTCCTGCAATCAAATCCCTCTAGCCTTCAAAGTCTGATTCTCTGGGAATTCCCCCTTCCGTTGCCGGAGCCCCAGGTTGGGAAGCCTGACGTGGGGCTCAGAACCTTCACTCCAGTGGGTGGGCTTCTGTGGTATAATTGTTCTCCAGTTTGTGAGTCACCCACCCAGCAGTTATGGGATTTGATTTTATTGTGATTGTGCCCCTCCTACCTTTGTCTTTGGATGTGGAGTATCTCTTTTGGTGAGTTCCAGTGTCTTCCTGTCGATGATTGTTCAGCAGTTAGTTGTGATTCCGGTGCTCTCACAAGAGGGAGTTCTTAATCTTTTTTATGTGACCCATTTTCCACGGACACTATAAGAATCTTATCTTTCTCTGCATTGTTGTAAAAACTATTGCCGACGTGCATCAGTTGGGCCTTTTTTCATTCATTACGCTATTAGCCAGATGTTGAATCTCTTGGAATCTCTCATTTTCTTATTTTTTCTCTTATCTTTCTTATCTGTCTTTTTTTCCTACTTTCTAGAAGACTTCCTGAACTTTATTTTTTTAACCCTTCTGTTAAATTTTTTACTGCTATAATTTCCAAGAAAATTTTATTCTGTAAATTAAAAAATATGAGAACCCATGCTTATTGCAATATTTTTTCTTATCTCTGAGGGTATTAATAACAGTTTTTAAAGTTTCTATTTTTTTACAGTCATTGTCTATTTTCACCAAGTTCAAGTTTCCTTTTTCCACAAATGTCTGATGATCTACTTATATTTGCAAACAAAATGGTGAAAAGCTATTGAAAATTCTCAGTATATATAAGCAGGGCTTGTCAACTGATAGACTTCACTGTGGGGTGATTATGTAGGGACCCTGGGACTCCCCTCCTGTTAGTATTGGTGGGTCTTTTCTGTTAGGTGATCAATTTTCCTAGGCATAAACCTTCTGTCTGGTTGGGAAGAGAGAATGGGAGCATTATATAAGCTTGGCTGCTAATGTGGGGAGCTCAGTGGAGGAAGAGGAATGAGACCCATTGCTCATTATGTAGGCTTTTACTTAATACCCCTTTTAACTCTATGGTATTTCTGCCCTCAACTGTATTTTAGGCCCCTAAGACCAGAGTCAGTCTGATTCAACCACTCTAGGGAAATAAGCCTCCAATCTTACAAGATGGAAAGAGATAGTTGACTGGCTCTGGAGATAGAGGAGGGTATCTTGGATTTTTACTGCTATACATACTTCCAGCCAGCCATACTTTCATTCCCATGTGCAGCCCTACTTGGTTCCTTCAATCTCTGAGCCTGTCAGGAGTTCTCTGGCATGTTTCAGCTTAACACCCTCCTCCATTTCAGCCAGCCAATATTTCAGTTTTGATTTTTTGGGTTGGTTAATTGAGTTTGAACTTATATGTCTTATTTCCAGGCTTTTTAAATTTTGCAACATCTCTTGTTTATTGTTCTTTCCTCTTTATTTTTCTGCAACCACATTGTTTTATGTTTTTTTTTTTTATCCTTTTACAATTATTTGAGAGGTGTCATAAAAGAATAGTGGTTTGTTTTCAATCAACCATGTAAATTGGCTCTCCACTGTTGATTTGTATAATTAAGCAATATTTGGGAGTTTAATAGGCACAAAAATGGAATCTTATTGTAATTTGCAATTATTCAATATTCAGTTAAGCTGAATATTTTTCTATATATTTATTAACCCTTTATGTTTCTTTGTAGAATTTTTATTTCCTGACTATATCCACATTTTCTATGTATGGGTATTATATTCCTTCTTTAGTTGATGTGTAAGAACTTTTTATTATATATGTTTTTAACTTAAAATAATTTCTTACTTAGTGCTACTCATAGTTACCTATATCTTCATATATTTACTTGCTTGCTTATGGTAGGAAAAATATATAAAATGCTGGTAAGCCAAAAGAAAATAAAACATACCCATAATATCATCTAGAGGTAATCTTAGGTTGTAACTTCTAGGTCTTATTTTTTTATGAACATGTGATATATGTTTATATTATATATCTTG
This sequence comes from Balaenoptera physalus, assembly GCF_965194825.1. Taxonomy (NCBI): domain Eukaryota; kingdom Metazoa; phylum Chordata; class Mammalia; order Artiodactyla; family Balaenopteridae; genus Balaenoptera; species Balaenoptera physalus. The sequence continues at coordinate 44,954,420 of NC_138897.1, read as the reverse complement.
TCTTATAATTCACCTTATTTTTAATTAAACTTTTTCTAAATTTTAAAAGAAAAACACTTGTAAAAAGTAAGACATTCAAAGACACATTAAGAAAAGATCAGTCATCTTTCATTCACTATCCTGTTCCCTATCCTGTTTTGGTGGAATTAGTGTTAGCACCCTGATGTTTATCTTTCTATACTTTTTTTATGCTTATATGTATATAAACATGTACATACATTTGAGATCAAACTGAACACATTACTTGTTAATCTTTTTTTATTCCACTTAATGGTGCTTTAATGGTCATTTGTCAGGTTCTTAGATGTAGAACTGTGGTAAGCAGAATAATTGTCCCTCAGAGACATAGATGTTCTAATCCCTGGAACTTCTGAATATGTTACCTTATGTGGGTAAGGGACTTTGCAGTTATGATCAAGGGAACAGACCTTGAGAGAGGGAGATTATCCTGGGTTATCTGTATGGGCTCAGTCTAATCACATGAGTTCTGAAAAATGAAGAACCTTCCCTTGCTGTGTCAGAGAGATAAGACAAAGGAGGAGGAGAGATTTGAAGCATGAGAATGCCTCAACCTGCCTTTTCTGGCTCTGAAGATGGAGGAAGGATGTATGACCCGCCAAGGGATATAAGTAGCTTCTAGAAGTTTGGAACAGTCCTCATCTGCTGGCCTGCAAGGAAATGGGAATCTCAGTCCTCAAACTGCAAGGAACGGAATTCTGCCAACAGCCTGAATGAGCAAGGAAACAGATCCTCCCCTACAGCCTCCAGAAAGGAACATAGCCCCGCCGACACCTCAGTGTTCACCCAGTGAGACCTGTGTCAGACTTCTGACCTACAGAACTATAGGATAATAAATTTGTGTTGTTTAAGTCGCTAAATTTGTGGTAGTTTGTTATACTGGCAATACAAAGTTAATACAAATACTAACTTATTTCCTATAAATGGATAATCATTCCTGGTTTCTATAGAAACATGAAATAATATACACTGTAAGTATTTCAGCACTTCTATTGTCAGACATTGATATTGTTTCAAGTTCTTTACCACTGCACAGAATGCTATAATAAGCATGACTGTACTTACATTCTTGTGTTCTGGTACTTTTATTTTTTTAGGATAAATTTCCAAAAATGAAATTGCTAGGTCAAAGGCTATTTTTACATAAGGCTATTTTATGTAATTTACAATTATAATAATCCATGCTAACTTTCTTTTCCAAAAGGTTATAGCAATTCATACTCACACTTGCAATTTATGAAAGTTTTCATCACTGTTAGTCAGGTAGATGTATTAAATGCTTTAGAAACTAGTGCTCCAATCTAAGAGATGGACATGCTTTAAACTTTAGTGCATCTGGGCATGCATGTCCTACATTCAAATAATTATGACAAAAATAAGGTAAGACTATGCACTGCTTCCAAAAAAAATCTTCCCTAATATGCCTTCGATAAGATCATAGATCTTTTAAAATCTTAATATATAGTATAAGGGTTTGAAGAAACTCTGGCAACTGTTTCCGAAGTCTGACGGTCATTGGGAAGCCAAGAATTGTCACTCAGCAGTCCTTAAGTTATTTAATCTAATGTGAGATTAAAAGAAGTATAGACAATGAGTTCATTTGTCTTCTTGATTCATTTGTCTATGGAAATGATAGCCAAACCCAAGAAAGAGGTAGAGATGAGTCCAGGGAGAATAGTGTACAGACTTGAGCAGGCTTTGTAGAATTATTTAAATGAAAATGTCTGCTGACTTTAAAAAATGTAATCAAGAATTGTTACGGGAAATGACCTTTTTTCTACCTTGCAGGCTCTTTGATTTTGCCAGTAGAACTCCCTAGATAAAATTTAATTTTAAGCTGAATTTTCTTTATTTGGAAATTTAAATTATCTCAGTATTAAAAATACTCTGTGTATTTAAAATATTAAATTACTCAAGTGAGGCATTAAGAATTTGGAACTAAAATAAATGAGATAATGAGGAAGTGAAAAACATATTTTTTATAATTAACAGCTCATTTTGAGTTAATTATATACAATTACCAAAATCTAATTGCAATTTATTTTCTATTATCTGTGGGAAGAATCACAGTCAAGGGAGCTTACATTGCTGCTTTCCTGCATTAATGCTATAGAATGAGAATAAATAATATGTGAGGCCTTAATGACAAATATGAGCAAATAGTAGAGCACAGCTGAGCCAAACCATTGGAAGGTAACTATCACATGAAATATGGTAATGACTTTAAAAGTCACGAGCAATTCTGATTGCTTATAGGTTCTCTGGTTTGTTTTTTAGTTTGCTTGATGTTTGTCAGCTATGCAAAGATGACCCTTATAAACTAACATTAGTTTTGTAAATCTGCAGATTTCTAAAAATATGACCATTTTTGTATTTTCATATAATAATGAGCAATTCAACAAAAAGTTTATTAAACACCTATTATTTTTTAAAATCTGACTTGCTAGATACTGTAGGAAATGCAAGAAGCCCCTAACAGTAGAGTAAGGCAAATATACAAATATTTATCATCTATAAAGAACAGAAGAGCTATGAAAGAAATACAAAGCAATTAAGAAAAAGGTTTTTCGAAGAGGTAATATTTAAGATAAGTCCTAAAATATAGGGTAGAATTTTGATAGGCTATGGGATATATATAGGTGTGTGTGTGTGTGTGTGTGTGTTTCTGATGGGAGAAGACATGGAAACAGTCTGAGTAAAGGAAGGAAATCACACAATGAGGCACAGCAGTAAGTATGCTTTAGTATGACCAGAAGAGTTAGGGAAAATGAAACCAAAGATTACATTAGTAAATTAGATTAGATTATGAAAGGGTTTAACTCTCAGGCCAAAGATTATGGACCTGTGTGACTGGAATAATAAAAAACTAAGGGGGCTTTCCTGGTGGCGCAGTGGTTGAGAGTCTGACTGCCAATGCAGGGAACATGGGTTCGAGTCCTGGTCTGGGAAGATCCCACATGCCATGGAGCAGCTAGGCCCGTGAGCCACAAGTACTGAGCCTGTGCATCTGGAGCCTGTGCTCCGCAACAAGAGAGGCCGCGATAGTGAGAGGCCCGCGCACCGCGATGAAGAGTGGCCCCCGCTTGCCACAACTAGAGAAAGCCCTCGCACAGAAACGAAGACCCAACACAGCCAAAAATAAATAAATAAATAAGTAAATTAAAAAAAAAAAAAAAACTAAGAAAAAAGAACTGATTTTGTGATGAAGATGATTAAGTTGATTTTAAAGACTATTGGAATAAGAATCAAGAATTCCAGGTTCTAGTCTTTCTAATAATTAGCCATGTGGTTTTAAAAATAATGCTATGTGCCTCAGTCTTCTTGCCTTGTAAATGAGAGTTAAACTGGATTTTACTAAGAGTTTCTTCCATCTCCAACAGTTCATGATTATTAAACAGGTTGGATTTCCAGCAAAGCTATCTTTGCCTGGGGGAGGAGGAAGGGCAGGAGGAGGGGAGGATATAAGTAGAAGTTTGGATCTAAATTTCCTAAGAGAAATTGAATTTAAAGATTTAAATTTGGGAGTCATCTGCATTGATGTTGCACCTGTGAGAAAAGATGCTAATTTCTGAGAAAAAGTTTAGAGAAATGTAAACAGAACCTTATAAAATGCCTACATGTGGGAATCTGAAAGACAAAGAGTGACAACGTGAAAAGTTGACAAAGAAGCAGCCTGGGGCAGTGTCATGGAAACAAAGGAGAAAAGGCAGAAATGGTACTTTGGAAAGAAATTTGGTTGAGGGAGTATAATTTTAAGGATAGGAATGACCTAAACATTTTTATAATCTTGGGGAAGTGGCTAGTTAAGGAAGAGATTACAGAAATTCTGTAATTAATGGAGTGTAGTCCTAGAAAAGGTAGGGGGATCAATTCAAATCACTTGTCACTTTCTCAATTATTTGTGCTGGCTTCTCTTTCTCTGCTTGTACCTGGACCCATACCTTCTTTCTTCTTTCTACACATTCTCCCTATGTGACCTTATGTAGGCCCTTGACTTTAAATATCATCCATATGCTGATAATTCCCAAATTTGTCTCTACAGGCCTGACCTTTCCTCAAGGCATTAAACCCACAGATCTTGTCCACACAACTTCCACTAGACTGTCTCACAGATAGACATCTCACAGATCACAAACCTAAAACAAATCTTGTGGCCTTTTTCCACCACCCACTCCACATTCACCCCATCCCAGACTTTGCCGTCTCAAGAATTAATATTAGTTGCTCAAGTCAAAAAATGTTCTTGATTTCTCTCCTTCCTTCCTTCTCCCCTCCAAACAATCTATAAGCACATTCTTTTGTTTCTATTCTACCTCCAAAATATATGCACTCCTCCCACCACAGTCCAAGCCTGGACTTCTGCAGAGGTTTCCTAAGTAGTCAATTTTATTTATTTCTGTTCTTACCGCCCGTACAATCCATTTTCCACAGCAGCTGGAAAAATCATTCAAAAACAGCAATTTACTTTCTTGCCTTAAACTCTTCCAAGCCCTCAGTGCACATAGAATAAAATCTGAACTCCTTGGCTGGCTTAGTGTGTTCTACATGATCTGGCTTCTACTTATCTCATTTCATACCACTCTCTGTCTTCAACACTTAGTCATTCCTACACCCATTTTACTTAAAATTCAAACTTCCTACCATGGCCTTTAGGGCCCGTTATGCTCTACTATCTTGACTTTGCACTTTCTTCCTTACATCCTATGTTCCAACCATTGGCCTTGGTCTTCTTTCAGTTTCTAGTGCATGCTGCATCATATGTATAGCTGCCTTTAACACTCTTAACCCTGTTCTTCCTTTTATTAACCTATTTAGATGAGAGCTTAAATATCATCTCCTGAGAGGCTGTTTTCCTGATCACCCTATGTAAAAAGCGTGTCTCCCATTGCTCCCTGTTTAAGTACTCAGAAGTCCCACAAACCAACACCCAACTTTAAGCTTCATGAGTGCATAGATCACAATATGTGTTACAGATGATATATCTTCTACATGTTATGCAGATTGTGTCTTCAGCATATAGTAGGTGCTTGTAAAATATTTGTGGAATGGGGTTTTTTAAAGATCCCAGTCTTCTCAGTAAAGTATGAAGGGAGATCATCTACTAAAAATGGTGACAGTAAGGATAGCATCTGGTAGGAGGATGCTTGGAATAGCCTCAAAAGAAGGTATAGGAAGAAGTCATCAAAAGATGATGAATAAGAAGTATTACATCTGTAATGTAGAAATTCCCTCGAATTTCTGATTTATCTGATAAGATAAACTACCCCAAATAGGCAACTCTCAGAAGAGTAAACCTCAAATAGCCAATACATATATAAAATCTTCTCACAACTAATCTTGGAAAAATGAAAATTAAAAACAACAAAAATAAAATTTTAAGATCAATTTAAACTGATTTTAAATCAATAAATTGGCAAAACTGAAAAGTTTAATAATATCAAGTGTTAACAAGACTGTGGGGAAACAGGTCCTTTGATACACTGCTGGTAGGAATGCAAATTGCTAGAGCCACTTTGGTGGTCAATTTGGCAATATCATTTTACCATTATTTTTGGCATAGCAACTCCCCTTCTGATTATCTTCCCCTACCTTCTAACTTCTCTTCATTTCTTTGCTCTTTGTAACTCATAGATAACCTTTTGGCCTAAAGAATTGCTCATGCAAAAAGAGAACATTTCTCTCTCTCAAAATTCTTTAACAACATGTCTGACTAACATGGGTGGGAATCACTGCTGTCTACCTTAGACACATTAGACATCATCAGTAAGACTGTAAAACAGGGCTCAGAGACATTGCAGCATAAAGCATAACTAAAGTAAAATGAGAAAAAATTGTCCTATTAGTTGAATATTACATAGCTTCGATAATAGAGAAATTTTCAGGGATTAGACTGTGATCTTCCTGTCTTCTCTCAATTTTTTTTGAGCTATAATATAAAAATCTGTTTCCTCTTCAGTACTTTCTTCTAGACCCACACTTTAATCTTTTTAAATCCTTCACCTTTTTGATAAATATAAAAATCATCACTTAAAATTACCATATGACCCAACAATTCCACTCCTAGGTAACATACATCCACACAAAGACTTCTGTGTGACTGCTCATGGCATCATTATTCAGAATAGCCAAAAAGAAAAAACAAGCCAAATGTCCAGTAGCTGGTGAATAGGTAAACAAATGCATATATCCATACAATGTAATATTTGGCAATAAAAAGGAACAAAATATTAATACATTCTACAGCAAGGATGAACCTTGAAAACATGCTAAGTGAAAGAAGGTCATCACAAAGACCACAAATTGTGTCTTTCCATTTATATGAAATGTCCAGAAAAGGCAAATCTATAAATAAAGAATGTAAATTAGTGATTGCCTAATGTGGGTGGTGGGAATGGGGAGGAACTGCAAAAAGCATGAGGTTTCTTTTTGAGGTGTTGGAACTGTTATAAAATTAGATTGTGGTGATGGTTGCACTTACTAAGTGCACCTACTAAACTTACTAAGAATTGCTTTAAATGGGTGAATTTTATAGTATATATTTAAATTTATCTCAGTAAAACTTTAAAAAATCGTCTTCTGTTTTTACTATTTTTCAATATTCAAAATAAAGATAGCTAAGAACAAAAGAGATAGTACAAAGCTTTGCTTGCTTTCAGACTGCATCAGCCTTTCTGTCTTGCTCCTCAAGATTTTTCTTACCCCTTCCTGTACTTGGGAATGGCTTTTTAAAACTTGGTTCTCCAAGATGGCATCCCATTCTGTGTTTATAACAGATACAATGATATGACAAGCAGGAGCAAATACTATTCAAATTCTATTTATGAGACCTATTTCCTGTTGAATGATAATTTTATTTTTTAAAACTGTATATAACCAAAAATTTTTAAAAGACAAACTGGTGATAAATATATAATTTATTAAACCAAGTTTTCCTTTTTCTTAATTTTAAGCATTATGGGGATGGAAGCACATCCCTCAATCTGGTGCCTGTTCTATCGGTGCCTTACCATGACCTTACATAGCCTTCAAGAGGAAAGCTTCCTTCTTACATTTCATACTAGTGTACCTCCCTTCTCTACCCTTAGCACAAACACAGGTTTTCAAATAATTGCTATAGATTGAAACATAAGGCTACTTAGAGTTCTCCCAAGCTGTTGTCTGCACATGCTTTGTTACTTTGCAGATTGATAGCACTCAAATAGGAGAAGACAAACCTTTGCCCCTTGTATAGCATATCCTTAGAATTAGCTTCTTCATGTGTGATATCTACATGTTCTTGGCTCTGGATAATTTAAATCACATTTGTCATCTTAGTACATAATGAATTTGTGGGATAAGTACTTTCTGAACTGGCAAGTCATAGATTTTTCAGGGTGTTAGATTATTTGGCTGCATAGCATTTTCCCAGGGTCTGGTTTATATGTACATGGGGGTAGAGGATAGAGAGCATCATCTATAGAAATTAGAAAAATCTCCTGAAGAATATTACCTCTACCACTGGTTAAATACAAGGAGCTGGATAATAAATTGTATAAATATTTACACTTTATCAGCTGCACACAAATGAATAACATGGTGGTTTTCCACCTTTTGCTCTAACGTACTTACACAAATCTTTGTGAAAGTAATTTTCTCGCAGCCAACAATATTAGCAGGATTGGGGAATTGGAAGTTTCAGTGCAGCTTGCTTTGATAACCTCATTCCCAGATTTATTTAGAATAAGAGCTATTTGATTTCTTTTTAGACAGTAACTGCCTGTCCTGTTCCAATCTGAAACATATGGGTTCTTGTCACAATATGGAACAGAGGTGGCATCTTGGATAGTGAACATTGTTTCCCAGGAGAGAGAGAAAAACAGTTGTGCTAGAGGTGTCAGTTGGTTTAAAAATACTATTTATTTTTTAGCATTTTTTGCAAGCCCCAATAAATAGAGATTAGTATGAAGCCTACAAATGCAGATTTAATTATCATATCAAATCTTTGGTAGAATACAAAGGACTGTTTCTGGATATTATGACCTAGTTGATAAAATATGTCCATTCTTGTGTCCTTCTTTCTCTCTACAAGTACATAATATTTTTCTATGAAAGGAATCTGTGAACATATTGCTGTGTTTCATTTGTACAGTTGAAGTATTTTCACATAAGATATTTTGCAGAGGGAAGAGGGAGTAAGAGCTAAGACAAAATGAATGGAGGCCAAAAGCATTTTACCAAAAGCGTCACATTGGCATATAAGACTTTTTTTTTTTTTTTTGACTTAAAAGACACATTAAATGTCCTTTTTTTTATTTTATACATTGAATTTTACACAATCAATTGGAAAAAAGCTTCTAAGAAAACAAACACAGAGAATAAATAACTATAAAAGACTGATTCTGATTTATTTTCTTTGTGTCCTTAGTACACCATCATGCTACTTTTTTTTTTTTTAATTTATTTATTTTTGGCTGCACTGGGTCTTCATTGCTGCGAGAGGGCTTTCCCTAGTTGCTGCAAGCGGGGGCCACTCTTCGTTGCGGTGCGAGGGCTTCTCATTGCGGTGGCTTCTCCTTGAGGAGCACAGGCTCTAGACACACGGACTTCAGTAGCTGTGGTGCGTGGGTTTAGTTGCTCCGCGGCATGTGGAATCTTCCCGGACCACGGATCAAACCCGTGTCCCCTGCATTGGCAGGTGGATTCTTAACCACTGCGCCACCAGGGAAGGCCCCACCGTGGCATATAAGACTTTTATATGCCTATAAAAGAATGGAGGCAGCAAGATTAAGACTAGTGATTATTAGGTCAATTTATTTATTCTTGTTTTCAGAAATCCCAACAGTTCTCTCTGAAAGGATGTAAAGTTTTTAGGTGCCGTAAAAGTTTTTTTATTTTTAATTAACAGTAGCTTCGGGTGGCTTTTCTAACTGCCTGGATATAGTTTAAAAATGGATTTTTGGATTCAGGACAATTGAATATGCAGCGGACAAACACATATAAATGCAAAAGTTTAAAAATCACGGCATTCTTTTATTTGTAGAAGTGTGTATGCAGGAACTCCTGGGTAGATCGGGTAACTGGGGGGTTATTTGAAGGTAAGATGAAAAGAAATAATGACTGTGTTTCTGAGTATACCTTTTGATCAGAAAGTGTCTGCAGATAGGGTTATGATCTTGATTATCCTGTGGTGGTTTGCTGTAGGTGGATGCCTGTCTCAGAAGAACTGGCTATTACATATGAAACGGTGCTAATTTTTGATAATCCTACAGAAAAAAATTTTTATATTGAACTCAACTCATTTGTTTTTCTCTTTCTCCAGTGGTGAAAAGGATTGATTTCTGTGTTGCTTTTGCTATTTGGCATTTTCTCTTTTGGTAAATAGGGTGTGCAAGCTTTAATCCTTTAACCTTGAATCTGAACTCTCAGCTATTTGATGGAAAGAGAATCTCTTTCTTTATTATATCATGTGGCATGGTGAAGGATTGTATAGGTCAGGGACAACCAGAGAAACAGAACCAGTAGGAGGTATGTATTATGAGATGTATTGCAAGGAACTGGCTAAGGCAAGTCTGAAGTCCATAAGGCAGGCTGTCAGGAATGGCAGGCTGGAAATCTCAGGTAAGGGCTGAAGCTACTGTCCACAGCGGGGATTTTTTTCTTTTTCAGGGAAGCCTCAGCTCTGCTTTGAAGGCTTCTCAAGAAATTGAATCAGGCCCATCTAGATTACCTAAGATTTTATGGATTTTAATCACATCTGTAAAATACCTTCACACACCTAGTTTAGTGTTTGATTTATGAACTGTAGCCTAGCCAAGTTGACATATAAATAAGACCACCATAGTCCACCCCTTGTCAACTTGGCACCCATACGCATTTCCTTAAACTGTATTGAATCTCTAAATAGAGATAATAAAAAAGGAGTACTCCCACCTAACATTATACAACTATCCCAAATACAACTCAAAACATCCTTTCCCCAGAAGAGGATGTGAAGTCCTTGGATGATGGTCACTCTTCTCCTTGATATCCTTTCATTTCAGTGTTGTGATGTAAAGTTAATTATTATTAGCGCATCTTAGGTGATAAAGAGATAAGATAGGAGAGAAAACAAAAATATTTGGTTAATATACGTATACAAACATATTTATAACAAAATAAGGAAGAAATACTCTTAACTATTACAGTCCTTATTTCTGCAACTGACCACATGGCTGTAGCTGGTATTTATAACTACTTTGTTCCACTACCCATTCCATATTCCCTTTGCTGTCAGCGAACACTTCAGCTAGTCGTGGTTCTTTGTCTGGTGGGGTGACCCAAAACTTCACTCCTGGATGAGTGGGCCATTAACAGTCGTGCCTGAATTGGATTTCTGTAACCTCCCATTGACTTGTAATCATAGGACACCCTAAGGGAGCTCCTGTATTCCAAACATATTTCTCCTTATCTACATTGTGTAATAGCAACTCATTTCCCTCTCAGTAGTTATGATCAGTTACCCTAGCCTGTACAGTAACCCTTTTATTTGTCTGATAATTCAGAGGCATGAGGAACCCAAAGTGGTTGGGTGGCAGTGTCATCTTCCAGTTCAGTGGAATCACTGTGGTGTCTCCTGGTAGAAACATTCCTCCCTTTGGAACTAAGACCTCTAGACCAATAGACCCTAAGTTCATGGGGAAGGAAAGCAAAAAATTTGCTAACGGATCACTCTGGTCAATGGTGAGTGGAGTACTTCCATTTCCATCTTCTTTCTTGGAGTTGTGAATCATAGCTATGGGAGAAACAGCACCACATATTGGATACTGATTTAAGGCATATTTAGAGCATCCTGGAGGACCTTTCTCCAGCCCCACAAGGTATTGCCTCCTAGCTGGCATTGTTGCAAGTCATTAAAGGCCACTTCATTGTTCTTCAAGATAGCTGCTTCAGGATAACGGGGGATATGCTAAGACAAGTGAATTCCATAAGCATGAGCATGTTGTACTATTTAACTTGCTGTGAAGTAAGTTCTTTTATCAGAGGCAATGCTGTGTAAAATACCATGATGATAAATAAACCATTCTGTAGATCCATGGATGGTAATTTTGGTATAAGCAATGTGGGCACAGAAGACAAATCCATATCCAGAGTAAATGTCTATTCCAGTAAGATATATCTCCAGCCCCCTGACAGCTACTAATAATACTAGATACCTACAATCTATAAATTAAAAAACTACAGAGGGAAAAATTAAACATAAACAAAAGCATAAGGCTAGAATGAATACTGTGGTACTAGATTAGAGTGGAAGTGTGAAATCAGAGTACCAGCATGTTCATGTTGTGGTGAGGGCTCTCTTCTTGGCTTGCAGATGGCTGCCTTTTCACTATGTCCTCACATGGTGTAGAGAGAGTGAGCTAGATCTCTGGTATCTCCTCTTACGATGGCACTACTCCCATCATAGAGCATCACTCTCATAACCTAAACCTAATTACTTCCCCAGAGGCCCCCATCTCCAAATACCAATACCATCACATTGGGGGTTAGGACTTCAACATATGAATTTTAGGGGGACATAATTCAATCCATTTTGTGTGTGTGCACACAGAGATGGAGATATATATATATATATATATATATATATATATATATATATACACACATACACATACATATATATATATACATATAGGTTACTATACATAATACTATACATAATATATATTTCCTATGTTTACTGAGAGGTCCTGGCTGGAAGCAGTGATACGCAGTAGCAATGAGCACACCCAGCATATAGGTCTTGGTTTCTAAATACCATTCTCCAGTAAAATAAACCAGGACTCCTAAGAAAAATGGCTAATTAGAAGGATGGGGCAAAGAAAATAAAAGATGAGCCTGAAGCCAGAAAGAAAGAAAGTACTCAAAAATCAAAAGGATGGTGGAATGTCAAGGGGACAGAGGAGCTAACCTAAAAGAGCTTCCAATGGCCCAAACTGGAACAATTTGATCAACAAAACAAATAGTGTGGTACTGGATTACAACCCGAAGTATAAAATAACCGTAGATGAGTCCATACTGATATAAATAGATGATCAATGAATAAATAAATGAAGGAAAAGGGACAAATCTTTCTTCAGAAGAATTCCAAATAATTTAAGTAAATACTTCCCTCTCTGGGAGGTAGAGCTTGAACTTCACTCTGCTTGAGTGTGACTTAGTGACTCACACTCAAGGAATAGGAAGGATTTGGAAAGGAGGAAAGCCATACTTTACAGTGGAGAAATATGGTGAATACTACCTTAATCAAATTATCAAGGCTAACATCACCAATGAATAGTCATGTAGATATCTTGTAACCCCTCATATGTTGTGATAAGGAACGAACTTCACCTCTGTAGTTTTCTTCCCAAACACTAATAGCATTGTACTTATGATGGTGAAAACAAAGACAAGTCCAAATTGAGGAACATTGTACAAAATACCTGACCATTTCTCCCCAAAACTGGTCAAGTAAAGTCATGAAAGACTGAGCAACTGTCACAGGCCAAAGGAAACTAAGAAGACATGTTGACCAAATATAGTGTGGAATATCCTGGAACAACAACAGTAAGTGTAAAACCTGGTGAAATCCAAATAGTCTAGGGTGCAGTTAATAGTTATGCACCAATGTTGTTTTCTTAGTTTTGACAAATGTACCATACTATTGTAAGATGTTAACTTTTTTTTTTTAACATCTTTATTGGAGTATAATTGCTTTACAATGGTGTGTTAGTTTCTGCTGTATAACGAAGTGAATCAGCTATACATATACATATATCCCCATATCTCCTCCCTCTTGCGTCTCCCTCCCACCCTCCCTATCCCACCCGTCTAGGTGGTCACAAAGCACCGAGCTGATCTCCCTGTGCTGAAGTGAGAGAGTAGCATGGACATATATATACTACCAAAAGATGTTAACTTTTATAAACCTTTTATTTGTTTGTTTGTTTATGTTCCCCCGAACTGTATTCTGTTAAATTAGATCAATTTCTTATTGATAACATACTATCTTGATTAATATAGCTTTGTTGTTGTTGCTGCTGTTTTCTTTCAGTTTTATTGAGATATAATTGACATACAGCACTGTATAAGTTGAAGTTGTACGTCATAATGATTTGACGTACATACATCATGAAATTATCACAAAAATTTGGTGAACATCCATCCTCTCATATTAAAGAAATAGAAAAAAATTTTTCTTATGATGAGAACTCTGAGGATTTACTCTCTTTAACAACTTTCATGTATAACATATGGTGTTATGTATGAAGCAGCATTAATTATATTTATCATATTGTACATTACATCCCTAGTACTTATTTATCTTACCTGGGAGTTTGTACCTTTTGACTACCTCCATCCAGTTCCCCCACACACACACCTCCCTCCTCTGGGAACCACAAATCTGATCTAAGAGTTTGTTTACTTTTGAAGTATGATAGACCTACAACACTATGTTAGTTCCTGTTACACACCATTGTGATTTGGTAGTGCTATACATTTCAAAATGAGCACCACAACAAGTGTAGTTACAATGTCACCATACATAGTTATTAACTAGATTCCCCACATTGTATATTTCATACCTGTGACTCATTTATTTTGGAACTGGAAGTTTGTACCTATTAATCTCCCTCACCCATTTCTTCCCCCAACCCCCCTCCTTTGACAACCACCTGTTTGTTCTCTGTATCTATAACTCTGTTTCTGTTTTGCTATGTTTGTTCATTTGTTTTGTTTTTTAGATTGCACATATAAGTGAAATCATACAGTATTTGTCTTTCTGTGTCTGACTTATTTCACTAAGCACAATACTCTCTAGGTCCATCCATGTTGTTGTAAATGACAAGATTTCATTCTTTTTAATTGCTGTGTAACATTCCATCATATATATATCTTATTTATTCAGTCATCTATTGATGGGCACTTGGGTTTTCCATATCTTGGCTATTGTAAATAATCCTGCAATGAACATAAGGGTGCATGTATCTCTTCAAATAGTGTTTTTGTTTTCTTCAGATATATACCCAAGAGTGTAATTGCTTGATCATATAATAGTTCTATTTTCAATTTATTGAGGAGTCTCCATACTGTTTTTCATAGTGGCTGCACCAGTTTGTATTCCCAGCAATACTGCATGAGTGTTCCCTTTTCTGCACATCCTTGCCAATGCTTGTTATTTGGCATCTTTTGTTAATAGCCATTCTGACAGGTGTGAGGTGATATTTCATGATGGTTTTGATATGCATTTCCCTGATGATTAGTAACGTTGAGCATCTTTTCATTTGTCTGTTGGCCATCTGTATGTCTTCTTTGGAGTAATATCTATTCATGTCTTCTGCCGATTTTTTAATTCGGTGTTTTTTGATGTTGAGTTGTATGAGTTCTTTGTATATTTTGGATATTAACTCATCAGATACATCATTTGCAAATATCTTCTCCCATTCAGTAGGTGGCCTTTTCATTTTATTGATAGTTTCCTTCACTGTCCAAAAGCTTTTTAGTTTGATAAAATCTCATTTGTTTATTTTTGCTTTTGTTTCCCTTGCCTGAGGAGACATATCCAAAAAAAAAAATATTGCTAAGACTGATGTCAAAGAGCATACTGTTTATGTTTTCTTCTAGAAGTTTTATTATTTCAGGTCTTACATTTAAGTCTTTAATCCTTTTCAAATTTATTTTTGTGCATGGTATGAAAGAGTAGTCCAGTTTGATTCTTTGGCATGTAGCTGTCCAGTTTTCCCAACATTATTCATTGAATAGGCTGTCTTTTCACCATTCTATGTTCTTGCCTCCTTTGTCATAGATTAATTGCCTATGTAAGTGTGGGTTCATTTCTGGGCTCTCTATTGTATCCCATTGATCTGTGTGTCTTTGAAACTCTCCTGGAAATCTAAAATTATTCCAAGCTAAAAACTTTATTTTTAAAAACAGGAAAGTATAAAGCCGTAATAATATGCAAATGAATCAGAGAAAGCATAGGGTTTTTTTTTTGTTTTTTTGTTTTTTTGTTTTTTTAATTTTAATGTGGTCAAATTTATCCATTTTCCCCCCCAATGAGTAACAATATTTATTTATTTATTATTTTTTCCACTTTTACCAATGGACAGATGATCCAAAATGAAAATAAATAAGGAAACACAAGCTTTAAATGATACATTAAACAAGATGGACTTAATTGATAGTTATAAGACATTCCATCCAAAAACAACAGAATACACTTTCTTCTCAAGTGCTCATGGAACATTCTCCAGGGTAGATCATATCTTGGGTCGCAAATCAAGCCTTGGTAAATTTAAGAAAATTGAAATCGTATCGAGTATCTTTTCCGACCACAATGCTATGAGACTAGGTATCAATTACAGGAAAAAAATCTGTTAAAAATACAAACACATGGAGGCTAAACAATACACTACTTAATAACCAAGAGATCACTGAAGAAATCAAAAAATACCTAGAAACAAATGACAATGAAAACACGATGACCCAAAACCTATGGGATGCAACAAAAGCAGTTCTAAGAGGGAAGTTTATAGCAATACAATCCTACCTCAAGAAACAAGAAACACCTCAAATAAACAACCTAACCTTACACCTAAAGCAATTAGAGACAGAGGAACAAAAAAACCCTAAAGTTAGCAGAAGGAAAAAATCATAAAGATCAGATCAGAAATAAATGAAAAAGAAATGAAGGAAATGATAACAAAGATCAATAAAACTAAAAGCTGGTTCTTTGAGAAGATAAACAAAATTGATAAACCATTAGACAGACTCATCAAGAAAGAAAGGGAGAAGACTCAAATCAATAGAGTTAGAAATGAAAAAGGAGAAGTAACAACTGACCCTGCAGAAATACAAAGGATCATGAGAGATTACTACAAGTAACTATATGCCAATAAAATGGACAACCTGGAAGAAATGGACAAATTCTTAGAAAAGCACAACCTTCCGAGACTGAACCAGGAAGAAATAGAAAATATAAACAGACCAATCACAAGCACTGAAACTGAAACTGTGATTAAAAATCTTCCAACAAACAAAAGCCCAGGACCAGATGGCTTCACAGACAAATTCTATCAAACATTTAGAGAAGAGCTAGCACCTATCCTTCTCAAACTCTTCCAAAATATAGCAGAGGGAGGAACACACCCAAACTCATTCTATGAGGCCACCATCACCCTGATACCAAAACCAGACAAAGATGTCACAAAGAAAGAAAACTACAGGCCAGTATCACTGATGAACATAGATGCAAAAATCCTCAACAAAATACTAGCAAACAGAATCCAACAGCACATTAAAAGGATCATACACCATGATCAAGTGGGGTTTATCCCAGGAATGCACGGATTCTTCAATATACGCAAATCAATCAATGTGATAAACCATATTAACAAATTGAAGGAGGAAAACCATATGATCATCTCAATAGATGCAGAAAAAGCTTTCGACAAAATTCAACACCCATTTATGATGAAAACCCTCCAGAAAGCATAGGTTTTAAAAAAAAAAAATTCATCTTGGTTTTACAATGTATTAATTAGTCCTTGACTTCTTAGTGTGATCTAATGGTAGCTGCACTACTTTAGCAATAAGAAAAGGTGGGATTGTAAACAGAACTTCAATGCACTGAATCTCAGTTACACTTACTAAAATGCCCTCCATAGAATATTAATGTCAAGTGTTTTGTTTTTTATTTGCTTATTTGTTTCCTTGTAAAACGATACACAGAAATTACTTTGGCTGAGCTGGAAGGGTAAAAAAAAAGCACAACTTGAGCTTACTGCTCATGGAGAATGAGAAAGATGAGTAATTATTTCTAATTCCTTGTGGTTTGGTAAAGGGATTATATAATCGTTGTTCTTTGTTAGTAAAGTGAAGGGCAAAAATTCTGGATGGTGTAAGAAAGGAATGGTTTTATTAGAGAAATCAAAAGGTCTTGCAGTTCATCCAGAGAGACAGCCCAGGAACTCATAAAGAGAACCAGAAAAGGCTCTAGTTCTGCTTGAAAGTGAAATTTTTAGCCTTGAGGTAGTTTACTATCCTGATAAACTGTAGAAATTTTGCTCTATTTGTCTTTCAGTCATAAGTGTTTCATGTGAAAGCAAGTGTCTTTGAGGCAAAAGTAGAAAAGGATACCATTTTAAGCTCTACCTCATTAGAAAGTTTGATGAGCTTCTAGAAAAAAAAAAACAAAGAAACTAATATAAAAGGAATCTGGAAGTATAAGATTCCAAGCAAGGATGTAGATTTTAGAAATTTCCTCCTTTCTTAACAGGAAAAGCACCATCAGGTAGGTGGCAAGTAGAAAAATAGGTCAATGTAAAGAGGAAAAACAATCTCTGTTCTACCATACTTATACAGTAGAAATTGTACATTTGTTTAAGGTTACAATGTATATTTTAGAATTGGAAGCAATCAATATGTTTATACACCTTTTTTTTTTTTTTTTTTTTTAACGTGAGTCAGATAGTCAGCATTTCTTACCTTGGCTTTCCTATGGGGATTTTTTTAAAATTTATTATTTTTATTGAAGTATACTTGATGTACAGTATTATATAAGCTACTGGTAACCACTAATTTGTTCTATATGTCTGTGAGTCTGTTTCTTTTTTGTTATATTCACTATTTTGTTGTATTTTTTAGATTCTACATATAAGTAATATCATACAGTATTTCTCTTTGTCTGACTTATTTCTCTTAGTATAATACACTCCAAGTCCATCCATGTTGTTGCAGATGGTAAAATTTCATTCTTTTTTATTGGCTGAGTAGTGTTCCATTGTATATATATGTCTATATGTGTATATGTGTGAGTATATATATATATATATATATATATATATATATATATACACACCACATCTTCTTTATCCATTCATCTGTTGATGGACACTTAGGTTGCTTCCATATATTGGCAATTGTAAATAATGCT
Organism: Balaenoptera physalus; assembly: GCF_965194825.1. NCBI lineage: Eukaryota > Metazoa > Chordata > Mammalia > Artiodactyla > Balaenopteridae > Balaenoptera > Balaenoptera physalus. The sequence goes on along the minus strand of NC_138897.1, from coordinate 44,936,470 downwards.
GCTATGAACATTGGATGCATCTATCTTTTTGAGTTAGTGTTTTTGTTTCTTTCAGATATATACTCAGGAGTGGAATTGCTGGGTCATATAGTAGTTCTATTTTTAGTTTTTTGAGAGAGAAATTGTGCTTCTTGAAAAGTTATAAGTAAATATAAAAACCAGAGTATAAAGATGGAATTTTACAGTTTTAGAGCTTAAAGAACCTGTAGAAGCATAATCCAAATCTCATTTTATCAGTGTGTAAACTAAATAATTTGAAAAAGAATAAATTCAGTTACCATTAGGTATATGTCCAACAATTTTAACTCACAAAAACAGTAAAGAAAATGTTTAAGTTCTAGCAGAATCGAGAAAATCTACTGTTGTCTTCTATGAGAATGGAGTTCATCAGGTTAGTTGACGATTCTCTTATACTCATTTGGAGGTATATAGACTTGACATAGTTCATAAGAAAGTAGGCTATCATTAGAACCTCTGTCTATACTGTTATTAAAAAAAAAACCTGTTGAGACTCTTCGAATCTAATTATTCATCTAAGTGTGAAAATATGACTATAGGTCAGATTTAAGAGAAAAGGCAGTCTTACTTGTTGTCGTTATACTGGAGAGCATTTGGGCAAAATCAAAGAGAAAGAACCCTGGAAATTTTATTTCACTCTAAGACGTCTTGACTGCCTCATGTTAGCATTTCATATCCTAAAAGGAGATGAAGACAACCAGTAGAGTTGACATATTCATCCTACTTCTGACAAATGAAAAATTCATAATAGTTAGACATGTAACCAAAACTTAAGAAAGGCAGAGAAAAAAGAAGCATGCTCTTCTGATCTGAAATTCAAAAGTATAAGAGTTGAAAGAGCTGGGAAACTATCAAAAGTATAATTCTAACCATACAAACGTAATTAATTGAGGAATTAAGACAGGATTCTTTAGATCATGGCTGCAAAAATAGGAAGATATGTCTAAGGGTAAGGTTTAAGAGGATTTCAAAGAACAGTAAGAATACTGTAAAATATACTAAAGTCCAAAATAGGTTTAGGATTTTAAAACATGTCATGAATGACTGGAGTAGCTTATTTGATTTTGTTTAAAGGATTAAGGGCAAATCAAGAACAGCCTTATTATTTAGGACCTATGATGTGTTAACACATGGCAAAGAGTGTTCCATTTGCTATTATTTTTTATAATAATAATAATTATTATTATTATTATGTATTATTATTACACTACCCAGTTATTATTTTTCTTCTCAAGATGAATGATCTTTGGTCTAGAAAGAGCAGAACAATGGTTCATACATGAAAACTGAAGCAAAAGATAGGTGAGGAGTTTACATACATACTTGGATATAGATGTATAAATTCAACTCTTCTGGCTTAGTTTATATACATCTCAGGGTAGTAAAAGTTCCTGTAAATAAGGCTGCTAAACGTTAATTGGTAACCTTGAAGATTTATGGAAAACTATGGAGGTACCAGGAGGCTAGACTGTTAAAGTTCAGTAAAAAAATTTTTAAAACAGTGGATTCTGCATATCATATGCCAGTGAACTAGACATTGATTCTGAATATGATTCTTAATTATAAAATTATTTATGATCTAAGAAATTAGATTGAATATGTGGTTACCACTCTCTCCTACAGAATACCACTAAGGTGGCCAAAAAAGATGTTTGGAAAACCCACATTTATACCTTTCTTCTTACCCATTTCAAGTAGATTTGTGTCCCGTTGCTCAAGTCAAAAACTACATAAACCACCTTGACTTTATTTCCCTTCTTCCTTCACCCTCCATATCTGGTTCATTAGTAAGTCCTATTGACCCTACTTCTAAAATTATCCACTTTCTGTTAAATTCCCTCCATTTCCATTTTCTACTCTAATCCACACTACCACCGTTTCCATTTCTACCCAGATTATTGCAGTTGCCTGCTGACTGATGTTCCTATTTCTACTTGAAACTCCTACAACCCATCCTTCTTAGAGCATATGTCAGAATCATGTCAGTCCTCTGCTGAAAACCCTCTAATGGCTTCCAATTATACTTGAAATACAAATCCAAACGCTGCAAGGCCCTACATGAAGTGGTCCTTGCATACCTCTCTGAGCTCATTGTATACAGCTGTCACTCTGCTCAGGATATTCCAGCCACAGTGGCCTTTCAGTTTCTCAAATATGCTAAGCTTATTTTCACCCCAGTCCCTTTGTACTGGCAGTCCCTTTCCTCTGCCTGGAATGGTCTGTCCCTAGATTCTTACATGATTGGCTTCTTATTCATCAAGGAAAAAGCAGTCAACTGTCACTTCTCATTTTGTATACTGATAAAAATTAAAGAATGATAACACCCATGCTTGTAGGGCTGCAGGGAAAATTATAAAGTACATACCTGGTGAAAATATAAATTATTTTGTAAAGCAAGCTGACTCCACAGTTAAAATTGAAAATATAAAACTGAATGAAGGTAAAAGCACAACAAATTAAAACTTGTGGGATGCAGATAAAACAGTGTTTAGAGGTAATCTTATAGATAGATGTTATTTAGTCCTTTCATGGAGGTATGGGAACTAAAATCCATGTTACAGGAGAAATAATGGAGGGAACTAAGGATATTCAACCCCAACCTATTAAATCACAATATCCATCGATGGGGCCCAGGAATCTGTATTTTCAGAAAGCTCCCAGGAGATTCTGCTGTCTAGTGTGGGAACCAACTAGAGAAAAATCCTTTCTATGCTCAGGTTGTGCTTGTTGTATGAATTACTGTATAATTCTTACATGTCCTACTATAATGTAACTGATGAACAGTAAACATTTTATTATAATGCTATTGTCATTATCTTTAGCAAATAGTATTTACATATTTTTATGGCCACTAGAGATTCAAAGTTGTATCAAAATTGCCTTTTCTTTCCAGAACAGGTATGTGCCAAAGGTGGCTGAGTAGTGCTATCTGAAGTCAACCTTTTCAACCATGGCTTCTCATCCGTTGATTTTGTGCTTGCACAGCCTTTGAGCAATGTAAAAGGAAGTTGCATCTCTAAATGAATGAACTAATAGACATAATAAGCTGTCATGATTTGTTTTTCATGGCCAAGTGGTTATTATATATTCATACTTAGCAACTCCCTGCTCCTACCTCTCACTTATCTCCAACAAGAAATTCAGCATGACACCTAGCAATAAGGTTTTTGATGAAACACACTGCACAGAAGCCTTTGCAAAACAGCACAACTCAACAGAGACCAATTTTAAATTTCAGCAGAATTTTAAAACTATGGTTCATCTGGTAACTATATAGTAACACCAATAGCAACAAATGTTATATGAGAAAAACATGCAAAAAGACTGTCTTTGTGTAAATTATATATAACTATTAACATTAAGGTAGCATGATTGATTTCCTTTAAGTGAGTCATTCTGAGGTAATTAAAGGCTTTCATTTTATCCTTATACTCTGGGGCTTTTCATACTGTTGGAGGGTTCTGGGTCAAATGGGTGCCAGGCCATGGCCCATACAAACTATAATAAAACCACAATTTTATAGCTCAAAGCTGGCTGCTCTAATTATGGGTCCTTTTAAGTGTTTTCTTTAAACCGCTCTAAAATGCTATCTTTTTTATTTGCCAGCTTTCTATTTATTACATCCTTATTTACTTCAGTGGGTGATGGTTCTATGAATAGGACCCACTGGCAAAAAAAAAAAAAAAAAAAAAGGGGAGGGATTTCAAAATTGCTATTCATTTACCCAAAGCTTCCTGCTATCAGTGGCTGTGAGCCAGTTCTAAGACCCCTGTGGTAGAGAATGGTGTGTGTATATATTTATGGTCATATTGAGTGTATGAAAACATAAAAGATCTTGTAGCATGCTGATGTGCCCAGGATTTTTATAGAAAGTTTATTGATTCTGTCTCACATTGCCGGTTTGGTTGTCCCCTTATATAATAATCAAAGCTCTAGAGGGAGATTCTTCGTTCTGTTTGGTCCAAGGAGATGAGAAAGCCTGTTGACCTCTTGCTAATTGGTATTACTCAGCAGTCAGACCCCAAAACACATGATTCTGTAAATGTCAGAAAATGGGTTATTTTCGTGATGATTGTTGATCAGGCAAGGTTAATGTGAGTTTCTTAAATGGGCAAAAGGGAAGGGCAAATTGGAATAGGAACTCGTGATAAATTCTCAAGGTGTTGATTGGAAGGCAAGTTTACTTTCCTTCAGTAAATGGAGAATAGGAATTCCCTTTAATGTAAATGATGTAGTCTGATCTCGGAAACTTTGGATGGTATTTTTGAAGTTTGTCACAAAACTTTTGTTGAGAATGCAGGAACAGGGCTCCTGTTATACATACTATTTATACATACTATTATCAGTGGTAAGAGCCAGAAGACTTCCTACTTTATCCTCTGACTGAAATTTAGGAGCTACCTTTAGTTAGTTGAATGTTTATAGTAACTTTATTTACTATAGTCCAAACCTGGAGACCACACAAAGGACCTTCAGTGGGTGAATGGGTAAATAAACTGCGGTAAGTTCATACAATGGAATACTACTTAGAAATAAAAAGGAATGAAATATTGATATACATAAAGACTTAGATGAATCTCAAAGATGTGCTGAATGAAAGAAGCCAATCTTAAAAACAAAACAAAACCAAATCCTGTTTGATTTTATTTACGTGGTATTCTGGAAAAGACAAAGCCGTAGTGATAGAGAACATATCAGTGGTTGCCAGAGTTAGGTTAAGGATGGGAAGAGTATGTGACTACATAGGACTAGTAGAGGAAGTTTTTTAGGGTGATGGAACGCTTTTGTATCTTCATTGTGGTGATGCTTTAAAGAATCTACGTATGTGTTAAGGTTCACAGAACAATATACCTTATCCCCAAAGTCAATTTTACTATATACTAACTTTTTAAATTAAAACTTTTTGCAGGAAAATTTATTCCTGCCATTGATTCTCTAGAATCTTCCATATTGATGCCAAATTCAACTTCTGAAAGAACATGTTGGTAATTATTTCCATGGACTCATCATTTATCATGCTACATAGAGTAGCAGTTCTCAAATATTCTGATCTCAGGACCCCTTTACACTCTTAAACTTTATGGAGTTCCCCCAGGAGCTTTTATGTACATTATTTAATGTGGATTATATCTATTACTGTATTAGAAATAAAAACAGAAAAATTAAATATTTATTCATTTAAAAATAATAATAGTAAACCCATTGCATATTGTTATAAATAATATGCTTTTATGAAAACTATATTTTCCAAAACAAAAAAATTTAGTGAAAAGAGTATCATTGCTTTACATTTTTGCAAATCTCATCTTATACCAGATTTTTGAAGTTTTGTAAGTGCACGTATTGATGAAATTAAAATATGGATTATAGATCTAGGAATGACTATGAATGGTCCACAATGCAAGGAAGAGGTAATAGTTAACTAACTCAGAGTTCTGTTGTTTTCATTCCACAAATGCCTTCCAAATTGTAACCATTTCTTCAGTAGATGTATGTTGGGCCTCTTCTCTGTGTGCACCCCCATAGAAGGCATTGCTGGGGTTACAAAGAAGAGGAAGGCACGGAATCTGCCCTTAGGAAATTGATTGTGTAGTAGGCAATCTTTGTTTATACCTGTGTTTCTTAGTTTATATTGAACTGACATTTTCATCTTCCCAACTGTCAATCTTCAAAAGAAGACTGTAGAAGTATGTAAAAACATACTTTTAAAAAGTTAAAAAGTGCACATTCTACATTAAAATCTGCATTAATTAGCTTAAAGAGCTATTTTCCTTATTGAAGGCCATAGAGAAATTCTGAAGGCATTTCTAGGATCAGAGCAACAGAACTCTAAATTAGTGGTTTGGTGATGGATACAGCAGTGTTTTATTTATCACAGCTTCATCACCATTCTCTTTTTCTTGATTCTCCCTCAGTTGCTGCTGCTTCTGAGAAGAATTAAAATAAAGATATTATAATTAATGAAAATCGAGCTACATTCCCTTTGGTGAGGGAGCAAATTACAATCTAGTGACATCTTCAAGTACAAAGTGTGCCTTCACTAAAAATGAGGTCTGCCCTAGTTTCTAATTATATGGTGAGGGTCCCATCTTTGTGTGAAACACTGACGTCTCTCCAGAGTTCATAGTTTAAAGTGCCCATCAGCATTACTGCTTAGTGGTCCCATAGTGCATCTCAAATCCGCACATCTCCTGAATCAGTGCCTCGTTCACATCCCCTTCCTATTTTCTCAACGATTTCACTGCATCAATACTTCTCATACGTCTTTGGGTTCTTCTTCTATATGCTCAAAGATCCTTCTTAAAAAAAAAACAAAAACCCCTCACCTTTGCCTTGCCATTGAACCACTGCTCTATCTTTCTTTTCTTTGTTCCAAACTTCTTGATAGCATAATCTATATTGTGTCTGCTTCCACTTCCTCATCTTCCATTTATTCCTCTTCTACTGTATCATGCAACTAAAACCCTGCTCCCATGGTCACAAGTATCCTCCTAATTCCCAAATCTTTTTACTACTTTTCAATCCTCATCTTACTTGACTTCTCAATAGCTAGCAACACAGCTAACCTTTCTGATATACCTTTCATTCACTTGTTTTCTTGATACTATTCTTTCTTTCTCTGCTTATTTCCCTGTTGGAGAGTCTCTCTCCCTGTTGGCATTTGCTTCCCCTCCACCCAGAGTATTTTATGGTTTCCTTTGCCTCTACCTACTGTTTAAGTAGTGACAATTCCATTCTCTTCCCTCTTCTCAATAGATGTCTCTCTGTGGGAAATTTAATTCATTCCCATGATTTTAGATCATATCTCTATGCTGATAACTCTAAAATCTTTATCTCAGGTCTCAGCTTTTCCCTCCTGAGGTCCAAACCTGTCCTTATAACTGCATGATAATATTAATATTATCTAGCCCAAATGACTTAGGGTCCCTCAAATTCAAGGTTTTCAAATCTAATCTAGTTATCTCTCCCACTGCCCCAGTGACCTACTCTTTCTCCATAATTCTGAACAATTATACCATCCATTTATTTAGCTAGTCTCTAATAACTTATTAAGCACCTACAAAGTACTAGATATTGCTCTAAGACTTTTAAATGTTGCCTCATTTAATAGTAATAGAAATAATGATAAGAATAGAAGCTAACATTTAGGTAGTGTTTATGTGCTGGGCACTCTTTTGTGTATCTTACATATGTTAATTCATTTAATCCTCACAACAATCCTACACACTATTATTTATCTCATTTTATAAATGAGGAAATGAGGCTCAGTAACTTTAAGTAACTTGCTTAAGAAATCACATCTATAAGAACTTATAAATAGCTCTAGAGTACCCAGTTCTGTCTGACCAAAACTAATATGCTAAACTATTACACGGGGCTAACTAGGGTCAGACTCTCTCTTTCCTGTGCCATGCACATCTAAGTTAGGTGTTTTCTGCTCACCTATTGTCTTCTGGACACCATTATTCTACCCAGCATACCTGAGAGATCTGGCATCCTTTCGTAAGTAAACTCTTTACTAGGATGGCTACATCTTTTGGAACCAGGGACCAGGCCAGTGCCTTTTCTATATTATACGCTGATAAGTTATCTTTTCTTTTAACTGACTTTTCTTACCTCATCCCCTTCATGACCCCTCATTCCCTTCTTGCAAGCTTCCTGTTACATTTTTCAGCTCCATGTAGCACTTTGCTTATACTGCCGTCATCACACCTGCCATTGTATGTTCATTGTCGAGCTAGCTATCTCTTCTTGTTTACCTGTAAATATTCAAAGGTGTAGTCACTTATTCCCTTGTGTACTCCCATACCCAAACACAGAACTGACACAGAGTGGGCTCTCAGATAATATTTATTGGATATATGGAAATAAAATTTGTATTAATAATTTTGGAGTGGGAAAATATAAAGATCTGCCAATATATGGAACATCTCATTTTTTTTTTTTTTTTTTTTTTTTAATAGCTACATTATTTATTTATTTATTTATTTATTTATTTATTTTTAGCTGTGTTGGGTCTTCGTTTCGTGCGAGGGCTTTCTCTAGTTGTGGCAAGCGGGGGCCACTCTTCATCGTGGTGCAGGGACCACTCTTCATCGCGGTGCGCGGGCCTCTCACTATCGCGGCCCCTCCCGTTGCGGGGCACAGGCTCCAGATGCGCAGGCTCAGCAGTTGTGGCTCACGGGCCCAGTTGCTCCGCGGCATGTGGGATCTTCCCAGACCAGGGCTCGAACCCGTGTCCCCTGCATTAGCAGGCAGATTCTCAACCACTGCGCCACCAGGGAAGCCCGGAACATCTCATTTTTGAAGATTTATTCTTTAAACTCTTTGATCTCAGAATATTTTGTTCATTGACAGGTCCATCTCTGGGGAGTGTAAAGATTTAGTTGGGACATTTAGAAAAATTATTTTTAAGAGTTCTAAGCATTAGGGTTATGTGCCATCTGGCTTCACATTCGTTGGTAGCCAAGTATGCAGAGAAATGATAACTAGAACCTCACAACACAATAAATCATGAATTCTTTCTTTGGAAGTAGCAGGTGGAATTAAATACTAGCTTATTGGACCTCCTTTTGCTACTTAGCACATCAGTGGATCCATAATAGTCCATTTACAGACCAAGCAGACCATTTTTGCTGTATTGATTCATTGAGATGAACAGCTAAAACAAGTTAAAGTCCGTCATCACATGCCTGCATAATTTTAAAATGAATTTAGTTGGTATTAAATGGACATTTGTTTTTATTGTCTCAAAGATTGGACTTTTCCTCCAGTACAGCAGAACAATGTATCTATCTGGTGTTCTATCTTGAACAGTACATAAAGATTAGTAAATAAGGCCCCATTAAAAATACTTATAATGTAAGTAACATGAGTCCCAATAGCATTTCTAATGTCCATTAATGCTTATTCTGAGGATCAGAGCTCATTTTACTGAGCCACTTAGTCAAACCGTGTGATTATTTAGAAAGTTAATTCATGCATACTAAAATCTAGCTTAAGTAATTCAGAGGGTAGGAGGTAAAACTCTATGGAGACGATAGTCCTTTTTGTTATTTAATGATCAGCCATAATTAACTTGCAAATTTGAAATAATTAGAACAAATTAAAGGTATTTAACTTTGCCTCCCTAAAGAAAAATTCAAATTGCACCAAATGCAGCTTTAAATTATTCAAATCTCAGAGGTCTGGGCTAGATTTTTTTTTTATAATGCCTTTTCTATGATGAGAATACCAATCTGCTTTTTGTCAGAAGGCATCCTATCAAGTAATTGTTCTTTGTGTTTAATAAATGACAGCTATTCTTCTTTGTAAAAGTATTCCAGTCTCTCAAGACTACATCAGCATTTCTGTGGCATTTTAATTCAATAAAACAAAAGGTTAATGTTTTTCTACTTTTTAAGGAATGCAAATACAAGTGTTATTCAATTGGTCCTGAATGACATCTAAAATTTACTATTCAAGTTCAGACAGACTATCGCGATATTAGATTTGGGCAAAATAGAAAAGTTCAAGGAGTTTTAGATTATTAGAATTTTAATGAACTTGAAGAACTGAAAATGTTTTTTATTTCCCCATCCTAAATCAGGGCTACCAAAGTTTCCCATCTAGTATTTTATAATGTTAAAATATAGAGATATAATTCAATAAAATCTTAGTAACTTAAGAGTGACTTATACAGTGTGGCAGTCCTAAATGCCATGAGTTTAACCTCTTCTGCTATCTTGATTTTGACCATTTTACTATCACTTTAACAGCTCCGACAGATACTAGATAAGAATAGCAGAAAATTATTTCTAATAATTTCATCATATCAGTAAATGACGTTTTATATTAGAGCCCCTCAATGAATTTTATACACATTTTATCTGGACTGTATGAAGTGATGAGAAACACTGATCATCTGACAATTAGGTTTTGACTTTATGGTGCCTCGCATAGAGAATGAATGGTACAAAGTATGTGGACAGTGAATGCTTCTTCAGCTTAGTACCTGATCCTGTGTAAGTTTGGAAATAAAATATAGCTATTCATTTTGATTTTATCTCAGCATATCAGAAAGTTTCTTCGGTAAATTTTTTTTGCTGTTTTAACTTTATTTTTTGATCCACTTTATTGAAATATACATTTAATAAAATATACAAGAAGTTTGATGTGTTTTTACCTGTGTAACTAACACTCCAATTAATATAAAAAGTATCCATCATCCCAGAGAGTACTTTGCTCCATTTTCCAGTAAATTGCCTCACAAACCCCTGGCCCAGGCAACTAGTGATCTGATTTCTATCACTTAAGATAGCTTTGCCTATTCTAAATCTTCATATAAATGAAATCATACGGTATGCATGTAACTGGCATCTTTTGCTCACCATATGTTTTGGAAATTTATGCATGTTGCTGCATGTTTCATTAGTCCATTACTTTTTTATTCCTGCGTAGCAGTGCATTGTATAAGTACACCACAACAAGTTTATATATTCATTTGTTGATGGACATTTAAATTGTTTCCAGATTTGGGCAGAAAACAAAAAAAACTGAGCTGCTATAAACATTTGTATACGAATCTTCTGTAGACATGTTTTCTTTCTCTTAAGTAACCAGACAGGGGTAGAATCACTGTATCATATTCTAACTTTATTCTTAACTACACATGAAATCACCAAACTATTTTACAGAGTTGTATAACTTTACAATCTTACCACCAAAGTATCAGAATTCTATTTGCATCGTGTCATTGCCAAGGCTTGGTATAGTCAGACTTTTTCATTTTAACCATTTTGGTGGATGTGAAATGGTACCTTATTGTGGCTTTAATATGCAGTTCTCTGATGACTAATGATGAAGAGCATATTTTAATGTTGTTACTGGCCATTCATAGATCTTCTTTTGCAAAGTATCCATTAAGATCTTTTAATCAGTATTTTTAAATTTAATTTTATTTATTTTTTTTATACAGCAGGTTCTTATTAGTTATCCATTTTATGCGTATTAGTGTATATATGTCAATCCCAATCTCCCAATTCATCCCACCACCACCACCCCCACCCCAACCGCCCCCGCCGCTTTCTTGCCTTGGTGTCCATACATTTGTTCTCTACATCTGTGTCTCAATTTCTGCCCAGCAAACCAGTTAATCTGTACCATTTTTCTAGGTTCCACATATATGCGTTAATATTCGATATTTGTTTTTCTCTTTCTGACTTACTGCACTCTGTATGACAGTCTCTAGATTCATCCACATCTCTACAAATGACCCAGTTTTGTTCCTTTTTATGGCTGAGTAGTATTCCATTGTATATATGTACCACATCTTCTTTATCCATTCGTCTGTCGATGGGTATTTAGGTTGCTTCCATGACCTGGCTATTGTAAATAGTGCTGCAATGAACATTGGGGTGCATGTGTTTTTTTGAATTATGGTTTTCTCTGGGTATATTCCCAGTAGTGGGATTGCTGGGTCATATGGTAATTCTATTTTTAGTTTTTTAAGGAACCTCCATACTGTTCTCCGTAGTGGCTGTATCAATTTACATTCCCACCAACAGTGCAAGAGGGTTCCCTTTTCTCCACACACTCTCCAGCATATGTTGTTTGTAGATTTTCTGATGATGCCCATTCTAACTGGTGTGAGGTGATACCTCATTGTAGTTTTGATTTGCATTTCTCTAATAATTAGTGATGTTGAGCAGCTTTTCATGTGCTTCTTGGCCTTCTGTGTGTCTTCTTTAGAGAAATGTTTATTTAGTTCTTCTGCCCATTTTTGGATTGGGTTGTTTGTTTTCTTAATATTGAACTGCATGGGCTGTTTATATGTTTTGGAGATTAATCCTTTGTTCATTCGTTTGCAAATATTTTCTGCCATTCTGAAGGCTGTCTTTTCGTCTTGTTTGTAGTTTCCTTTGCTTTGAAAAAGCTTTTACGTTTCATCAGGTCCCATTTGTTTATTTTTGTTTTTAGTTCCATTACTCTAGGAGGTGGATCAAAAAATATCTTGCTGTGATTTATGTCGAAGAGTGTTCTTCCTATGTTTTCTTCTGAGAGTTTTATAGTGTCCGGTCTTACATTTAGGTCTCTAATCCATTTTGAGTTTATTTTTGTGTATGGTGTTAGGGAGTGTTCTAATTTCATTCTTTTACATGTAGCTGTCCAGTTTTCCCAGCACCACTTATTGAAGAGACTGTCTTTTCTCCATTGTATATCCTTGCCTCCTTTGTTGTAGATTAGTTGACCATAGGTGCATGGGTTTATCTGTGGGCATTCTATCCTGTTCCATTGATCTATGTTTCTGTTTTTGTGCCAGTACCATATTGTCTTGATTACTGTAGCTCTGTCGTATAGTCTGAAGTCAGGGAGTCTGATTCCTCCAGCTCCGTTTTTTTCCCTCAAGACTGCTTTGGCTATTCGGGGTCTTTTGTGCCTCCATACAAATTTTAAGATATTTGTTCTAGTTCTGTATAAAATGCCATTGGTAATTTGATAGGGATTGCATTGACTCTGTAGATTGCTTTGGGTAGTATAGTCATTTTCACAATATTGATTCTTCCAACCCAAGAACATGGTATACCTCTCCATCTGTTTGTATCATCTTCAATTTCTTTCATCAGTGTCTTATAGTTTTCTGAGTACAGGTCTTTTGTCTCCCTAGGTAGGTTTATTCCTAGGTATTTTATCCTTTTTGTTGCAATGGTAAATGGGATTGTTTCCTTAATTTCTCATTCTGATTTTTCATTGTTAGTGTATAGGAATGCAAGAGATTTCTGTGCATTAATTTTGTATCCTGCAACTCTACTAAATTTATTGATTAGCTGTAGTTTTCTGGTGGCATCTTTAGGATTCTCTATGTATAGTTTCATGTCATCCGCAAACAGTGACAGTTTTACTTCTTCTTTTCCAATTTGTATTCCTTTTATTTCTTTTTCTTCTCTGATTGCTGTGGCTAGGACTTCCAAAACTATGTTGAATACTAATGGTGAGAGTGGACATCCTTGTCTTGTTCCTGATCTTAAGGAAATGCTTTCAGTTTTTCACTATTGAGAATGATGTTTGCTGTGGGTGTGTCATATATGGTCTTTATTATGTTGAGGTAGGTTCCCTCTATGCCCACTTTCTGGAGAGTTTGTATCATACATGGGTGTTGAATTGTGTCAAAAGCTTTTTCTGCATCTATTGAGATGATCATATGGTTTTTCTTCTTCAGTTTGTTAATATGGTGTATCACATTGATTGATTTGCATATATTGAAGAATCCTTGCATCCCTTGCATAAATACCGCTTGATCATGGTGTATGATCCTTTTAATGTGTTGTTGGATTCTGTTTGCTAGTATTTTGTTGAGGATTTTTGCATCCATATTCATCAGTGATATTGGTCTGTAATTTTCTTTTTTTGTAGTATCTTTGTCTGGTTTTGGTATCAGGGAAATGGTGGCCTCATAGAATGAGTTTGGGAGTGTTCCTTCCTCTGAAATTTTTTGGAAGAGTTTGAGAAGGATGGGTGTTAGCTCTTCTCTAAATGTTTGATAGAATTCACCTGTGAAGCCATCTGGTCCTGGACTTTTGTTTGTTGGAAGATTTTTAATCACAGTTTCAATTTCATTACTTGTGTTTGGTCTGTTCCTATTTTCTATTTCTTCCTGGTTCAGCCTTGGAAGGTTATACCTTTGTAAGAATTTGTCCATTTCTTCCAGGTTGTCCATTTTACTGGAATAGAGTTGCTTGTAGTAGTCTCTTAGGATGCTTTGTATTTCTGCAGTGTCTGTTGTAGCTTCTCTTTTTTCATTTCTAATTTTATTGATTTGAGTCCTCTCCCCCTCTTTTTCTTGATGGGTCTGGCTAATGGTTTATCAATTTTGTTTATCTTCTCAAAGAACCAGCTTTCAGTTTTATTGGTCTTTGATATGTTTTTCTTTGTTTCTATTTCATTTATTTCTGCTCTGATCTTTATGATTTCTTTCCTTCTGCTAACTTTGGGTTTTGTTTGTTCTTCTTTCTCTAGTTCCTTTAGGTGTAAGGTCAGGTTGTTTATTTGAGATTTCCTTGTTTCTTGAGGTAGGCTTGTATTGTTATAAACTTCCCTCTTAGAACTGCTTTTGCTGCATCCCATAGGTTTTGGATCATTGTGTTTTCATTGTCATTTGTCTCTAGGTATTTTTTGATTTCCTCTTTGATTTTTTCAGTGATCTCTTGGTTATTTAGTAATGTATTGTTTAGCGTCCATGTGTTTGTGTTTTTTACGTTTTTGTCCCTGTAATTGATTTCTAATCTCATAGCATTATGGTCAGAAAAGACGCTTGATATGATTTTAATTTTCTTAAATTTACTGAGGCTTGATCTGTGACTCAAGATGTGATCTATCCTGGAGAATGTTTTGTGCTCACTTGAGAAGAAAGTGTAATCTGCTGTTTGGGGATGGACTGTCCTATTAATATCAATTAAATCTATCTGGTCTACTGTGTCATTTAAAGCTTGTGTTTCCTTATTAATTTTCTGTGTGGATGATCTGTCCATTGGGTGAGGTGTTAAAGTCCTCCGTTATTATTGTGTTACTGTCGATGTCCTCTTTTCTAGCTGTTAGAAGTTGCCTTATGTATTGAGGTGCTCCTGGGTTGGGTGCATATATATTTATAATTGTTATATCTTCTCCTTGGATTGATCCCTTGATCATTATGTAGTGTCCTTCCTTGTCTCTTGTATTATTCTTTATTTTAACGTCTATTTTATCTGATATGAGTATTGCTACTCCAGCCTTCTTTTGATTTCCATTTGCATGGAATATCTTTTTCCATCCCCTCACTTTCAGTATGTATGTGTCCCTAGTTCTGAAGTGGGTCTCTTGTAGATAGCATATATGTGGGTCTTGTTTTTGTATCCATTCAGGCAGCCTGTGTCTTTTGGTTGGAGCATTTAATCCATTCACGTTTAAGGTAATTATCGATATGTATGTTCCTATGACCATTTTCTTAATTGTTTTGGTTTTGCTTTTGTAGATCCTTTTCATCTCTTGTGTTTTCCACTTAGAGAAGTTCCTTTATCATTTGTTGAAGAGCTGGTTTGGTGTTGCTGAATTCTCTTAGCTTTTGCTTGTCTGTAAAGCTTCTGATTTCTCCATCGAATCTGAATGAGACCCTTGCCGGGTAGAGTAATCTTGGTTGTAGGTTCTTCCCTTTCATCACTTTAAGTATTCATGCCACTCACTTCTGGCTTGTAGAGTTTCTGCTGAGAAATCAGTTGTTAATCTTACGGGAGTTCCCTTGTATGTTATTTATCATTTTTCCCTTGCTGGTTTCAATACTTTTTCTTTGTCTTTAATTTTTGCCAATTTGCCTACTATGTGTCTTGGCATGTTTCTCCTTGGGTTTATCCTGTATGGGACTCTCTGTGCTTCCTGGACTTGGGTGGCTATTTCCTTTCCCATATTAGGGAAGTTTTCAACTATCATCTCTTCAAATATTTCCTCGCATACTTTCTCACTCTCTTCTCCTTCTGGGACCCCTATAATGCAGATGTTGGTGTGTTTAATGTTGTCCCAGCGGTCTCTTAGGCTGTCTTCATTTCTTTTCATTCTTTTTCTTTATTCTGTTCCACAGCAGTGAATTTCACCATTCTGTCTTCCAGGTCACTTATCTGTTCTTCTGCCTCAGTTGTTCTGCTATTGGTTCCTTCTTGTGTATTTTTCATTTCAGTTGTTGTATTGTTCATCTCTGTTTGTTTATTCTTTAATTTTTCTAGGTCTTTGTTAAACATTTCTTGTATCTTCGCAATCTTTGCCTCCATTCTTTTTCTGAGGTCCTGGATCATCTTCAGTATCATTATTCTGAATTCTTTTTCTGGAAGGTTGCCTATCTCCACTTCATTTAGTTGTTTTTCTGGGGTTTTATCTTGTTCCTTCATCTGGTACATAGCCCTCTGCCTTTTCATCTTGTCTATCTTTCTGTGAATGTGGTTTGTGTTCCACAGGCTGCAGGATTGTAATTCTTCTTGCTTCTGCTGTCTGCCCTCTGGTGGCTGAGACTATCTAAGAGGCTTGTGCAAGTTTCCTGATGGGAGGTACTGGTGGTGGGTAGAGCTGGGTGTTGCTCTGGTGGACAGAGCTCAGTAAAACTTTAATCTGCTTGTCTGCTGATGGGTGGGGCTGGGTTCCCTCCCTGTTGGTTATTTGGCCTGAGTCAACCCAACACTGTAGCCTACCCGGGCTCTTTGTTTGTGCTAATGGCGGACTCTGGGAGGGCTCACACCAAGGAGTACTTCCCAGAACTTCTGCTGCCAGTGTCCTTGTCCTCACAGTGAGACACAGCCACTCCCCGCCTCTGCAGGAGACCCTCCAACACTAGCAGTTAGGTCTGGTTCAGTCTCCTATGGGATCACTGCTCCTTCCCCTGGGTCCCCATGCGCACACTACTTTGTGTGTGCCCTCCAAGAGTGGAATCTCTGTTTCCCCCAGTCCTGTCGAAGTCCTGCAATCAAATCTCACTAGCCTTCAACGTCTGATTCTCTAGGAATTCCTCCTCCCATTGCCGTACCCCCAGGTTGGGAAGCCTGATGTGGGGCTCAGAACCTTCACTCCAGTGGGTGGACTTCTGTGGTATAAGTGTTCTCCCGTTTGTGAGTCACCCACCCAGCAGTTATGGGATTTGATTTTATTGTGATTGCGCCCCTCCTCCCATCTCACTGTGGCTTCTTCTTTGTCTTTGGATGTGGGGTATCTCTTTTGGTGAGTTCCAGTATCTTCCTGTCAATGATTGTTCAGCAGTTAGTTGTGATTCTGGTGCTCTCGCAAGAAGGAGTGAGAGCACGTCCTTCTACTCTGCCATCTTGCACCAGTCTTTTTTAATCAGTTTTAATTGGGTAAACAACTCAATTATTGAACATAGAATTCTTTGCATATTTGGATATAAAACCTTCATCAGGTATATGTTTTGTGAATATTTTCTCCCATGGTGTGACTTGCTCTTTTATTTCCTTAATGGTGATTTTGAAGAGCAAGACTTTTTATTGATGAAGGTTAAAATAATATTTTCCTATATTTTCTTATAGAAGTTATATAGCTTTATATTTTAAATTTAAGTCTATGATCCATTTCAAATTCATATCTCTGTGTGGTGTGAGGTAGGGCTCAGGGTTCATTCATTATCTGAACAGATATCCCATTATTCTAGCACCGTTTGTTGAAAAACACTTTTTTCTTCATTCATTGCCTGATGCCTTTTCAAATGTCAGTTGGATATGTACACACATGGACACACATTTATGGATTTCTATTCCCTTCATTTACATACCCATTTTTCTGTCAATGTCACACAGTCTGGATTACTTTAACATTATAGAAAAATCTTGAAATTAGATTGTCTTCCAAATATTTTTCTTATTAAAAATTCTTTTAGCTATTCCAACTTCTTTTCTTTACATTTTAGATTCAGTTTATTGATTTCTATTAAGGCAGTGGAATTATGATTAGATCGATTTGGGGAGACTTGACATCCTAAAAATATTATTTTCCAATCCATGAACATAGTATATCTCTAAATTTATTTAGATCTTTAAAAATTTAACTCAGTTATATTATGTAGTTTTTAGTGTAATAATCTTGCACTTTTTTCATTGAATTTATTAGTAGTATATAGAAAGAATATTGATTTTTTTAATATTTACATTGTATACTACAGTCTTGCTAAATGCCTGTATTCTAGCAGGGGGTTTGTTTGTTTTGGGTTTTTTTTTTTTCTTTTGGTAGATTCCTTAGGATTTCCAAGTTCATAATCACATGAACAGCCATAATAATAGCTTTAATGCTTTCCAAGCTTCATGCCTTGTGTTTCTTATTTTTAACTTGTTGCATTGGCTAGAACATTCAATACAATATTGAAGAGAAATGATTAAAGAAGACACCCTTGCTTTGTTCTCAAGGAAAAGGCATCCAGTAATTCACCAATTAATATAATGTTAAATACAGATTTTTCATAGATGCCCTTTATCAGCTTAAAGTAAGTTCCCCCCCCCCTTTTTTTATGTGAACGTTTTTATAGTTCTTGACACATACATATTGCCAAATACATTCCAGAAGGGTAGTACCCATTAACTTTAGGACTAGTAATGTATGACAGAATTTTCATGGTGAAATAAGTTCCCTAGTTTGCTGAGTTTTTATTTTGTCAAATGCTTTTCCTACATTTATTGATATAATCATATGGTTTTGCACCTTTATTCTTTTAATGTGACAATTTATGTGGATTTACTTTTTTTAATGTTAACCCAACATTACATTTTGGAAAAATACTCATTTGGCCATGATGTAGTACCTTTTATATATTGCTGGCTTTGATATGCTAGTATTTTGTTGAGGATTTTTGTGTCTGTGTTCATGAGCAATACTAGTTTGTAATATTACTTTATCGTAATAGCTTAATCAGGTTTTGGTATCACATGGTAACATAAAATGAGTTGAGAAGAGGTCACTCCACTTCTATTTACTGGAAGTTTGTATAAAATTAGTAATATTGCTTCCTTAAATATGATAAAATATACCAGTGAAGCTATCTGATCAGTTTTCTTTGTGGGAATGTTTTGATTAGATATGAGGTTATTCATATACTTCCTGTTTCTTCTTGAGTCAGTTTTAACCAGTTATATTTTCCAAGCAATGTGTGCATTTCATTTCATCTTAGTTATTGAATATGGTGGCATAAAGTTGTTTATGAGATAGCCTTAATATTCTTTTACTATCTGTAGCATCTACAGTGATATCCCCTCTCTGATTCCTGATATTCATAAATTTTCTCTTTTTCTTAGTTTGTCTTAGATTAGGAGTTTATCAATTTTATTAATATTTTCAAAGGGCTGACTTTTATGTTTCTTTTGTGTTTTTATTGTTATCTGTTTCATGGATTTCTACTCTTTATTGTTTCCTTCTTTCTACTTGCTTTATATCTAGCTTGTTCTTATTTTTCTAGCTTCATAAAATGGAATATTATGTCATTGACTTTTTTTTTTTTGGCCATGCTGTGCGGCATGTGGGATCTTAGTTCCTCGACTAGGGATTGAACCCGTGCCGCCTGCATTGGGAGCATGGAATCTTAACCATTGGACCACCAGGGAAGTCCCATTATTATTTAAACTTTTCTTCTTTTCTAGTAAAAGCATTTAAGCACTTGCCTTCTGTATCCTTCAAATCTTAATATGTTGTATTTTCATTATCATTCATTTCAAAATGCTTATTAATTTCTCTTGTGATTTTTTTGGCCCATGAGTTACTTAGAAGTATGTTATAAAACTTCAAATACTTTAGATTTTTCTAGATATCTTGTTTTTTATTTTTAATTTAACTCCATTGTGGTTACATACTCTATAAGTGTTTATTCTTTTGAAATATATTAAAATTTATTTTATGACTCAACATATGATTTATCTTGGTCAATATTCCATGTATACTTTTAAATATTTATATTCTGCTATTGACTATAATGTTCTGTACATGTCAATTAAATCAAATTGACGAGTAGTGTTGTTCAGATCTTATGTAGCCTACTAAATTTTTTTTTTTAACAGTTTGACAGTTTCTTTTTTTTTTTAATTAATTAATTAATTTATTTATGGCTGTGTTGGGTCTTCGTTTCTGTGCGAGGGCTTTCTCTAGTTGTGGCAAGCGGGGGCCACTCTTCAATGCGGTGCACGGGCCTCTCCCTATCGCGGCCTCTCTTGTTGCGGAGCACAAGCTCCAGACGCGCAGGCTCAGTAATTGTGGCTCACGGGCCCAGTTGCTCCGCGGCATGTGGGATCTTCCCAGACCAGGGCTCGAACCCGTGTCCCCTGCATTGGCAGGCAGATTCTCAACCACTGCGCCACCAGGATAGCCCGAGCCTACTAAATTTTTTGTCATTTTTTTCCTATCAATTGATAACGAGATGTTAAAATCTCCAAATACGATTGTGCATTACTCTACTTCTTCCTGTACCCTTATGAGTTTTGCTATGTGTATTTTGAAACTGTTTTAGATGCAGATATATTTGGGGCTGTTATGTATGTTTGATGATTTGCCCCTTTAATCATGATAAAATATTTTAATCATGATGAAATATATCTTTTTATCTCTGGTTCTACTCCTTTTCTTAACATCTATTTTATTTGACATTATATAATCACTCTAGCCTTCCATGTGTACTGTTTGCTTGGCTTATCCCCTTCCATCCTCTATGTCAACCGATTTATTCTTTTACATTTAAAGTATGACTCCTTAGCATTGACATATATACACTCAAATGTAAAATAGATAGCTAGTGGGAAGCAGCTGCATAACACAGGGAGATCAGTTCAGTGCTTTGTGACCATCTAGAGGGGTGGGATAGGGAAGGTGGGAGGGAGATGCAAGAGGGAGGGGATATGGGGATATGTGTATACATATAGCTGATTCACTTTGTTATACAACAGAAACTAACACAACACTGTAAAGCAATTATACTCCAATAAACATGTTAAAAAAATAAAAATAAAGTATGACTCTTGTAAACAACATATGGCTTGGGTTTTGCATTTTTCTCTAGCCTGACAATCTCCCTTCCATTTGATTTGAGTGTTTAATTCACTTTAATTTATTATTGATACTGTTGGATTTAGGTCTAACATTTTGCTTTTCTTTTTTCCTTCCTGCTAATCATATCTATTCTTTGTTCCTGTTTCTCCTTTTCTATTTTTATTGGGAGGGGAAAGGGAGAATAATAATTTTTTTTCAATTTTTTAAAAATTCCTCTAATATTTTATTAGCTATACCTCTTTGCATTTCCCTTAGTGATTTCTGTAGGGATTATAATATGCTTTCCTAACTTATTAAAGTCTATATAATACTAACATTGTGTCATTTTATGTAGACTGTAAGAACTTTTATACTGTATAGGTATATTCTCCATTCTTTGTGATATTATTGTCATATACATTACAGCTAAGTGCATTATAAATCCCATGCTTTAAACATTCATATATCTTTTAGTGACATTAAGAGAAGAATAAGAACATACAGAGTTTTATATTTATTCACATATGTACTATTTCTGATGCTCTTCATTTCTTAGATCCAGGTTTCCATCTAATATCATTTTCTTTCAACCCAAAAAACATACTATTTCTTGTAGTGCAGGTCTGCTAACAACAAATTTTCCCTGTTTTTGTTTATCTGAAAATGTCGTTTCTCCTTCCTTTTTTTGAAGGATATTTTCATGCGATGCAGAATTCTAGGATGACACTTTGGGTTTGTTTTGTTTTGTTTTTTTCCTTTTAGCACTTTAAGGATATTGTTCTATCTTCTAGCTTTCATTGTTCTTATGAGAAGTTAACTGTTAAAATCATTATTTTTTATGTAATTGACATTTCATCTGGTTGTTTGCGAGGTTGTCTTTATCTTTGGTTTTCAACAGTTCGTGATCTGTGGGTCAAAGTTTTTCATCAAATTTGGAAATATTCTGCCATTATTTCTTTAACATATATTTTTTCAAATATTTTTTCTACCCCATTCTCAGTCTCTTCTCCTTCTGCAACTTCAGTTATGTTTGTTAGGCAGCTTAATATTGTCTCTAAAATCTCTGGGACTCATCATTTTTCTTCCATCTTTTTTTCCCTATGTTCTTCAAATTGGGTAATTTCTGTTGATTCTTCCATAAAATTCACTTAATCTTTAACCTCTCATCTCCATTTTCTAATTTTTATTTCAGTCACTGTAATTTCCAGCCAGAGAGTTTCTATCTCTTTCTGCTGAGGCTGCCTGTCTTTTCACTCATTAAAACCATGTTCTCCTTTATGTCCATCAATATATTTATAATAGCTGGTTTAAATAAAGTCTTTATCTGCTAGGTCCAACATTTGGGGCATCTTTTGGTTGATTTTAATTGACTGATATTTTTCTTAACTATGGATCACATATTTTTTCTTTTTGTATCTGACAATTTATATTTTACTCTGGGTATTATGGATGATACATTTAGAGATGCGGATTTTATTATCACTCTCTAAAGAATGTTGATTTTTCCTCTTCTCAGCAATTCACTCACCTCCTAGTCACCTTGAACTTGGATAGGTTTGGTTATATACTTTGTAAGGACAGATATCTGGAAAGCCTGAGGTGTTTCCCAAGCCCCTCTAAATTGGTAAGAATCAATCTCCAAACTTTTTTGTCCCTGTGCATTTTGTTATAGCTTGATTTTAGGCTTTGTTAGAGCTTTACAGTAAGCCTTTATCCAAGATATGGACTTTCTAGTGTCTCAGTGGACATTAACAATATCTTCCATTCTGGGCCAGAACTCCAGTTTCTCCCAGCATTGCCCAATTTGTATTATTTCTGTATTTATATTCTGCTTTCATCATTGTAGCAACCAGTGTTTGTTAAGTCTTGCAATGAAAAAGAAAGCAAGCAATAGAGAAAATCTGTAAAGCTAAAAGTTGACTTTTTGAAAATGTAAATAAAATCAATAAGCCTTTTCAAGATGATAACCTATTATTGAGAGGAAAACAAATTATCAGTATCAGGAATGAAAAAGAAGATATCACCATAGACTCTAGCAATATTTTTAAAGTAATTAAAGAATATTATGAATAATTTTTGTAAGCACATTTGATAACTTAAATGGTATAAATTCCTTGAACTTGATGATATACCAAAATTGATACCAAAAAAGTAGAAAATCTGAATAGCCCTCTGTTAAACAAATTTAATTTCTAATTAAGAAATGTCCCATAAATAAAACTACAATCACAATCCCATAAGACTTCACTTATGAATTCTACCAAACATCTAAAGAAGAAATATCAATCTTACACAAATTCTTTCAAAGACTAGAGCAGGGTTTTTCAGCCCTGGTACTCTTGACATTTTGGACTAGATAATAGTTTGGGGTGAGTTTGTGGGGTGGTGGTAGTCTGTCCTGTACATTGCAAGATGTTTATCAACATCCCTGTCTTTTACCCATTAGCACCCCCCACAACTGTGACAATCAAAAACCCTCCAGACATTGCTAAATGTCCCCTGTGTGGCAAAATCCTCTTCTTCTACCCCACTTGAGAACCACTGGACTAGAGGAAGAAAGAACTTTTCCCAACTCCTTTTATGACACCTAAACCAGGTAAAAGCGTGAGAAGAAAAGAAATGACAGACTAATCTTCCTCATGAACATAAATGCAAAACAAAAAAGTTCCTTAACAAAATATTAGCAAATTAAGTCCTGGAATATATAAAAATATATATAATCCAGCTTGACTAAATAGAGTTTATCCCAGGAATTCAGAGTTGGCTTAACATTTGAAGATCAATCAGTGTGATTTGCCATATTAACATAGTAAGGAAGAAAAACACCATTTCAAACAGATGCAAAAAACTTCCAATGCTCATTTTTTGAAAATGACTTCTTATCAAACTAGAAATCAGATAGAACGTATAGATAAAGATACATCTCTTTAATGATGAACACTCTTAGGAACAAGTTAAGGATGTTCACTCTTACCACTTCTATTCAGCATTGTACTAGAAGTCCTAGCTGATGTGACTGGGCATGAAGAATATTAGAAATAAATCAGTGAAACTGTCTTTATTGTTAAATAACATGACTGTCTACATAGAAAAATCCTAAGGAAACTACCCCAAAACTGCTAGAATTATTGAGTGAATTTAACGCAATCACAGAATTCAAGTTCAATGTATAAAAATCAAATTTATTTTCATATGATAGCTATATATTAGCTATTGATCAATGGAACAGAATAGAGTCCAGAAATAGACCCACACAGTCATACGTTTGACTGCTTTTTGACAAAGGTATGAAGCATTCTGTGGAAAAAGGAAAGTCTTTTAAATAAATAATGCCGGATATACTGGATATAGATATGAAAAAAATTAACCTTGAACCCAGCCTCACATCATACCCCAAATTTATTTGATCATGGGGTTAGAGCTTGATCCACAGAGGAGGGCAGCTTGGCACTGAATGTCAGAGCTTGTGCAGGGTGGGGAGTGCTTTCATCCTGGTGATTGTATTGGTGTAGGGTGTTGGAGCTTGAACAGAATGAGGATGTTATCCATGTAGAGGTCAGCCATACATGGGGTCTTGAGAGCCTGAGATATGAGGAGGGCTTTCTCACAGCAGAGGTAGCCCACTCAGAGCTTCGTGCGGAGAGTGCCTATACAGAGGTGTGTTGGCAGAAACACCCGGAGCAATGTGGTGGTGACTGACAGGGGAGGGAGGGGAAGGGATCATGGCAGTGGTGATGGAATACTGTTTTCATACAAAATGACTAAGTAAGTAATTGTATTAAGGAAAATGGTAGCCAAGTTTTTTCACTGTTACAGAATGGAGTTACATATATGGAAAGGTAGAAAACTAAAATGAACCCTGTTGGTTTAGAATTGAAGATATTAGTGTAAACTCATGATTTTCAATATATTTACCTAGATATATAAATAAACATATGTGTATATACATACATACATGCGTATAGTCTTTTGCTCTGTGAGAACTTAGGAACAGTGATAATCCAATTCCGTTAGCTCTTTTTTTTTTTTTTTTTTTTTTTTAACTAAAAGATGCTAGATCTCCTTGAAGAAATGGCTGATTCCATGACTGAGCCACAAACTGGATGATATAGCAATTGTTTAGACATGGCATGACTAGCACCCAAATTTGGCCACTGGAAAAAGGAAGGAAAGATTTAATACATGTTTCCCCATCCTAGATTTTATAGTCTTCTAAATCGAGGATGTGTTCCCCTTCATTTTTTGTTAAGTGACTCATGCCAAAATTTGAGTAATTTGTATTGATTTTTCTCTCTTGTACTTTCATTCTCTTAAAAGTCTACCTTTCCTTCCCTAACACCCCTTTCCCTCCTACTGCCCCCAGGATTTCCTAAAGGTGCCTTACCAAACACCTGTTTCATAGAAAATAAACTCTTTTCATCCTCAACCTTTTCACACACACAAAATATTTTCATTCTTGGCCATAAGTTAGTGATTTTCAGCACTGACTGGACATTGGGATTACCTGTGGAGCTTTAAAAAAAGGACAAGAGAGGGTGAGAGAGGGAGGCACATAATGCGGCTCACTCCAGGTGGATTCATTCCATTTCTAAGAATGGGTAGGACAGCCCATCGCTCTTTTAAAATTTTTCCCACATAATTTTAATGTATAGCAGGCTGTGAATCACTGCCTAAATTTGGCACCTTTTCTGAGAATGCTACTATCCAGGCCATTCTTTCTGTCACATTTGGCAAACAACAGAGACAATAGTGCCAGCATTTCCTGTTCTTCTCATTCCAACATCTCAAACTTTTAAGTAGTTTACTCTCTAGTGAACCTCCTTGTTTATGTGAATCTCAGGATATCTGGTCTTACAGTCCATCCTTCCTTTTCTTTGTTTTCCATTGTGATCTCACTAGGAATTTGACATCCACTCAGTCACTTCCTCCCCCACGTCTCCTAACCGCATTCTGTGAGATTCCAGTATTCACGTTGTTGATCTCTCTGTTGCCATAGTAAAGAGATTTGTCTTCCGTGGTTCACTCATTTTCTTTAGCTGTATTGTCCCTGGCGACATCCGGAGCTTGCTTTCCCCTGCTGTGGTTCCATCACAGAAATCGCTGACTGGTACCCCCTTTATAGTTCACCTCTTTCACTTGAGTCTGTTCATGTTCTCATTTCTAATATAGACTATACCAAGTGTTTTGTTTGTTTTTCTTGTTTTGTTTTACCTTTGTTTTACCTTAAAGAGACATCTAAATCCTTCATTTCTCCCCTTTTTTTGCCAGTCTTTCAGGCCCCTCTTTGTCTCACTTTCTTCCCCATGTACATTCTGGACCAAATGGTCGACCTAAACTATTCCCTTATTAGTATACAAATTTCCCTTGACCTCTAGTCTGCTGCACCCTACACAAAAAATCCTAACCCTGGATCAAGCTCTCAGTCTGCTTTCTCTGCTTTTACATCGTTGCACCTGAGCCCAGATACAAATTTATGATTTCTAATTCTGTTATAGCCCTAAACGTTGCAGGACAGTCTTGTTTTTGTTCTTGGTCATTTTTACCTTGAATTCCCTAAATACCTTCTCTAAATCATCACTTTTCTCAATACCCATTTCTTTCACCTACAGGAATGAATTTACCTCCTCCTTCACCAACGAAATTGAAAGTAAAGCACATGCTTTCTCAAGTCAGTCAGCCAACGAGCAAAAAGCTGCAGGGTTATTGATCCAATTGCTCTCTTGAAATATCTTTCCAGATGTTTCATAGGCACATCAAGCTACATTTAATCCCCCCCCCGCCACCTTCTCTATATTGCTTATCCACCCAAATTCTGCCACTCATTCTCAACTCACTCCTCTCCCTCACTTTTCACATTCAAACGCGTATCAAATTCTGCCAATTTTTAATCCTAAGTATATATAAAAAGTTGTCTCCTTCCCATTCCTACCACTGCTTCTCTATTTAGACCCTCATCATCTCTCATCACAGCTATTTCAGCAGCCTTCCCACTCATCCAATCCATTCTCTAAACTGTGCCAGGGCAATTTTTCATAAATTCAAGTTGTATCATGTCATTTTTCTTCTTAGAGCCCTTCAATGACTTTGCTTTGCGGACAAAATAAAGTTCAAGCCCCTTGACATGGAAAACCAGACCTTTCATGTTCTGACCCAGCCCATCTGTCTTGCTTCACCTTCCACTTCTCCGCATCCAATACCCCAAACTTAATACTATAACAGTTAACAGTGTACCAAACTATTTAACTTGCCCCAAATATATGCTGAAGTTTTACTAGTTAGTACATTTGCTAATACTCTTCTCTTCAGCCTTCCATCCTACTATCCTTCCTTATCCCCTGCTTATCCACTAAGACTTAGTTTGAAAGCTTCAGAAATTTCCCTTCAGTTATTCAAATAGAGTTAGATGCCCGGCCTTTGTGCTCCCTTAAACACCACGCATATTCCTGAATCATAACTTGTATCATATCATATTAAAAAAAATCTGTTTCCATGTCTGTCTCTGCCATTAAAATCACTTGGAGAGCAGGAACCAGGTCTTGCTGGTTTGTATACCTAGCACCTAGCACGTAACAAGTCCTCAGTAAATATTTGTTTTCCCTATTTGCCCGCCCCAGCCCCTTCATACATATGAGTATGTCCTCAATAAATATCTAATGAATATATAAATGAATGATTGATTTGGCAATTTATTGAACAGGAATAAGGAAAGCAGAACTTGAGACAGCTGAAGTTTTTCATCTGAGTAACAGGGAGGATGGTGATACATTAAATGAGAATGGAAACGGGTAAAGGAACAGGTTTCAAGATAAAGATTATTCATTGCTTTAGCGTGAGTTGGTTTTGGGAGGTAGGACAAGGCATCTCTTCACAGCTTTTCAACAGATACTTGAAGAGGTCAGCAATTTTGGAGAACATTGTGGGCTAGATGAATCTATTTAGAAATCATAATTGAAGATACAGTGGTGTGACAGGGATCACTAAGAAAGTGCTAAGGGAGGAAGAGAAGAAGGACAAGGGCAGAATCATCAGGAATGTCTGCATTTAGGGGGAGGGAAGTACAAGAGCTCCCAATAAAAGAATATGAGCAGCAGCCTCCTAAAACTAGAAAACCAATCAAGATATATGTCATGAACTTCAAGGGAAATAAGTTTTAAGGAAGGAGTAAGTTGCTGTGAATTAGCCTTATAACAAGCAGGATGGTTGAAAGAGAAAACGCCACTAGATTTGTTCTTTAAAAAATAGTTTTAGTAGGCATGTCTGTTAAAATTATTGTTTTCTAGAAGTTTGGCAAAGAAGGGAAGGAGAGAAGATGGTAACATAAAGGAGATGGTGAAATTTTTTGTTGTATAATTACAAAAGTACATGCCTATTGGAAGAAATTTAAACATTCAGAAGTATATAAATTAAATTATAAAAATGTTTCCCTCAGTAACTGTTCTACTTTTTTGATTTGTTATTTATCCATCCAGAACTTAAAAAATATTTTTTGTATATTTTTGTTTTTACAAAAATGAGATATTATATATTCTATTATTGCAAATTGCCCTTTTTTTACTTAATAGTATGTCATGAAGTTTATTCACAGTAGTATAGAGAACTACCTCATTCTTTTTTTCTCTGTCTTCATTTATTTTATTTATTTTATAAATGATGATAGTATGATTTTATTTATTTATTTATTTTTAATTTATTTATTTATTTATTTTTGGCTGCATTGGGTCTTCGTTGCTCCGCACCAGCTTTCTCTAGTTGCGGCAAGTGGGGGCTCCTCTTCGTTGCGGTGCGCGGGCTTTTCATTGCGGTGGCTTCTCTTGTTGCAGAGCACAGGCTCTAGGCACATGGGCTCAGTAGTTGTGGCTCATGGGCTCTAGAGTGCACGCTCAGTAGTTGTGGTGCATGGGCTTAGTTGCTCCACAGCATGTGGGATCTTCCCGGACCAGGGTTCAAACCCATGTCCCCTACATTGGCAGGTGGATTCTTAACCACTACACCACCAGGGAAGTCCCTATTTATTTTTTTAAATTAAGGTATAGTTTATTTACAATATTGTATTAGTTTCAGGTGTATGAGACAGTGATTCAGAATTTTTATAGATTATGTTCCATTTATAGTTATTATAAAACAGACTATATTCCCTGTGCTGTACAATATATACTTGTAGCTTACTTATTTTATACATAGTAATTTGTACCTCTTAATCCCGTACCCCTATCCTGCCCCTGTCCTCTTTCCTCTCCCCACTGGTAACCACTAGTTGTTCTCTCTATCTGTGAATCTGTTTCCTTTTTGTTATAGTCATTCATTTGTTTTATTTTTTAGGTTCCACATATAAGTGATAGCATATAGTATTTGTCTTTCCCTGTCTGACTTATTTCACTAAGCATAATACCCTCCAGGTCCATCCATGTTGTTGTAAATGGCAAAATTTCATTCTTTTTTTATGACTGAGTAGTGTTCCATTGTATATATATACCACATCTTCTTTATCCATCATCTGTTGATGGACACTTAGGTTGCTTCTATAGCTTGGCTACTGTAAATTATGCTGCTATGACCAATGGGGTGCATGCATCTTTTCAAATTAGTGTTTTTGTTTTCTTCAGATGTATACCCAAGAGTGAAATTGCTAGATCATATGTTGGTTCTATTTTTACCTTTTTGAGGAGTCTCTATATTGTTTTTCGTAGAGGCTGCACCAATTTACATTCCCACCAACAGTATACAAGGGTTTCCTTTTCTTCACATCCTTACCAACATTTGTTGTTTGTTGTCTTTTTCGTGGTAGCCATTCTGACAGGTATGAGGTGATATCTCATCATAGTTTTGACTTGCATTCCTCTGATGATTAGCGATGTCTTTTCATGTGCCTGTTGACCATCTGTATATCTTCTTTGGAAAAATGTCTATTCAGATCTTCTGCCCATTTTTTTTAATTGGGTTTTTTGATGTTAAGTTGTATGAGCTGTTTATATATTTTGACTGTTAACCCCTTATTAGTCATGTCATTTGCAAATATTTTCTACCATTCAGTGGATT
Source organism: Balaenoptera physalus (assembly GCF_965194825.1). NCBI lineage: Eukaryota > Metazoa > Chordata > Mammalia > Artiodactyla > Balaenopteridae > Balaenoptera > Balaenoptera physalus. The sequence goes on along the minus strand of NC_138897.1, from coordinate 44,906,914 downwards.
GTCTTTTCATTTTTCAGTGGTTTCCTTTGCTGTGCAAAAGCTTTTAAGTTTAATTACGTCCCATTCATTTATTCTTGCTTTTATTTCCTTTGCCTTAAGAAACGGATCCAAAACAAATATTGCTATGATTTATGTCAAAGAGTGTTCTGCCTATGTTTTCTTCTAGGAGTTTTATCGCTTCCAGTCTTACATTTAGGTCTTTAATCCATTTTGGATTTATTTTTGTATGTAGTATGAGAAAATTTTCTAATTCCACTGTTGTTTATGTAATTCTATAGGGTAACTTCTTAAAAGTGAAATTGTAGGAGGTTAGGTGCACTTTTATTTTGTAGTGACAAATCACTCACAGAAGGGTTATCCCAATTTGCAGTTTCCCTAGTACTATATTAAAATCCTTCTGTCCCCACACTCTCACTGACACTGAGTATTATTATACTTTTCCACTTAAGGGATAGTTTTGGGATTTAGATTTAGGTTTTGATTTTTGATGGAAAGTCTGGTCTTATTTGTAATCCTAGGAGAGAATTCATTTGAGAGGAGGAGCTTGTAAGCTATAAGAAAGGGAGATGATTGGCAGGCCATTGTCACAGAGGGAAGGGGCCAAAATGGTATCAAGAGTATGAGTAAAAGTTGTGATTTTCTTCTGAGATGTTAATAGAAGAGTAGTAGATGGGTAAAGTTGGAAATAAATGCAAATGAAAGAAGAAAATTTTTTATATAGTCATCTTTATTTCAGGGAAATTAGAACCCAGGTTCCCAGGATGGGATTTGGAATAAAGGTACAGACAATCTTCTGTGTAAAATGGAAGGAACTATTCAGTATTGGGAGTGATCAACATTGGCTAGTATTGGGAGCTTGGCTGACCTGAGAATGTATGATTTTGGGGAACCCAGTAGTCTTGGTCACATTAACTTTTCTTTAAGAACAAGTAGAGATGTAGTTGTTGGATTTGCCAGGGTTTGGGACTTCTGGATTGAGGTAAATTTATCTTTCATTAACAGTAATATAGTTTTATTCTCCGTATTTTCCTGTCCCATGAGTAGAAGTTACATTAGCTAAGATATGCTTCCACTGGTAGGTCCAAAAGGGAAAGTGATCCTTGGGTTCTGGTAAAAAAATTTTTAAGTGTATAAATGTAATACACTGCTTTATGCCCCTGTAAAGCCATACTGCTAATAGTTTGTTTCTTTTTACCACTCTGAACCTAAAACCATTTAATGTATTGGTTTTTATTAATAAATTATGATGTGAGCAAACAGTACTAAAAATTCTGATCCACACAGAAGAAGCCCAGTGACTTTGATGGGTTTATGTGATTTGAATCCTGGTCAAGGGCCACCTAGGATTCATAATGGATCCAGTAATACTCCATCAACTTATTCTTGTCTAGAGATTGCCTCTGCTGCTGGGGAGTTTAAATATCCTAGTTTTTAGAATATTACTTTTTGAATAAATTATTTTTCTTCATTTTAATTTTCACCTTGTTTGTGGTCATGGGGAAGACAAAACTAAAGTATCACGAGTCTATGGTGAACTTAAATTAGAAGGAAGGGGCTGGTAGAATAGTAAGGGATACACATCATCATAACATTTCTCTCTAAAAAATAAAATGTTATAAGTGGGATTGTGCAATGGTGGGAACATAGTTCATTGGAGAGAAAAACATATGCACGTGTGTTTATTTTCATTAAAATTTTTTTTACTCCATATTTGCCTTGTTGACTTTATAATGAAATTATGGGAGGACAGAGACCAATTCTCCCACAAGCACTATAGTACCATTCCTCACATACCCTGACTACATAATAAATACTATAACAATTGAAAATGAGAAACACAAATGCATTTTGAAGGAAATTGGTGATATTTTAGTCTTATGTTCATTTTTAGTACTCGGAAACATTTTAGTTATGCAAGTCTTGTTTTAGCATACTTTTTATTTTTACAGATACTCTGGTTCTTAGTCATACTCTATGGCTTTATTAGCAGTCTTAGGGTCTGAGTCTCATTTCCCCAACCCCAAATATAAACTTTTTGAGGATAAAAACCATTTATTCTCCAAAATTGTTTTGGCAGAACACAAAATAGACCTTCAGTAAATTATTTAAACTATACATCAATAAAAGATAAGAAAAAGAAACTTTCTATTGCCATGAATTGCATTTCAACTCATACTGAATGTATATGCCTTTGTGTGATCTATACCCCCTGCTGTGCTCTCTACAGCTCATAAATGTTTATTCTTTTCAGTTTATTGAAGTCAAAATATGATGGCTGGATGCTTGGAACATCATCATCCAGCAAAAAGTACCAAGACTCCACTAACAATGGAGAGAATAGAAGGGAGAAGAAGACAGTTGGGTTTCAGTCACATATGGAAGATGACGCCCTGTGGACAGGTCAAAAGAAAGATGCATATCAACCCCAAAGAGGTAAGCTCAGCATCTGTAGTAGCAAAACGGGAAGCTCTTGGGGGCAGGTGGTTGCTGATGGCTGCTAGCCATGAGCTCCAGATGATTTCCTATAACCCTGAACAAGAGTCAAATGTGTTACAAACTGACATGGGCCCGCAAGGCCAAAGGTAGCACGTCACCTAGATCAGTGAATTGCATCAACATTTCTCTTACAACACTCATATGAGAAACTGTCTAATGTGTCCCTCTTTTTGCAAACAGCAAACTGCAAGAATTATTAAGCAGCAAATGTGGTCATAGACATAAAATAATGCTTAAAGCAAATAAAGAGGACAAGAAATTGAACATAAATCTTTGCTGAGAAAGTAAACTCTAACAACTACAGTTAATCCTCGATTAACTGGAAATACAAGGAGGGTGGAGGAGAGGTCATTGCGGCTAAAACAGAACCTCATACGTCTTAAGCCTGTATTGCCTAGCAGTCTTTGAAGTGCCAATAATCCTTCCTATTTTATATGTCGTAGATATTTTAAAAGAAATCAATTATAAATAACTATGTGAAAGGTTGAGTGAGGCAGTCAAATTTAATTGCATTTTCCAGTTGTTTCTGGAGTGACTTTTGGCTTAAATCTCTCCTGGAATCATTAAAGGAGGGACTCTGGGACAGAATGGAACAAGTCTGAGCTTCATCGGTCAGAAATGATGTACAGAAAACAAAGGGCCCAAAAGGTCTCAGAGCCCCCTTCTGCTCATGCCTCTTTCCCAGACATCTTTTGTTCCTGCTCACAACCATTAACCCTGATTTCCTCCTTGTTTACCTCTTTTTTTACTGGGCTAGCTAGCCAGCACTGCCCACTGCTAGTGTTAATCAACCAACTTTTCATAATCTCTCTAACCACTCTCACATTTATTTATTTGAGAATTGAGCAGTGCTCTATGAGATCTTACAGGTATACTACTCTCTGCCTTTCCTCATCAGCTGCCAACTTTGTCATGTTTTTTGGTTTTAATTATGATTAATCTAGAAATCGCTTAGTCCTCTCCCAGATAACTGAGAGATGATAATTAGTCCAAGCTTCAGAAGGGAGACTATCCACAATTTGAAACAAAAGCAAAGGTACATTTTGTTTGACATAGGGCAAAAGTTCTGCAGATCTCTATTGTTTTAGGACAACTTAGAACAACTTTTGTCTTTTTAGACTTTGCTACCAGAAACAAAAATGAAATTGAGGAGACTTAGTACGTGAGATGGAATCCTCTCTACTTTCTCTATTAGTAGTCCTTCAGAGATGGGAAACTCTTACTTTTGGCTCCCTCTATTCTTAGTCATTGCACTTTGGAGAGTGGAGAACCAGTCAGAATTGGTGTGGTAGTTACACTGCAAGGCTCAACATAGTCTTCTATTAACTTGACAATAAATTTGTGTTGTGTGTCAGCACTAAAATAAAATAGCAAAATGAGAAAAATACAGTGTGATAGCAAAGGGACAAATAACTTGTGTTATTGGTTGAGACCACAGCAACATTAGAAAGCTGCAATTGAAAAGGCACTTTGAGAAAGGTATCATCAGGCCAGCCCTGGCCATGGTGGAGGTTAATCTCTCCCAAGCCCAGCTACAGAAGCCGGAAGTCTAGAAAGGGCTTTTTTCCAAAAAAAAAAAAAAAAAAAATCAATTTCTAATTTGAAACAAAATCATTTTTGACTAACAGGGGTTCAGAACCCATTACTTTTTGCTGTGTAGTCTGCTGACATTTCAGCACTTTCTGTTGTGCACAATGAATCCTAATAGTCATTTTATAATGTTACTATACCAATCAATTTAACCAAGAGAAAGCTGTTATAATTCTGCAGTTTTCAAGAACAGTTTTCACTCATGGTTTTATTTTTTTCATTAGTTTTTTTTTTTCCTTCTCTTTTTTTTTTGTGGGGGGGAGGGTTGTAGCATTATAGTGAGAAAAATGGAAAATTTTTCATCTTTTTAAAAGAGTTTTGTTTCAAGGTATTCACAGCAACTATTAACTTTTTCTTCTACTCATAAGAAATGCTGTCTTGTATTTTTCTCTTCTTTTATTCTAGTATGGAGCCATTAGCAAAATTATGGTATACCTGATCATTGAGGAGCTAAAACTGCCCCTTTGAGCCATTCTGCCCGTTGCAGAGCTGGTGGTATACACAGATCACCGTACAGGGCAAAGTTATTGCATTGGCATTTGCTGCGGGAGACCAACTTTCCAAGGTGTGCTGTAGCGGGATTGGACCCCCTGTTTAGCATAAGGCAATGACCTGACACCAATTACCTAAGTTACACTGCTTGGTTTATCATCTCCTTAATTGCTTTCCTCTCTTTAGCATGTCTGAGTTTTTAAATATATTATTCTTCTGTTTTATATCCTTTGTTACTTTTGTTGTCCTTTAATCATTAAGTACTACATAGGACATTTACTGCAGGACCATTAATCTTTATTATCAGTCTGTTTCTCCTTTACCTCTCCTATCTTCCTCACCATTCTGTCAACTTTATTAATACTAAACATTTAAAAAAAAAAGCAGACCTGATTCTTGTCTCAAGAAATAACCTTGTGATTGCAAAAATATCAGTACAGTACAGTATTGTCAGAATTATGCTTAAAATATAAATTGTTTTTCAGTCATAGATGCTTGGAATGTTCTGTCTTAGTTGCTTTTATTGAGCTCTGTGGAACAAGGAGACATTACTTAGGAAAATCCAAACTTGATTCAAGAACTTTTAAGCCAAAGGCATAAATCTAAAAATACCCAATCTTCATTCTTCTTTTTTCCTCCCTACACAGCAGTATTTTTATTCTCTCCTAGCTTGCCTAGAACCTCCCCTTCCTGAACAATCACTGACTCTCTTTTATAAGAGCCCTCGAATCTGGGAGAATATTTTTTCCTGTTATGCTGATGGGCTGGCAGAGGTTGTGAGGCCACTGAGCACTCATGTTCCAGAATTAATTAGGAAAATACTAACCCAATACTACGAAGCCCAATACTACATTTAGAGCTACCTCCTGTTTATTTCTCTGACATTGATCTCTGACTCCCCTTAACACTTTGAGAGGGTATGAGAGAGGCTGAACCTAGAATAAATTGGATTTACCTGATGGTATTGACCATGCCCTTCATTTTGTCTTTCGGGTTTTTTTAGGTTATATAATATACAACAGCTGTCACTGGTTGAGACTCCCTGAGAGACTCCCAAACACATTTTTCTTTTACTGGAAATGAAGGAATAATCTGAAGTGAGAAATAATCTCTGAAGCTCCTAGTTGTTCCTCTAAGTGAGCCTGTGCTTGCAATGATGTGAGAATCTTTGTAGCCCATGTTGGATTAATATTACAGTCCTGATTAAAGAAATAAGCAAGTAGGAGTATCTAAAGTACAGAAACCATTTCCATCTTGCCTCTAAGGAACATTTATTCATGTTTCTTTTATTATTAGCATTATCATTATTATTATATGTTTAATCATTAGAAAGGATACCACAATATATTACTTCCGGTTCCCAGTAGTCTGAGCTAAAAGATAAGTTAAAAATTGATACCTTTATCATTAGAACACAGAAGACAAGCGTAGTATAGAGCTATGAATAAACCTAAACATGTAGATTAAATCGTCCTGCCCAGCCCCCTCAAAAAAAAAATTCAAACGCAAGAGACTAACATTCAGAGTTGAAGTTGCTATATATCGAATAGTAACTTGAACCAGAGGCTCTACATTTCCTATCCTCTGCAATAGAAGTATCTCAAAATACTATATAATTTACTTACTTATTATGTAAGTTTTGTGTCTTCTCCCATGAGAATATAAGCACTCCTTATGTTCACTGTTGTTTCCCCATTTCCTTGAATGTTGCTTAACATGTGGTAGGTTCTCATAATGTATTTGTTTAATGAATTAATATATTACAGTTGACCCTTGAACAACTCAGGGTTGAACTGCCGAGTCCACTGACATGCGGAGTTTTTTCAGTAGTAAATACTGCAGTTCTAAACAGTCGTGATTGATTGAATCCACAGATGTGGAGGAACCGCCTATATGGAGGGCCAACTCTAAGTTACGCTCGCATTAACCCCCACGTTGTTCAAAGGTTGACTGTATATATATTAATTTTTCTTTTTGTGTCCTTGCCCCATTTTCCCACAACAAGGATCTAATCAATTAGACCTTTTGACCTCAGTCCCTGCAATGATTTAGTGGCTTAAGAAGTGTATGTGCTGGTCCCTTCAAAGTCCTAATGGTGATTGATTGGTAATGTCAAAGAAAGTCAGTAGAGTGGGGTCTTAAAAACAGCACTCCTTAAGAGCCAAGAAAACTGTGGGGTTTTTTTCATTTTCTTTTATTCTAATTGAGGTTTAATTTATATACAATAAAATTGCACAGGACTTAATAGTACAGTTTGATAAGCCTCGACAATTGCGTATACCTACATAATTAAGAAATAGTACATTTCCATTATTCATGAAAACTTCCTCACGTTCCTTTCCAGTCATTCCCCGTGATGCCTCTCTCCTTGGTTTGCAGATGGCTGCCTTCCCAGTGTGTCCTCACATGCCCTTTTTGCTGTGAACGTGCATCCTTGGTGTGTCTCCCTTTTCTTATAAGGACAAAGAGTCATGTTGGATTAGGGGCCACCCATATGACTTAATTTGACCTTAATTACCTCTTTAAAGGCCCTGTCTCCAAATACAGTCCCATTCTGAGCTGTACTGGGGGTTAGGACTTCTGCATATGAATTGCGGGGGGTGGAGGGGGACACCACAATTCAGTCCATAACAGTTACTCTCTTTCCAATCTTTTTATGCCTTTTATTTCTTCTTATTTCACTGTACTCTCTAGGACTTCTATTACAATGTAGAATAAAATGGTAGAAGTGGACTTCATGCCTTGTTCCCATTGTCATAGGGAAGGCAGACAGTCTTTCACCATTAAGTATGATTTTAGCTGTAGGCTTTTTGTAAATGCCCTTTATCAGGTTAAGAAAGTTCCCTCCTCATTTGCTGAAAGCCTTTGTCATAATGAGTGTTAAATTTCATCAAATCTTTTTATTCTGCACCTATTGAGATGATCATGTGTTTTCTTCCTTATTCTGTTAATTTGATGAATTACACTGATTGGGAGATATTGGTGTGTAATATCCTTTTTTTTGTAATGACCTTGTCAGGTTTTGGTATCAGAGTTATACTAGTGTCATAAATGAGTCAGGAGCATGTTAGCAAAAATGGCAGAGTAGGGACTTCCAGGGGCTTGTCCCTTGCCAGAAACACTGAAAAACCTGGCTCATACTGTCAGAACCAACATTATCAGAGCTCTGAAAGATGGTGAATGATTTATGGAAACCAAGCAAATGCTTAACCGGGAAAAAAGGCCACTGAAACATGGTAGGAGAACTTAATGAGGTTTTAATTTATCCTTGCCCTGACCCCTTCCACAGTGTGGCAGCAGTCTTGTAGATGGCAGCCAAGTTCCAGGTGTGAGTACCTGGTCCCAGAGGAAGCAGACCTTATTCTCAAGGAGTTTTGTTTGTCTGTTTCAACCTGTCTGTGGATTTCCCAAAAGACTGTTACAAGGAGACTGCCTTTGTTTTTCCTACCTCTGAACTTTTTCAGGACAGAGAAGCAGTTACATGTAGGACATTCCTTGAAAACACTGAAAGCCAAATGAACACTGCCGCCTGGGGTAAAAAAATCACAGTTGAGACAAACAATAGACAACCAAAAGGCAACAAACCTAGATGAAATGGACACATTCCTAAAAATACACAAACTACCAAAACTGACTCAAGAAAAGTAGAACATCTGAATAGACCTATAACAAGTAAAGAGATTAAATCAGTAATCAAAAAACTCCCAACAAGGCAAGCCGAGGACCAGATGGCTTCACTGGTGAATTCTACCAAATATTAAAGAAGAATTAACACAATTTTTTTTCAAACTCTTCCCAAAAAATAGAAGAGGAAGGAACACTTACTCAATCATTAAAATGAGGCCAGCATTAGTCTGATACCAGAGCCAAAGACATCACAAGAAAAGAAAACTACAGACCAAAATCCCTTGTGAATATAGATGAAAATATCCTCAACAAAATAATAACAAACTGAATGCAGCAACATATTAAAAGGATTATATATCATGACCAAATAGGATTTAGCCCAGGAATTCAAAGGTACTTCAACATATGAAAATCAATCAATACAATATACCATACTATAAAAAGAAAAAATATGATCATCTTAACACAGAAAAAGCATTTGACAAAATTCAACACTCCATGATAGAAACAATAATAAAATAGGAGTAGCAGGGACTTCTTCAACAAGATGAAGGGCATCTATGAAAAACCCACAGCTAATGTCATTTTCAATTGTGAAAGACTGCAAGTTTTTTCCTCTAAGATCAGGAACAAGCCAAGTATTCCCACTTTTGCCAATTCTATTCAACATTTTACTGGAAGTTCTAGACAGAAAAATTAGGCAAGAAAAAGAAATAAAACATATTCAAGTTGGAAAGGAAGAAGTTAAACTGCATTAGCAGATGACATGATTTTATATATAGAAAATCCTAGAGAATGCAAAAAAACCCCAAAAACTACTATAGCTAATTGCACAAAAACTTTTAGAGCTAATAAATGAATTTAGCAAAGTTTCAGGAAAGAATTTAACACAAAAATCCATTGTATTTCTATACACTAGTAATGAACTACTGAAAAGGAACAGGAAAACAATTCCATTTATAACAGCATCAAAACAATAAAATACCTCGCAATAAATTTAACTGAGTGCAAGACTTGTACACTGAACAGTACAAAACATTGCTGCATCAAATTAAAGAAGATGTAAATGGAAAGACATCCCACATTCATGGATTTGAAGACTTAATATCCTTAAGATGGCAGTACTCTGCAAATTGGCCTACAGATTCAGTGCAATTCCTATCAAAATCCCAACAACACTTTTTTGCAAAAATGGAAAAGCTGATCCTAAAACTCATAAAGAATTGCAGGGGTTCACAATAGCTAACACAGTCTTGAAAAAGAAGAACAAAGTTGGAGGGTTCAAACTTCCTAACTTCAAAACTTACTACAAATGTACAGTAATCAAAACAGTGTGGTACTGATATAAGGAGATAGCTGGAGATGGATAGATAGGTAGGTAGGTAGATAGATAGATAGATAGATAGATAGATAGATAGATAGATAGATAGTTGATACAATTGATTTTTGACAGGAGTGCCATGACAATTCAATAGGGAAGGAATAGTCTTTTCAACAAATGATGCTGGGACAACTGGCTATCCACATGTGAAAAAAATGAAGCTGGATCCTTCATTTGTATACCTCATGCCATATATAAAAATTAACTCAAAATGAATCAAAGACCTAAATATAAGAGGTAAAACTATAAAGCTCTTCAGAGAACACATAGGTATAGATCTTCGTGACCTTGGATTAGGCAGTGGTTTCTTAGATTTGACACCAAAAATACAAGCAACCAAAAGAAAAAATAGATTAATTTAATTTCATGAAAATTAAAAATTTTTGTGCCAAAGAACACCATCAAGAGAATGTAAAGATAGTCCACAGAGTGGGTTAAAAATTTGAAAATCTTGTATCTTATATGGGTCTGGTATCCAGAATATATAAAGAACTATTACAACTCAAAAACAAAAGGATAACCCATTTAAAAACTGGGCAAAGTACATGAAAAGACATTTCTCTGAAGAAGATGTACAAATGGCCAACAAGCATGAAAAGATGTTCAACATCCCTAATCGTTAGGGAAGTCCAAATCAAATAAGATACCCACTTTAACACCCACTATGATTGTTACAATTTTTAAAATGTAAAATAAGTTAGAGAGGATGCAGAGAAATCAGAACCCTCATACATTGCTGCTAGAACTTTAAAATTATGGAGCCATTGTGGAAAACACTTTGGTGATTCCTCAATACATTAAACATAGAATTAGCATATAACTCATCAATTCCACTCATAAGTTTATACCCAAAGTAATTGACAAAATGCTTTCAAGCAAATCTTGTACACAAATGATCATAGCAATTCTATTCATAATATCCAAAAGGTGGGAACAATGCAAATGTCCATGGACAGATGAATGTATAAATAAAATGCAATATATACATACAGTGGAATATAATTTAACCATAAGAAGGAATAAACTTCTGATATATGCTACAATGTGGATGAACCTTGAAAACATTTTGCTAAGTGAAAGTAGCCAGATACAAAAGGCCATGTTGATGGAATCATGTTGTATGATTTTACTTATATGAAATATCCAGAATAGACAAAGGAGATTAGTGGTTCACAGGGGCTCAGGGGGAGGGGGAAAAGGAGAATGGCTACTTAAATGGTACAGGGTTTCCATTTAGAGTGATGAAAAAGTTATGGAACTAGAACGTGGCAATGGTTGTACAACATTCATTATAATGCACCTAATGCCAGTGAATTGTACACATTAAAATGGTTAAAATGGTAAATGTGTATTTCACCACAGTTTTCTTTTTTAATGAGTCAGGAAGTCTTTTTTTTCTCCTTTGTTTTCTAAAAGAGTTTGTGTAAGAAACTGTTGACCTTGCCATAGCAGGTCAACAAAGAGTAGGAAGGGAATGGAAGAGTACATGTGAAAGGCTTCAAGGTTTTCATAGGACAGGCCTGAAATGGCACACGTAGTGTGCACTAGTTTTCCACCTGACCATACATAATTACAGGGAAGACTGGGGAATATAATCTAGCTGTGTACCCCGGAAGAAGGGAAGAGTGTGTTTTGGTGGATAACTAGCGGCCTCTGTCACAGCAGCATTATTCACATTAGCCCCAAACCAGAAATAATCCAAATGTCCATCAATCACAGAGTGGATAAAAAGTCATAAATGCATACAGTGGAATACTGTATAGCAAAGAACACAAACTGCATCTACATAAATCATCAACACAGATCAATTTCACAGACATAATACTGAGCAAAAAAGGTCTCAAAAAGAATATATACAATATATTTCTATTTGTATAAAGTTCAAAAGTGGCAAAACTAAATCACATTTTGGGATGCACACATAAGTGGTAAAACTATAGAGAAGAGAAAGGGAGTACTTATGAGAATAGTGGCTGGCTCTTGGATGTGAGAAGAGATTGTAATCGGGAATGGGCATTGGTGATGCTTCCAGGTTGTATGCTGCCAGTATTTTATTTCTTGATCTAGAAAGGGCTCACCCTGGTATTTTCTTTATCATTTATTCTTTAAACTAAACTGAATATTATAATATAGCTCAGCTATTTTAAAAATGCAAAATGAAACAAAGGGTCAAGAAACAGAGTTTTCTTAAATGTTAACTCTAAGAAGTTCTCTTATCGTGAGATGTCGATTGATGGATGAGCAGACATACCCCCAGCTCTGTATAAACAGGACATGATCCATTATGTTCAATACCATCTGTGTATGCAAAAATATATGTGTGTGTTTATTTACATAAATATATTCACATATATTTACATATATATAAACATATGCATTTATACATGAGATTTATCTGCTTAGTGGATGATAGTCTTACCAGCACTTTTGTTTTTAAAATGTGTACATTGTCTTTGTGTGGGTGTGGTTGTGTGTGTGTGTATCTGTGTGTGTGTATAAATATAGAGAGATATGTCATTCTATGAATATGCATTAACTGTATGTAATTGTTGGTATACTTAATATTAAATCAAATTTTATAGAAGGAACAAATATAATTAAAAGCTGATATATAGCTTTCTGGAAACTTAATAAGGAATAGAGCTTATAGAATTAGAAAAAGGAATAAACTTGCCCTATGCCTTAGAGCAATCATTCTGAACTTTTTGGGGTCCCTTTCAGAATATAATGAAAACTATGGTCTCTTTACCCAGAAAAATGAATGAGCATGTATACATACATTATTGTGCCTCATGAGGGATTCCTCATGATTCTACGTACTCTTGAAGTCCCTGCACTCTCTGTTAAAATTTCTTTTTCAAATTTTCCCCATCAAATATCAATTGTCTCAACCAAGTTTTTGACAGAAGTATCAAAACGGAAAAAAAAAAAAAAAGACTAATGTTCAGGTTTTCCGTGATAGTGACTAAAAAGATATTTATCTTCTTATCACTACCAGGCATTTCTTCTCCCCTCTCACCTCAGCCACAAATCCCTTCCAGTTGTTTCTCCTCCTATTACCTATTTTAATTTCCCCTTCTATCACCCAAGATGCCACCCAGCAGTTGTAGTCGTAGTGAACTGCTTTGCCTGCCTCCATTCTCTCTGTTCCACTCTATTCTAAGTTCTGCCACAAGAATAATCTCTCCAAAGATCAGTTTGGGTTTTTTTTAATTTATTCATTTATTTGTTTGTTTATTTAATTTTTATTTATTTATTTTTTAGGCCACACCATGTGGCATGCAGGATCTTAGTTCCCTGACCAGGGATCGAACCCGTGCCCCCTGCATTGGGAGCACAGAGTCTTAACCACTGGACCGCCAGGGAAGTCCCAGATTGGGTTTTTAAATTGTTGTTGCTGCTTCATTTTATTTTAGAGCTCAACTAACACAATGTTTAAGAGTTTGCAATTCAGAGTCAAATAGACCTTGACTGCATTCAAAGCCCAGCCTTGTTCCGACCAGCCCCTATGTGATATTGGACACGCTGCTTGACCTTTTCACAGTTTCCACTTCCTTATCTGTAAATTGAGGACAATAATATAATTTATGGACTGCTATAAGGATTAATGAGATAATGCAGGTAAAGTGATTTAAAGTGATTAGCAAGCTAAAAGGACATAGTGATGCTCAATAAATATTTCCTGAATACATTAAATATTTAGCCTTAAGGTTTTTTAATTTAATGCTTTTGCTAATTCCATGCTCCTTATTCCTTTCTTTCAAAAGTTCACCTCCTGCATCAGATCTTCCCTAATCTTACAGCCAGATGTGATCTCTCCCACTTCTGAATTCCTCAGACTTTTCATATTGTTTTTTACAGCAGTATAGCATAATGGTGAAAACCCTGGGATCAGATTGGCTGGATATGAATGCTGGTCACTTATTAGCTTTGTGATCTTGGGCACGTCATTTAAGTCCCCTACAGCTTATTTTCCTTATCTGTAAATTATATATTAAGAAATAGTATCTATTTCTGGAAATGGCAAAACTATAAAGATAGAGCTGGAGAGTAATGGGAGCAGACCAAACAGGGAGAAGAGATTGACTACAAATGGGCATGAGGGAACTTTTTGAAGTGATGAAATATTCTAAAACTGGATTACAAAAATGAATAAGTAAAATCATGACAAAAATATTAAAAACTGGGTTGTGGCTATGCTTTCATAGCTGTATAAATTTACTACTATTTATCAAACTGTACACTTAAGAGGGGTAAATTTTATGGTATTCAAATTATACTTCAATAAAGATATTTATTTTAAAAAGAATACATTGTATATGGAAAAGGCTTAGAACAGTACCAGGCACATACTAAGCATACTATATCTGTTAGCTGTTATTATTACCTTATACTGCCTTGAGTTATTTATGATTCTTTACCAGATTGTTCAGAGTATCTCATTTCTTACTCTCACATATTCCTTCCCCTCTCTATAAACTAAGCCTGAGCTTAATCCTAGCACCAGCCCCTGTGAATCATTAGGTACTTGGTAAACATTTACTGACTGAATGCATTGTATGAACTAATGGAGTTTGTGTCCAGTATGAGAAAGTACTGGTTTAGGTTGAAGGTCCCACAGGTTTGTATATAAGAAGTCTGAATTGTACATTTGGATGACTGGTCTTTTATATCTCTACATGAAAGAGAACAGTCAATATTGAGTATGGCTTTTGAATACCAAGGATCTTGGTGATTGTTTTGATGCTAATCTCTACAGATATAAGACTCTTGCCTTCTCCAGGCCTGATTTTCCTGGTCACACTTAAACTGTGCCATTCCCGGAGTTAGCACATGGTATTCTTGGTCTGGTATTCCAGAGCCAAAGCTGATTTCAGGTCATTTGAATATTCACCCTTTTCTCAAAGAAATAGTGACTCTTCCCAAATAACTTCTTTCAGCAGCCTGGGCAACAGTTTCCTAGGAACCAGAAGAAAATTGTGAATGAGATTTTTATAGTCTTCCAAGAAAAAGACAGGAATGTTTTGTATTATGTAGAAAATAATATTAAGAAGAAGCGGGGAGAAGGAGAAGATGGCGGAGAAGGAGGACATGGAGTTAACCTCTTCCCACAGGGGCATCAAGAATACATCTACAAATGGAACAATTCTTACAGAGCACCGGCTGAACACTAGCAGAGGACCTCGGACACCTAAAAGGATAAGAAAAGATCCCCGCATAACCGGGTAGGACAAAAAAGAGAAAAGGAAAAAAAGAAAAGAGGAAGCGGGACAGGACCTGCACCCTGTGGGGGCTTCGGGAGGACCTGAAGGAGAGGAGAGGTTCCTGCACCCAGGGAACCCCCATTGCCAGTGGGGAGATCAGCTGAGACAGAAGGGGAGCATCAGGGGCCTGAAGGAGAGCACAGCAGCCAGTCTGTGGCAGGCAGGACAGAGTGAGACCTACACTGGTGGTCCATGACACAGCCCTGCATGCCCCAGCCTGAGTTGTGTGTCTGCTGGTGTGGACGGGGGCTGGATGCTGGAACGTAGGGTTTGGAGAGCAGACCTGGGGAGAGGACTGCTGTGGGCTGTGTGGAGACAGCCTCAGGGGATGGGAGTGAGGAACTCCACAACTAGGAATGCTCCTGGAGGAAGCCCAGACCACCATGGAAGTGAAGCGCCATTGTTGAGTGACATGTGAAGGGCAGGGCCACCATGACAGCCTCTCTCCCCGCCCTCTGGCCCCTGCCCCCAGAGGCACTAGGAGGGGTTCCTGCTGGAGTGGGTTCGCACATCCCCGTCAGTCGCCACCTCTGCCCCCTCCCACCAAAGCATGCCAGTGCATCCCTGGTCACCGCCTCCACCCCCTCGACTGGGCAGGGAGCAGACGCCTATGGATGGCCCACATGCAGAGGTGGGGCTGAAACCAAAGCTGAGCCCCAGGGGCTGTGTGACTAAGGAAGAAGAGCTGAAATCTCTTCTTTTACCTGCACAAACCACAGATTAAACCCCTGCAACTGGCTTGGTAAACTCAGCGCCTGCGGAACATCTGAACAGACAACAAGTGCTCCTGCAACTGAGATGGGTCTGGCTTTAGCAGGTGTGGACTTTGTGGGCACGTACATGCGGGGGTTGGTCCAGGTCAGAGTCAGAGCTGCCCCCATAGCGCCCACAGTGGGTCCAGATCCAGGATTACCGCAATCTTGGGACATGACTTCAGTGTATCTATGTTGGTGGCCTGGTAAAAACAACGCCTGAGAGACACCAGGGCCAACTGCCAGCATACCCACAGTTAAGATGGGGCTGAGAGCAGTGCCAATAACAGAGTAACTTGTGAGCTCACACAACAGGTGAAAGGTGACACAACATAGCATGCTCACAGGTGAACAGCTCCAGAGGAGGAATACTCAGTGCCTTCTCTCCCAGTGGGACTGCTCCAATCCCACCTACCTCGCATCACAGATCAGAAACACAGCTAAGAAACAAATCTGGGGTCTCTACTCCAACTAGGGAGCAGACCCCACCCCGACAACCACAGAGCAAAGGGGAGGCCCCACTCAATACCCAGGGCAGGCTTCAGTCACCACAACACCAGTCAAACCCCTATCAAGGGGATAACGTCCAGCATACACTGAGGAAAGAGGGAGCAGACATCCATACTAAAAACAGCCCTTGCACCAAAAAAAAAAAAAAAAAAATCTATCTATCTATATATATATATATATATATATATATATATATCTTAAACCCACGCAGGCTACACAGGGACGTTCCCATATAAAAATAGCCCTCCAAGAGAGTCTAAGGGTCTGAGATTGGGAGGAAGAACCCCCAGAGCATTTAGCCTTGAAGGCCATTGGGGCTTGAGTGTAGGAGCTCCACAGGGCTGGGGGAAATGGAGACTCTACTCTTGGAGGGCACACACGAGGTGTCAAATGCACTGGGACCCAGCACAAAGCAGTACCTCCATAGGAGCCTGGCTAGACCTACCTAGGGGTCTTGGAGGGTCTTGTGGGGAGGCAGGGGTTGGCTGTAGCTCACATGGGGCCGAGGACATTAGTAGCAGGGGCCCCAGAGCATGAGCTCTCCCAGAGGTCCCCATTTCAGCACCAAGGCCTAGCCCCACCCAACAGCCTGCAGGTTCCAGTGCTGGAATGCCTCAGGCCAAACAACCAGCAAGACAGGAACACAGCCCCACCCATCAGCAGACAGGCTGCCTAAAGTCGTACTAAGCCTGCAGCCATCCCAAAACACACCCCCCAACATGGCCTTGCCCACCAGAGGGACAAGACCCAACTCGACCCACAAAAGGGCAGGCACCATTCCCTCCCACCAGGAAGGCTTCACAAGCCCCTGGACCAACCTCACCCACCAGGGGGCAGACACTAGAAGCAAGAGGAACTACAGTCCTGCAGCCTGCAGAAAGGAGACCACAAACACAGTAAGTTAGACAAAATGAGATGACAAAGAAATATGTTGCAGACGAAGAAGCAAGATAAAGAACCTACAACAACAACTAAATGAAGAGGAGGTAGGCAATCTACCTGAAAAAGAATTCAGAGTAATGATAGTAAAGATGATCCGAAATCTCGGAAAAAGAATGGAGACACAGGCTGAGAAGATACAAGAAATGTTTAACAAAGAGAAGATCTAAAGAACAAACAAACAGAGATGAACAACACAACAACTGAAATGAAAAATATACTAGAAGGAATCAATAGCAGAATAACTGAGGCAGAAGAACGAATAAGTGAGCTGGAAGACAGAGTGGTGGAAATCACTTCTGCAAAACAGAATAAAGAAAAGCAAATGAAAAGAAATGAAGACAGTCTAAGAGACCTCTGGGACAACATTAAACTCACCAATATTCACATTATAGGGGTCCCAGAAGAAGAAGAGAAAGAGAAAGGGCCTGAGATTATATATTAATTATAATATTATATTGTATTATATTAATCAAACTGACAAAAATTAAATACAAAGGAAAAATATTAAAAGCAACAAGGAAAAAGCAACAAATAACATACAAGGGAATCCCCATAAGGTTATCAGCTGACTTTTCAGCAGAAACTCTGCAGGCCAGAAGGGAGTGGCACAATATATTTAAAGTGATGAAAGGGAAAAACCTGCAACCAAGAATACTCTACCCAGCAAGGCTCTCATTCAGATTCAACAGAGAAATAAAAAGCTTCACAGGCAAGCAACAGCTAAGAGAATTCAGCACCACCAAACCAGCTTTACAACAAATGCTAAAGGAACTTCTCTAGGCAGGGAGGAAATAAAGAGGCCACATCTAGAAATAAGAAAATCACAAATGGGAAAGCTCACTGGTAGAGGCAAAAATACAGTAAAAGTAGGAAAACATCCACACACAAATATGATATCTAAACCAGCAACCATGAGAAGAGGAGAGTACAAATGCAGGAAATGGGAATTGCATTTGAAATGAAGAGACCAGCAACTTAAAACAACCTTGTATATATATAGACTGCTATTTCAAAAGCTCATGGGAAGTGCAAACCAGAAAACTACAATAGGTAACACACACACAAAAGAAAAAGCAACCCAAACACAATACTAAAGATGGTCATCAAACCACAAGAGAAGAGAACAAAAGCGGAAGGGAAGAAAAAAGACCTACAAAAACAAACCCAAGACAATTAAGAAAATGGCAATAGGAACATACATATCAATAATTACCTTAAATGTAAATGAATTAAATGCTCCAACCAAAGACAGACTGGCTGAGTGGATACAAAAACAAGACCCATATATATGCTGTCTACAAGAGATCCACTTCAGACCTAGAGGCACATACAGACTGAAAGTGAAGGGATAGAAAAAGATATTCCACGCAAATGGAAATCAAAATAAAGCTGGAGTAGCAATACTCATATGTGACAAAATAGAATTTTAAATTAGAGACGACAATGAAGGACACTACATAATGATCAAGGGATCAATCCATGAAGAAGATATAACAAATTTAAATATATATGAACCCACATAGGAGAACTTCAATATATAAGGCAAATGCTAACAGCCATAAAAAGGGAAATTGACAATAACACAGTAATATTGGGGGACTTTAACACCCCAATTACACCAATGGACAGATCATCCAAACAGAAAATAAGTAAGGAAACACAAGCCTTAAATGATACATTAGACCAGAGAGACTTAATTGATATTTATAGGACATTCCATCCAAAAACAACAGAATACACTTTCTTCTCAAGTGTACATGGAACCTTCTCCAGAATAGACCACATCATGGGTCACAAATCAAGCCTTGGTAAATTTAAGAAAATTGAAATCATTTCAAGCATCTTTTCTGACCACAATGCTATGAGATTAGAAATCAATTACAGGAAAAAAAAAACTGTAAAAAACACAAACACATGGAGGCTAAACAATGTGTTACTAAACAACCAATGGATCACTGAAGAAATCAAAGAGGAAATCAAAAATTACCTAGAGACAAATGACAACAAAAACATGATGATGCAAAACCTGTGGGATGCAGCAAAAGCAGTTCTAAGAGGGAAGTTTATAGCAATACAATCTTACCTCAGGAAACAAGAAAAATCTCAAATAAACCACCTAACCTTACACCTAAAGCAACTAGAGGAAGAAGAACAAACAAAACCCTAAGTTAGTAGAAGGAAAGAAATCATAAAGATCAGAGCAGAAATAAATGAAATAGAGGTGAAGAAAGCAATAGCAAAGATCAATGAAACTAAAAGCTGGTTCTTTGAGAAGACAAAGAAAATTGATAAACCTTTAGCCAGACTCATCAAGAAAAAAGGCAGAGGAGGAGTCAAATCAATAAAATTAGAAATGAGAAAGGAGAAGTTACAACTGACATCACAGAAATACAAAGGATCATAAGAAACTACTACAAGCAACTATATGCCAGTAAAATGGACAACCTAGAAGAAATGGACAAATTTTTAGAAAGGTACAGCCTTCCAAGACTGAACCAGGAAGAAATAAAAAATAAGAACAGACCAATCACAACTACTGAAATTGACACTGTGATTTAAAAACTTTCAACAAACAAAAGTCCAGGACCAGATGGCTTCACAGGTAAATTCTGTCAAACATTTAGAGAAGAGTTAACACCTATCCTTCTGAAACTCTTCCCAAAAATTGCAGAGGAAGGAACACTCCCAAGCTCATTCTGTGAGGCCACCATCACCCTGATACTAAAACCAGACAAAGATATCACAAAAAAGGAAAATTACATACCAATATCACTGATGAAAATAGACGCAAAAATCCTCAACAAAATACTAGCAAACCAAATCCAACAACACCTTAAAAGGATCATACACCATGATCAAGTGAGATTTATCCCAAGGATGCAAGGTTTCTTCAATAAATCAATCAATGTGATACACCACATTAACAAACTGAAGAATAAAAACCATATGATCATCTCAATAGATGCAGAAAAAGCTTTTGACAAAATTCAACACCCACTTATGATAAAAAATCTCCAGAAAGCAAGCATAGAGGGAACCTACCTCAACATAATAAAGGTCATATACAACAAACCCACAGCAAACATCATTCTCAATGGTGAAAAACTGAAAGCATTTCCTCTAAGATCAGGAAAAAGACAAGGATGTCCACTCTCGGCACATTTATTCAACATAGTTCTGATTGTCCTAGCCACAGCAATCAGAGAAGAAAAAGAAATAAAAGGGACACAAATTGGAAAAGAAGAAGTGAAACTGTCACTGTTTGCATATAACATGATGCTATACATAGAAAATCCTAAAGATGGCACCAGAAAACTACTAGAGCTCGTCAGTGAATTTGGTAAAATTGCAGGATACAAAATTAATACAAGAAATCTCTTGCATTCCTATACACTAACAATGAAAGATCAGAAAGAGAAATTAAGGAAACAATCTCATTTACCATTGCATCCAAAAGAATAAAATACCTAGGAATAAACCTCCCTAAAGAGGCAAAAGACCTGTACTCAGAAAATTATAAGGTACTGATGAAAAAAAAATTAAAGGTGACACTAACAGATGGAGAGATATACCATGTTCTTGGATTGGAAGAATCAATATTGTGAAAATGACTAGACTACCCAAAGCAATCTCCAGATTCAGTGTAATCCCTATCAAATTACCAATGGCATTTTTCACAGAATTAGAATAAAAAATTTTACATTTGTGTGGAAACACAAAAGACCCTGAATAGTCAAAGCAATCTTGAGAAAGAAAAACGGAGGTGGAGGAATCAGGCTCCCTGACTTCCGACTATACTACAAAGCTACAGTAATCAAAACAGTATGGTACTGGCACAAAAGCAGAAATATAGATCAATGGAACAGGGTAGAAAGTCCAGAGAGAAACCCATGCACCTACAGTCACCTAATCTATGACAAAGGAGGCAAGGACATACAATGGAGAAAAGATAGTCTCTCCAGTAAGTGGTGCTGGGAAAACTGGACAGCTACATGTAAAAGAATGAAATTAGAACACTCCCTAACAGCATACACAAAAATAAACTCAAAATGGATTAAAGACCTAAATGTAAGGCCAGATACTATAAAACTCTTAGAGGAAAACATAGGCAGAACACTCTCTGACATAAATCGCAGCAATATCTTTTTTGATCCACCTCCTAGAGTAATGAAAATAAAAACAAAAATAAATGAATGGGACCTGATTAAACTTAAAAGCTTTTGCACACCAAAGGAAACCATCAACAGAACGAAAAGACAACCCACAACATGTGAGAAAATATTTGCAAATGAAGCCACTGACCAGGGATTAATCTCCAAAATACACAAACTGCTCATGCAGCTCGTTATCAAAATACAAACAAGCCAGTCATAAAATGGGCAGAAGACCTAAATAGACATTTCTCCAAAGAAGACATATAGATGGCCAAAAAGCACATGAAAATCTGCTCACCACTGCTAATTATTAGAGAAATGCAAATCAAAACTACAATGATACATCACCTCACACCAGTCAGAATGGCCATCATCAAAATGTCTGCAAATAACCAATGCTGGAGAGGGTGTGGAGAAAAGGGAACCCTCTTGTGCTATTTGTGGGAATGTAACTTGATACACCCACTGTGGAGAACAGTATGGAGGTTCCTTAAAAAGCTAAAAATAGAACTACCATACGACCCAGCAATCCCACTACTGGGCATATACCCTGAGAAAACCATAATTCAAAAGGATACATGCACCCCAGTGTTCATTGCAGCACTGTTTACAATAGCCAGGACATGGAAGCAACCTAAATGTCCATTGACAGAGGAATGGATAAAGAAGAAGTGGTACATATATACAATGGAATATTACTCAGCCATAAAAAAGAATGAAACAATGCCATTTGCAGCAACACGGATGCACCCAGAGACTGTCATACTGAGTGAAGCAAGTCGGAAAGAGAAAGACAAATATCATATATCGCTTATATGTGGAATCTAAAAAAATGGTACAAATGAACTTACTTACAAAACAGAAACAGAGTCACAGATGTAGAAAACAAACTTATGGTTACCAGGGGGAAAGTGGGGAGGCAGGGGAGAGGGATAAATTGGGAGATTGGGATTGACATAGACACACTACTATATATAAAATAGATAACTAATAAGGACCTACTGTGTAACACAGGGAACTCTTCTCAGTACTCGGTAATGACCTATATGGGAAAATAATCTAAAAAAGAGTCGATATATGTATATGTATAACTGATTCACTTTGCTGTACAGCAGAAACTAACACAACATTGTAAATCAACTATACTCCAATAAAAAATTTTTTTAAAATAAAAAATAAAACATTACTGAGAGCTCATCCTACAAAAAGCATCTATCAAATAAGAAGTAGGATGAGATGATGTCCAAGGTCTCTTCCAGCTGCAACATGAGAATTTGATAAGTGAAAAAGCCTTATTGTATTTTTAATAAATAAAAGGTTGGCAATTTTGTTAATTTTTTTTTAAAAAAGGAGGAGGAGAAATTTATTATTATTAGAAATAATAATAATTATAAAACAAAAACAAAAGGTCTTTCTGTCCATGCCATCTTAGTCTTGAGCACTCTAGAAGAGGAAAGTAATTAACAACTAAACATTTCTTGCTAGAAAGGAACAAAGGCCAAATCAGCCCTAGAATGGTTAGTTGAGCATCTTACTTGTTTTTGCATCTTACTTGTTTAACATCTTACATGTTGAGTTCTTTAAAAGAAATAGTCAAGATTTATGTCTACCTTGAAAGTTCTGGGGTTAGGATCAATTTAATTTGGAGGGTGTAGAAGTACAAAGTGCTGGAATTATCAATTTTGTCAAAGAGAGGAAAGAACTTTTCTTATGATATTGATAGTTAAAAGGAACAAAATAAAGCAATCTACCTCCTTGGGCATTTTTACAATAAACCCAAATCAGCAGGACTTTGATAGGCCATCAGGTTTAAAAACAAAATCTCTAGTTAGTCTGTTATTGCACAAATGCACTTTTTTTTTTAGAAATTCACGTTCTTTTATTCATTTATTTATTTATTTATTTATGAATGACTGTGTTGAGTCTTCGTTTCTGTGCGAGAGCTTTCTCTAGTTGCGGCAAGTGGGGACCACTCTTCACCGCGGTGCGTGGGCCTCTCACCATCACGGCCTCTCTTGTTGCGGAGCACAGGCTCCAGACGCGCAGGCTCAGTAATTGTGGCTCACGGGCCCAGTTGCTCCGCGGCATGTGGGATCTTCCCAGACCAGGGCTCGAACCCGTGTCCCCTGCATTGGCAGGCAGATTCTCAACCACTGCGCCACCAGGGAAGCCCACAAATGCACTTTTTAAAAAATAAGATATTATGGATCACTGATGTTTACAAAACCAAAACAACTCACCGAGTTTTCCATCTGCCATTGTTTCATTTCATGGGGGAAAATGGCTTGCTTCTAAAGCTTGGGGATTCCTATACGAATATATTACTCAGAATAGACTTTTCCTTTTATTAAATGTCCAAATTATTTCCTTTACTGTTCATGCAGGGACAACGGCAGAAGTTAGAAAAGATGCGTCCACATCTCCTATGACAGCAGGAAGCCAAAAGGAGCTTATAATCGCAACCACAGCATCATTGCAACATGACACCCCCCGGTAAGTTTCAGGGAATCTTTGTTTTAATATTCTGCAGATGAGAACTTTTTTTCAGTTATTTAATAAGTATTGAAAAATCTTGACAATTGTTAATGCCTCCTACTCAAGAGAGAGGCCCTTATTCGGAAGCATCTAGATATGACCAGGTTGAACTCATGGAGCCCTTTCCTTTATGCATGCTTTTCCTTAATTGGTAATGGCAATTGACAAGGATTTCCACAGAAACACAAAGCTAATCCTGCCTTTCATCGAAAAATCTGTTTAGCAGCAGGTCCTTCCCAACTTATCATGGAATGGTTATACACTTGGACTATAAGCTTAACTAACTGAATTCATTGATATTGAAAACTGTAGTCGGTTTTGTACTACAGTTAAATGACTGTCAACATTTACTTATACCAGAGACATTTGAGGAGTTAATACTTTGATCAGCCTTTTCTGGAGTCAGGAAAAGAAATATGTTACTAAAATTTCTCATATCTAATAAGCCAACTCCCATATTATGCATTTAAGGCTGAATATATAAACATCAACACCAAAAGGGCTTGGTTTATGTTTCCTTGGGGATATGATTGTTTGAGCACTTAAATTCCTAGCATCTTATCAGATAAATGTACATTTTAAGACTTAATTTTAAAGAACTTTTGGGAAATGACTCAACACAGAGGATAATAATAATGGCTATCATCTATTAAGCATCTACTATGTGCCCAGCCCTTTGTACGCATTATCTGATTTAATCTTCATCACAGCCTTATGAGGTGGTACTACTATCATCCTCATTTTAAAAATCAGGAAACTAAGGTTCAGAGAGATTGAGTGACTTGCCTAAGGTCACATAGCTAGTAAGAGGTAGAGCCAGCATTTCAGACTCCAAAGCCCATGATCTTAAATATTATAATAGCTGACAATGACAACGTCCCTATTTTGGAAGCCACCCACAGTCAAAAGAAAATTTAACTAGTTTACCACATTCTTTGTCCATTACTCCTTTCTTTTATTTTTAATGCTACCATGCATGGCATTTTGCCAAAGACCTGCAGTGAGTTGTGGTTCTGAAAGGTTGATGGGGCTTCCACCTTGGACCACTTAACATAGTGGATGAATGCTTGTGCTCAGAGAGGATCCATCCTAGCTCACCTTGAGGGATTTCTTTGGAGGAGTTATAGGTAAAGAGGAAACACAATCTGGATTTTCAAACTTAATGAATTTTCCTATCTTTGACACTAAGATCTTCAATGAGATCTTTAACACTACTCTAATGTGTTTTTATTTTTTAATTTTTATTTATTTATTTATTTATTTTTGGCTGTGTTGGGTCTTCGTTTCTGTGCGAGGGCTTTCTCTAGTTGCGGCGAGCGGGGGCCACTCTTCATCGCGCTACACGGGCCTCTCACTGTCGCGGCCTCTCTTGTCGCGGAGCACAGGCTCCAGACGCGCAGGCTCAGTAGTTGTGGCTCACAGGCCCAGTTGCTCCGCGGCATGTGGGATCTTCCCAGACCAGGGCTCGAACCCGTGTCCCCTGCATTGGCAGGCAGACTCTCAACCACTGCGCCACCAGGGAAGCCCTCTAATGTGTTTTTGATGATTGCACTTCAGTTTAGAGAAAAGCATGAAAAAGAAGAATAAAATGTTTCCCCAGTAAGGGTTTTATAGTACATCCTCAGCACACATTTTCTGAAATGACCATATCAACTTTGTAGAGTTTTACAAGCCCAGGTTAAAATCGCTGTGAAGACTCGTATCTACAGACCTTAAAAAAAGGATTCTTTATCTATTAGTTCTTAATGCTGCAGTTCAGCTAAATACAGATTCTCAGAAGCTTCTTAAATAATGAGCATTT
The DNA here is from genome assembly GCF_965194825.1 of Balaenoptera physalus. Classification (NCBI taxonomy): domain Eukaryota; kingdom Metazoa; phylum Chordata; class Mammalia; order Artiodactyla; family Balaenopteridae; genus Balaenoptera; species Balaenoptera physalus. The sequence goes on along the minus strand of NC_138897.1, from coordinate 44,881,370 downwards.
GGCTAAACAAAACAATGTGTAACGCACCAGATTTTATCCTTAGAAGTGCTTGATGGCATATTATAGGTCTATTATACAAAGTGCAGAGTTGAAAAAAAAGATTCAGTACTATGAAAATCAGTTACCAGGAAGGCACAGTGGTTGCTTTCCACACTTCAGAATCAAGATTATTTGAATTATTTTTATTTCAAAGTGTAGAAAAGGCATTTTTTATAGACTGCTTTTACATATAAACTCTTAATGCAAGAGGAAAGCCTGTTGTTCTTCATCCCAAGAAACCTTTGAAAGTACTGAGGAGAACAAGAATAAAAGTCCTTTCCCTGTCTACCCTAAATTCCAAGAATTTTCAAGACCTGCAGAAAAGGATAGGGATGGGACAGATGCTGGTGGGTTTTCCTTTGTTCTCTGAAAAGTGCTAGCATCTAGAAGAGTCCCATATGGGTCCATGTGCAGGTGATAAAACCTAGCTTGGCAAAGTCATCTTTCTCATTCACAGTGTACGTTGTTAATTGTTCTCTCTGCTGTGTGTCAATGTAATGTGAAATTTTCATTCCCCATTCAAGATGGGAGAAGTTGTGGCTGAAAATGTTAACATTTGCATTTTTATTTGTTGATTTATTTAAAGGACAACCTCTCCTACAGCAATCCATCACTTGATGACACCCCAAATGTGAATAATGTATTGTAGACTTGCGGTTACAATGTGTAATAAGTGCTAGAGACAGTAAAGGAATGTTAATTATGTTGCAAATGTAATATTTATTGATGCATAAAGTTTATTGCTTTCGAGGTTCAATAATACTGACCAGAGGACATTAATATCACTTATCCTGATTTTAGCAGGGCACCTTTGTATGTGGAAATATTCATCTATCTCATGCTAACAAAATAAATATGTAATTTACAGCACAAGCAAAGAGGGCTTTATAATAGTTTTCTGTGCTGAGAGCTGCAGTGCTTCTCTCTTTCCATCTTACTTCTGGCCTCCAATACTGATCACACACCCCTGAGCTGTCCAAGAAAGTAAGCACAGTGGGCATCTCAGTACAGAAGGGTGGCACCACTGAACTAAACAATGCCTTGCATTTCTGCTTGCCTGGAACAGGCAACACCCACAGACCATTCCGCCAGGAGAGAGAACTGGAGGGGCTTTTCTCCGTCATTCTGAACACCTGGTGGGTAGGTGTGCCTTTGCCCAGAAAGTTGAACAAATACCTTTCCTGCCATGACACTGAGTCAGAGTTTACCAATTCTACTTGATCCTCAGGTCTCCAATGTGGAGGCAGAGCTGGGCAAGTTACCAATGAATTTGTTATGAGCACAAATGTTGCTGAGAATTAACCCTTTTGTACCTTGCAGAATTAGTTGTGTCCGTTGCCAGCATACAGACCATATAAGAAATATCTGAGACCCAGAGCAAAAGAAGTTAACGTTAATTAACAACCATCAGCTGTAATTGGCATCCCCATTAAGATGCAGAATTATGTATTTCTTTATTATAAATAACCTTTCTAATTGTGCTTGATGTATGCCAATTTAATCAAAAAGTATACTTGCAACAGGCAGTTATTTGCATTAATGTAGCTTTGGATCTTCAAATCTTTTATTTCAAATTTGACCAAGGAGAAAAGTCTATTGCATGCAGTATATTTTTTATATGTTGGTGTCTTTTTTCTATTCAGGTATGTAAATCTGAAACATTTTATATTAAAATGAAGACTATCTTCTGGGATTGTTCAGTGAAACAGATATCTTGTCACTTTTTAAAATACTGGTGGAGTTTCTATCTCTCAGTCTTATGACAACGCAGTAATGATTCCTTCCAAACTGATAGACAGAGGCAAATACCAGGCCTACAGCAGCAGACTTGCACGCTCGGTCCCTGAAGTAAAAGGTTACTAAGGCTCCTTCTCTCTGTTCTTTCCTGACTCGTAAGAGTTAAGACTGGTACTCTTGACCTCTTTTTTTATTTTTCCCTGTGAGATGTGAAGAGAGAAAGACTGATCTCACCAAATCATGCCCAATTAGTGAATTTTTGGAACTGGAACTGTAGTTAGCCTATTTCTAGGAAGTACTGTTCACCTCACTACTCTAGGTTTTTTCAGAAAGATTAGTTTTTATCACAACACCAAGTTGAAGGTTTTTGTTTTACTTTGTTTCATTTGTTTTTTGAGCTATGTCAAGAGGGTTGATTTTGTAGAGCTTGTGTTTTGTTGAGGGAGGTTGGAAAATATTTGTGTATGTGCTTTGAAGGACTTAATAGCTTATTTGGGGAACTTTTAAAAAATAATAGCTTTATTTGTTCTTTTTTTTTTTAAGACCTTGTTCCTTTGCTGTCAGACCATATGCTTAATGTGTTCTGAAAATTTTGCTGTAAGTTTCCACCTTGCCGAGCTTTCTATAGAGCAATTCCCAATGCACAGTCATGCTCACAGGCAACTGTCCACACACGGCTGACTTGAAGGTGGCTTGTGGAGACTCCTTGCCCACTGAGTTTGAGATTGAGGGACCCAGGCTCAGAATATTGGGAACCTGAGACCACACTCTGCCAACCCAGGCTGGAAGGATCCAAGTACCCTGCAATCTAAAACTTAAACTTCTCTCTGTCTTGAAGACAGTGTTTTTCTCTGTCTTCTTTGGGAAAATGTCTATTCAGGTCCTTTGCCCATTTTTTCATCAGACTGTTTGCTTTGTGCTGTTGAGTTGTAAGAGTTCCTTATATATTTTGGATATTAACCCCTTATCAGATGTATAGCTTGCAGATATTTTAATCCCAATCTGTAGGTTGCCATTTCACTTTGTTGAATGTTTCCTTTGCGGTGCAGAAGCTTTTTAATTTGATGTAGTCCCACTGGTTTATTTTTGCTTTTGTTGCTTGAGCTTTTGGTGTCACATCCAAAAAATCATTTTGAAGGCTAATGTCAGGAGCTTTTTCCCTGTGTTTTCTTCTAGGAGTTTTATAGTCTCTGGTCTTACATTTCAGTCTTTAATCCATCTTGAGTTGCTTTTTGTGTATAGTGTAATATGAGGGTCCAGTTTCATTCTTTTGCATGTGGATATTCAGTTTTCCCACATGCTGTCCTATTTATTGAAGAGGTTATCCTTTCCCGATTGCATATCTTGACACCCTTGTTGAAAATCAATTGACCATTTATACTTGGGTTTATTTCTGGGCACTTGACTCTCTCCAATGAGTCTATGTGTCTTTTTTTTAATGCCAGTACCATACTGCTTGTAATATAATTTGGAATCAAGAAGTGTGATTCCTCCAACTTTGTTCTTCTTTCTCAAGATTGCTTTGGCTATTCGGAGTCTTTTGTGGTTCCATATGAATTTTAAGGTTGTTTTTTCTATTTCTACAAAAAATTTCATTGGAATTTTGTCAGAGATTACATTGAATCTGTATATCACTTTGGGTACTATGGCTATTTTAACAATTTTAATTATTTTAATCCATGAACACAGTATATCTTTCCATTAACTTGTGTCTTTTTCAATTCTTTTCTTCAATGTTTTATAGTTTTCAGTGTACAAATCTTTCACCTCCTTGATTAAATTATTCCCAAGTATTTTATTCTTTCTTATGCTATCATAAATGAGATTTTTTTCTTGATTTCCTTTTCTGATAGATCATTGTTGGTGTAAAGAGACACAACTGATTTTTGTATCTTGATTTTGTATCCTGCAGCTTCACCAAATTCATTTATTAGTTCTAACAGGTTTTTTGTGTGTGTGGAGTCTTTAGGGTTTCCTACATATAAAACCATGTCATTCGAAGAGATAATTTTACTTATTAACTATTTGGATGTCTTTTACTTCTTTCTTTCTTTCTTCTGATCCCAAATTTCAGTGTTTTTTCATTTTCTCACACTGTGTGAAACTTGAATTTTGTTCTGAGGTGTAGGCATTAAGCCTATAAAATTCTGCTTTAGAGTAGGAATCTGACAAACTTACTTTAAGAGTTAGAATTTGTTTTTATAACTTGATAGGAAGAAACTTAGTCTTACACAGAAGAGGAAGTGCTGTGTTTCTGTTACACACAACAGCCAAATTGCAACGCTTTCTTGCACTTGTGCCCAGAATCCTAACTGTAACAAAATCCTTTTTTAAGAAATCAGACTTTTTTCTCACCTGTACATTCACACAAATATTTTTAGAACTTAACCAGATCCCCTCATGTGCCTAGCACATAATGTGTTATCCTTCCAAGGTGGAGAAAGAGGAACTAAACTAAAATCCCAAACCTCAAACTAGAGCCTTACAGGCACTACTTGGGTTTATGTGGTAGGTTTGAACAGCAGAACTCACTGCTGCTATACAATAGAGCACATGAGTGGTGACCACATGTGGCAATACTGGCTACTATTCACTGAATGCCTATTATGTATCAGATCTTGTGTTGGGCAAGTTCGGCTATGTCCTTTCACAATATATGTTCATACAAATCACGTATCATTGTAAAGCTCTTTTTAATGACTATTAAAATTCATTTTCAAAGTATTAGATGATTTTCTTCTTAGATTTTTTTCAAAATGATTTCCAAAAGTGTGGGCTTCTAGGCCAAGAACTATCATTTTAGCTTTATATGCCCTCCGAATAATAGTTTGCACACTACACACAATCAAAGTGCCATTTACTATAACTTTTCCATTTTGTGTATATTGCAAATAACAAAATAAAAACAAAACTGAATGATATATTGCACATAAATGATGACAATAAAAAGGGATAATCCAAAAACTTCAGAAAAGAATTGGTTGAATATGTAAAAGAAAATATGAAGTTATAAATACACCTGTCTTCCATATCAGGAGGATGAAAAGTCCAGCCATTCAAAAGGATTTTTATTGAAGCTAGGTTGATAAATTGAAATTCCCTGCTGGCAGGTGCATTACTACCAAGAACAGTTGAATGCATGGAAATTTTTAGGTGTTTGATGAAAAGACATTCCTTTTAATTAAGCCATGATTTTGGGGTGTTACTGTAATAATTCCCACTGTTAAAAACCGTTAATATAATCAGCCATTCCTCTTGCACACACTGTTTATAGAGTGTGTAAATTAAGAAAACAGAAACAAATAGGCTAAGTAGGAATAATAAAGACACAGCATAATTCCAAGAAATGAATTCAGTTTGAGGAATCTTGTCAAGACACTCTTGACATAGGACAAACACACAGTAGGGAAAGTGTACATTACAACAGCTTATACTTACTAGCCACTTAGAGTTCCTTGGCTTCAGGAAATCTCTCTAAATCCTAGGGGAAGGGATTATAAGAGCTATTTTATTGCTCACACTTTTCTATATCTTCCAAATATTCTACAACAACAATGTATTATGTAGTTTTAAAAACAATATTTAAAAAGAAAACAAAGGGCACACATTTATAGGAGGTAAACCCATTTCAAAATTTTACACTCTGTAGTTCCAAGTAGTTGCAAAAAACCTAAGGTTACCCTTGGAACATAAGACATAATTATGTTATTTCTTTGTTGAGCCAGCAATAGGTGAGGATTATGCTTCCTGGTGGGTCTTCTCCAGGGCACTGAACTCTGGAAAATGCTGCGATTAGTGACATCTGTTCAGTATTGCCAGTTCCTGCTATCATTTCAGTTTTTGGCCTCGTCAGCTGCTGTTTTAGACTTGTGCCTTTGGTCCAAGATCATCAAATTCCCTTCACTTCAATGTTAAGAAACATTTGTTGAGTGCCACTTGCTGTCCTAGGCACTTAAATGCTTTTATAAAAATTCTTTTATGTATGTTACCTAATGTAATCCTCACAATCATGAGAAAACAAAGCTCAGAGAGGCAATAGAACATTTAAGAGCCCAGGGGTAATAATTATAACACCTAGGTTTATAGGCCTAGGTTTGAATGCTAGCCTATGTGGTTTTGAAGAAATCACGTAGTTTAATCTATAAAATGGGGGTAATATTATCTCCCTCATAGTCTAGTCATGATGATTAAGCAAGATAGTTTATATAAAGTACTTAGCAGAGTCTTGATACATGGCTAATAGTAGTTGTCATTGTAGAACTTCCCAGGACCGCACAAGCAATAAGAAACAGAGCTCAGATTTGGACCTTGCTATTGTAATTCTAAATTCTATGTGAGTTCCCTGACAAAAGGCTAGGAATAGGGTTAGACTCATCTCAGAGGTGGGCGATAGGGTTGTATTTTTTAATATTCACCATGCAAACATGCCTGAGCCTGATTCCTCATGTGAAAATAAGAGTATTAATAACTACTTTGCAAATTTGCTCAGAGGATTAAACGTGACTAGGTACGCAAAGCCTTAACTTGGTTCTGGGCCACAGTGTGCCCTCCGTGTTAGCTTCTTTCTCTGTGCTCTGGGCAACAAGATTTTGGGGGGCACCTGGAGCACAGTACATGTGAATGACACAGGCTTCTGCTTGCCAAATGCACTGAGTGACAGTGTTGTGCAGAAATGTGGCTTAGAAGCAAACTGAATAACCCTGCATTCAAAGTTATTGATAATGGATTTTTTCTCATAATTAGCTCTTTTTAAAAATTCTGAAAGGGCTTAATTCCCTTCAGAGCAGTGGTTCTAAAATCTATCTGCACATTGAAATCACTTAGGAACCTTTGACAAAGTATCTATTTGTAGGCCTCACCTGGATTAATTGAACCAGATTAGTTGAACCAGGCGTATTCTCAACCACTGCGCCACCAGGGAAGTCCCTGCATTGGGATTTGATTGCTTAGATAACGTCTCACAATTGTTTTCACTTAGTATAGAATATATACCACTCCATTATCTTGTGTTCAGCCATATCATAGAGCTTCTTCTACTTAGGCCTATGGCCAGTTCTTTGTTTTGGTTTTCTCAAATTAAAAATCCTTGCATGTAGACAGGCAGCATGGTTTACAGGAAAGGCCTTGAGAATTAAAGTCCCAAGACCTGTATTCATCCTGCCTCACAGCTTAGCAGTAGCAGAGCCTTGACAAAGTCCCTTGACTATGTGGAACCTCAGTTTTCCAGCTGTCCATCCTATGTCTGAACCGTACCCTTTGTTTAGAGATGAAATCAAAATGAAAACGTGTACATCTATCTCTCAATTTCAGAGTAATTTACACATTTTGAGGAGAAAATAATAAAGAGATGAGTATTTTCAAAAATAATTAAATATGGACTTACCTGGTGGCACAGTGGTTAAGAATCACCTGTCAATGCAGGGGACACGGGTTAGAGCCCGTGCTCCTCAACAAGAGAAGCCACCGCAATAAGAAGCCCGCGCACTGCGTCGAAGAGTAGCCCCCGCTCGCCGCAACTAGAGAAAAGCTCGCGCGCAGCAACAAAGACCCAATGCAGCGCCCCCCAAAAATTAATTAATTAATTAATTTTTAAAAATTAAGTAATTGATTTCAGAATAACATGGTTTAAACTTCTCTTCAAAATCTTCGGGTTTTCTGCTGGCCGGTAGTTTAGAAATGCTAAATAGAGAAGCAAACTTGGCACCACGTCATTCACAGCACAGGGAAGAGCCATTCCTCGGATATCTTTGGCCTTCCCAGTTGACAGGGGGCCAGGTATAATTTACGTTTCCTGAGATTATGCTCTGTGAACATGTGTTTACTGAAGGTTTTTTCATTTTTAGGTTTAAACGAAACTGTGTCTGGAAAACATCAGATTTTACTTTAGGAGGGACATTAGGAGAAAAACAGAAAGAAGTTAGTCCCCTTGAAGTCCAAATTGAGGTCATTAGTCGTATTGAAAAAGGTTATTATATATTAGTGTAGGCTACATGCTTTGCCTTAGGAAAAGAATGGTCAGGATTGTACATGATAGTGCCAAGTATGCCACTGAGTAAATCAAAGACGGTATCAACGAGAATACTTACAATGAAGAGAACAGAATAATGTAGTAGTTAATGGTCATTGACTAATGCATTTTCAGCTCAGCTGGACACTTTTGTACACTGTTTATATATTCAAATATATGTATTGATATGTGTATATATACCACTTTTAACATATTTAACACTTTTCATATTTTCCCCGTAAATTATTTGCTTTTGATATTAAGAAGCTCCCCCCCCAAAAAAGATATGACAGTCCTTTATTTCCTTTCAACCAACCTTCTCTTTATTTCTTGTGGAGAAGTTCATTTTAACATTTTGTATTACCTGTAAACTTTTGTGAGTTTAACCACAAAACTTAAGAGACAGGTACATATGAAAGTTCTTTGTAAATAATAAAGGGAAACACATGAATATTGTTATTTTCATTAGCCTTAAGGCTTCTGGAATATGTCTTCTATACCTTTATAGGGAATATAAATGAGCCACTTGCTGTATAAATCCTAACATTACCCATGAAAGCAAGAGCCCAAGTTGGTCTTGAAGCTCACGAGTAATTGGCCAATGCATTACCTGTTTACTTACCAAGCATTTCATTGATTTTCTTTCTGTCGTGGGTGCATACTAAAGTAAGACTATTACTGAGATTGAAAGTGCATCATCTTGTTGCTTTGTACTTGTCCTTAAATGCTTATAAAATGATGAACTTGTCTGGAATGTGAGCCTCTTGGCCAGCAAGGGGAGAGTGATTACTATTATACATGAGAGGCTGTTTCTTCCTTTGAGAAAGCTGGAAAATTCTGAGGTGGATTGTGACTTGTATTAGAATAGGGACGCTGCTTCAGGCTTTCCCTGTCACAGGACATGGGTTACTTGAAAACCAGAGCCAATCGTTAGAGCCGAGAAGGCTCCAGCCTAATACCAGGATGGCAAGTTATTTAGAAAGCAGACCAACCTTGTGTACAATTGCATGTCTTGTAAAAGCCTTGCGTGCAGTTGTGTTTCTTAGCATACATGGAGAATTCATCCTTTCTACATTTTGACAGTTTAAAAATCACCTGGATTAATGTTCATATTAAATCATAATAATAACAATATATAAGGAAGATAAGATAAAAGGTATACTTACCCATGGGATTGTTTTTCAGTGGGATTGTTTGTTAAATGTTATTCAGTAAGTAAATAAAAGGATGCTAGAAGTTGTACCCTAGGGATTTTCTTCTTTCTGGGGCTCTGAGTAACCCCACTGAGGCATTTTTAAGAGGCAGGATGAAAAGCCAGAGCTGGGGCACCATGCCAGTTCACAATGAAGAAAAGGATGTTCTTTATTTCTTGTTGAGGGCTGTCTCTTCTCCTCACCCTGGAAGAAGTCTGTACAACAGAAGTCAGCACGGCCATGCACTTGACACTTGGTATCTTGCCTTGGGACACCTGTCCTACCAGGTGCAGACTGGACCATTCACCACAAGTGGCATTCCGTGTGGACTTTCATTAGGATGCTTCTAAATGTTCCTCATTAATGAAGTGGTGCCTTCCTGCATGGGTAGTTGGCAGGATGGCTCCAGCTAGCTCGAAGGCGACTTTTCAGTCAGTGTCTCTTCATCCCATGCAACCCCATGTCTGCTGTCCTCACCATCTCAGCTCATGACTGAGAAATGTGCTGCTCCTAAAATAAAACTTCTCTGTGAACCAGTTGATACACCTTACAGCCAACCCCTGTCTTCTGGGCTTTGGAAAGAAACAGACTGGTGGTGGAAGAGCCAGCTTCTGGTAAAAGCTGAGGTGTTGCTTCATCTCAAGGGCAGATCATAATTGTAACTCAAGCCGTCGGTTTGCAAAGAAACAAGCTAATTAGTGGCAGAACTAAAACTGGAACTGGCCCTGGAACCACTGGGAGCCATGACACTCTGGACAAGAGGTGAGGTAGGAGTCGGTGGCATTGCTGTGATGCTGTAGATGAGCCACCCTCCACCAGGGTTGCAGTTTCCCTTCACTCGTCCAGGTGCTGCTGGAGCTCAGTAACTTTTCCAGAACTGTCCCCTTCAGTAAGTTGATGCTTCACCGAAGCTTGCCCCAATTCTTTTATCTTCTCCCTTTGGATATAAATATTTTTGTGAACAGCAAAATGTTTCTACTGATGTACAACTGTAGGTCACATGGCACTGACTTTTATTCAAACCGGAAGGTTTCATGCTAGGACTGTAGCATTGTGTCATTACCTCAGTGGAGTCTTTTGTATCAATGTGAGAATTTTAATTTCACGCCCTGCAGACTTCATAGTCTTTTGTTCTCTCTCTGCCCCTGTTGTTGCATAAAGGGTAAACCCCTGTGTCACATTCATCTTAGGTTGAAAAAAGGTAGAGTTGATCCATTTGAGATCTCCAAACAAAGACTGATAAAAATCTGTTGGCAAAAAGCTTTTACTAAGATGAAAAAAAATGAATTATTTTCAGCTAATATGGCTTTCCATATGGATGAATATGGCCTGAAGGCACGAAAGAGGAAAAAATCTCTCAGTTAATGTTGGCCACTGGTACTATTTCATTAGTACAGATTATCATGAATGTACTGACTGAAACACAAGGTACTCTCAAGTGTTTGGGTATCAAAAATAATCAGACTGGGGCCAAGATCTTTCTTTAGCTAGTCATTGCTGGCAAAGAAATCAAAATTTCTCCTTCACACAACTATTTATTTGAAAGAGAAAAGGAAACATTGTAGTAGAGGAAGCTGTCAGTATAAGGAAACGTCTGGAATAAGTTAATAGCAAAGCAGGTGGAAACAAATCAGAATTTATTATTTAAATTGGATATTTGATTAAAACGAATTTTTTAGATGAAATAAAAAGCTTACCTCTGGAAGTTTTCCATATCAGAGGTTTAAGATCAAAGATATCACAGAATTAGAATTGTAGCTTAGTATCATAGATTATTTAACATTAACTTCTAAGAGATATATTCATTTAGCCTTTAAAAAAATTATGAAATACTGTGTGGCCTACAATGAACTGTTTCAAATTTACTTTCTTGCCACCACCTGCAGCCTATAGTCCAGTCAAGTTTAACTACTGAATGAGATCAATTGGCTATGACACAGGCACCCAGCTCTCACTCCCTCATCATGCCAACTCTAATCCTTTTTATTTATTTATTTATTTATTTTATTTTTTTGGTAACCTTTTAGAGGGCTGTTGGATAGGGGCGAGGGGAGAGCCATTCAAGGATCTGTTTGCTGTTTTCTTTTGTTTTTGTTTTTGTTTTTTAATTTATTTATTTAATTTATTTATTTTTGGCTGCATTGGGTCGTCTTTGTTGCTGCGTGCGGGCTTTCTCTAGTTGTGGCGAGCAGGGGCAGTGCAACGGGCTTCTCATTGCAGTGGCTTCTCTTGTTGCAGAGCACGGTCTCTAGGCATGCGGGCTCAGTAGTTGTGGCTCACAGGCTCAGTAGTTGTGGCGCACAGGCTTAGTTGCTCTGCGGCATGTGGTATCTTCCTGGACCAGGGCTCGAACCCATGTCCCCTGCATTGGCAGGCGGATTCTTAACCACTGCGCCACCAGGGAAGCCCTTGTTTCGTTTTTAAAAAGCAGCTTTATTGAGATATAATTCACAGATGATAAAATTTACTCCAGAGTGTATTTTTTTTTGAATTTTTGGATTTTATTTTATTTTTTTATACAGAAGGTTCTTATTAGTCATCATTTTTTTTTCTTTTTTTTATTTATGGCTGTGTTGGGTCTTTGTTTCTGTGCGAGGGCTTTCTCTAGTTGTGGCAAGCGGGGGGGGGGCCACTCTTCATCGCGCTGCGCGGGCCTCTCACTATCGCGGCCTCTCTTGTTGCGGAGCACAGGCTCCAGACGTGCAGGCTCAGTAATTGTGGCTCACGGGCCCAGCTGCTCGGCGGCATGTGGGACCGTCCCAGACCAGGGCTCGAACCCGTGTCCCCTGCATTGGCAGGCAGATTCTCAACCACTGCGCCACCAGGGAAGCCCAGTCATCAGTTTTATCCACATCAGTGTATACATGTCAACCCCAATCGCCCAATTCATCCCACCACCACCACCATCCCCCTGCCACTTTCCTCCCTTGATGTGCATACGTTTGTTCTCTATATCTTTGTCTCAATTTCTGCCCTGCAAACCGGTTCATCTGTACCATTTTTCTAAGTTCCACATATATGCGTTAATATATCATATTTGTTTTTCTCTTTCTGGCTTACATCACTCTGTATGACAGTCTCTAGATCCAGCCACATCTCAACAAACGACCCAATTTCGTTCCTTTTTATGGCTGAGTACTATTCCATTGTATATATGTACCACATCTTCTTTATCCATTTGTCTGTCGATGAGCATTTAGGTTGCTTCCATGACCTGGCTATTATAAATAGTGCTGCAGTGAACATTGGGGTACATGTGTCTTTTTGAATAATGGTTTTCTCAGGGTATATGCCCAGTAGTGGGATTGCTGGATCATATGGTAATTCTATTTTTAGTTTTTTAAGGAACCTCCATACTGTTCTCCATAGTGGCTGTATCAATTTACATTCCCACCAACAGTGCAAGAGGGTTCCCTTTTCTCCACAGCCTCTCCAGCATTTGTTGTTTGTAGACTTTCTGATGATGCCCATTCTAACTGGTGTAAGGTGATACCTCATTGTAGTTTTGATTTGCATTTCTCTAATAATTAGTGATGTTGAGCAGCTTTTCATGTGCTTCTTGGCCATCTGTATGTCTGCTTTGGAGAAATGTCTATTTAGGTCTTCTGCCCATTTTTGTATTGGGTTGTTTGTTTTTTAATATTGAGCTGCATAAGCTGTTTATATATTTTGGAGATTAATCCTTTGTCCGTTGATTCATTTGCAAATATTTTCTCCCGTTCTGAGGGTTGTCTTTTCATCTTGTTTATGGTTTCCTTTGCTGTGCAAAAGCTTTGAAGTTTCATTAGGTCCCATTTGTTTATTTTTTTTAATTTCCATTATTCTATGAGGTGGATCAAAAAAGATCTTGCTGCGATTTCTGTCAAAGAGTGTTCTTCCTATGTTTTCCTCTAAGAGTTTTATAGTGTCCAGACTTACATTTAGGTCTCTAAACCATTTTGAGTTTATTTTTGTGTATGCTGTTAGGGAGTGTTCTAATTTCATTCTTTTACATGTAGCTGTCCAGTTTTCCCAGCACCACTTATTGAAGAGACTGTCTTTTCTCCATTGTATACCCTTGCCTCCTTTGTCATAGATTAGTTGACCATAGGTGTGTGGGTTTATCTCTGGGCTTTCTATCTTGTTCCATTGATGTATTTTTCTGTTTTTGTGACGGTACCATATTGTCTTGATTCCTGTAGCTTTGTAGTATAGTCTGAAGTCAGGTAGTCTGATTCCTCCCACTCCATTTTTTCCCCTCAAGACTGCTTTGGCTATTCGGGGTCTTTTGTGTCTCCATACAAATTTTAAGATTTTTTGTTCTAGTTCCATAAAAAATGCCATTGGTAATTTGATAGGGACTGTACTGAATCTGTAGATTGCTTTGGGTAGTATAGTCATTTTCACAATATTGATTCTTCCAATCCAAGAACATGGTATATCTCTCCATCTGTTGGTATCATCTTTAATTTCTTTCATCAGTGTCTTATAGTTATCTGCATACAGGTCTTTTGTCTCCCTAGGTAGGTTTATTCCTAGGTATTTTATTCTTTTTGTTGCAATGGTAAATGGGAGTGTTTCCTTAATTTCTCTTTCAGATTTTTCATCATTACTGTATAGGAACGCAAGAGATTTCTGTGCATTAATTTTGTATCCTGCAGCTTTACCAAACTCATTGGTTAGCTTTAATAGTTTTCTGGTGGCATCTTTAGGATTCTCTATGTATAGTATCATGTCATCCGCAAACAGTGACAGTTTTACTTCTTCTTTTCCAATTTGTATTCCTTTTATTTCTTTTTCTTCTCTGATTACCATGGCTAGGACTTCCAAAACTGTGTTGAATAATAGTGGCAAGAGTGGACATCCTTATCTTGTTCCTGATCTTAGAGGAAATGGTTTCAGTTTTTCACCATTGAGAATGATGTTTGCTGTGGGTTTGTCATATATGGCCTTTATTATGCTGAGGTAGGTTCCCTCTATGCCCACTTTCTGGAGAGTTTTTTGTCATAAATAGGTGTTGAATTTTGTCAAAAGCTTTTTCTGCATCTGTTGAGATGATCATATGGTTTTTATTCTTCAATGTTGTATCACATTGATTGATTTGCATATATTGAAGAATCCTTGCATCCCTGGGATAAATCCTACTTGATCATGGTGTATGATCCTTTTAATGTGTTGCTGTATTCTGTTTGCTAGTACTTTGTTGAGGATTTTTGCACCTATATTCATCAGTGATACTGGTCTGTAATTTTGGTTTTTTGTAGTACCTTTGTCTGGTTTTGGTATCAGGGTGATGGTGGCCTCATAGAATGAGTTTGAGAGTGTTCCTTCCTCTGCAATATTTTGGAAGAGTTTGAGAAGGATGGGTGTTAGCTCTTCTCTAAATGTGTGATAGAATTCACCTGTGAAGCCATCTGGTCCTGGACTTTTGTTTGTTGGAAGATTTTTAATCACAGTTTCAATTTCATTACTTGTGATGGGTCTGTTCATATTTTCTATTTCCTCCTGGTTCAGTCTTGGAAGGTTATACCTTTGTAAGAATTTGTCCATTTCTTCCAGGTTGTCCATTTTATTGGCATAGAGTTGCTTGTAGTAGTCTCTTAGAATGCTTTGTATTTCTGCAGTGTCTGTTGCAGCTTCTCCTTTTTCATTTCTAATATTATTGATTTGAGTCCTCTCCCTCTTTTTCTTGATGAGTCTGGCTAATGGTTTATCAATTTTGTTTATCTTCTCAAAGAACCAGCTTTTAGTTTTATTGATATTTGCTAATTTTTTCTTTGTTTCTATTTCATTTATTTCTGCTCTGATCTTTATGATTTCTTTCCTTCTGCTAACTTTGGGTTTTGTTTGTTCTTCTTTCTCTAGTTCCTTTAGGTGTAAGGTTAGGTTGTTTATTTGAGATTTTCTTGTTTCTTGAGGTAGGCTTGTATAGCTATAAACTTCCCTCTTAGAACTGCTTTTGCTGCACCCCATAGGTTTTGGATTGTCATGTTTTCATTGTCATTTGTGTCTAGGTATTTTTTGATTTCCTCTTTGATTTCTTCAGTGATCTCTTAGTTATTTAGTAATGTATTGTTTAGCTTCCATGTGTTGGTGTTTTTTACGTTTTTTTCCCTGTAATTGATTTCTAATCTCATAGCGTTATGGTCAGAAAAGATGCTTGATATGATTTTAATTTTCTTAAATTTACTGAGGCTTGATCTGTGACCCAAGATGTGATCTATCCTGGAGAATGTTTTGTACGCACTTGAGAAGAAAGTGTAATCTGCTGTTTTGGATGGAATGTCCTATAAATATCAATTAAATCTATCTGGTCTATTGTGTCATTTAAAGCTTGTGTTTCCTTATTAATTTTCTGTGTGGATGATCTGTCCATTGAGTGAGGTGTTAAAGTCCCCCACTATTATTGTGTTACTGTCGATGTCTTCTTTTCTAGCTGTTAGCAGTTGCCTTATGTATTGAGGTGCTCCTATGTTTGGTGCATTTATATTTATAATTGTTATATCTTCTCCTTGGATTGATCCCTTGATCATTATGTAGTGTCCTTCCTTGTCTCTTGTAACATTCTTTATTTTAATGTCTATTTTATCTGATATGAGTATTGCTACTCCAGCTTTCTTTTGATTTCCATTTGCATGGAATATCTTTTTCCATCCCCGCACTTTCAGTCTGTATGTGTCCCTAGGTCTGAAGTGGGTCTCTTGTAGACAGCATATATATGGGTCTTGTTTTTGTATCCATTCAGCAAGCCTGTGTCTTTTGGTTGGAGCATTTAATCCATTCACCTTTAAAGTAATTATTGATATGTATGTTCCTATGACCATTTTCTTAATTGTTACTGGTTTGTTTTTGTAGGTCCTTTTCTTCTCTTGTGTTTCCCACTTAGAGAAGTGCCTTTAGCATTTGTTGTAGAGCTGCTTTGGTGGTGCTGTATTCTCTTAGCTTTTGCTTGTCTGTAAAGCTTTTGGTTTCTCCATGGATTCTGAATGAGATCCTTTCCGGGTAGGGTAATCTTGGTTGTAGGTTCTTCCCTTTCATCACTTTAAGTATATCATGCCACTCCCTTCTGGCTTGTAGAGTTTCTGCTGAGAAATCAGCTGTTAACCTTATGGGAGTTCCCTTGTATGTTTTTTGTCATTTTTCCCTTGCTGCTCTCAGTAATTTTTCTTTGTCTGTAACTTTTCCCTATTTGATTACTATGTGTCTCAGCATGTTTCTCCTTGGGTTTATCCTGTATGGGACTCTCTGCGCTTCCTGGACTTGGGTGGCTATTTCCTTTCCCATGTTGGGGAAGTTTTTGACTATAATCTCTTCAAATATTTTCTTGGGTCCTTTCTCTCTCTCTTCTCCTTCTGGGACCCCTATAATGCGAATGTTGTTGTGTTTAATGTTGTCCCAGAGGTCTCTTATGCTGTCTTCATTTCTTTTCATTCTTTTTTCTTTATTTTGTTCCACAGCAGTGAATTCCACCATTCTGTCTTCCAGGTCACTTATCCGTTTCTCTGCCTCAGTTATTCTGCTATTGATTCCTTCTAGTGTAGTTTTCATTTCAGTTATTGTATTGTTCATCTCTGCTTGTTTGTTCTTTAATTCTTCTAGGTCTTTGTTAAACATTTCTTGCATCTTCTCGATCTTTGCCTCCATTCTTTTTCCTAGGTCCTGGATCATCTTCACTATCATTATTCTGAATTGTTTTTCTGGAAGGTTGCCTATCTCCACTTCATTTGTTTGTTTTTCCGGGGTTTTATCTTGTTCCTTCATCTGGTATATAGCCCTCTGCCTTTTCATCTTGTCTATCTTTCTGTGAATGTGGTTTTTGTTCCACAAGCAGGATTGCAGTTCTTCTTGCTTCTGCTGTCTGCCCTCTGGTGGATGAGGCTATCTAAGAGGCTTGTGCAAGTTTCCTGATGGGAGGGACTGGTGGTGGGTAAAGCTGGCTGTTGCTCTCTGCTGATTCGTTTTTAAAGAAACTGACACCAGTGAATTGGCTATAATTGCTTAAGTACCTGTGCTTACTTGGGACAATTGTGGTGGAATATATATCTTTAAAAGTGATATTTTAAACCACCTATAATCCGTCTACCCACTGTTAATAGTTTAGTATTTGGTATTTTTCCTTCCAATCCTTTTTTTTTTCTTTCACTTCTTATATACTTCTCGTTTTTTTAGACTAACTCTTTCTAAATTGTGAAATATCTGGAAGTTTAAAAAGCAAAACTCTTCTTTGTGTTAACCATTCCATGAATAAATAAGAAAGAGGTAGGCGAGAATTAGCAGTGCTAAATAAAAGTGCGTAGATAGACCTGTTAGCAAAGTTGATTGTTGGAATGAGAATGTACATGTTTCTCTCATAAGTTACCTTAGGGATGCTACAATGTGATTGTGTTTCCAATAAAACTTCTCTCCTTTTTTCTTCTTTATTGGATCTATACACAAATTTAATCAGTATAAATCACTGCTATAAAACGTATGGTATATTCTAAACATGACTCCCATGTCTACCTTTTAGATGAGAAAAATATGTATTAAAGTTAAATCACACATATATGTATTAAAGTTAAATCACACAATTAGAGAAAAATATGTATTAAAGTTAAATCACACAATTAGAATGAATTTGTTTGTAGAGGAAAAAAAAGTGATTAAATGAAATCTTCCTGGTTAGGAGTAATGTGAGACAAAGGTGTTTGCTGGAGGATACCATTCCTATTTGCCAGTCGCCATTCTGTTTTGTCAGTTTTCAGAAGCAGAGGCAGCTTTGGCAAGCCATGTTGCTTTACCTTCCAGGCATCTGAAGTTTGAGCTAAGAAAGAATATTATTGTCTTGCTCTGAGCCTCTCTTAAGACACCAAAGTAAGGTTGGATTTCACCTTAGCATACCCCATTTATTTATTCTTTTACTTCCTTCCTTCCATTTTATCATTAACTTTGACCCAAACAACGGACGTCAGGTTCAGTTAGTATGCTGGCTCCATGCCAGCTCTAATGAGCCAGGAGATCCTGGCCTTCCCATCAGTCTTCATCAGTTTCAGTCTTTCTTACTGACACCTTTTGTATTTCAATATCAAATTAATTGTGCTTTTCCTTGTCATCCAATTTTCTAAATTCTTCCAAACTGGGATAGATAGTTGATCTGTCTGGGTCTTGTTACTGCCAGAGCCAGTGGCTTCCCCAGTCTTGGTAATGCTCTGTCAAAACTCTGGTTTCTTTCTCATCAATTTCTGCTTTTTCCATTCTATGTTTTTACAACAAATGAAATATTTTCACCCTATTTTGTTTTCTCCTCTGTTGACTCCCCTTCCTTGCCTCTCTTTCTACTGAATCATTCTAATTTTCCTAGCATCAGTAAAGCCCATTGAAAGAAGTTAGAACAGTAAATCAGACATAGTTTCTTGCACTATTTCTTATCCATACCTGCCTCCCCACCACCCCCCAGTAACAAAGCAATATGGGAAGAACATTAGATGTACTCTAATCACATATCTTATGGTGGTCTGGGTCACAGGCATCTTCATTAGGAGAACATCCTGCTTACAGTAACGCCAGTCCAACACGACTTGCATTCACAGCATATCAGCTGCTGCACCAGTGGTGTTCCATTTAGTAGGGGAGTTGGGCAATTGCCTTTTTCAGGATACACGCTGTGTACTGTTGTTGCCTTTAGTCACCCCAAAAAGCTGGATGTTCCCCCATCTCTAATTTTCATCCAAGCCGTAACAGACTGTGACTAATTGGGGGTCATATATTAACCAATATATGCCTCTTTATGCAGCTGTGTCCAGAATTAGGGAAACAGTCTGAGTCCACAATCCTGAAAAACCATTTAAGTAGTGACTCTTCTGGGAGCTACCTATACTTATCAACAAAGTAGGTGAGCTCTTTAACTGTATGTCCTCCAGTTTCTGTTGTTTCATGACTTTGCCCTCTGCCAACCTGTATCACCTTCTTTGTGACCAGAGGATGGAAGGGTATAATCTGCTATATTAAACTGGAAGAATCTGAGGTCCCTTCCTTCCAAAGAACTTCCATTCCAGCTTGCTTCCAGTCAGTTCAAGTCTCCCAGCTTCAGCTGTGGCACAGAGAGCAAGCAGAACACCTTAATCTCCAGCTCATGCTCTCCCCACTAACACAGCCCTGAACACCTGGTTTTACCTAAACTAAAGGTAACAGCCTGTGGCACACACATAGGGAAACTCTGTGTGTGTAGGGGATGGCGGTTGTTTCTTTTCTGTTGTGTTGTTCTCCCTAATAGGTGCATATAAAAGTTATAAAGTCCATCTATCCATATTGTCTTTCTTTTCGAAAGTACAGACAGTCATAAAACAAAAACACTACCATTTAGTTTTGTAATCTAAAATTTCAAACAATGCATGGATGAATTATTTATGTTATATTGTAGAATGTGTTTTCAATAATGTGTAGCATACAGTGGAATAAGTACATATCCATACATGCCCTGAACTTTCTAAAGTGCAGGCTAATAAACAGGGTAACCTGGCATCACTTCGGCCTGGTAGAGTTCACAAGCAGGTATTTCTCCTGTTGGTTTTGGTTTCTGCATCGTGTTCTCTGGAAGTCAGCTTACTGCTTTTGCAACTGGAGCCTAGCAGGTAACATTCTTTGACTCCAAACTATCTAACAGTGCTTTTCTCTCATGATAACCAAGGTTGAGGTCTCTAAATTTCACTTGTCATTCTGGCTTCCAGCCATATTAAATTAGGCTTTAATTCATAATTAGTAAGAAGCTACAATTCCATAGAAAAGAGAACATTTTATATTAAATGACCATTATCCAACTTCATAATTTCACAAAATGATTAAGACACTAGAAAATAATTAAGATATCTTAAGTTTCCCAATACTGAAAAATACAGGCATGGGGAGTGGGGTGGTAATTTTATTTTTAACCTGTGTGTAGCTCTTCCTACAATGACAGAAAGAAAATAAATTCTTATTAAAGAATTTCATTTTTATAGTTGCATAAATTATCAGATTTGCCCAAATTTTCTTTCCATATCAGAATCTCTGTGATCAGGTACATTGCTTCCATAGTGATAGTCTTTAACCAAAACTCCCAAAGAATAAGAACAAAAAGCCAAGAGTAAGCATCTCATAAACCTTGAGTGGTGGGTATTGTTGAAGAGGATTGGATAACTAACTGTCAGAAGGCTCTTTCTGGTAATGATAATATTTTTGTGTAAAAACTTAACTCAGGACTGACGCCAGGAGAGAAAATCGTACAGGTCCACAGTCCTTCATCCAAAATTCTTAGAGACAAACGTATTTCAGAATTAACAAAATTTTAAGATCACATGGTTTACATACCATATGGGATACACTATGATGTATGATTATTCACAGTAAATGTAATAAACAATAAGTATAAATAGCCTCATATCAGTTCAGGTCAGATTTTACAACCAAATAGATTTGGGTTAGGTCAGATATTGCTACCAAAAAGGTTATGAAAAAACTTTCACTTTTCATTACTCTTAAGATTTCACGGGACTTCCCTATGGTTAAGACTCTGTGCTCCCAATGCAGGGGGCCCGGGTTTGATGCCTGCTCAGGGAACTAGATCCTAGATCCCATGTGCCGTAACTAAGAGCCTGCATGCCACAACTAAAGATCCAGTATGCTGCAACTAAAGATCCTGAATGCTGCAACTAAAGATCCCGCATGCCACAATGAAGATCCCACATGCCACAACTAAGACCTGGTGCAGCCAAATAAGTTAAAAAAAAAAAAGATTTCACAATTACAGATAAGGATTCTGGGCCCACATCACCAGTTTATTTTATTTATTCCTACTACAGGAATCTCCATAAAAGGCATTGTCTCTGCTTTTCTCTAAATTATATCTTCATATTGTTCTCCTAGATAAAGGCTATACAGATTTCAGGAGGAACCCATTAAGGAATTTCAAATCCAGTTGGGTTAAATATTCACTTTCAGAGACAGAGAACTGAACTAAATTGTTTTTATAATTATTGTCATATTCAAGAAATAAAAATTCATAGGCATATTTAGTGAAAATAGGCTTTCTCACACCCCAGTTTCCCAGCCAGCCAAGCGCCCTCCTTGGATGTAACCTCTCTCAGTTTCCTGTGTGTCTTTTCAGGGATAGTTATACATATACAATCTTGACTATGTATATGAATCTGTGCACTGTAAAACTACCCCATTTTTAAAAATCCATACGATGTCCCATTGTATGAATGTACCACAGTGCATTTAGCCAGCCCACTAGTGAATGAATATTTGAGTTATTTTCAGTCTTTCATGATTGCAGATTATAATGCTGCAATGAATATTCCTATACATGTCATTTATAAATGTGTGAGGATATCTGTAAGATAAATTCCTAGAAATGTAATTGTGGGTCAGAGATAAATTCACTATAAATTTTGATAGATACTGCTAAATTGCTTTAATAGAGGTTGTACAACTTATGTTCCCACTTGCAATATTTGAAAGTGCCTATTTTATTGTACTTTAAAGAGTATAATCAAAAAGTTTAGTACTTTGCCAATCTGAGAGGTGAAAATGGTATCTTTTAGTTATAATTTACATTTTTCTTGTTATGAGTGAAGTTTTATATTTGAGTCATTTGTATTTTCTACAAACTGTTGTTCTATTTTTTGTCTATTTTTCCACTAATATGTTAGTCATTTTCTTTATATGTGAAAAAAAGTAGTCCTTTTTGTAATGTTACAGACATTTTTCCCAGCTTCTCTTTCATCTTTTAACTTGGGTTCTATGGCATTTTTTCCCATGCAGAAAACTCTCCCATACAAATTACTTTTCAGGGCCCCTTCAGTTGGTTCTACCTTTGATTTGTCTTCAGTCATTTCACTCTGCATACATTCATGTAATAGTTTGTTATGATAGTTTTAATGGCACATTTATCCAGAGTTCTTTTCTGATCTTTCTAGCTAGTCTCCCTTTCTCTGCCTATATCCTGCTTCCTAACAATACTTCAAAAAATAATAATAATAGTAATAGCTTTCATTTATTGAGCACTTATTATATGCCAGGCATAGAGCTAAACACTTTACATACATTATCATAATTCCAAAGATAAACATTGTCTTTATCCCCAATTTAAAGGTAAGGCAACTGAAGCTTGGAAAAACTAAGCAACTTGCCCCAAATCACTTAGTTAGAAATTGGTAGAACCAGGATTCAAATATAGCATCTTTACTTTGGAGATTGAGCTCTTACCACCACCGTGAATGAAATGTTTTAATAAAGAGTATAAATTTGGAGCTATTACCAGAAATACTATAGTAGAGCTATGATCAGCCCTATAAGGATGACTAAGATATTATTCTCCTTGAATAGCAAAGTCTTGGGCATGAAGATTTCCAA
Organism: Balaenoptera physalus; assembly: GCF_965194825.1. NCBI lineage: Eukaryota > Metazoa > Chordata > Mammalia > Artiodactyla > Balaenopteridae > Balaenoptera > Balaenoptera physalus. The sequence goes on along the minus strand of NC_138897.1, from coordinate 44,859,044 downwards.
ATTCTTCCATATTTATTCACTTTGTTATTGCCTGTTTCCCACTGGTGTCTGAAAAGCCATGCCATTTAAAATAGATAAAATAGAATGGTCATCTATTAGAAGTTTATATACTCATGAATTTAGCCCATTGAACTTTTCTACTTTGCTGAAAGTCTCTAGCTACAACTTTATTTGAGTGGTAATGACTTATCAGAATAACAATTTCATCAACTGGATTCACTTTTAAAAGCCCTAACACAATAGATAATATTGACTTTGTAGATCTAGAGGTTGAGATCATGAAATTGGTATAGAAATAGGAGTTAAACTTTTCAGCCAACATAATTTCAGTTTAACTGGTACTATAGAACTAATAGCATTAAGAAGGCAGAAGAGAACCTGTAGGGACTCTTAATTTCTCCAGTGCCTGTACCAGAATGATGCCTGGGCTCCCCATGCCTTGCTTATAGACTGTGGGGACTGGTTGGCATGAATGTGAGAAAAAAGTACTTATCTCATGCGGATTACTTTTACCTATCTGAATTCACTATCTGAGAAAGGAAGATAGATGTTAGATCTTTATGAACCTGGCTAGATTATGGCATGGTAAAGCAAACCTAATTTGAACTATTTTATCTGAGATTTTCTGAACCCTTCACTGTGTCTTGCCATCTTATTTCTGCTCATTAAAGCAAGTTATGTTGACATTATCTTGTATGAAGGTAGTAGAAAGGAAGTTTAAGGAAAGCATACTTTAAAGGAAATATTTTCAAGCAAACTGTCCTTAAATCAACACTAATGACCAAATACTGATTTTTTTTCCTTAAGATAACAGAATTAATACAAAATATAGCTAGAGTAAGATAATAAAAGCTATGGGGATTCTTTAATAAAATTAGAGCAATGGCATCTCCATAAAATATGATACTGCTGTAGTTTACAAGAATTAGGTAGATCTATATGCATTATTGTGAAATGATCTCCAAAACATTCTGTTAAGTGAAAAAGCAGGTCATAGATCAGTACATAAGCATGGCTCAATTTAAGTTTTGAAATATCAATACATGTGTGTCAGTGTATGTTTATTTGTATATGCATGTATAAGCATGTAATTGTATAAAATTATTTGGAAGGATATATACTAAACTATTTACAGTGATTTCTGGGAAACAGAATGGGATTTGTATTTGGGTAGGAGATAACGTGTTGAAGGGAATTTTATTTTTCTCTGTATAATTCTATATATTTGAATTTTTATAATGAAAACATACTCATATTACTTGAACAATTATAATTGTTTAAGAAAACAATTGTGACAAGGTAGTTTCATTTGTTATTTATTGCATACTTTACATTAAGAATACAATGTTTCTTGCCCTCATTTCCAGTGTAATGAGGGAGACAGACATTAAACAAATAAACCCATATAAATAAATAATTACAAATTGTGATAAATGCTAGGAAGAAAAAAAAACAGATTATTATGAGAAAAAAATAACTAGGGCAATCTAATTTAGATAGTGGAGTTAAGGAACGCTTTTCTGAAGCAGTGATATTTCAATTGATATCTAGTAGGATGAATTACAGTTTTACAGGAGAAACATAGGTAGATAGTTGATATTCAAGTGTTTATCTTGTTATTCTTAACGATACATAAATACTATATGCACTCTTCTGTATTAAAAAGTAAAAAAGGGAGAGAAAGGAAAGAGAATGAGAGAGAGAAAACATTCCTAACAGATGAAAGAGCAAATATGCAGGTCTTAAAGCAGGAAATAACTTGTCCATTCCAGAAATAGAAAGAAGGCCATTGTAGCTGGATTGTAATGAGTGAAGCAGAAAGTCATATGTGAAATGAGAAAGGAGAAGCAGGCAGGAGACAGGACATTCGGGGTCTTGTTCCCAAGAAATGGAACCAATTAGGAGAGAGAGATATAGAGAGTGTTATTGTAAGGAATTCATGAGTTGTGAGGAAATTCAGTAAGAGTTGATGTTTGCGGTCTTGACACTGAAATCCTTAAGGCAGGTCAGCAGGCTGGAAATTCAGGCAGAATATCTATGTTGCAGTCTTAAGACAATTCCTTCTCCTGCAGAATATCTATGCTGCAGTCTGAAAACAGAATTCCTTCTCCATTAGGAAACCTCAGTCCTTGCTCTTAAGGCCGCCCTTAAGAACACACACACATTATAGAAGATAGTTTGCTTTAAAGTCAACTGGTAAATGTTAATTATATCTAAAAAATATTTTCTGGACTGCTGTTTGACCAAACAACTGAGTACCACATCCTAGCCAAGATGACACATAACTTACCCATCACACTGCCCTTGTTAGCTGTTTTATACTTAAGTGCAAGGGGCTGTCCCTGAACGGGACTGACAGGATCCATTTTGACTTTGTAAAAGTTCACTCTGGTTGCTCTGTGGAAGAGAACAGGAGTAAAATGGGAAACCATTGAGGCTGTTGCAGTAATACAGATGAGAGACGATAAGAACTGGGACCCAAAGGTTGAAATGGAATAAGAACAATCAAGACATAATATATTTAGGAAGCAGAACCAACAGGACCTTACAGGGGAGAGGGCAGTAAATAGAGGGAGGTGTCGAGGATGATTCTTAGGTTTTGGCTTTAGTAATGGAGCAGATGAAAGAGCTTTTGTTGAAATGAGAAAACTGGGAGCGGAGGAAGCAAATTTAGCCATGAGGAGAAGGTAGGTATGAGGCAAAGATGAAGCCTTTGGTTTAGGGAAAGTTAAGTTGGAGATGCTTCGAGATGTCCAGTGGAGAAATCATGTAAATGATTGGATTTTGGATCTTGGACTAAAGATAATAAATTCGAGAATTGGCACGGAGATGTTATATAATACTGAGGTCGGCGCAAAAGGAAAAGTAAAAGGAGAAAAGCAGAAAAGAGACCTCTGACCTAAGCCCTGAGGAATGTCAGTATTTTTAAATTGGATGGAAGAAAAAGAGCTAGCAAATTATTTTGAGAAGTGGCCCAAAAAGCCAGAAGAAATTCAGGAGTTTGTAATGTCATGGAACCAAGAACAGAGAGAAAAGTGTTTCAAGGAGGCGGATATGGTCAATTCTGTAGAATGAGTCTAAGAGGTCAAAATATTATAATTGAAATGTCCACTGGATTTGCCAAAATGGAGGTTTTTTGGTGACCTTGGGAAGAATGGTTTCAAGAAAGTGGTCAGGAGAAAGCCAAGTTGAAGTGATTGCTGACCAAATGAGAGGTGAGAAAGAAGTGACAGTGCATGCTACTGTTTCAAAAAGCTTGTTATACAAAGAAGCAGAAGGGAATATGAGTTAAGGGAGGATTTCTTTTTAATTTTGTACTATGGAAGTTTTCAAATGCACACAAAAATAGAATATAATGGACCCATATGCTTTACTGAGTTTCAGCAACCTTCAGTGTTCACTATTCCCTCTTAATCCCAGACATCATATCATTTTACCAATAAATACTTCAATATGTATTTCTAACAGATAATGCTTTTTTAAAACATAACCACAATACCACTAACACGCCCCCAACAAAATAAAAGTTCTTTAATATCATCTAGTACTCTGTCCATATTCAGTTTTTCCTCATTTGTTTCAAACATACATATTTATCATTGATTTTTTTAATCACTATTCAATTAAAGTCTACATACTGCTTTTGGCTGATGGATCTCTTAAATCTCTTTTAATCTATAACAGGTTTCCCTTCTTTTGTAATGACATTTATTTGTTGAAGTAGCTGAGTCATTTGTTTTGTAGAATTTCACATATTCTGGGACTTAGATAATTATATCCTTATATCATTTAGCCTCTTCCTCTGTACTTTGCATTTCATGCAAATTGACAAAGTAGATCGAGAGGTTTGATTAAAGTCTAATTGTTCTATAGTAAGAATACTTCATAGGTGATGCTGTGTACTTCCTGTTGTAATATATTAGGAAGAAAATAATTACTGGTTGTCCTATTTTCATGAGTTTTAAGATGTATCTGTGCTTAGATGATGTAATCCTGATCCATCTATTATAAAGGTCACTACTGACCTTTCACTTAGGAATTTAGCAGCCATTGATGACTGCTAACTAGATTAGGGGCTGCAAAATGACGATTTTTCTATTGTTATTCCCTCTTCGTTTATAAGCTACGATTTTTCTAAAAAAAGGACTTTAAGGATGTTTTTTAATTTTGGAAGGTACCAGGTAATGCTGATGGCAATGATTTAGTAGAGAGAGAAAAACTGATACTGAAGAAGAGAGACGAGATGATCAAATGATGATGATCCCCAAGAAGGTGACAGGGGATGGGATTCAGAGCGGATAAGGAAGGGTCAGCTTTTGTTAGGAGATGGTACACTTCTCCATTGTAAGGGAGGGAAGAAACAAGACAGATGCAGATGCAAGGAAGTTGGTAATTGGGTGATCAGAAGAGTAATTTAGTTTCCTTAGTTCCCTGTGGTTATATTTTTTCAATGAAGTACATAGCAAAGTCATTGACTAGGAGGTGGAGAAATTAGGGGAAGGAAGTAGGGGAGCAAAAGTTTTAATTTTGCTTTTATGTTTAGTGACAACTTTAAAAAAAACTGTGAAAATTTCTGTAATGCCAATGGCTTTATTGGAGCCCTCAAACGAAAATTACTTTTTCTTAGAAATCTTATCTTTCAAAGGGATTCCTGAAAGCTGTCTAATCTCTTTGATGGAAGAAGAAATCAAGAATTTGTTCCAATATACTATTCTGTCTGTGTTTTCTCTATTCCTCCCTGAGATCTTAACCTGATTCTTCTTGTTAGTTAATTCTTGATGTTGATTTGGATCACACTGATATACATTTTTGAAAACGTGATTGTTTGCCTCTGAGATCTGTTTCATCCTGTGAATGTCTTACTTGTCCTTTTGGTCCCTGAGAAACTGGAAGTGTGGATTGCCATTACATGAATTCATGCAGCTTTTTTCTTGTAACTTTAATCTGGGTATTTTGGGAAATAAATGCGTTATGTTCTGACACCTCTAGAATGCAAATGGTAGGTATATTTCCAAAAGTGTTACTTTTGGAAATAGTAAAATTATAATAAATAGTAAATAGTAATTATTTTAAGCAAAATAATTAACATTTACAGGCAAGCTTAAATACCTCCAGTGGCAAAACCTAAATACCATAAGGAAGCAGGATACCCTCTTAAAGCATATTATTTTTTTAATTGAAATATAGTTGATATATAATATCATGTTAGTTTCAGGTGTAGGACATAGTGATTTGGCATTATGAAATGATCACCACAGTGAGTCTAATAACCATTTGTCCCCATACAAAGTTATTGCAATATTATTGACCATATCCCTTATGCTGTATGTTACATCCCCATGGCTTATTTTATAACTGAAGGTTTGTACGTCTTAATCCCCTTTACCTATTTCATCCATCCTCCCACCTTCCTCCCCTCAGGCACGCACCTATTTGTGCTCTGTATCTATGAGTCTGTTTTCATTTTGTTTTCTTCGTTTTGTTTTTTGGTTTCCAAATATAAGTGAGATCATACAGTATTTGTCTTTCTCTGTCTGACTTATTTCACTTAGCATGATACCCTCTAGAATCATCCATGTTGTCGCTAGAGGCAAATTTCTTTTTTTTTTAATGGCTAAGTAACATTCCATTGTATATGTATACCACATCTTCTTTATGCATTTATCTATCAGTGGACACTTAGGTCACTTCCACATCTTGGCTATTGTAAATAATGCTGCAGTGAACACTAGGGTGCATATGTCTTTTCAGATTAATATTTTTGTTTTCTTTGGGTAAATACCCAGGGGTGGAATTGTTGGATCATATGATTTGAGGGACCTTCATACTGTTTTCCATAGTGGCTACACCAATTTACAGTCCCATCAACAGCATTCTACACATCCTTGCCAACAGTTATTATTTGTTGTCTTTTTGGTAATAGTCGTTCTGACAGGTGTGAGGTGGTATCTCATTGAGGTTTTGATTTGCATTTCTCTGACGATTAGTAATGTTGAGCATATTTTCACGTTGTCTGTTGGCCATCCACTTGTCTTCTTTGGAAAAATGTCTATTCATATCCTCTGCCCATTTTTAATTGGGTTGTTTGGTTTTTTTAATGTTGAGTTACATGAGTTCTTTGTATATTTTGGATATCAAATCCTTATTGCATATATTGTTTGCATATATCTTCTCCCATTAAGGAGGCTGCCTTTTCCTTTTTTTTTTTTTAATTGGAGTATAATTGCTTTACAGTGTTGTGTTAGTTTTTGCTGTATAACAAAGTGAATCAGCTATATGTATACATATATCCCCATATCCCCTCCCTCTTGCACCTCCCTCCCACCCTCCCTATCCCACCCCTCTAGGTGGTCACAAAGCACCGAGCTGATCTCCCTGTGCCATGTGGCTGCTTCCCACTAGCTATCTATTTTATATTTGGTAGTGTATATATGTCCATGCCACTCTCTCACTTCGTCCCAGCTTACCCTCCCCCCTCCCAGTGTCCTCAAGTCCATTCTCTACGTCTGCGTCTTTATTCCTGTCCTGCACCTAGGTTCTTCAGAACCTTATTTTTTTAGATTCCATATATATGTGTTAGCATATGGTATTTGTTTTTCTCCTTCTGACTTTCTTCACTCTGTATGACAGACTCTAGGTCCATCCACCTCACTACAAATAACTCAATTTTGTTTTTTTTTTTATGGCTGAGTAATATACCATTGTATATATGTGCCACATCTTCTTTATCCATTCATCTGCTGATGGACACTTAGGTTGCTTCCATGTCCTGGCTATTGTACATAGAGCTGCAGTGAACATTGTGATACATGACGCTTTTTGAATTATGGCTTCTCATGCTGTCAAAACCTAAAAGAAGTGAGACCTTCATTCTCATAAAAATTTGTCATGGATATGATTTCTGAGCTCAACCTACACTTGTAGGAACGTTTTTCTGACTTGGATGCAAATACAGAGAAAGGATATTTCTACATTGCAAAATTCGTTTAACTGTGCCATTCTGCCTAACCATCAATTGGAGTGATTAGTCTTCAATGTAATGACATGCTAAAAGGCAAATATTAAGAGAAGAATCTAATAGAATTCTATATATATTAAATTAAAATCATATGCTTGTGGATTAATATCACTATTTGACAATACCTGTCTTCATTTCCATATTTTAAATATATATTGTATATTAAATATAACATATATAAATATAATTTTATATATTACATTAAATATTAATATTTAAATTGTATAATATATTGCTAATAATTATTAATTATATAATTAATAATATAATAATTGTAATTATATAATTGTTCATATATTATGTATTATATTATATATTATTAATATATGATATATATTTTAAAGTTTATATATTATATAATACAATACATAATATATAATATTAATATACTAATATATATTATACATTTTAATATATGTTAATATAATATAAGAATATATATCATATAACATTAATATTATAAATATATGTTATATATTATTTTATATATAATGTATATAAATATATTACTATAAATATTATAAATATATAATAATTATATGTTATTTCATATAAATGTATTATTTATATATAATACTATATAACATATATTAATAATAATATTAATACTATATATTATATACATTATATTAATATACACTGTAATATATTATATATAATGTATTATATAATGTATATATAACACTATATATTATATATTATAATATAGTAAATATAATGTATATAATATATTATATGCATCATATTAATAATATATGTATTGTAGTATATAATATATAATATATATAATATAATATATTATATGTAATTTTAAATGTTATAATGTATTATAATATATTAATGCACAATATATAATATATAATAATATATGTTATATATTATTATACATCATATTATTATGTTATGTATTATATCTTATATATTATATTTTATATGTTTTATATATTATACTTTATATACAATTATAAATTATAACTATATATAATTTAATAATAAATTTTATTATAATTTTAAATTGTGTTATAATTATAATAATTATTATATATTATAATATTATATATTATATGTATTATATTTTATATATTATACATTTTATATGTGTTATATATTATAATTATATATAACTATAGTATAATTATGTTATAATTATATTATACTTATATAATTAAATATATTAATGTTAATATTATATTTAATGTTTTATATATTTATTATATAACATATTTAATAAAATATATTACATATATTAAATATATTTCATATATATTTATATGTATATTAAAATGTTAAAAATCTCATTACAGATCAGCAGTAACAGATGAACATTTTCAATTTGGATGATACGGAACATTAACTTTGAACCCTAATTAACTGAAATTATTTCCCCTCCCCCTCCAAAAAAAAATTCTAGTCTTCTCATTAGTGGACCTGAATGAAAAATTTTAAAAGTATACTCAATTATTCTATTTTTAATTTTGCCAATATAAACTTTGTGGAATTTGTTTTCTCCCTTGTTATTTAAGAAAACCTTCTCATGGATTTTGCTTCTTGGCAACAAAGCCTAAAATATTTACTATTTGGTCCTTTACAGAAAAACATTTCTGACCCCTCCCATGGACAGCCAATCACAGGCATTGAACTAGAGGACTGACCACTGCCCAGATCCCACACTGTTTGCTGGGTAGGATGCATATAGGACTTATCCAAATAACACTGCAAATACTTTGAAAACTTAACTGACATTATAGCAACACTAAGAAAACCATTTAGAACTGTGTCCTGAACCAATCCTAGTTTAATGCCTGCTACAATAGAACAAAACAAAACAAAATCAGCAATCTCCTTAGGATTTAAACAATACCCAGGTGACATAAATATTCAGAATGTCCAGGATACCGTCTAAAATTACTCAGCATGTGAAGAACCTTGAAAATCTCATCTCCCAAGAGTTTGATTGTCTTTTAATCAATAGATGCCAAACCTGGGATGACACAGATGTAGCATTTATCAGACAACTTTAAAGCAACTATTATAACCATGCTGCATGAAGTAAGGGTCAACACACTTCAAACGTATGGAAAGACATAAAATATCAGCATAGAAATAGAAAATATGAAGAGCCAAATGCATATTTTAGAACTAAAAGAGTAAAGTAACTGAAAATTTATAATCCACTGGATGAGCTTAATAGCAGAATAGAAATGACAGAGGAAAGAGTCAGTAAGCTTGTGGATAAATCACTGGAGATTATCCAGTCTGGACAACAGAGAGGAAAAAAAATGATTGAAAAAGTTATAGAAACAGAGCCTCATCGAATTGTGTGAGAATACTAGAAAGAGAAAAAACATAAAGTACAAAAATATTAGAAGAAAATATATTCAGTAAAAGACACAAGATTCAAGAAGCTCAGCAAACCCAAGCAAGATCAATTCAAAGAAATCTCTCCTAGACCCATCATAATTAGACTTGTGAAAACTATATTGAAAGAATACTGGAAATTGCCAGAGAAAATGGACATATATCATATAGGGGAACAACAATTAGAATGACTATATATTTCTCATCAGAAATCAAGGACAATAGAAGTTATAAAATGCTGAGGGAAGAGACCTCTCAACTCAGAATTCTACCTCCAGTGAAAATATCTTTGACAAATAAAGGTGAAATGAAGAAGCTCTCAGATGAAGGGAACAGAATTCATCAACAGCAGACCTGCTCTAAAAGAAATGCTAAAAGTACTTCAGATGAAGTATTGGGAAAAGATAAATAAAACTGTCCCTGTTCAAAGATGAAATGATGTCTACATAGAAAATCCCATGAACTCTACAGAGAAGTTCCTAGAACTAAATGAGTTTATTAAGGGTTGCAGGATAAAAGGCCAACACACAAAATTCAATAGTACTTCTATTTACTAACAAAGAGCAATTGGAAACTGAAATTAATACAACAGTGCCATTCGCGATAGTTCCAAATAATTGCAGCAGTCTACCTTTAAGTAATATCATGCACTTCATGTATGGTATAAGACCCATACAACAGCATACTCTCACTTTCCCCCCTCCCAGCTTTTGTGCTATTTTTATTATACATTTAATTTATACATATGTATATACCACTTTATGTCCATCCAAATTTCTATCCAGTATCATTTTGAGACTTCTTTATATATTCTGGATAGAAGTCTTTTGTTTGATATGTGATTTCCAAGTATTTTCTTCCAGTATAGAACTTGTCTTTTCATTCTCTTAATGTATCTTTCACAGATAAAATGTTTTTAATTTTGATAAAATCTAATTAATTTTTTATTTTATACATTGTGCTCTTGATGTCGTATTTAAAATTTCTTTGACTAACTCCAGGTCACAGATGTTTTTCCTATATTTTCTTTTAAAAGTTTTACATTTTATGTTTCACACTTAAACCTATGATCCATTTAGATTAACTTTTTTAAAAGACTATTTTTTTAGAGCAGTTTTGGGCTCACAGAAAAATTAAGAGGAAGATAAAGAAATTTCTCATATATCCCCTGTCCCCACACCTGCATAACTTCCCTCATTATCAACAAACCCCATCTGAGAGGTACATTTGTTACAACTGGTGCATGAACCTACATTGATCTATCATAATCAGTTAAAGTCCATAGTTTACATTATGGTACACTCTGGGTGTTGTACATTCTATGAGTTATGGCAAATTTATAATGACATGTATCCATGGTTATAGTATCATACAGCGTGTTCTCACTGCCGTAAAACCCCTCTGTGCTCTGCCTATTCATCCCACTTCCCCAACCCCTGGCAACCAATGATCTTTTTACTGTCTCTGTCGTTTTGCCTTTTCCAGAATGTCATATAGATGGAATCATTAGGTATGTAGCCTTTCCAGATTGGCTGCTTAGTAATATGCATGTAAAGCCCCTCCACGTTTTTTTCATGACTTGACAGCTCATTTCTTTTTAGTGCTGAATAATATTCCATTGTCTTTATGTCCCACATTCATTCACATCATTATTTGTCCATTCACCTTCTAAAGGACATCTTGGTTGCTTCCAAGTTTTGGCTATTATGAGTAAAGCTGCTATAAACATCTATGTGCGGGTTTTTGTGTGGACATAAGTTTTCAGCTTCTTGGGGTAAATGTCAAGGAGCATGATTACTGGATCATAGGGTAAGAATATGTATAGTCTGGTAAGAAACTGCCAAATTGTGTTCTAAAGTGGCTGTGCCATTTTGCATTTCCACCAGCAATGAATGAGAGTTCCTCCTGCTCCACATCCTCACCAGTATTTAGTGTTGTCAGTGTTCCAGATTTAGGCCTTTCTAATAGGTGTGTAGTAGTATCTCATTGTTGTTTTAATTTGCATTTCCCTGATGACATAGATGTGAGCATCTTTTCATATGCTTATTTGCCATC